>NC_066317.1:52198678-52828678 GCF_022539315.1 Serinus canaria
AAAATACAAAAAAAGGCTTGTACATCAAGATAAGGACAGGGAGAGATCACTCAGCAATTACTGTCATAGGAAAAAGCAACTCAGCTCAGGTAAATTAATTTATTGCCAGTCAAAACCAGAGTAGAGTAATGAGAAATAAAACCAAATGTTTAAAGCATTGTCCCGTCACCCTTCTCTTCTTCCTATTCTCAACTTCACTCCTGATTTCTCTACCTCTTCCCCTACAGCAGTGCTCAGGGAATGAGGGCTGTGGTCAGTTCAACACATGCTGTTTCTGCCACTCCTTCCTCAACAGAGAGAGGATTCCTCATACTCTTGCCCTGCTCCAGTGTAGGGTTCTTTTCACAAAGGACAGTCCTTCACCAACTGTTTCTGCCTGAATCCTTCCCACAGGCTACAGTTCTTCACAAACTCTTCCAGTCTTGGTCCCTTCCATGGGGTACAGTACTTCAGAAACCAGCTGCTCTGTCATGGATGCCCCAAGGGGGCACAAGTCCTATCAGTAAACCGCCTCCCATGCGGGCTCCTTTCTCCAAGAATCCACAGGTCCTCCCAAGACCCTGGTCCAGTGTGAGCTTCCCACAGGGTCACAGCCTTCTTTGGGAACCCATGGGCTGTAGGTGGATCTCTGCTTTACTATGGATACCCATAGGCTGCTGCAACACAACTGCATCACTCTGGTCTTCACCATGGGTTGAAGAGGAACCTCTGCTCCAGTCTGAAGCACTTCCTTCCCCCTCTTCACTGACCTGGGTGTCTGCAGGGTTCTTGCTGTCCTGTCTTCCTCCTGTCTCTCTTCTTACTGCTGTTCCACTGCAGTTTTTTCCTCTGCTGAGGTATGTTATCCCAGATGCCTTGGTCAGCAGTGGGTCCATCATGGAGCTGACTGGCATTAGCACTTTTGAACACGGGGGAGCCTCTGGCAGCTTCTCACAGCAGCCAACCCTGTAGACCCCCCACTACCAAACCTTGCCATGCAAACCCAATACAGCAGCACAGCCATGTTAGGGCAGCTCTCCACCTGTCTAATTAGGTTGCCTCTCAGTGGGAAACTGGTTCATAGTTTGTCAGTGTCTCTGCATGAAGCTACTATATTTCACAAAACTTCTTAAAATTTATTAACAGAAATTTATTCACAGCTAATTAACTTTATTCAGAGCTAATCTCAGAAAGCAGTGCCACTGAGTAACACATACTGAACATATTCTAAAATAATCACTTAGAGCCCTAAAAAACTTAATGCGTATGATTAATAGCCTTTATTATACTTTCAGTCATGTTTTACTGTATGTAATTTTCAGTTGATCCTTTTTTTTTCTTTTGAACACTATAAACAACAAGATCACTGCTTATGTTTCACAAAGCTAGTCTTTCTTTAACTTTTCTGTTCAGACCAATTCTTTTCCTGTTCAAATATTTCAATACCTAAGTTCTCTTTTTGTTTGTGAAATGAGTCATATAGGCATACATTGAACAAGCTAGAGTTTAAACCATCCAGATGCTGCCTTAAGAGCTCATGTTGTACAGGTCCAGTTTTCAGGAAGACTCATTGACAAGTATCACATCTTTTGGCCCCCAACAATATGCTCATAGGAAAGGAATTTGCAGTTTTATGTACTACAAACCTGGAATTTGCGCCACATGATCAGCTAAGTACCAATAAACCCTTTTGAGATGGCAATATTTTAATACAAACCTTGATTTATTTACCCTGATGCTACTCAAAAATGAAGTATACATGTAAAGTCCAGCTCCATAGCTATTATAAATTTGCAAGTCCCCCAGTGGCTCTGAGAGAATTAAATGCATTAATGACTGTTGTAATATTACCCCAATAAGAATAAAAGTCAGTTGGACTTTGCACTGATTACCCATGTCCTATAAGGAAATATGGATACTTAACATTTACCACTATAGTACAGCACTGCTGTAGAAAACACAGTCCCCAAGAGTTAATATAATTATATAATAAAGTTTTGCCTCCTAAAATCTAATAATGCCAGGGCTTTGGTGCAACCATAATCTATTTATCTTTTCATTGTATCTTTATCCTTTTCCACCTGCAAACAGCATCAGAATGCTATACATATACATGATGGATTATTGCTATCATGCTCATGAGAATGCCAGGCATGAAGTATAAGAACAGAGTTCAGCCAGCAAGTATGACATAAATTATGCATAAGTAGCTTTTAGTGTCGAGCACTTTGCAAAGTTCAGTAAGTGCCTGTGACTGAAGTTAATCACCCTATGTCACTGCAGGACTGTTTCTTTTAAGAGTGTATGTAAGATTTCTTTCAACATGCTTAAGAAGTGTATCATTTTAAGAAAGTATCTCATTTTAATTATGTAAGCAAAACACTTCTTTAAACATAGGAGGAGAAAGTTTACAGGATCATTGCAAGTCCTGAGAACCTAATTACAACTGAAGTCTGATTGAAGATCTAATCTAAGATTTTATGACTTGAACTAATGGGTTTCAAGTGTTTGAGTATCAACGCCATTTGTTTTCCATACTGTTACTGTTAGATTGCACAGAGATCCTTAGCCTGCTTTCCCTCAGCTTGAATTCTGAGGATGTGCCACTTGGGACAGGGCACAGAACGAGGATTTTTTTCTCTCCTTCAATCACTGTATCTGTGCATACTCACATTGCATTTGTACATGCTTCAGAATCTGTAGACTGCTGTTGAGGTAGGAAGTAACAGATTTGGTACAGCGCAGATGATGAGACCTGACCACTTCCTTCTTTAGATGTACCAACTCCTTTAGTGTATAGCACACACTATACATTAAATAATTATGATCAAACATTTTCCTAAGGTATCTTAAAACATTCAGGAAAATGGAGTATGGGTTCATTATTTGTTGAAAAATGAACTGAATTGTAGTAACCCATTTTAATGGTTTGACTATTCTTGTCTTATTTTAATATAATATTTGAGAACATTTTATTGTTAATTCTTTAGTAAATAAGCAGGTGGACTGGCTAAAGTCACAGCATATAAGATAACCTTTCTTGCAATTTTCATAGTGCTTAAGAGTGGAAGGATTGTTCCAACATACACACAGGCACAGGCAGGCCAGCACACACACACCCACACACACAGAGCCCAGTGGGATTAAAAGCACTCTATCTGGTGGAAAATCAGGAACTACAGAGGAAGGTATTTTCTTGTTTGAAGATTTGAAAGAACCATTCTAAGAGAAAAGGGAGGAGGCTTCTGATGTTAGGGATCTTGCCCCTTTCATGTTTCAAAAAGTGTAAAGGAAGTTCCTCTTTTATCAGCCTGAGGTAGAAAAGATGTGGCTTTCCCAACTCTAAATATTTAAAGAAGCCCTCATAAAACTTGAAAAAGGTTTGAGCTGTTTCTTTGTGGGACTAAATTCCTTAGGGTATAGGAAGACATACATTGATATTTACCTCCTATGATATTTTACTTCTTCTATAATAGATGTATCATGGAACATTGGTATTATTTTCTATACTTCACAGTAATTTGCTTTTATATACTCTCAAGGAATCTACACAGCGTAAATTCTAAGTAGAAAGATTTTTAATTCTCTCTGTGGGAACACAGATATAAAAAATCAAAGGTGAAAGGCTACCAAGATGTATCCATGATATATATTTACGGGTAGATTTCACTGTTGACCTGAGACAGCCAAGGTAAGGCTCACCATGCAGCAGAGGTCACAGAACATGCCAGGTCACATGAGGGGTTCCACTATTGGATTTGAATGGTTACAGAAATGGGGAGGAAATAACTGAATTTGAGGGCTAGCTCATCTCGAGCTGAAATCCATCAAACTAAACACCCCAGAGTTTAGCTTAAAGAAGTCTTCTTTTTGTTGAAAATAAATCACTGAAAAATAAATCAGTTTGCAGTTCTTAAAAAGCATTTTATTGTCATATGACCATGTAAAAGTTTCCTTAGAAAACAAGATAATTGTAGGATATTTTTAAAGATTATATTTTCTAAATTTTTAAACAAATCATTCTGTCTTGAGTTGCATAGATATTCTTTTCATGTGAATGTCAATTATTCTCAGAAGAGTCAATATTTGGAAAATAAAAGAGTTCATTGCTTGAATACTGAGGAATATTCCCTCTTGCTCCTATATACTTAGTATAGCATTATTTATTTCTAGTACAAGGGTACCTACAGGCACCAGAAAGTCTCAGACATCCATTGTACAAAGCAGTGCACAAACACATGGGAGGACAGCAGCGTATGTGCTGGTTCACAGGCCAGCTGACAGCCCCAGCCCTTCAGGCACACATGACTATCAGCTCTGTCTGTGACACCCTTACATGCCTTGAGCAAGTGGTGAACTTTTAAGGTTGGCTCCTCAGCTGGCGCAGCTGAGAAAATGGAAACAAAGCCATATTTTATTCCCCTGACTTTAGAATCAGCCAGGGGCAATCTAATCCATACTGCAATTTACAGCAGCCCTGCTGCCCAAGAAGTTATTCTGGCAGCTGAGAAGCACCAGAGCCTAAGGTCATTCTCCACTTCTCCCAAAAGTATCTGTATGCAAGGGCTAGAATGTGAACAATATTAAGCATTTTTTTGCTTTTTCAGCTGAAGTGTCTCAAAGCAGCTAGAACAGAATTGATGATTGTCCTGTTAATATTGTGATTTATCTTAGTTTCATTATTGGAAGCAAGAAGCCTTTGAGAAATAAAAGGATGTTTTATTTTAATAATTGATTTATTTTTTCTATATGTGTAAATGTCAATCTGTGGTAATTCCACATATGGGTATTTGGGGTTTTTGTGAAATGCAAACAAATTATTTCATTGGTTTTAAAAATCACTTACTGCAGCCATTTTGTCTCATATTTACAAAACATTTTTATTGCTTGCTCCTGTGTGACAATTTGGAATTTCAATATTACAACAGGGGATGATTTCTGGGAACTCATCAAGAGTGCTTGCATCAGGACACACTTTACAACTTAAATGAGGAATTTCTTTTTCCACTCTTTCAAATTACAGTGTTATCAAAAATGCCAGAGAAATTTAAAGTAGAAATTCTTTCAGCCCCAAAAATATTCAGTATTGTACTTGCAAAATATTCACAGGTAAAATAAGCTACCTTCTCAAAAATCTAACCACCCACAATCCCTTGTAGAGAGAAGAGTACATTTTGAATCAAGGTGATGCAGGTAAGTAGTGAATCACACATTTCAGGGGACTGTCAAAAAGCTCTCTCAATGGATACATTAGAATGAAGGAGCCTCAGGCCAAGCCCAGAGCAGAAGGCAGACAGTGGAAATAGTGGATGAGATAATATCTCTTGTTCATCTGATGAATATACTCCCCAGAGGAGCCCTACTCCTCATGAGACAATCTAAGCTGAAAAGACTGGAGAAACTTGTGAGATAGAAGTTTTAAAATTTTGTCTTAAATCTCCAGATTTGATTTACCAGCAGAAGCTAAAGAGTTGCTAGCTCATAAACCTTTATGGCATTAACTGTCTTGGAGGCACAAATAATCTACAGGTTTGGCTGGGATAGGGTTAAATTTCTTTGTAGTGTTTTGTACAGGGCTGCACTGCGGGTTTGTGACTGCCCTGGTTGCAGAGAAGGGGAGGAGCTCAGTGCTGATGGAAACAGTGCTGATTACTCAGGGTTAGTTTAGTCACTGCTGAGCAGCACTGACACAGAGCCAAGAGCTTCTCTGCTCCCAGCCCCCCCCGCCAGCGAGGAGGCTGGGGATGCACAGTGGGCTGGCAGGGGACACAGCCAGCACAGCTGACCCCAGCTGACCCAATATTCCACACCCTGTGGCATCATGGTCAGCACACACAGCTGGGGGGAGAAGGAGGAAATGGGCATGTTTGGAGTGATGGTGTTTGTCTTCCCAAGTCACTGTTAGGCATGATGGAACCATGCTCTCCTGGAGGTGGAAGAATGCCTCCCTTGCCATGGGTAGTGGTGTGTAGCAGGCATATCCTCTCTTCTGCCCTTGCAGGTCACTTTTTCCTCAACTCTTACTATTGGACAATTTCTAGAACTCCTGTACCCTATATGAAGAGTTACTTTTTTCCAGCTCTGCAGAAGAAGCTGTCGCTGGGACCTTCGCAGAACACTCCAATAAAGACATCCCTGTGGAACCTCATACAGCCTTCTCCTCTCTCTCCCGGCATCTGCCAAAGGCACTTAGCAAGCTGAAATCACAAATGAGCTGATAATCACAAAGAGCTGAACTGCTTGCTAAGGTTGCCTGTGGCTGGGAGCTGCCTGGGAGCCTGGACAGGCTGTGCTGAACAGGACTGCTCTCTCTGGAGCAGCGACGGCCATCCGGAGATATCCCAAAACCCGGCTGAGGTGCACATTAGTAGTGAATTCATTCTTTGTTTTACTTTCCATGCAATCAGGTTTGCTTTACTCATTAAACTGTATTTATCTCAGCCCATGAGTTTATTTTTTACTTTTACTCTTGTGGTTGTTCCTATATCCCACTGGACAATACTGAGCAAGAGGCTGTGTGGTGCTTAGATACCTGCCAGGTGTGAACCACAGCAGCCCAAAAATGAAGAACTCTGGAAAAGACCAGGAATAAGCTACTGAAATGTTGTTTATGTAAATGCCCCCCACAGCTAGATGAAAACTGAGCAGAATCCTTGCAGATAAAGCCTAAAATTCAATACCTAAATGTAGAGGTAGGCTTTCTATGACAGATTTTAGACCACCTGAGGATCAATTACATTGAAAGCATAAAAACTTCAGCTGGGCAACTGATACTACACATTGAAGTGAATTAGAAAGTCTTATGATACAACTGCAGATATTCACTTGCAGTTATGAAGTGGAATACAGTGTAAAAGGCCTTTGGCCACAATTTTTCTTTCTTTATCCCACCCATGCTTTACTTTTCAAGTTAAATATGGTCATTCTAATTTGGAGAAAGAGGAATTACTTTCTGCAAAATTTTGGTACAGAAACTCTCCTGAAATTTCATTAGGGTTTCTTCTGCAAGCTGGGGTTCATGAGGATCCTGTGCTTAGAGCAATTCTTCAAAAGTACATCTTTAAAGACTGTAAAAAGGAAGATGATATCTAGAGGAGGATGTGTGAGGAGTAAATGTAAGTTGTTGTTGCCCTCTTTATTGAGTGAAAGTTAGGGACAATGCTCTATTACAAGGCAAGACAGAAGGTTGCCAGTGTAAGTCTGGAAACAAGGATGCCCTGATGTTACCACAACATCACCATAACTGCAAGTCGATGATCTTCTTTTTTGCAAAAATTTTTTGAATTAATTTACATAAATTTAAAATATTTTAATATAGTATCTTTCCCCTTAGAATAAAAAAGATTAAATTTCTGCTACCTACACTAAAAATTAACAACAACAACAAAAAAAAACAAGTTCAGTGAGTCAAAAACTAAGTGAAAAGAAAATCTAAAGTTCTTGTTGAAGTCTAAAGACCCAGCTTTCCTGCATACCAGAATTGTTTAATTGTCTTTTAGTGAATGCCAGTGTATTTGACACAGATTATGTCATAGTATTGGTAGGCAATTTACAATATTTCCAATGTAAAAACTTTTTTTTTCTGCAAGGAAAATACTACTGAATATTTCTAAGTAGAAAATGAAACCATTCTAATGTGTCTTTTTTTCTTAAATATTCCCAGTCTCTATACATTATTAAAAAAAATACTTCATATCACTGGGGACAAATGTGGTAAATTATTCTAAATTCATTAAATACAGGTACCTGCCTATGGGGATATAGAAAAGAAGCATTACTGAAGTGTTCTTCCTATAATGAACCAAAAGGTGTTTTTTCAGTTGTTTTCTTCTTTGAGGAAAATGTTGGAAGAGCTAGAAGACATATCAGAATATCAATGTATTCAGATTCCTGTTGTTCCCCATACAAAGTTATTATCCAAACAGAAAATCCCTATATTCATAGTCTGAAACACACATTCTATTCCTGTTCAGTTCTTGGCAGATCTGAGTAGGTTCTTGCATAATTTTCCAGGATGAATAAATCTCTGTGTTTAGGATGCTGTTAGGATGAACAGTCTCAGTTTTGGCTGCTGTCAGTTGTTCTCTAAGATAGCAGAATCTCTGTGCTACACCAAAAGACATTCATTAAAATGAAAAACACAAGCAAGCAGTCTCTTCCAGCTGATGAAATGCTACACAATGACGACGGTGGTGATTTACCTATGGTGAAATTAATCTTCCTTAGAATGTCTAATGATATCTAATACTAATCTAATACAGTTTTTTTATCATAACAAATTGAATACATTGTTAATATTTCTACTTGAGTAGTTTGGTTACAGCATCCATTATTGTACATTGTAAAACTAACAATGAGAAGGGAGCAGAATGTGAACAAAGTCCAAAGTCTGAGAAATACTTAAAAATCTCACAGCAATGACAGCAGCCTCCAGAACTGTTTGGTGTCTGTCTTTCAAAGGCTTGCTATAAATAATTATACAATGTTTTTACTGCTTTCGAATATGGTTTCTGGGCCAGTGCTGGAGGAAGCTGAGTGATTGGTCAAGAATATTATACCGGTTTGTCCAAGCTTGTTAAGGCCAGATCTTAGATCTTCTCAGGATTTTAAATCTTGACAGTGTTTCCTGCAGTAGTTTTCATGGACTTGCTCTCATGGGAAAGAGAGGCCAACAACAGTACTTTTAACACCTCAGGCAGCTTCAAATGTGCATGACAAGAAGATGAAAAAGGCAGGTGTTCATAGCCTACAATAAATAGCTGCAATAGCATCATTGCACAACTTCATTTGTACCAACCCCAACTAATATTAATACAAAAGTGAGCAGTTACTAGACATGTACTAGCCGAGATAGGAACAGCAGTTTGATCCTGTATCACTGCACATTCTCTCCAATTCATAATGATGCCTTCAGGCAGTAAGAGCAAGGTTTTTGCATAGCCCATAGAGTCTGGAGTCTCTGATAGTTAGCCCATAATTTCTGGTGTGTGACCACCAAAAAGGCTGCATTTGCAATAGTCAGCAAACTTCCCTTCAGTTTTTAAAACAAGCTAATGTCACCTTGAAAGCAAATAAGTGCATTGAGCAAATTCCTGGTTTATAAGCCACTTCCAGTGATCCACTCTGTGGTGCCCATTTAGAGTGTGGTGGAAGTGCTAGATTTCCTATGTTCAGTACAGAATAACTCTTAAGCAGAAGCCAGCTCTGACTTTCTGACCCACCACCAAGCACAAGCATTGGTATGCATAAAATGGACATATTAATCCAGGCTTGATATATTCTGGAAAATACCATGTGTATAGAAGGAAGAATCATCTGCTCATGCTAAGGTCTTGCACTACATGCTGAGGTACACAATACCTACCAGTCAGCCCACCAAAAGCAATCAGTCAGTTCAAATCAAGAAGCACATGTGTTCTTGCTCAGGAAAGAAGAAAGAGAAAGAGAGAAAGAGAAAGAAAGAAAGAAGAAGAAAGAAAGAAAGAAGAAGAAAGAAGAAAGAAGAAGAAAGAAAGAAAGAGAAGAAAGAAGAAAGAAAGAAAGAAAGAAGAAAGAAAGAAAGAAAGAAAGAAAGAAAAAAGAAAGAAAGAAGAAAGAAAGAAAGAAAGAAGAAAGAAGAAAGAAAGAAAGAAAGAAAGAAAGAAAGAAAAGAAAAAAAGAGTTTACCTTTTCTTGTGTTATAATTCCCTAAGATTATATGTATGCTGTGTACAGAGAGGGAAACATTCTTTCCTTGAGACCCTGCTCTTAATCTATCCTTTGAAGAGGTTAATTTAAACATGCGTACGTGTATGAATGAGGGGAAAGAAAAACAAATGAGACAGATTTCTATTTTGTTTTTTAGCTCTATGCCTTGATTTCCTGTATGCCTCCATTAATATTGCAGGCACAGGTTTCCAGATTGCTTGCAAATTTAATATTTATTTTTCAAAGTTCTACTAGCTTATTAAAATTAAAGGAGAAAACAAAAAATTACCACAGCATTGCTGCAACTAGGAGATAAGTTTTCCCTGATAATCAGAAGTGACCATCTTAATTTAATTAGGCTTTCCATTAGTTCCATGAAAACTGATTTTTTAGTCTCTGCTTTTATTTATTATCATGTATCTGTCCTTCCCTTTAATATGCTACTTAGCTTTTTATTAATCTGACCTTTTTGTCTCTTAATATATCTTATTTTAAGCTTTAATTATTTGTAGAGTTTACATCTTGATGAGAATTATATCTGCACAGTTTTTCCTATGTATATTTGTAAAAAGTCTGTAGGTTTTAAAAATGAAAAATCTTTCATCTTTTGTAGAAACTGTCAATATCACACTTTTCTGGTTTTTATGTGGAGAGTCAACAGTTCCAATATTAAATAAATTTAGTTTTCTCTTTAACGTAATTAAAACATGCATCTTGATAAAAGTTACAAAGATTTTTAAATCTCTTATAAACTCTACATTAGAACACATCTTTAGTTCAAGAGACAAAGCAGTATTCAAAGGATTAATGAAGGTGAAGAGTTGTAGCTTCATCTTCATCTTAAAGAGAAGTAAAAGTCCAGTAAAGATCAAAAGATAAGGATCTTTTGATAAAAGGACAAAATTTACCTACAAATAATTAAATGCTAAATATAATGAATTGGCATGCTAAAGGCCAGTTTTCTCCTTAGATCACAAAGGGACAAGATGAATTGCATATTGAAGTTTACTACCTTTCCTTGATATAGGAAAAAAATGCACAAATATTGCAGGTCATTGCAGAAAGCAAGATTTTGAATAAAACCTTGCAGATGGTCATCTATATTCCCAATATATTCCCATATATTTCCCCAATATGGCAGAACAATAATCACAGAGAGCTAAAGTGATTTTTGTGTTTGCACTCATTGTTTCATTGTGTGGAGTATATTCCAAGTAAAAAAATTGCATTTTGAGACACGGGATATTAGTGTATTTTTTCTTGAAAAAAACGGAAATGCTCAAACTCATCTCGGCAGGGTCTAAGGAAAAAAGAGAATTGCAGATACAGATTGTTGTTTATACAGTGCATGTGTCTGTACATGTATGTAGATGCATTGGCATTGTATGTACAATATTTTGGACTTTAAAAAAATCCTTTCATGTTGTTGCTTATGGGACTGTTCAGAGACAAACAAGAAGCAGTGAAATATATTTTAAAGAAATGAATGAAGTGACTGAAGCTGTAGAAGATATTTCAGCCTGCTTTGATAAAATAATACCTCTTTTCAGGTCACTTTCACTGAAGAACATAAACCAAAAAGTATCATGAATACTGCTCAAGTCTCATGGAAAAGTGTGTTTAGTCAAACAAAACTGGCAACTGTGTTGAGACAGCAATTTTAGACTTCTCTAAGGCTTTTACAATTCTGTCACATGACATTTTTAATTTTATATAATGCAGGAATTTTAATCAAGAGGAAACACATTAGATGAATTAAAATGGTCTTATTGGCAGATATCAATGAGCAGGGCTGTCCAAGGAAGGTCTCCTGAGAGAGATTCCTGGTCCAACACTATTCAGTACATTCTTAGAAACAATCTAGATGATGAAATAAAATCTTAACTGATTAAATTTGCATATGACACAAAGATTAATGGGATACTAAAAAAAAGGAAGGCAGTTTACTGTTAGAATTTAATCTAAATCATTTGGTCAGATTGTCAGAATCCAACAAAATGCAGGTGCAGACTAATACACTTTGCAATAGGATCCACAGGTTATACTATCAGCTAAGAGTTCTTGTCCATGGAAAGCAGTAACTTATAAAGTATCTAGAGATCACCTTTTAAGGCTGCTTCACCATGAGCTCACAGAGCAATGTTGTGGCAGACATTACTGGAATGAAGGCCCTTGAGCAAAATTTAACAGCTTTAATTTTAAATAAAATATAATCATGATAACTAATAAAGGAATAGCTCTGAAAGGATGGCAAGGGAACAAATGAACATTTATGGCAAGATGTAAAATATGTAAATATGTATATGTAAAAGTATATTGTTTCAGAATAATTTTGCAGTTCCTAAAATAGTCTGTTTATTCAAAAATAGTTTGTTCATTCAGTTACAATTATGCTCTCTAGCAACCTTTAGTCAATGAATCACTGTGGAAAATTCACTCAAATCTACCATTTTATGCCTTTTTCCTCTTTCATGGCTAAAGATATCTTTTTACTCATAACAAACAAAGCTACGCATATATATGACATACAAAATATATGATCAATGTAATGCAAATCTTATGAGTGTGCATATATACATACAGAGATATATTTTTATGCATCTTCATATGCCTACACATCTTTTTATTATTGCATTTTTTTACAAATGCAATATTTCTATACATTTTTAAGTCAGAAAATGTTTTATTTATATGTTCTAATACACAACCTGCAAATAGATCTCTTTTTTCTTTAAGCAGAATATAGAGTCAAGAATTAAATTCAGAGAGAACCACAAGTGATAAATTAATTGTCTTGAAAACTTCAAGTCCTGTTTTTCATGCAATATGTAGACAATTAAAATTAACAAACTTCTGTATTAAACCTGCTCTACTGACTTCACAGTCAATAATAAAAACAAATTTGTTTCTTCAAAGTGAAATACCAACAAAAACATACTATTTTAAGATTAACATGAAAAAGCTCTGACCTGTTCTGCTCCTTTTAGGACCTTTTTGGTGATGGAAAAAAGCACACTGTGGAATCTATGTCCTTTCCAGAAGCAAGTCCTGTGAAGTGAATGCAGGATCTAGGCTGTGACATGGAAAAGAAGGAAGAAGATGTCATTCCACCCAATCTTGTTATGGTTATATCAGTGTTTATATCAGAAAACCCACCAAGGAACTTTCCATGTCAGAGCCTTATGTCTGATGCATTGAGCTGTATTAAAATAAGGCAGCAGAAATAGGCAACAGAAATCTGTGAACCAGAACTTAGGAATTTTCCAGCAATAATTCCTATCCACCTCTAGTATGAGCCACACTGTATATTTAAAGTACATGTACTATGCATTACAGACTGCTATAAATTTAAAGAATATTTTACATTTGATTGGTAAGTCTTGTTACCATTTCTGTTTTGGTTTTAATGGGGGAGATTGGGTATTTGATTTTATATTTTCTATGAGCAGAGTCTTTGAATAAGTGATTGAGAACAACTATGTAATACATGTTGATGAAATAATATATAATTTTAATTTCAAGAGCTTGACCAAAAATTTATATTTATCCTGTGTGAGTGAAAAAATATTCAACAAAAACTTACGTATCACACAAAGAGGTGAAAGCTCTAGGGTTTTGTTTGAAAAATTGTTTATTCAGAAAAAATAGTATTATAACAGCTTTTTTCTCTGGATATTGTGAAAATGTGTAAACAAAGACCTGATATCTCAGTTTAACCTTAACTTTCAGTTTGTGTGAGAAATCTGTAATAAATAACATAAACTGCCAGGTTTACATTTCATCCACTTATGAGATTATTTTTTCTCTGGAAGGGTAGATGGGTAAATCAGATTAAAACCATACCTGACTGTCATCCAGTAAACCCACTCTTTCAGTTATGTAGTTCATTTTTCTCTTACCTCTTTGAATGAGTTTCAATGTCTAATAAAACTTTATTTACTGGGAGTGCCAAGAAATGAGTCAATAAATTTATTGAGCAAGATATGAAATAGAAATGTCAAAGATGAATAAATTTTAGTGCAGTGTTTACTTTATAATTGTATTTTTTTCATGGAATTCAATTTCTCTGCAGACTCTGAAGCATAACAACAGCAGAAAATGAAGTCACAATACCCAACATGAGAAAATGTAAAATAGTAAACTTCTTTTTAGAGCAATAACTGAAAACAATATCAATGTTGTAAGTATTTAATGAAATACAGCATTTTCTGTATTACAGTCTAAATTCTAGTCTTTTCACCTCCATCTGTACATTCCTGGGAGAACTTTGTTTCTTTCTTTTAGTTTTTATACCTAAATAATAATCTGGAATAGTCAGTTTGTCCCTGTATGGACTGAGATTCTGTGGTACTTTTCACTTGTATGGACCATAGGCAGTAAGAGCCAAACCAGGAACATAAAGCCTTTAGCCCGTGCTGCAAACAAAAGCATCTTTTATATTCTTTTATATAATTATTTATCTCTTGGTTATTTTAAAAAAACAGTGGCTTCTGGGCTACAAACTGATGTATTTTTAATCCTTATTTTAACCACAGAACCTCCTACTTCATTCAATAGAAGCAAATTATCAATTCAACTCTTCTCATCAGAGCTGTGGACTGTTCCCTCGTCAGATTTACTATATTACAGTCTGGGATTCTTCTGCATTCTTACTGTACACTGCACACAGCTGAGCCCATGCTTTTCCAGACAGCTTGGATTCACATAGACAAGTCTCAAAATGTTCTTGGACAGCAGGAAGGATATGTATGAACCTTGCTCACCAGTGTCTGCAATACAGCTGCTGTCATTATACTGAGGTCTAGTCAGATTTGAGCTAGCAGCCAAGCAAACCTGTCAAATGTAATGTTTGAGTCCGTCGCCTTCACTGGACTTTTGATGTTCTGAGGACTCAAATCATCTAGCTAAAAATTAGTACAGGTTTTGCATTACACAAATCATGGTGACAACGACAGAGTAGACACACGATTTGTTACTGCTCAGTGCTTTTTACAGTCGTAAGTCTCACTCAGCAATCCTCATTACAGAGCCCGCATATTAAGTGCAAGTTAGGATTAATGAATTCTCAGCTGAAAAAAAAAAGTCTCAACCTCAAAACGATAACTGTTTGACAGCTTGTAAATAGACAATATTGAAACTACATTATCTAACCCTCCAGCTCTTTTTGTTTCTTTGGTCCAAAAATATAGAATATTAGAAAATGCAATATGAGTATTTATAGGTCTTTCTTACCAGCTCAATGGAATTCTGTTCTTGACTGAGCTTTTTAACGGCAATAATTACAACATCGTAGCTCACAAAAGTATTTAGGCAAAGATTTTAAATCAGTCACAGATAAAACAAAAGAAAGAATTTGACTTTTTTAGCTGAGATTCATATATCTACAGAGGTTATAGATAGGTTCAGTACTGTATTATCAGTAGATAAGACCAGTCTTATCATGTTTTGCTACTCAGAATGAAGCCCATTTAGAAGCAGCATAAAAATAAACATAAAAATAAGCCTAACACAATTTAATTTCCAATTGCTTTAACAAAGAAAAGCATGCCTCCTTTAAAGAATGAGGGAAAATCACAGAATTTTTATGAAAGCCTTCTTAAAGTAGACCAAAAAACAAAGGATTTATTTTTTTTTTATGTGAATGCATGGTTCAACAGAAGTACTGAGAGAAAATTAATGAAAACCGTCGAGTAGTGTAAATTTTACATGACTGCAAAGGTATACCAGGACCCAGCTTTAATGCTGCTCAAATGGACCTATCAATTGATAAACTATTTCAGCTGAAAGTGCTGCACAAAACGGGCAAGATCTTTATCCAAATAGGAGGGCTTGTCTGTCAGCTATCTGGATTCCTCTCCTGGTTCCACAGGTGAAGATATAAACCAATTTTAATAATTTGCGACCTGCTTATTATGACAGTTTTTGTAGTGTAGCTAATATTTTTATTTAATGGATAAATAGTCTTTTTTTTCCAAAAGTGCTTTAACTCTACTCTTATAAATATAATAGTATATTATCTGGTATGAATTGCTTACAGACTATTTGCTCTTTGTGATTAATGGTTTCTGAACTGAGAGCAGCTTCATTATAGCTAGCTTTAATCTCCTCTTGATCTCATTTTCCACAAGCTCTACAGTACCTATAATCTTAAATCTTGGGTTCATTTGCAGTTTAATATTAGAATAATAATTTCAGATAACCAATACTGTTTCAGGCTTAGCCCTATATTGACTCTTTTACAGTCAATATTTACCATCTCAAAAATATTTTATATTAATAAAATATTTTGGTTTCAAAAGCCAGTTATAGGGATGTAATCTTGCATTAAAAAATTTATTCCTCTTGAATACAGGGAAAACAACACTGGTGCTATCTTGCTCAAAAATCCACACCTGTGACTTCATCATCAATTTGCTCTCAAATATTTTTCTTTCTGAATCTTCTAATGGTTACATTTACAAATCCATCTCCAGGATATATGCCTATGTTAATAGCCAGGGAAATTTCTAGTCCACAGTTTTTGCTTCTGGTCACTCTGGGCAATGGTCAACCATGATAACCTTTGTTGGTGGCTTTTTTCCTCTGTTCACTTTTAGTGAGAAGCTTAAAAATGAGATAAAGGATTGTTATTTATTTTACTTCCACTGTTGTGTTGCTATCAAATGCAAAGGACAAATTCCATGTATGAAAACTTCACATTCTGAAATGGGATTGGGGATTATTTTAGGAGGTGGTGGTGGATAAAGTGTTGAAGGATTTGAATGCTCATTTTGTTAGGCATGGCATCCTTTAAAAACCTCATAATTTAAATTTTAATTCACACTCCATTTGCAGAAATAATAACACTTCAACATTCAGAAGTATTGAAGATCAGACAGGTGTTTTAGTATAAGAACATCACTATTATTAAATCCATGCTGCCAGAACTCATTATGAAATGGTTCTGTAATCACAGACAGTTGTTAGTAGCCTGGTTGTTTTTACTTGCATTTGACTAAGTCAGAATCTCTTGGGTGCAACTTTCCTACTTAGCTCTGTGAAATGTTAGAACAAAAGAATACCAATTTCATAGTAGAATTGTAGCACAAGTGTTTCATTTTTCTATAGAAATCTGTATTAGGTAAGAAACAATATTTGTGATGGTAGATTTTTAATAGTTTAAAATAAAATTTTGAAGCAATGAGGTCATTTGAACATCTCAATTTTTGCACTCCAAAGAGCTTTTTAATAACTTTCTGACTGTTCAACCCATGATAACAACAATAAATTTCATCTAAATTAGATATTTGCTGGTTGATTAATAAATGCTGAGCTTTTTGTGGGTGTGTGACACCGTTATGCATCCATGAAAGGAAAAATAACATTTGGAACTAGATAATTAAAACAGTTAAAATTCCAGGCAAATGTTATGTTCCAGTGTAAATTAATCTTCTGCTACAGCAAATTACCAAAATTGGTCTAGGCACTTTAATGAAAGCAGAGTGTTAACAGGCAAATATAGAGTCCCCTAAAGATCCAGTTCCCAAAATATGTAGTTACTGCTAAAAAAACACTGAGAAGAAAAGTATTACATTAATCTTTCTAGACTATGAAAACCCCTTTTTGGAGATAGGAAGCTCAGTGGTGAGTTTTCACCAAAGTAATAAAGCCAGTTCTCCAATTTTATTGAGTCTGTTTTTACCTTTTCATCAACAGGTGTGCAACATGGGAAGTTATTTGGAATATGAAAGGCATTAGCTCTCTTGGTTTTGTTGCCTTATCCACTGCAAGTGTAGGAGCCTGGATTCAATTTGATCCATTCTGATGCTGACAGATTTTTATGGCTCTTGTGTTTTGTGAGGTTCTCTCAAGTTCATCTCTTGAAAATTCACCTCTGTAAGTCCTGAGAACAAAATGGGCAACTAGATTCATTGTAGTCCAGTATAAAAAAAAGTAATTTCAATTTTCTGCATTTGAAAATGTGTGAGAAATTAGTCTTTGATTGTTAGGAAATATCCTGAAAAGTAGAGTTTCCAATCTACTTGTAATTGGACAAAAGCAACATTACAAAGCCACTTGAAACTCAGGTAAGTTCTCCAGCAGCTGAAATACAGGAACTGACTTAAGAAGAATGGATTTCCACCTTGCTGTGGTTTGTATGGTCTAGTTAAATATGTGTGCTCATAAATAAGTATATTGAAGTTTTCGAGGTTTTTTTCAGCCTGCTAGAATTAAACAGCCTTCAGTAGTTGTGAGGTGATGACGAGAAATATAATAATTTACTGATGAAGTTTTAGGTATTAAAGAAACTTAGGAATCTCTAAGATTAGGGACTTTAGGGGATCCATGCTAACGTTTTATTTCAGATTGGGATGTTAATGTTTTCAGATTGGGAGAGTGTTTTGAAGAGAATCTTTCAATTTTACCCTCTTGCCATCCTCTAGTTTACATTCTGACTGCAGAAATTTGAGACATTGGAGTACATATCACTGGGAGACTCACTGCAGTTGCTGAATCATAGCCGTAGACTGAAGTAAACCCCACAAAATTAGTAGTTTGTTGTTGTTAGGTCCTCAACACCAACCATTTCACAACACAGATCTACTCCTACACTGCCACACTAATTGTGATCATCTTTTGGGATCTTACTTTTGGAGTTACGACTTGGCAGTAGCCTGTGGTATTGTCCACAAGGGTCCCAGGATGAGGGAAGAGATGAGAAAGTTGACTCCATGTATCAGAAATCTTGATTTATTATTTTATGATAGATAATATATTAAAACTATACTAAAAGAATAGAGGAAAGGATTTCATCAGAAGGCTAAGCTAAGAATAGAAAAGGAATGAATAACAAAGGTCTTCTCCCAGACCGAGACCGGCCGGCCAGGTGAACTGTGATTGGCCCGTAATTGGAAACAGCCTGATGAGGCCAATCACAGATTCCCCCTGTTGCATTCCACAGCAGCAGATAAGAATTGTTTACAGTTTGTTCCCGAGGCCTCTCAGCTTCTCAGGAGGGGAAAAATCCTAAGGAAAGGATTTTTCATAGAACATGTCGGTGACAGTAGCCTGTCACAGGATTTTGCCATGAGATAAGCACAGAGAGGAGCAGCAGGATGGCAGTGATTCCAGGCCTGAGGAGGTCTGGCTGGCACATCCTGGGTAATGCATCCAGGCAAGAGTTCCCACTGTGGCAACTACTGCCCATATAAGCATTGAGCATCCTGGTCAAACAAAGTTCCCCAAGTTATGGGTCAAGTGGCATCTGTGGCCACTTATGTCCCCCTCTCCTGCTCCTCCACTCTGAATATGCTTCAGTGGATTCCTAGAATTTGGACTGTAAGCAGTCTGATGGGAATTTAAGATAAAGATGGTCCTATTACCCAGGTGTGATCTCAGACCTAGGGAGAGGTAAAAAAATCTGGGGGGGCACTGAAAATTGACACAAAGAATCCACAAAGAAAGCCAACTCAGCATGCTCAAATCAGGTCTGATGGAATAAAAGGTAATTCCAGCAGAGGAGGAATTCCATCAGAGGAGGAATTCCACCACAGTCCACCGACTCAAAGAAAACCACCAACACAAAAGAAGAGAAAGAGAAGCATGGAATTAATAAATTATAAGTGACGGAATCATTTAATCAATAGAATAAGAGAACTGTGCAGCCAAAGAGCATTAATTCCATTGCTTGATAGCATGTATAATTAATGAAGCATTTCGATCAACTTTGGTACCCCCAAAGAAGCCCAGGATGAAGAAGGACAAATGAGATGTAGGTAGATGCACAGTGACTATCTTCTGCCATCTGTCTCTCTCCCTCCCTGTCCCCTTTCTATTTCTTTCTATCTCTCTACCTTGAATTTTACTGTTAAAAAAATCTACTATTGTCTTTGGCATATGGTCTTGTTTGCACTTTAATTTGGGTAGAAGAATCTTCCAATAATCGGATCTTAGCATGTTCAAAGAATGTAAAGGATCACTGGATTTTAGAAGAGAAGTTTTCAGACTATTCAGAGGTGTGCTTGGAGCAGTCCAGGAGAGATTGTTGATACCCAAGGATTACCTCCTGAAAACTCAGAACAGTCTATTCCAAGAAGTAGGAAATAAAGCAAAGGCAGCAGGGGGCCAGCATGGACAAGGAGTTCTAACTGAGCTCAGACATTGAAAGGGAATGTACAAGAGGAGCAAGCAGTAGCAGGTGATCCAGGAGGAATATAAAGCTGCAGTCTGATTGTGCAGGGATGGGTTAGGAAATCAAAGGTCTACCTGGGACTGAATCTGACAAGGGATGAGAAGGGGCACAAAGAAGAATTCTAAAACTATATAAACAGTAAAAAGGAAGATAATGTAAATGAGGAATCAATGCTGAATAGGGTCAGGGTCCCTGTGAGAAAGGAAGTGGAAAAGCTGGGTGCAAGTCCAGGAGAAAAGTCGAGGGTAAGGTTTATCCTCAGTGGAGGGGAGCAAAGCAGGGAGAACATAATCAATCTGCAATATGTAAGTCCAAAGGCCTGAAGTGTTGCACCCAAAAGTGCTGAAGTCCAAACAGCATGTGAAGGGATAAGAGTTTAAAGATTAAAAAGAATAATGAAAATATTAGTCACACTAAGTTTTTCTTCCAGTATTTAAATGTTGTCTTGGATTTTTTTTAACTCCTGAAGTTCAAATGAATGACAAGCTAAGGTCAACACTTAGCAAGATAGAACACAAAAACAACTCCACAGACATTTGTTCATACTTCATGGAAATGGAAGAAATTAATCCATTCTAATGATCAAATCAGCTTGACCAGGAGAGGTAGGTAAAATGACTTTCTCAATTCTGATATCCATAGAAATTTGTAATATTCTCAGCTTGAAGACCTGAGCCCAGTTATTGCAAATCCACCAAGCTCTCACTTTTCTGTTATACTGACATCAGTTATATTGATATCAATGTTGACTATATTTAGATTGTCATGAAAATAAAAACCATAAAAAGGTATCTATTCCACTGTCTGGAGCTCAACAAATAATGGCATTTTAGCACAAATGATTTTGAGACAAATACCAAAGTTTTTAACCACTTTACCTCTTAAGAATAACACTTTGGGTCCATGTTTAACATACATTTCAATGAAACAGAACTTTATTCTACATTGATTGAAGATGGCAGAGTGATTTTTCATTGTTAAAGCCGAGAAAGATTATGACTTTTTGTTGCTTTGGTTTTATAAATAAAATTTTATTTAAGAAAACTAAAATATTTGAGAATTTAGTAGATTCCAGACAGCTATGATATATAGATTGCATATCAATAATTTTAAAACTGAATTAAAGTTAAATAACTTTTCTTTAGTAATTTTCCTGTTTTGTACTGTTATATATTCAGCTGCAGCTACCTGATGACTCTTAAAATCCTTGAGTTATGTGGAATGGAACATCAAGTATAAAACCAGTCTAAGCCATGCCTTTTGTATTTCAACAGGTTTTCTAGTCAGCATAACAAATGCAGAAAACAGGACTCATTAGTAGTCCTGTCTATTAAAGGTCATCATGACACACAATCATTACATTGCCAAATGTAATGAATTTGACTGCTTTTTCAATGGAAACACTTAAGTTTTCTCTTATCACTTTTATTAATTTGTGCATATAGCCACACTAATATATCTCTGCCTCTTTGTGTGATGGTGTGCTCAGGCCTCCAGCCTGACCTTTTTATTTCACACGATTTTACTTAAGTGATAATCGGCAGTGGCAGTACTGGAGGTGTCTGGTCTGGCCATGATTGCTGTAACCAACCTGCAGTGGATTTGGGGGAGACAGGTAAAAACACAGCAGAAAAGAGCTAATCTGAGCAATGTGCCTCCCCTAACATGGTTGCTGGTCAAGAGCCCAGTCAAGCCAGTCTGGGAAGAAATTAATTCTGTAGTTGGTATGCAAATGTGAGTGAAGCAATTATCTTAGTCCATTGAAAATGGACAGAGCCCCCTGAGCTCTCCTGCACAGCAGTGGGCTGTGGACCAGGATGTCCCCTGGAGTCGTGGTGCCTCTAAAGGTTATTGAGGCTGACAGATTCCTTTCCACAAGAGATTCTCATTAAATTCTCATGCTAATTTTTGAAACATTAGCTAAGTGATATAAAGAATTGATTGTCCACTCGGAATCCTTTTGATATAAAGCATTAATCAAGCTCTGTAAACAAGTCTGAATCCAAATACACCTAAACTCCCCCCTGAGAAGGACAAACAAGTGTTTAGAACACAAGGTGGCCCTTTCTGAACCTCATGACTCAAGAGGTCTTCCTGACAGATTTGTTTGACCTAGTCCTCTGTGCAGTAAATAATTTAGTGTACCTTGCCATAGAATCTAGTTAAACCAGTGTTTCACTTGCCATCAAACTCTGTTAAATCACTAATTTATATTAATAAATGTGTTGCTACTTCTATTTTACAAGTTAAGTGTATCCCTCCATCTGTAAAAATTTGTCACATAATTTGTGTTTACAAATAATGTGGAGAAATATATGAATAGGTAAATATTAACAAACTATCATGGCTTCTTATGGGAATTTTGTCCATGCAAACATGTTGAAATGTGCCCTGAGGCTTTCTGGAATTCAGACTTCTAGCCACCAGTGACTGCTTCAGCTGTTGTTGTTATACTTAAGAATAAATATTCAACTCAAAATCAGTCAATTCTCTCTAATGTCTGAGCAAATATGTCCCCACTTTTTATGGGCTTGCACAACATTTAGCTTAGGTTAATTGGGCTCTGCTTTCAGATGTTTACTGCTGGAAGGTTAAGGGGAAAAAAACTTTGAAATCCTTTCTTACTCCAAAATTCACAATAGACTGAAACAGCTTTGGAGTTTTCAAAAATTTTCTGTTATAAGTAGCAAAGGCATAAGTGCTGACACTTTCAGATGATCAAGCTCACAACAGAAAATTAGTTTCTTTTTCCACATGGAACTTATCCTTCCCAGCCACTGTCTCATTGTCTCACTGAATTTGAGTCTCATTGTCTCAAATTTTGTCTTAAACTCACTCTTCTTAACATAGGAAGGAAGAAAAAAAAAAAAACAATGTGTGCATAGAGTAATTAACAGAATTTTTTAAGTCATCCTTGGAAACCTTCAGCAACCTCTTCCTTCAGAGAAAGCAATTGTATGTTCTGACCTGGCAGTTTCTTTGAACCAAATAAAAGATTAAAAGAGGGCATACTGTGAAAGAGATTACACTGACTGTGCTGTGCAGCTATCTCTGTTTTCTATTAGGCAGCAAGAGCACTTACTTGATTACAGTTTTCTAAAAGCAAGATTCGTGTTTGCAAGCAAAATATCCAAAAAGGAAAGCAGCTTATGAAATGATTTATCAGTAATAACCAGCATTTGGAGCCAAGGGCTGAGAGAGACTTGGCTTCTTATTTAGCCACTTCCAATGCCTCTCTATCCAGAAAATCAATTAGGCGACTTTAAACTAACACAGGCATAGCTGCATAGGAGAACAGAATTTAGCCTGGAGGTGCTGCTTTTCAGCCTCTAAGATGATGATCATCTGAGAGTTTGTCTGAGGGAGAGAGGTCAGCAACACAGTGAGACAATCAGATGGTGGGCAGCAAAAAGGAAAAACAATAATAATAGTAATAATAAAAAATTTGGTTTAACATGAGAACTGAGTGGGTAAGTAAGAGCTAAAAATTTTATTCTAATATTTTTTTCATGGAACAGTGACTTTAGAAAAGAGACTATGAGAAAAATAATTTTAACTGTGTCTGAGTTTGTCTGTGTCTCAGACCATTAAACTGGAGTGTCTTCACTGTGAACTGAGGTGTGAACTGAGATAATTATACTAATTCTTCTGACTGGGAAAACTGACGGTAATGGGAGGAAAAGAGCAACTCTTAGAGGGCATAGAAGAAGCCAGGTGACACAAATTGTTTCCACCTAAAAGGATGCCACAGTTTATAATGGGAATTCAAACGTGTGGGAGAAGAGTAAAAAAGAGAAAGAGGAATGTTGCATCTTCCTTGCCTTCCACTGCAATTGTACAGCTTGTCCTGTCCTATAAGCATCAGGAGGCATTTGAAAGCCTTCTCAATACCTCTTCCTCCACTCTGTATTTATTTCCATCCAATACAGCTGGTCACAGTAACGAATCAGTTACATTAGTCTGCCCTGACAACTTTACTTTCCCTGTTTCTGATGTATTGCATTCAGTACAAAAATGTACAGGGCAACAATGTACACCTGGCCAAAAATATCTTGAACCTATTACTTCAGGACTTAGCAAGGAAAGGGTTCAAAGGAGACCAGTGGGATGGAGGAATATAATGGCAATTCTGTGATTACTGTTGTGATCAGAGACTGTTATTCCATCATTTTGTTGCAACTTTCAGTTAGCAATAGTGCTGAAATAAATGGTTCCACGCATACCCGTTCCTGTACATTTTCTATTAGCATTTGTAGGGCCATTGAAAGAAATTTGGTGATGGAATTAATTTGGAATACAAATTAAAGTTTTTTCAATACTTTTTTATTTCTTCCTTGATGATATTTTTTTCATCAGTTTTCATTTCTTCACTCCTTTCCAAAGTAAATACTGAATTATATAAAGAAACTTACATGTGGTGCTTCCATAAAGTGTTATGGTGCTTGAGCTCCTCCAAAAGACCTCAATCCCTCTTGTTATTGGCAGGAGAGATATTAAGAACCTTTTGTTCCTCCCAGTACTGGGCAAAAGGGTAAATGTTGCCTAGACACTCATCAGTTGATAGGATCACATATCAACTCATGTGCTTTGACCTTTCCTCAGCAGCAGCAAGTTAGTGTTTCCAGGTAGTGGAGAAGACAAGAACTCACCTTATACCTAAATCTGCCTCAGAACCATCAGAGCTTTCCAGTCTTATTAACTAGAGAAAAAAATTTCATGGTTTGGATTTTTTTAATCTAGGATTTATTCTCTTTTTTGGGACTTGGACGAAGCCTCCTATTTGAAGAATATGAGCACAAGATCTGAAAAGAGTGAAAGCTCAAAGATCCTATTTTATTCTAAAAAAATCTCACAATCAAGCCTTACAAGTTTTACTAGATTATTACATCTGAAAAATGTAAACAAATATATTTTAATAACAAATATTTATGTAATGCAATGGTGAGTTGCAAAAGCTGGAACCTTTACTTCAACAAATCAGCCAACTAGTCAGAAAAAAATACCAGTTGATTTTTTTGCCATAGGCTAAATCACAATGGGAATTTTGTGCTTAGGAGCATGAGTCAAGTAAATCCACTGCATTATGCAGAGGTATGTATAGGCATGAAACGAGGGGAAGACTGGACAGTTCCTTCCCCACTCTACATTCCAAAAATGTGGTAACTCTTTGAAAACCTTTTTACACTGAGCAGTTTGTCTAGACATTTCAAGACATTTGAATATGTCTTCCTCATGCTGCAGCTCAGAACAAAGAATGTTTTAATGTGCCTATTGCTGACTTCACCCTTTTGTAACACATTTGGGGCCAGGGAAGGTGAATGAGAGAAACCATGGAGATAACAGTGATAACTGCTAATCAGCCCTAGATATAGAGAAAGTCAAAGTGATTCGCCTCAGGCTGCCTGATTAACAAGGCCATTAGCAGCTTGTGCTGATGATCCACTTTACAATGTAATAGAGAAGACAATTACCCCATAGGAGGTGAGATCAGCACATCCTGTGTGGGCCTCAGACTTAACATCAAAGGCTGAGACCAAGATGAAATCCTTTTGCCCAGGGGCCAGGCCACCAGTCAGAACAAGGGCAAGGACACACCTAGCAGAGTGTTCTGTGAGCCTGGGTCCTGCAGCCAGCCTAGCCCAGGCCAGAGGGAAAGGGACTATAACTGGTGTATGATGTGTAAGACACAAACACTTGACTAGAAGTTGCTTTCTATCTGAGCCATCCTGCTTAATAAATGAATTTGCAATCTACTGAATGATGTGGTTCTCCACAAGACATGGAGATGTGATTCTCTATTTTTGGTTCCTTACCTAAATCCAAAAAGAAATTATTATTTTCATAAAAATCAAAGGAGATATTGTTATCAAAACAATTTTTCCTGAGGTGATTTTTTCCCAGGTAAATTATTAGCTTGTCTGTTTCCATGGGAGAAAATACATATGTATGTAAGTACCACCTATCTGCAAAATGTGAATGTAATTACCTATGAAGGTAATATGTATTTTTCACTCAGTAATGTGATTTTTCTTTTATAGAGTCCTTACAAATGTTGCTTTGCAGAAGACATTCCAGTAGATCTGCTTCTGCCCCCTAGAGCAAAATAGTGGTGCTCATGGGCTAGAATAGCAGAAGAGATCAGTTCAGGCAAGGAGCAGCCAGAGCTATAGCTTATTCCCCAAGAATTTATCTTTTATTTCACATAAAGATAACAAATTCACTTGTCATCAGTCCCTCTTTTTAATTCATATTAACCATGCCAGCAGTCTATATTATGAAACACAGTTCTGTGGAGTCCAACCACCCTCCTTGCTTCCTTCTACCTTAAACTTACCCACCATTCTCAAGGTTATCAGAGAGAGTCCTTCAGAGGTAACATTCCAATCATCTGATCTATCTTCAGCTTCTACTCTGGCCTTTGTTTCTTAGTCTCATTGCCCTCACAAAACATGGAGTGTAGGAGCACCACTCTAGTCTTGGGATTCCCATCCATGTGATTCATATTTATTGGCAGGGTCATATGTATATCATTAAAATTAGCATGCATATATATATAATAACATTGCATATTTATCAAATACCACCTATTTCAGAAAAAGAAGGTGGCACTTTGAGAGAAATATTTTATTCTTGTCTTATATAGTAATCCTTCTCCGCTTATTGCAAGCGCAACAGGGATGTCTGTGGTGTTGACACAGCAACTCAAAAACTACATATTTTGGTTAAGAATTACTTTCACATTACAAGGGAAAACATGCACATAATTTTTATTTTTTTATTTTGTTATGTTAGGAAAAATCTTCCATTGTTTTATTTTAATGAGGTAGTTCTGACAGTTTTCTCCTGAAATAGCTGAAAGTGAGGACTAGAATTAGTCTCAGCATAAAGCTATCTGCCAGGGAATTTTTCTTCAACACCTGGAATGCCTTTGATAATATCCCAGACCTTGTAAAAACTTTTTCCCCTGCTGAAATGAGACAATAATAAAACCATTTAGTAGTATAGGGGCTGACTAATCAAAATTCTGTTTGCTTCAGGATTCCTTAAGCTCAAAATGAGACAGGAAATATTGTTGACCAAACATTACAGACAGAAGTAACTGATCTGGCTTTTCCCTTTGTTGGTTTTGAGTCAATAAAGATAGCATTTAATTACATGTCACAAATGGAAACAAGAAGAAACTTAACTCTTTGGAGTTGTTAGATTCATTACTCTGTGTTAATCATGTTTATTTTACATTGGGTTTTCTGTAGATCCACCTATCCTGTATGATGTTTACTTTCTCAGTTACATTAATCTCTGTGGAATAACATTATGAGAATTACAAAGGAGAAAACATTTTCAACAAAGACTTGGGTTGTCAGAACTTGCCACAGTCTTCTGTATTTGGGAATGGGTATACCTGATGACTCAGAATTGCATGTAACCAAATCATCTGCCAGTTTTACATTCTACTGCTCTTTCTTTAGCTACCAACAGTTTGGATTTAGACCTGTTCCTCCCCTACCCCATAAAAATCAATAAACCTATAGTTATTTAAGAGTAAATATAATGCTTGGTTGTAGGCAGCAAAATTGACTGTGAAATTCTGAAGCAGTTGAAAGCAAGAAAATCTTTGCAATTGCATTATTAACACTGGCAATTAAACAAAATTAAAATATTTGCTTTTGGCCATTTGAGTTTACTTGGGGCTTGGTATGACCGTTTTAAAAAATAAGGATAGTAAATAATATCTACTGATTTTTTGTGTACTTTTGTGATTTTTTTTTTTTATTTTTACTCTGTGTATACTCCAAACCAAATTTCAAGTCCAATCTATAGACCAGAAATTCCACCGCTGCCAGTGCAAGAACTGGCTCTTCTTGAAAAAAAATCTTAACTAAAAACTCAAAGCTACCATTGACTTGTCTAGAGACAAAAAAGGATGGATTTAAATATTTCCAGATGTTAAATTCACTAATACAGAACAGAATGAACCCCAGGGTAAGGTGTGGAATCTGGGATTTGCAGTGTCTATTATCACTGAAATATACTGTTTGCTTCATGGAATCCCATTGTTCCTCTGTTGGCATATGGAGGAACACAAACAGGCCCTTGGTCTACGATCATTGTCTCTAATTTTGTAGTTGGAGGACTGGCATGTTCTCTGATATAACTTACCAGCAAAATTTTAAGACTAAAGTCTTAAGCAAGGAGTTTTGACTGTTACATTGTGATATTTTTCTATATTGTTCCTTTCCTCTGTCTACAGGAGTTTATACATAAAAAGTAATTTTTTATTACTAAAAAAAAAAAAACAGAAAACCCAAACAAACAAGCAAAACCAAACAAAAAAAAAAACCCTAAACCTCAGTTTCTTTTTCTGACTGTTATATAATTCTGGAAAGATATGATGCAAGTCCATAGACATTGACAGGAGGTAGGTGAAAAAAGAGGCAAAGTTGTCTTGCATAATTTTTTATTCAGTAAGTTAAACATAATATAAAATATTTCAAAGATCACAGTAACAAATTGCAGTATCTTAGAGAATTGGTGTTTATACAAAGATGGATATATCAGTGCAGTCCCTGTGGGAAGGGAACAGCAAGAAAAGGAATAAACAATTCTGAAAATGTGTCATAGAGGAAAAAAGGGTAGAATTTACCTAATCTTTCACTGTCCAGAAGTTAAACATGTAGTCTAAGGCACTTAACTCCTTTACATGTTGAAAAAGAAGGAGATAGGCTTCTCTAGAGGACAATTTATCTTACCCTACTTAAATGTTGGTCTTAAGAGTGGATGAATCACTCTCAGATGTCATCTCTTTTTGTTTCTTCACTTTGAAGAAAAAGTTGGCACGAATGGCAAGCTTGGATTAGGCATCTAACTTTGAGGACTAAATTAGGTCAATGGCATCTTACCTTTATTCAAGGCATAACTCTTATTCCAAGAGATACATGCATGAACTTGGTCTCCTAAATGCATAGTTTTCAAAGGTCTTTGCTGCAAATAGGCCTCTACTGGATTTTAAGACTGTACTAATAACTAACAACCTCAACCTTGCAATTATCTTGGCCCAGAAGCAAAAGGACTTTACACTCTTAACTCATGCATGTGAGTTAAGAGTGTAAAGAACTTAGTTCTTCCTATACTCTACTGAGAATAAAGTTGTTGAAAGGGACTTTTTGGTTTTGCTGCATATTTGGACAATTAAATGGCCATGAAAACTTTACCCTATATGGCTACAGAAAAACTGGATTGCAACATTATGTCAATTTTTTTAGAGTTACTCATAGTTATTTTACTTCATGTGTTAAAAGATTATTTACATGAAATAAACTCACCTCAATTAAACTTAGGTTCACTTTTTTCACTATGACAGTGCACTGGAACAGGTTACCCAGAGAAACTGTGGATGCCTCGTACCTGGAAATGTCCAGGACCAGGTTGGATGGGACTTTAGGCAATCCAGTATGGTGAAAGCTGTCCCTGCCTATGGCAGAGGGGATGAAACTAGATGACCTTCAAGTTGCCTTCCAACCCAAACCATTGTATGATTCCATGAATCTATGCTTCGACAAAGATGTCCCATTTCTTAGTACAAATTAGATACTAAAAAAAAAAGAAAAAAAAAACAGTTCTGGAAGGATTAATCAACCCATTTGGACTTTTGTGTTCCTTGGACTTTGGAGTTTGATCTCATTCATTTAGAGCTAGAATGTGTGTCTATACATCATACTGAAAAAAGAACAGAAACACTACAAGCATTCCTAAGCCAAAACAAGCTACTTTGAATACTTGCTGTCCTTGAACTGCAGATTCACATTCATATTATGGTGCATAATATATAGTTGGGTAACTTGAAGCACAATGCCCTTTATATAACACGTTGCCATCTTCAAAAATCATGAGTCTTTGAGACCAAGTCTTAGAAAAAGCAGACATACAGAGCTGGTAAACATACTGTATTTCTTAGCAAGGAATGTCAAGTTGCTCTCTTATTGTCTACACAGAAAACATCAATCCACAAGCAACTGCATTGGAAAAAAATGCATTTTTTTGAATTTATTACAGATGGACAGATTGCAGTCAAAATTAAAAGTACATATTACAAAAAAAAGAGAAAGCAGTAAATGAAGTAAAAGTGCATTAGTGCATCTTATATATATATGTGTATAAATATATATATATATATATATATATATATACACATATATATAAACGAAAGAAACAAGGCAATTCAGTATCTTCATGAAACAGGTATGTGGGGAAATAAATAATGAAGATTCCTAATACACTACAATACCAAAATTGTGTTTTTTGGAAGAGTTTGATTTATCATTCAAACAGATGCTTCTGAGACTCTTTCCAGGATCTACTCCTCAAATGTTAATGCTTGCATGTCACATTCTTTTCTGAAATCGATTAAAATAAGCTACCCACTCTTTCAACTTTGAAGAGTTAGCACATTTGGGGAAAAATTTATTGTTGCTTTATTTTTTTTGACATTTTCTTTACAGATTGTCGCACAGACACAACATCAAAGAGACTGCAGAAATGTCCTGCTCAAAGGAAAAGCAAAACTTAATAAAAAATTTCTTTATTTCAGGAAAACAGTTATTGAGAGAGAAAAAAAGGGCATCCAATTTTTTTCAATTGGAGATGATAATGACACAATTGAAAATGAAAAATGGTAAAACTACTAGATGCAGTAGTTGAGACTCACTCCATATTACCTATGCATTTAATTTCTGTCTACTGATTTTCTACATTCTGGGACAGTCAGTGGATACATGTCTCTTAGTTTTTACAAAAGGAAAATTTTTATACCTAAGATATGGCAATTAAATCAAGAACAGAAATCTTTTCTTTTGATCTTCAAAGGTACTTTTCTCATTTCTTTAATTACAAAGAAATTCACACACTGCAGGCTCTGTTCAGTCCCTTTAAGATGGGTTACTGAATGCTTGCTCATGTCTTTTGAGACGGGTGTCAGTATTGAGGGCATATTACCAGTCCTCCAGCTGCTGAGAACACTGGGTCCCCTAAAAGTCTTTAGTATCTGATGGCCTCATGGCACTGCCTTACAAATTGTAATATTGCACAGAGTTTCAAATGGTGCTTGATCTATATCATTATTTTTGAGAAAGTGAATGAATATCTTTAGGAATGTTAGGTGGTTAGAATTTATATATGAGTGTAAATTATGTGCCTTGAATAAGTCTATTGAAATTGTCCCTCAGTAAGTAACTAATAATTGGAATAAAAGTCCTACTGGAAGTGAGCATTAAATGGAAAAAAAACAGGTGATAGGTGTATCTTCTAATTTAAATTAGCAATTTGATGGACCTTAGAGAAACTTACATATAATTTAATTTCATCTGATCTTAAGCCCGTCTGATTTTGTACATCAAAATCACCAAGGCACACTTTACAATGCAAACATATAGTGCCAATCCACAATTTAACAGGCTTGCTTACATTTTATGGCCAATGAAATATAACATTCACTACCCTCTGTAACAATTTCCAGGACTGAATTATATTTTGGCATACTGAAACTCCCTCTCTTTCTCTTAGATTTTTCTTCTGGAACCTTTATTTGACAACGTTAAACCATTATAAATTTAGCTTTTTAACAGAAAATCCTATACATTATTCTACATACCAAAATGTATCAACATATCCAAATGTAGCTAAGATGGGGAAAAGGCAAGAAAAATCCTCTCAGAGAGCTGTTAAGTGATGCTACAGACTTTATTCCATATAATATAATAGATATTTCCCCCTGAGGCTCATTCCGATAAAGTTTTTTGTCTCAGTAATAACCTCTGTAATAAAGTCAGATCATATGGATGCTGTCTAATTAGTCCTCAGTTTTATTTCACAAGTCAGATTTGTTTCAGGTATTCAAAAATGCAGGCAAAGATGAACTCTGGCTGCATGGATTGAAAGTGGAAAGGAATATTAAACAAAAGGGTTTGAGAAGAAAACAGTGGGAGCCTGGGAATGTATGAAAGGGTCTATTGAGTTTCCAGGGGTACTTAGAAACTTTCAAAGATTCTGAAAAGCTTAAGGCTTTGCTTGTATTTCTCTCCTTTCAGGATTATTTATTATTCTGTTTTAAGTATATTCTGTATTATAAGTTTTAGACACTGGTTATTATCTCTATATTCCCTGGATTTTAAATGAAATCAATACTTGCCTCAGAAATGTCACAGTGCCCGATAATATCAGACTGACACTTACAGAGATGAGATTGCTAGTTTTCTGTTAAATTAGCTTTATTCCAAGAGAATCATGTTTATAATATAGACAGGCCACTGGTTTCTTCCTCAATGTCCTAACAAGGGTGTAAGTATCACCAAAAATTCAATACAAGGATCAAAACAAGCAGCAGTATAGAATATTTCTTTTTTTTCTTGAAAAGAAAGTAAAAGTAAAAAAAACCCTCTTTTATTTCTCCCCAGTCTGACTTGTATTGAGAAATGTTGAAAGTATGTGAGTACTTAATTTGAGTATTACAAGTTTTTTTGAGTACTTATTTTTTCTGAACATGGATAAATAGTGTGCTGAGCTTATATTAAATAATAATTAGTATATTGATGACAATATTGTCTTCAATTTTTTTTAATTGTATTATTTTATCATATTATTTATCCATGACATTTCTACAACATTTAGGAATCAGTATCACATTGACATACTTCAAGTAGATATTTTTATATAGAAAAGTACATACACAGTTGACCTTCTTATGGAAAGAAAATAATTATGAAAATGTCTGTTTGAAAATCTCTAGACTTCATCTAATATTTCTAATAAAATATAAAACAAAAAAAAAAAAGCCCAACCAGAACTGAAAAAGGGATTAATATTGCTTTATGAAATAATTTCATATTTTCAATGGGTAAAGATTATAGATAGGGTTCAGAAATTCAGAGAGGAAATACTTATAGAAAAATCATTGTGTCAGGAATAAAAGCCCCTGTAGAATGTCTAGTCTGTAGAGACATCTTGAGCTTTTATCCTGTATGAAGGAATTTCTTAGCATGGCTACATAATGCAACTTTTTGTATTATTGAAGAGTGAACTGATCACCTGATTTACAGAGTCTGCACATTTTAAGCTAAAGATCAAACTTCCATCCCTTTCTTCAAATGTTTCAGCTGTGACTTATTCTGAATATTCAAAATATTCATCAACTGACTTCTACCAAAGCATATGAAAAAAAGAAAAAAAAAGAAAAAAAAAAGATAAGTTGAAAATATGTTTGTGTGCTCTCAGCAGAAAAAGCTGAGAGTGGAATGCTGTCACTTCCCTGTGGTACCATCCTCTAGCAATCATTTGAATTTGTTTTTCCACTTCTAAGCTGTACTCTCCCTTGCTTTCCTACCCAGAGATGCTTGCCTCTGTCTGTGCCACTGGGCTCTGCTCAGCACACTGCACAACTTGGATGTTATCCAGGGAAGAGCTGCAGAATTTGCTCATGTCCTACCAGGGGGGAATCAAGATTTGGTGCATATGCAATGTGTCATCCAGTTTTCTCAGAACTCGTAAAAGATCCAGCTGTGCTGTTAATTTGATCAGGCCTGAGGCCTTCCACAGCACATCAGTTTTACTTGATTTATATTCTAGAACCTACATTAGATTTCTAGGAATCAATGTGAGATAGATTCTTACCAAGGTCCTCACACTGAAAGAGAAAAGTAAGGGTCAAGAAAAGGTAATGGATATAATGCATTCTGTAAACATGGGGTCTGCATGTTTGTTGGGGAAAGAATTTTTCTTGCAGGGTATCTCACAACAAGAAGGATCACAGAGATAATAATTTTTCAACATTTATATTTTTAAATTTTTTTAAAAACATAGGAACAGACAAAAACTGTCTATTTGCCTACTTGGAAATTGGTTTTTTAATTACTCTGAATATACAAAATCCTTCCTTTTGTCCTGTTATTTTAAAGTTATCATTATTATACTGAAATAATTCAGTTTTTTCCACCTTTTTTTTTCATATCTTGACAAGAAACATCTTGAAAGCAAAACAAATTAAAACAAGAAAATCTGAAATCACAAAGGCAGCAAATTCAAGTGGTTACTGCAGAAAATTTTTTACTCAAATAGAAAAGTTACTAGGACTGGTGCAATAAAGTGAAATGACAAATCATATGCATATAGTGAAGGAGGATATTTTCAAAAGTAAGAATTGGGTACAAAAATCCAATCCCTTCAAAGGAAGAAAGAGCACTTTGTAAATTAGGCAAATAAAGGAATGTTTACTTTTCTTTAAAATAGTTTCAGAGGGTCAACTTTTTTCTAAGAAGGATAATTGAATAATTGAATAATTGAGACATCCCTAATTAAGATATTTCTTATTATGTCTTTTGAATATTTGTTAGGGAAAACTTCCTGTCTGACCATTTAGGAGTCACAGTCCCACCACCTGAGGCTTTAACTCCTGGCACTGAAGTTCTGGGTTGTTCCAGTGACCCAAGGGAACCCACCTGAGTGCCTACCTCAACATTCAGGAAGCCAGACCAGGTTTTCCTACCAGCTCAACACCGGGTTTCCCATAGCAGAGTCTCATGCCTTTGGTTCCTTTAAGTAATTTTATCATGGTGCAGCAACAGAATAAGATCTCAAGCTGGTGTTTCTGAGGTGGGACCCCTAAGAAAGGAAACACTGAGCTTTTGTACCCTCTCAGTCTAAGTGCATGAGAGTCTGTGGCAATTGGCTCCTGCCTCTCTGAGTGTCTGGCTACCAGGCTGGTGTCACAAATTCTCATGCTATTTGCAATGCAAAGACTGGTGCCAATTCACAGCCTCTTGCCTCTGGCTCACACCACCCTGAGCTCAACCTGCAATGGGCACTGCAGCATCACACTGAGCTACCTGCACTAAATATATTTTTTGGCTTTTTTTTTTTTTTTTTATGTAGTTGGAATTAATATTCAAATGAAACAACTGAAAATTAGAGGGTTGGGGTTTATGTTTAGGTACACATGGGTTTGGTAGCACCTGAAAAGGAATACTGCAGAAAATTGATGTTGGGAGTTTTTATTAAATTATGGAAGTACAGCACCTTGTGACACAGAATCACAAAACCACAGAACGGGCCAAGTTGGAAGGGATCTCAGTGGGTCAGCTGGTCCAACCTCCCTGCTCAGGCAGGGCCATCCTAGAGCACATGGCACAGGATTGTGCCCACATGGGTCTTGAATATCTCTGGTGAGGGAGACTCTGAAACTTTACTGGGCAATCTGTTCCAGTACAGGGACATTTGGACAGTAAAATATTTATTTCTCATATTCAGGTGAAGCTTCCTGTGCATCAGTTTCCACCCATTGCCTCTTGTCCTGTTACTTGGCACCACTGAGCAGAGCTTAGCTCCATCCTCCTGCTGTGGATGCCATGGGACAGGGAGAGAGAAATGGTAAGTGTTTCTCACAGTGGCTTGTGAGAAATTTTAGGGAGCTGGAAAGATGTGATAACCTGTTGACTATAAACAATTTGCAGGTGCTGTTTTTCTACTTTGTTTTTCTGTTCCTCTCAAGGACAGTGCATGAGAAAGATGCTTTTGTTAGTTGGCCAATAGAACAGAATCTATCGTACCACTCTATAAAAACCACGTGGTTCTTTAGAATAAAGTCTTTTCTTCACCTTTGCTACGATCCTGCCTCTCATCTGTTCCTGCCCCGACCCCGGTGACACTCCTGCCACCCTCCCTTCAGACACTGACAGACATTGATGAGCTCCCCTCCCAGTTGTGCCTTCTCAAGGCTGAACAGGCTCAGCTCCCTCAGCCTGTGCTTGTAACAGAGATGTTCCAGTCCCTTCAGCATCCTTGTCCCCCTCCTCTGGGCCTGTTCCAGGAGCTCCATGTCTCTCTTGTACTGAGGAGCCCAGAACTGGACACAGAACTCCTGATGAGCTTCACTGGGGCTGAGTAGAGGGACAGGATCAGCTCCCTCAGCCTGCTGTCACTGCTCTCCCTAATGCACCCCTGGGTACCACTGGCCCTCCTGGCCACAAGGGCACTGCTGGCTCCTCAGGTCCTTCCTACAGAGCTGCTCTGCAGCAGGTCAGCCCCCAGCCTGTGCTGGTACATGGGAGTTTTTCTCCCCAGGTGAAGGATCCTGTATCTGCCTTTGTTGAACTCCTGAGGGTTCTTCCCTGCCCATCTCTTTGACATAAAAATTCAACTCTATTAAAACTTAAAAACACTGGAAGAATAATTGACTCCCTAAAGCTGCTAAGGTATGTTTTAAATATAAGAAATAGTTAGTCATGCATGTATGTACAATATTTACAGTCTCTCAATAACATAGATATGAGAATTTAAATATTTTTTGTAAACATATGAGAAGCGACTGGAAGAAACAACAAATTATAATAGGAATATTAAAAATATTGATAAGGATCTTAAAATTTGAGCACTTCTGCAGGTTGATAGCAAATTTACTACAGTTTTATGGGGCAAAAAGTCTGAAAAAGTTGCAAATATTTTTAGCTTACTACCAAAACAGTGTGTTCTTTACAAAATTAAAAAAATGTTAAAAAGGATTTGTGAAAATGTGTAGATGACTTATTTATGCAAGTTTCTGAAATTTTGAATAGTCATTAGAACCCTACCTTAAATTTGATTCTGCAGTGGCTGCATTTGAGGTTTTATTTTGGTTCAATATAGGCCTTTCTCATTGTCATCCACCAGCACAAACATTGGATGTTTTAGTCATCATTGACTATCCAGACATTCTGATTGAATCTGTAAAATAGTTTTGCTGGAAATCATGAAAAAAAATTGCATACTTGTTTCATAGGAATAAAGATGAGGTAACCAATTTTTATCTCCTGATGCATTTTTGAGGAGTGTCTTAAAGGAAATAGGAGGCCAGATACAGTTTTTACTTTACCCTATTGGATCTGAACCCAAATTTCCCAAGGAACAGAACTGATCCTATTTCTGTTTCTCCAGCTGTTGATTTTTCCCTTGGGGCATAATTAGGGTTTCCATATGCCCAGTTCCTACTTCATGCCATATGTGTTTCCTTTATATCTGTACTTGATATCTCGGCTTTCCGATATTTAAAGAACCTTGAGCTTATTTGACAAAGTATCAAATAGGGGTAATAGGATTAAAGGGAAACTTCAGTTTAAAATTTTCCAACTTGTAATAGGAATCTAAATACTCAGTTCTCATTAAAATTGTTGATAACTCTGTATGCAAATGATTAGAAGCTAAAATTAAATTATCTAAGATGAGAATCTTCCCTTTCCTTCCTTCATTCCTATCTCTGTCACTGAACTGGAAGTTCTACTATTTGTTCTATTCCCACATGAAGAAGTGTAACTAGGAGAGATTTTGAGGCCAAATACTTTACAGAAAGTTGCAAAGTCATCAAAAAATATATTGTTGTGTTAAATAATATTATTTTAAACTAGAAAAGTACTGAATATATCTACCCATAAATTAAAGTTCTCAGTATTAATTCATATTCAGGTAGTGATGGGCAAAATCTTGAAGAATAACCACTTATTACCAACTAGCATCAGAGCCATTGTGTTTCAAGAAATATATTTTTAGAATAAGTTTGGAAAACAAAGCAGGTAATCCAAGAAACATATTTCTGAAACTAAGCTTACTAAAAAATTTCTAATCACAAAACTTCTTTCATTTTGATTCTATAATTCATGTTGAATTGACTATGTGGCATTATTTACTTTATTTAATACAGTTTCAGTGGAAATATGTGAATAATATCCATTAATGCATTCACAGGTACTTACTTGCAGGCATTCTCATTTCCACTCACTTCAGAAATCATCTGTGTTGTAGGAAGTGCAAACTACCATGTCAGGATGACAAAGGAAATTTATGTCTGCTTTCTTCTGTTGTTTCAACAGGAGTATTTGGATGAAAAATACATCATGTTGGAGGCTGTTCTGTGGTCTGAACTAAAGTATTATCTCTCACTCCTTATACAGTGAGAAGACAGCAAATTCAAGTACTTAAGCCTCCTCTTAGTTGATGACATGGACACAGGCAAGAAGACATACAAATATGTTCTTTTGCTCTTGTTAAAACTCAGTGAATCTCCTACTTTTAGAAAAGAAAAAACATGCTGGGTTTATTTAGCATAGCTCCAATAAAAGATTAGTACTACCTTTATAGCATCAAAATGAAATTGCCAAAACCAATGTGAATGACTAAAATTTTTCATAATAAATGATCCATTAATATGCTCCTTCTGTAGCTTCATCCTGCTAAACAGTGTCTTGAAAAAAAAGTAAGGAGTATTTTTATCACTTCATGCAGTTATTGGTGTAATTGATTTTATGCAGAAGGTGCTGAGATACTACATGAATGCACAGAGCCTCCAAGTATTTGGCAGTTATGACCTGTCCCAAAGGATAATGCCGTGTCCTGAAATATGAGAAAGGCCAGTGCAAAATATTCACCTCACCTGAGAATTTAGGACTCTGTTCCCTCCATGATGCACAACATATTAGAGTTTAAATGAGTTGCAGCAGGGATTCACTCCACATTAACCCAACTTGAGTTCCCCGAGGTTCTTTCTCCATCTTTTGCAGAGTTCTGGAAAATGTGAGCTTCTATTAAACAAAGAAAGGTCTCTAATTCTTCTGCTCCTTCTAAGGAAGGGCTTTCATTCTGCAAAGAAGTGCACTTATATATTTACTCTATTCCTGCATAATAGAGTGGGTGGGAACAGCAATTCCAACAACAGTGAAGACTTATTCATCTCAGTGCTGAACTGACAACAAAGCCAAGTTGAAAGCTAGCATTACCAGCATATATTTCCAAACAGAGGAATTTAAATAAAACAGAGGATGTTATTAACTTAAACTATAGTTCACATTATGAGAACAACTTTGTCTTAGTATCTTTCAGAAAACTGATCATATTTTTCTGAAAAAAAAATTACTTATACTATTCTGGAAGTGATTTAGAATCATAGAACTATAGAATTATAGAATAATTTGTAATGGAACAGACCAAAAATCTAGTCCCCATCCCCCTGACATAGGCAGACATTCTCCCAGATCAGACTGCCCCACCAAGCCTGGCTGTGAACTCTTCCAGGGATGAGGCATCCATAACTTCTCTAGGAAAGCTATTCCAGTGTCTCACCACCCTCACAGTGAAGAATTTCTTTTTACTATCTAATCTATACCTACTTTCTTTCAGTTTAAAGCCCTTCACCCTCATCCTATTACTACAGTCCCATGTCAATGTCCGTGTCAGTATCCTTAGGTAGGGACAGGCTGCTGTACTTCCTCTGATAGCTCCCACAGGACCCACAGATGCATCTCATCAGGTCCCATGGACTTGTGCATCCTTGGGTTCTTTATGTGGTCTCAGACCTGATTTTATTCCACAGTGGGTAGTTCTTCATCCTCCCAGGCCCTACCTATGCCTCCTGCAACTTGGACAGTATGGCTGGAGCACTTGCTACTGAAAACCAAGGCAAAAAGTTATTGAGTCTCTAAGTCTTCTCCACATCCCAGGTCTCCCATTTCCTTCTGGGAGGGCCCTGTGAGAGAGAGAGACTGGAAGGACTGCTGTCTTGAAACATTGTGTGTGTGTGTGTGTGTGTGAGGGATAGGGGCAGGCTGGGGCTTACTCTGGTGAGGTGATGCCCTGCTCTGCACACCCCACCCCCCAGACCCATACCCCAGCCTGGCAGTGGCTGCTCATCCCTGGCACACTGGAGGCAATGCTCCAAACTCTCCCACCAGAGCCCCAGACTAGCCCCAGAGTGGCCAAATGGCCTGGGGGAAGGAAAGGCAAAGGGTACCAGACAGGCTTTCATATGGTTATGGATTCAAACCTGGACACATTTTCCTATCTCCTCAGAGCAAAGCAGGACATTGCTGTAACAAAAGAAGCACATGCAGTAATGGTGAGTGATGTGTAAAGTGTGACTGTGCAGAGGAAAGGGATGTAGAACTATTGGTTGCCCCTGCAAGGAGGGAGAAAAAAGCCTGACAGAAGAGCAGTAGAGAGAACTGGAAAGTTCTCTCCAGCTGTAAACAAAGTGGTTAAATAAACAAATTGAAAAAATTTGGATTTGAACACCAATGAAGGGTTTGATAAAGCTGGAAAGGTATTTGGTCTGAACCTTGGACTCTGACTGAAATAATACACTAAGGAGGTTGGAGAAACACAAGTTTTGTAATAATCAATAAATACATTCTAAATTTTCATGTCCAAAAAAAACCCCACCCAAAACAAACAAACAAACAAACAAACCAACAAAAAAAAAACACAAAAAAGAAAAAAAAACACCAAAAAACCCCCACAAAATGAAGACATCCTCACAGCACATCTCCAATGATAGTAAAATCAAACTCTTGCAGACTAAAGACTTAAAATACACTCAACTGAAATCCATAAAAAATTTCTAGTGAATCTAAAGTTATCAAGTTCCTCTCAATAAATAAATTCAACAGATAAGTTTCCTCATATTCTATTCCTTTGGAAATTTAGGACATTTTCTGTATTTGTTGGAATTATGGCGTAAAGGTTTTTTACCTAAAGTTGAGGAGCTTTGGTATGCATACATACATGTGCATGTCATTACAAAACATGCACATGTATGACTGTCTATTGATGGTCACATTTAATGTTCACAGAGATAGTGATATTCATGGAAAAGGAAGATTCTTGTTCATCTGTTTTAGAACAAAGATGTGAATAACGCTGGACTGCAGAAATACCCAGTTTAAAGAATGGTAATCTCTACTGAGTAATGGGTTTACAGGACTGGTTTTCAAAGCATGTGATACAATGGACTCCAAACCATACAGCATACAAAAGGGGAATACAAATTGCCAACAAGGTGTTAGAAAGGTGAGAGTACCAAGTCAGTGCTGGTGATGGTTCTTTACTTATAGTTCATATTGAGGTACTATTGCTTTACTTTCTTTTGTTAAATTTTGATGGGAAGCAGTAGAGGGGTGTTTTAAGCTACTGCTGCTTGAAGGATGAACAGTGATAATGATTTTATTCAGTTCAAGCCTTCGATCAAAATATAAGTAGAACTTCTACCCCTATAATGTGCTTTTGAGGCTGATGTGTAATGGTTTTTCTTCACTGATACTTTAGATAATTCATCTCACATGTATTTCTGGGTCATGCAGTGTACCTGTAGCTGCTCCTGATGGTCTTATGAAGACTCAGTACTTTAAAGTCAAGATCTAATGACCAAAACTGCTTCTGAAATTGAGCACTGTGTGATTATTCCAACTTGTGGAGAGATACTAGGGAATCTCCAGCTGCTCTGGGGCTTGTTAAAGTCACTGGTGCTCACACAGCCTGAATTTACAAGAGTTTATGCATTCCATTTAAAAGAGAACATTCTGATTTCAGCTGGAGTTAATTTGCTCATCAAAGTAGCACAACTATGAGTCTTACTCATTTGGGATTCTTACCATGAAGTTTCCTTCTACTTCAGAAAGGTTTAGTAAAGTGAATAATAGTTTGAGAAATTCAAGCTTTTAGAACATAATGTCAAAATGATCTCAAAAGTGTGAATGTTTATAGACTAATGAAAAAAACCTACACAATCTCTGGGCTAAAACAAGAGCAAAAAACCAAACCAAACAAAAAAATCCACCAAAACCCAAAACAAAGAACTTGACTATCAGTGTTCTCACAATCAGCTCCCTCTCCCTTGGGAGCTGTGCACAGAAAATGTGCAGTAAAGAGTGAGACTAGCACAATAAAAGCAATATTAAAAAAATCCCTCATAACTGAACAAGAGTGTTTTGATTTGTTTCACATGCACCTTGTCTGCAGTGTGACAAGGTAAATGTTGCAGAATAGCTAAAGTTTCTTTGTATGAAGAAAGACACAAAGTATTTGAAAGCAGGAAATTTGAAGCATATTTAATTTTAGATACAGCAAAGCTGAAACATTAAGTGTTTATGCTAGGAAAAAAATTAAATTCATACCCCAATGTATGAATTCTTTTAGTTTCTTCCAAATAGTCTTTGAGATCTACTACTATCCAGTGATTCATTTTGCTCCTCTTCATAGCTATTTCCAGAACAAAAATCAGTGCCTGAAAATGTTTGAGTCTTTAGAGCTATGAAAAGGTAAAATATAGAGATATATAGGTATAGACACAGCCATTTTGTTCCCCCAACTGTATCTAAAAAGAAGGGTTAAACTTACACTGAAATTTGCATTTTATTTTAAGAACAAATATTTTGATAAAGGCTGACTGCTAGCATCAATGCCATGATGCTATGGAACTGTGTTGTTGCAAGTGCTTATAATTTTTGCTTTTCTCCAGGAAAGGAATACAGGCTGATTTAAAAACTGGAGGAGAGAAAGAAAAAGATGTTTTGAATGTATTTGTTAAACATATATTTTCTACAATAAATTACTGGATTGTTCTATTTTTTTTTCCCTTTGTTTAAATGTTATATTCTTCACAACCATGGCAGGAATGAGTGATTTTTATCAGGCTAATAGTTTCAGGGTTAAAGTATTGGGATGAGTTGAGTAGATCTCACAAAGATGGAAAGAAATAACAGGTGGGAATGCATCGGGATGGGATACAAACACCATCTATACTTATAGTAGATACAAATTCCTAATGATGGAAATTCATATCTCTGAAAGTGCTAAGATTTTTGTATCATTTTGTCCTTGTACAAGAATGGGAGACCCATATATTAGTATGCTACACACAAATTATGTTTTGCTGGAAATCATTACTGTTTAAAGCAGAGTGGGTTTGGCCATCAGTAGGTAATAAAAAAAATGTTATGTAGTCTATTAAAAAAAAAGTTTTATGTTATGAAACTGAGATACTAAGATATATTTTCTATTTTTCAAATATAATTTTTCAGTACAAAGTCAGCACTAAATTGTTATCAGCACTAAAATAATACATCAATTGAGTATTTTGGATGTGAAGTAGAATATCTGAAATAAAATCAAGGACTGTTTAAAGGTCATACAGAAATGATGGGAAGAAATAAACCAAGTCATTGAAATGTTCAGCAACTAACTTGGATAAAGCTGAGCAAGGTTTAGGAAGAAATTGAGGTAGAGGAAGAATTAGAATACATTGAGGTGGGAGTAAAATTTGCAAAATATTTAACAATACACTGAATTTCAGTGTGTGAATTCAGTAAGAGCACTTTGGTTCTTTATCATACCCTTTTTGTGCGACTCACTTGAGAGTAGTATTTTGGGAAGAGATTGCAATGTTTGAAGTGAAACATAGTAAATAGTTATACATTAGGGAAAACAGTGCAGGATCACAGAGCACAGACCATATTTAGCAAATATTACCTACTTCAGTAGCTGTGTCTAAAGAGAATGCCTATTGGTAAGCTTGATTTATCATCTTAAGTTTATTTTACTTTCAAAATCTTGGGAATCACACAGTTTGAGCTTTATACCTATGTGAGAGTAAATTATGTGTTCATGCTTGGGTATGTAAGTCAACTATTTTTGGGTGGTTTTTTTCATAAACACCTCTCATCTCCGCTTTTAAAACTTTATTACCCTGCAATACAACATCTGTTACCAACATGCTACTTTAGCTCTGTCTTCAACTCTGTCATACACCCAGATAAGATAAACATCTAGCATTTCTTCCACTTGTTGATTGCAAACGTGCAATACCAAAGCAATTCAAGCATGGAAAACTGCAGATCCCTGAGAATGACCAGCCACAATTCAGTCAGAAAACTGCTTTTTGATGAGAAAATTACCTTAAGAACACTGGTACATTGTACACGTTGCTGTTTCCAAAGGCAGGTTGGGGGTTAAAAAATTGCTTAACAAAATATAAAAAATTGCTTAACAAAAATTACTTAACAAAACATGAAAACTACTGTCACTTTTTTATGAAGGTTTAATAAAAGTATTCTAATTGGCCTTGCTGCATCTAATAAAATATTTCATTCTCATCCTTAATCATGCTTAGTCTGTTTACAAATAAGTCAGCTCTGCCTCTGATATACAGATGTTCAATGCACACTTCTCACATTGTAAATTTTGCATGATTATTCTTGCATAGGCAGTTTTAGTTGGAATAATGAACTCTGAAGATGGTCTTGTACAAAAGACTTGGATGCTTTTCTGTTAGTTTTTCTTAATGTATGTATATATATGAATTATGTGTAAAGAAAATTTTGTTATTTAAAGGACCAGGGTAAGCACACAAAAATAAAAAAGGTATTGCAAATCTCACAAAGACTGCATAAGAACTATGGTAAAGGTGAAATCACCAATTTTACATAAGATCAGCAGATTGCTCTAGTAAAACTCACTACTGTGCAAGCAGCCCTACCAAGAAGGGCACATGAAAGGTTGGTAGAAATTCTGTGCAGAATTTAGATTAGCTACTTTAGTGTACTAATATAAGTTTTAATATCTTCCTTAATAATAAAATTCATTTATATCCCAGACGTCAGGTTATTGGTCTCTTGGCCCCTTCGAGGAAGTAATTGAGCACCTGTATGGGGACAATGTGAATTGAGGAGTTCTGATTAGTTTTCTCTAGTTATAAATTATTTATCACCTCATTCCATTTTCCTCTTACACCTATTGGGACGTTTTCACAGTCTTGTTGCATAATAAGAAAGTGAACATCAGGATTCTATTTGCTATGGTTCACCCTCATGAGCCATTTAGCATTTTGTAATTCCACAGAAAAAGCTATCAGATCAGCAGAAATGAAGTGAGAGTTTTATAGATGTTTTCTGTTATATGATTTCTTTTCTAAAAAGGTAATGACTGACATATTTAAAAATGAGTGAATTGGCCGGCAAATCTTAACCTCTGATGTTATACAGGACATATACTGATGAAAGAACAAATGTCTGTCCTACTTCCAAAATACATACATCATAAAATACATACAAAATGCTTATATTTATTCATGTTGAAAGTGAATACCAAGTTTTAACACAGCTTAAACCATTTAAAGTGCACTTCTGCATTTTCCATTTTGGAAAATGGCTTTCTTAGAGGGGAATGTTATAAAACAGAAGTCTTTTCAATCATGTGATTCTTCACATCCACTTCCTTCTGTACACCCCTTATCTTAAAGGAATAGATCACAGTTTCTTTCCTTCCATCTGCAAGTGAGACAAGATGGTGATGTAAAATCTGTGAGTTAGCACTTTGTCTTATGAATAGAAGATAGCCTTTCGTACTCATTGACTCCAGTCCATCAGTTTGGACTAGGAATTGTAGATTAGTGCCTTTTCAGACCTCTTATTTATTACATAAAATCTAATAACAGAAAATATGGTGTCCTGTATTTGGGTTTGCATATGAGATATCAGACAGAAACCAAAATATCTATAACATCAAGAGCTTGTTCGTTGGAAAGTACCCCGTGGCTGTAACACTTTTTTGTAGCACAGTTGTGATCTGCCACTCTGATATGATTAAAGGCCAATACAACAGCAAATAGTTTACTAAAAGACTTGAGTAAAGTTGTGAAGAGATCATAGGCTGAATACTGTGTATTCTTCCAAGAGTTCATGTTGCAGAAGGCTGTAATTAAATATGACCAGAGGAAAGAAGTGGTAAAAAAATATCATCGACTTTGAGGCCTACTTCTGAGAAGAGGCTAATCTGGCCATTCAAGCTCCAGGCTCTGCAGCAGCTTTCCAAGGTGGGAAAGACACCAAATTTCCTCTAACTGCAAGTTACAAGGTGGGGGATGAGCACTTATGGTAGCAGACAACTTGATCTGGGAGCCCTCTTAGCTCAATCTTCCGATGTTCCATTAGCATTATTCCAGTGAATTGCCATTGTTGCATGCTGGAAATACTGGATATGCCTCAATTCCTCACATGATCCCTGTCTGCTGGACTCAACCCCTCCTTGTGTGACCTGGAGAAGGTGACTGGTTTCCCCCAAAGTGCAGACTTGTTTGAGATGTAAGAAAGGCAGTTTAGCTTCATCTTGTGTCATGTGAGTTTCAGTCTAGTACTATTTAGAAAAAAACCCCAATAAAATACTGTAATTCTGCAAGCTGAAGTCAGTTGGAAAACTCACAATGACCTTAATAATTAGGCCAGGGTATGGCACAGTCTCACATGGTTATTATTGCTCTATTTTTAAGGGTGGCAGGAACTCCACATAGATTGAAGTTTCCTCTAAAAAGAGTATATAAATGACAGTATGTTCCTCACCTCCTGAAGAGACAAAGCCTCCCTGAGGCCTGACCACCCACTTCTTTATGGCTCTTTACAACAGTATTTGTAGGAGGCAGTATAGCCCATGTTTACATCTATTTGGCTTATTAAAACGGATTTGAATAATTTGATGCTTTGAACAAAACTTTCCTCTTGTTTATTGCCAATAATATGATATATATTCAGAGAAAATAACAAATTTCTTGTAAAGAAGCTACCAAATCCAGTTTTATGGACAAAGACTGGGTGGAAAACACTGATGATGTAACTGATCACTAGATAAAAAGAAACAAATTGAATAATTCTACACCTAATTTTGTTTGTCAGAACATATTATTCCTATAGAGCCAATGCTGCCCTCTTAGTAATAAATTAATTTTCAACTGGTATAATAGGGATTGTGATCAAATGTCTGAAGGCAAAATTAAACCCCCACTTTGGATATTTCCTGAACCTGGGTAGCTGTTTGACTGCCCTATTCTTTCCATTATTCAATGGGAAAACAGTTATTTTTGGTGGATTGCATAAGGAACCATCTCATTTGTTTTGCAGAAAAAGAACAGACACACAATTTGCAACATCAAAAGGCAGCTCTTCAGAGGGAAAACAGCAGGTCAAATCTTCACTTAATGCACTGCAATACAGCCAGGTAGATAAAACCTGACGCAATATTTTTCAGAACTCCTGTTTTTCATTACATCAAATTCAGGTTTATTATCTAATAAAATTCCAGGCAGGAACTGTAAATTCTGAAAGAAAAGGAGATTCAGGTAATTTCTAAAGAACAAGCCAGAAAATGCTTTGCTTTAAGAAATTACTGAATACTATTACTATATCCAAAAAAAGGTCAATGTGCTTCTACTTTGTAGATTGAGTTCACGAAATGCATCTGGAAGGAAGAATGTTGAGTAGTAGAGGTATTTAATTAAGAAGTATCATATTCACTGTGAGATGAAGATAGCTGAAGAGTGATGAAATAAAGGTATTAGCTATATATTTATATTAATAGTTTACTCAAAGTGTTTAGATAATGCTAGTCCTTATTCTGACACTAGAAAGTAACTTAGCATTCACATGGAATTAAATGATAATTGAGAAATGCTGTTGAAGGATATATTCTCAAGCTTTTTTCTGGTGGGGATTTTGTGGAAGTTATTTGTTGTGGGATTTTTCTTTTTTTCTCTTTTTCCTTTTTCTTGATGCAAGTAAAATTTGGATTACGAAGCAATTTAGAAAATAAAAGAGATGCTTAAATTGTTTAAATTGATTGATCCTAAACAATATAATTCAATTCAATATTCTACTCAGATTTTTTTTTTTTTTTGTAACAGATGGAAACTGAGTCTCTTTAGATGACAAAAACCACCATATATTTTTGTGGGTTTTGTTTTTGAACTAACCAGCCAAGAAAGAAAATGCATCTGCTTTCCATTTTTATCCAATTTTGACTGCTTCCAATACTGAACTAGTTTCTTACAGCAACTGCAAGCCAAACTGTCTGGAGCACCTTGAGAAAAAGAAGTGGTTTTGTTCTCAGGAAAATCTAAACCTCTCATAAAAAGATACGTAATAATTTCTGTTCTAGAATGAAATGCATTATCATGTCTTGTGCTCACAAGCATGAACTGAGCCATAACTATGCCTCACATGGTATGGCACTGAGGTATAGGGTTGCCACTGAGATAACCTTCCAGTCCTGTGCAGATGATGTGCCTCTTACATCTGCAATCAGATCAGGATCTGTTATGTTCATCTCTTTGTGTGCTTTCCATTCAAAGGAAACAAAGGTGAACAAAAATACTCTTCAAGTCATTGTCAACTCTTTTATTTCTGGTTTCCCAATTTTAACGAAAAACTTCTTGCTATTTTCTGCATATTTTGGATTTGTTTCTTTGGGGGTTTTTTCACTCTAACACTTCAGTTTGACCATAAAACTGATAAATGAAAATTTTAATCAACTCCGTTCAGCCACACCCACTGCATCCTGAAATTAGAGTGGACCTGAGTCATCCAATGGTGGAGACAATATTGGCAGAGAACTGATTCCTCAGTACATTAATTCCATCTGTTAAATCATTCTACAATATATTGGGTGGACTCAATGATCTCAGAGGTCTTTTCCAACATAAATGAATCAGTGATTCTCTGATTCTGTGATATGAATGTGCTGCTACTTTTAAAAGCTCTATGTCCATAAATTATGTTAGTAGATTCATGGCTCATATACAATTCCAACTCTAAGTAAAGAAGGCAAGGATCTAGTTCTAAAACTCTAATTTCTTGTGTGGGTTTGTTTTGTTTATTTTTACCTATTTTCACTATATTCTTCTAGTCTGCCATATTTCAAATAAAAAGTGCAGACTACATTAAATTTCTTTCATTAGTGTTCTTTGTGCAGACTACAATTATGTGTACCACCATTGGAAATACATTTTTTCCAAAGGATAACACTGAGAATTACTTTCAGTATTATGGTTATTGCTCTGAGTAGCAAACACTGTGTGTAGAAGGAGACTTCTTGGATTCAAATTGCTTATTTGTCAGACTGTGCTATAAAAAAGCATGAAAAGAATTTTTTATAAAAGCATTCCACTCTTCATAAAAAACATATTTAACAGCAATTAAAAATCTGATATGTCTCTAAGCCCTCAGAGAGCAGATGAATAGGATCACTAGAGAAATATTAGACGCTTTACTAGTTTCATATTTTAATTAACATTGATTAAAACAACACTTTCTATAAACCAAAATATTATTACCCTCACAGGATATAATAAAAAAATTAAAATAAATTGTTACATTACAATAGCTATGAAAAATAACAATAGTTTATCAAAGATTTAGGCAATGTTAACAAATTCACTTTTATCTTCTCACTGATGATTTCTCCTTGCTCTTTTCTTCCTGATCTTTTTTTTTTTTTTTTCTGTGACTCCTTGTCGTAAGTAAGGTAAATTTTGGAATTATGTTGCAACTTGAACCAGAAGACTTCAGTATAAATCTTGTTTTTTTCCTCCTTAAGGTCTGTGCTGAGTTTATATTAAAATAGTTATGAATGAGGAAAAAGCTAAAGTTAAGGATGGTTGCCTAAATAATAAATTTATGTGTAATTTGCTTTCTCTCTTTAGATAAAATTATTTTGTTTTCAAGGAAAATATTCAAAACATTTGTTTTATTTAGACTTAACCAGTGAAGTTAAGAATAAAAGAATGGCAACGAAAAGCTGAACAGTGAAATATTTCAAATTTAGATTTTGAAATAATGTATCATTTAGATTTTTTCCAAAATTAAACTATCAATATAACTATTAAAAAATAGACAAAATTTTAAATGGTAATGGGGAAAAGAGTGGTTTCAGATAAAATTTTGTTTTGAAGAGTGATCCAGAAATTCTAAGGAATTCTAAGGAATCTACATTTGTGTTCCAGTTCACATCACAAGTGTAGTTTCAAGGCAACTTTCCTGAGCACCCCAACGTTCAGCAGCATGCTCTGTTTAACATTAGGTAAGAGGCCTCGTGGCCTTCACATTGATTTCCTTCCAACAACCCTAAGCCAGAAGGCAAACATTAGGAGTGTACCTGAGGTAAAAAGAAACCTAATAAGCCTTTGAACCACAGAAATACTGGAAAGCAGGCACCCACAATAGAGTAAATACTGTACACCCAACACCCTAAAGATGCATCTCCTAGTGCCACACGTTTTGCTGATGCAGACACCAGCTTTGAGCTCTTATCTTAAGAAGATGGAATGGAAGGAGAGCAGATACGAGTGATATCTAAACAAAGGTTAGAGAGGAATTCTACCCAGAGGCTGACACCTTCCCCCTCTCCCAAAAAATATTGGCCACTCATGAAAATGGTGTATCCTGAAAGAAAATAATGGAAGAAAAACAATACAATAGTAGCTTCCAAAATGAGCATTCCTAAAAAGAGCAAATAAAAATGATCCCTGATAAGATAACCTGTGGAATATGCCCAAATTCAATATACCAAGTTCATAGGTAACATGAATTTTGGAATAGCGACTTTTTTTTTGGCTGAAAATTGCAATCCATTTAAACAAAAGGCAGTAGTCACTCAAAATATGTAGGAAATCCTACAATGTGGGCAAATAAAAAACCCACAAGAAACCCCCAAAACACCTTAAGGTGTGTTGCCCTTAGAAAACAACTGAGAACTGATTTTGTTCCACTGTGTAAGCAGCTACACAGGAAGAAAATACATTCCATTACAGGGCTGTGTAATCTGGAGGGGGAAGGTATGCTAAAAAATTATGTATTGAAGCAAAACTTAACTATATTCAGATAAGAAATAAGCACACAGATATAACAGTATGTCTAATTGACTACTGGAACAAATCATTAGAGGCATGGAAGATTTTCTGTCTCCTCATATCTATAAAGTACAAACTTTTAAATGCTCCACTGTGTTGTCCTTTGGGATGATTGATGTCTCTTTCCTGTACTTTGTCAAAACTGTGAACTATTTTGTCTCATTTCAGTATAAATAGATCAAGTATGATGTGTGAAACTTGGTGAACAAATTCAGTACATTCTTAGGCAATTCTTTTCAATTTTGAGCTTGCCTGCATACATCTAGTTTTACCCTCAGTAGGAGTTTTTCCAAAAGTTATTTAAAAAAAATAATTCTGCACAGCTTTTTGAGAGCTATATAACTATGGAACTAAGAAAAAAAGAGTACCAGAAACACCGTTTAAGCCTTAGGATTTGTTGGCTTGTACGGACAAAAAACTCTTGAGCTCCGCATTGATGAAGTGGGAAGATTAAACATATGTTTTACTTGCTACCATATTTATTTGCATATGCTGCCTTCTAGATGATCATATGGTCCTTTTACCTTTTGGCAAAATGACATGTTCCAAAGAAATACGACAATGTGATCAAAGTTTGTAAAATGCAACTCTCCCATATTATGCTTTCTTCATCTGTTTATTGTATAGAACTGCAAAAATGATTCACAGATAGCTAAATACATTGCAATTAGTTTTCCAGTGATGTCAGTTCAGGCACGCTCATGTGGATTTTATAGTATGTCAAGACACGGATTCACAAATGGAATGGGATCCTTTAGAACAATACATTTCTTCCAGAATAGAGACTAACCAGTATCTTTAGACCTGGGCCTTCAGTAAGATAATCACTTTCCAAGCTTTCTGGCTTTAAATTAAAAAACAGATTGGGAATGGTCAACTAGGACCCAAGACAACTGGAAGGAGCCAACTAACTCTTGTGCTTTCAGCTTTGGCAGGGAAGGAAGAGAACTAACTCAGTCTGGCATTAGCAGAAGATGTTCCCTGGTTACCCATGCATGTAAACATAACAATAGCTCTTTTAATAAATTGCACTATGTTCTTAGCAATGTGTTCAATTCACACAAGACAGTGAGTATTACATTTGCCAAGTAAAACGAGCAATTCATATTTTCATTTTTCAGTTTGATTTGCTTTCGTATAAATGAGAAAATTAAAATAGCCTTTCTGAGAAAACCCTCGGCATCTCTTTTCTATTATTAAATCTTCCTGAAAAAGGGCAATAGCACAGGATCATAAAACACAATCCCACACAGAACATAAGTTAAAGAAATACTGGGGCACATTTTTTATATAGATTGGTTTTTCACTAGATCAAAACCATAACACAATGACTGCAGTAGCCAGATCGAGGATTCATTTAGGCCACCAAATGAATAACCTCTGTCTGTTAGGTAACTATTTGATGTTCTCTTGTTCCAGGAGAGACTGTGAAAGGCTAGTGGCATTTACTTGTTCCTTGGCCCTCAGAAAATAGCAGAAACCTGTCCTTCTGTTCCCTGCTATCTCTACTGTAAGCTTAAGAGCACGGGTCTTTGTTTAGTGTTGTGTGTTTCCCCTCTCCTTTTATGACAATTGTCCCATGTTATTAGTTTTATCAACCTTCTATCAGTCTTATCAAGTTTTTTCTTGCTCTATTTTTAGGCTTTGAACAAAATTCACATTTACACAGAGACATAAAGATAATTTCTATTTTATTTTCTATTCTACTCCTAATAAACTGTAAAATTTGGAGGCTTTTTTTTGTTTTTGTTTTTGAGACAACACTCTCACAGTAATATCATAAAACCAAGATTTCACTTCTGACAAGTCTGTTCAGAGTTCATCAAATTAGGTAGAAACAAGAATATGAGTTGCTATGGTTGAGGGTTTGAGGTGAAATATTCAATAAAACTAAATATAGATTATTCATTAAGATTCCTGCACACAGTCAACAGAGAAAGTCTATGTCATAGATGATTCAGACCAGAAGCCTGAATAGGCTGCCTTCCTTTTTCTAGCAATGTTATTGCTTAAGACAAAAATCTGGCTTAATAATGGGGCTGCCTGAGGCTGTCTTATTTTTAAGGAATGATAATTTACAAAACATATTTTGTTGAGACAGAATCCTATTGAATGAATGAGCAATGAAGCCCCAGCCATACACTTAACTTCTTTTGAACATTTTCTCTAAATATTGTTACTACAATATTGTTACTACAATGTAGATGTAGTTTTGCTGGTTCTGAAGGACAGGAAGCTTTCCCATTCACACGGCTGCCTGAGGAATGGAATGCTCAGGTGACATGATGCAGCTCTGCTGAGGGCTTTTGAGCCCCCACCACAGCTGGATTGAGCTGTGTCAAATGAACCACAGTGTCAATTTGTTACTTTCATCAAGTAGTGTCATGTGTCAGTAATGAGTTGTGTCAAGCAACTTAACTTCATGGCTGAGAAAAGGGATATTCTGAAATCTATTATTTGCTATTCTCTGGTTCTCCTATGAAAATAGGTTGTCTCAGCTAAGTGGAAAACAAAACATAAAACAATTTTGGTGATGCTCATTTTTTGGAAGGTTTAAAAGCTATCTAGCCTCTAGTGTCAATAAAAATATGAATCAATATGCTGAAGTAGCTGGGCACAGGACAAATGCTTGATGCTGCATCAGATTTGAAAATTCATAAAGCTACCTTGTTGCTTATGGATACAGCTAATGACCTCTCTGTTTTCTTGTAGGATATTTTTGTTTTGTTGTTTTGGGGCTTTTTTTAGTGTAATTCAAATTACTATGCTTTAAAAAAATAAGAAATCTGAAATAAAAGCAATTTTCAGTGGAAGATGTCGGTTTAAAAAACAAAAATGGCAATGAACTGCCAGAACTCTGTTGCTGGAGTGGTACAAAATAATGCCAAATTTCACGTGCTCTGTTTTAGCAACCAGACTATGTATTTAAATGCATTAGACCAGAACATACAATGATAAATGAATATAATGGTACCTATACATATTAATTTCCAAAGGAACAGCAGAACAAATAATGGCCTTAGTGACAATAATATTATATAGATTTTTCTTAGGGGAAGAAAATCTTAGCACTGCCTTGAAGAACATTTGTTTCAGTTCTGTTTAGGTGATCACAATAGCATTATGCCACAAATAGAGTGGTCTCTGACAGTCAATAAAACAGAACCTGAAATGACTCCTAAACAAAACTCTAGATTTTATGATTAAATAGCAACATTTTGATAAGAATTAGAAGTTAAACTTTTATTCTTATCTTCATGACTGACACAAATTTGGTCTATATGTGTCTTTTTGTTCTGGAAACATTTTTATCAGTAGCAAACTTCTCAGACTCCCATGGAAGATAAACAAATGCAAAGACTACTTTAAAAAATGTTCCTAAGGTCAACTACAGCTAGAAATGAATGTGCATTCTGTTTCTGGTTCTTCTCTCTGTAATAATTCAGAGTAAATTATAATGTATTATGCTGTAAGTCCATAACCTTAGAAAATAAGAGCCCAGTTGGTGCTTGACTTACAGGAACAAAACAAGCTTACAGAGCACAGGTCTGTGTTGTTTGGCAAGTAGTCAATAAAACTGTACCTTATGAATTTCTTTCCTAAAGGTTCTAATCAAAACAATTTATTTCAGGCATGTAAAAGCTGCTGTTCAGACTTCAGCTACTGTCAGTGCACGGTATCAGCATCCGCAGGAGCTTCAGCCGCGCTAAACTGAGTCCCAGAGCTCCCCCATCTGTCTCAGTACCAGACAGATTTCCTGCTGGATCAATGCGGTGTGTCAGCCACGGTAAAAGAGATGTGGCTTTTTTCCAGCTTTTACTAGCTTTTACAATAACTACTTGAATAACTGAAATCTTCCCCATTCCAAGGACTATATTTCAGACAGTTATACAATGGAAAATAATTAAAAGCATTATTCCACGGGAGTAAACTACAATGAGGAAGGAATGCAAACAAAAAGCCCAACTACACATAATGAATTTGGACAGAAAATTGCAGGCAAATATTTAGCAAATTAGAAATCCTTAAAGTGAATGTATGCAGTCACAGGGAATTGTTTTTCACTGTTAATCTCTTCCTGGTATACCTCTGAACTATGTTTATTTAGGGCTGAAACACAGTATAAGAACATTCAGAGGCTGGCTATTTTTCTTGAAGCTTATGGTCATTTTATTTTGGAACATTAACCGAATACATTTTGTCATGCTAGAGATAAGGCAGAGATGGCATGTATTACAAATTTACTGATCTCTGAAGTTACATTTTAATGCATTTTCCTTGATAAAACCAGCAAACAGATTCCAGTTTCAGCAACCTTTTTTTTTTTTCTAAAAACAAAAGAAAGTATATATCCTGTTTTTCTGAAGACCCCCCTAAGGGAAACATACTCAAAGAAAATGAAGTCTCCTATTTTAGATTCTGTTGTGCAAACTCAGTGGGTTTCCACCTGCCCCGACACACTGTCAAGCTTCAGAGGATGATATCACTTCTCTAAATTAGTTCAGTTCTGATTTCTCCCAGATTAACAGCAAATATCTTTCAGGTGAGATAACTTTTATTGAGGATTAAAGGGAAAAACAAACAAAAGTAAAACATAAAGCACATATGGAAGAACATCTAATATATGGCTTTTGATATCACCAACTGTGTCAGCCTAGCTCCTAACTCATGGCTCTGCTCTTCCTTCACTCTTAAAGGGTAGTCAAAAAAAGAAAATAGCCTCATTCCCCTTTCATATTGACTCAGTTTTTCTAGTTAATCTCCTGCTGATGAATAAAAAAGAACCATATTATTCTTGGACACCAACTGTTTTCACAGGAACATGGCAGCTTGTAGGAAAGGTTTTTAAATAATTATGCAGTTTTGTGGTGGACCTAAAAATGACATTACTTACCAAATTATTCAATTATTTGATGTTTTGGGATCAAATCCTTTGTTAGAGACACAGCAATCATGAATTGGTAAAAACATGTGCAAGAGTTTGTAGATTTCAAGTACAGGAATATTTTTTATAGGAATATCATACTAATGAGGCAAATAAGTACTCATGTCTGGTCTTCTAAGGTAGTCACTAAGATCAGAGGGTACTTGTGTACTTACAGATATTTTTCATTATTTTTCAAATTGTTTTCTTCAATTAAATTGGTTCCATTTTTTCAGAACAGACAAACTGATGTATGATATTGATCCACTGTTCTTTGGTTCTTGCAGTGCCTGGCTTTGGTCATCACTATCCAGCTGTGCACACTGTGTCAGAACTGACAAGGACTGATGCTACCCATGTCACCAGGAACCTGCCAGAAAGCAAGCATGCATTTACCTTCCCACTTCATCTCTTCTGACTGCACTTTATCCTCATTTGAATTTTTTTCTGGAAGCTGTGTTCTTCAGCAAGGTGAGCAGGAAAGAGGTTGTAGAACTCCAACAGTGTTAATTAAGGAAAGGTAAATGTAATTATTTAACACTTTTATTGAAAATGTGTTTTATTAATTTTCCTGTATGAATGAAATCAGTTTTTTTTTCAAAAACTATGCAGTTGATTATTGAGGGCATAATAGTGTATCTTCATAATTAGAGGCAGTTTGAAACTGATCAAAAATGTTAGTGCAGTCAACATGAATCAGTTTAACACATCCACATTATCTCAGAAGTAACCTTTAGAAAGGATACCTTTATTTTATTTCTTACTTTTGGAATAATTTCACTCTTTAAATTTGTGTTAAAGAGAAAATTTCTAGTATAGAATCATTATGACTTCACTGAAAAGCTACCTAGGCTTATATTTTATTTAATACTGTTCTTTTTACATTAATAAATGTAAAAATCTCTACATTTTTTTCAGCAAGTCCCATCATTATACTTCAGCTTCTTTCCAGACTCCTCTTCCAGAGGGTGCTCTTTGCTTCAAGTAATGCAAGTGATCATGATATGTTAAGCTCAGGTTTGATGATGAGATGTCCATTATGTCAAAAGCATTAAGAAGAAAACAGACAAGTAAAAATATTGGTAGAAATGCTATGCAGTAAATGAAATTGCTCCTCTACATCTCAGGTACAACTGAGATGAATATTGCTATACCACAAAATCATAGCATCATAGCATAATTCAAATTAGGAAGGGACTCTAGAGGCCATTTAGTGCAAACCCCTGCTCAAAACAAGTCCATGTCTAGGAAGTCCTGGAGTTTACCAATTTCAGTGATGAGGGAATAAGAAATACCTCAGTCTGTGCACGCAATAGAAATTTTAGATAAATGTATGCTTAAGTAAGCCAAAAACCCCAACATTATATTCTGGGTTTTTTTAACAGAAGCAAGCAGATAAAATTCATGCCAAATTTAGGAACATATGTTATTTGGCAAAATCGATGGAAAAATATAAAGTAGCAATTTATTGCTGCTGTTTAATTTATTTAAAAAATAGATTTATCTTTCAGATGCTTAAAGAAAGCAAGTATTAAAGTAAGAAAAACCCCAAAACAGGGTGGATCACTCTGAACCGAGACAGCTAATGGTGACAAGCACTCATTTGTGGTGGAAAGGAAGGGTCAGAGTAAGAGACATGAGAGAAAACTCTCTCTAGGAGAGTTTTCCTAGACCTTGATGAGATATATGTTCACTTTGCCATACCACAGTGCATTTATTTTGTTAAAGCTGGAACTGTAGCAGAAAACAAAAAAATCTGATCTGGGGTTTTGAAAAGTTATTTCCACCTTAGCACCTAGTTGAAGCAAGTTTCAAGGACAAAACCAATTGAAATTGAGGACAGGGCACCTATACTAAATGTATCTCTAAAGGTTTATTTTAAACTAGCTCTAGTCAAATCTTATCTAATATCTGTTAGCAATTTCAGGCTCACTGGGCACTCTGCTTGGAAGTGCAGTTGAGTTTCATTTGAAGGGAATACATCTTGTGTGCTCTGAAAATGTTCTGCAGTGCAAACAGAGGGGTTGCACATGGGAACAACACTGTTCCTTTAAAAAAACATTCCTCTTATGTCTAAAACCCTGATAGAGGAGGATCAAAAGAATCAGAATTACAAATATGGCTTCTTATATGGAGAATTAGCAATCTAAATTTCTTCTAGATCTGGGAGGGCAACTTTAGAAAAACATTTAAATCTTAGCACCTGTATTTCCTCTTATGTTGGCACCTAAACTTATCTGGTTTGGAGTGCTAGCCAGTGCTGTAGGGGTCTCAGCAGGGTCCTTATCCCAGTGCTCAATGGCCATCTCACATCCAAAATCTGTGTGATCTGATTCCACCACTGATGTGACTTCCACGATAGAAACTGACACCATGAGTGCTCTCATTCAAAATTCCAGGGGTGGCATTTAAGAAAATAATTGACATGTTAAAACTGAGAAGATCCTTAAACCTGCAACCCTTTCTTACTGATACTTTAGGATGGCCATTGTTTATCAAAGTTTTTTCTGGGTTTAATCAATTTACTACATCTCTTTTATAAGGAGAGACTAGATGCAGCCTTTCTGTTGTGGTTTGGGCTGTTTGTCTCTGTTGTGATTTCTGTAAAATCAAAATATTTTGAATATATTCAATGAATGTATTGCATTTATTCTTAAAGTATAACTCTCAAATTTTGCAGAAAGACATGTCTGATATTAAGAGCAGTATTATGATATCTATGCCAAAGATGTTTGTACTGATTGCATGGTGCATAATACAGGAATCAGTTTAGGACAATACCTTTTTCCCTCTGGTTGAGCATCTAAATCAGAAAATTATACAGACAAGTTGCTATTATTCTTCTACAAGGTAGGATAATGTTAATAAGAGAGAAATGCTCTCAAAAAGAAATGAAAAATCAAACCAGCCCAAAACCTTAATCAAATTCAGTGATTCATCCTGAAGGATTAGTGGATATAAAACATTTCTTATAGAACAGGAGCACATAGCTACTTTTCCTGTCTCATCACTGGCCACTCTCACTGCTTTTCAATTAATTGATAGAGGTCAAATAAAGACCATCTTTTGTCCTGTATTTAAACAGTAAGTTAAATTTTCTCTGCTAAAAAAAAAACAACTAAACAAATAAAAAGAAAAAACAGAACAAACCAAAAAAACCCAAAAAATAATAATAAAAAAAAAAACACTGAACAAAGGAAACCATTATCTATCACAGCGAAAAGATGGACAGTGGTACAGGGAAAATACCTGGTTTTCCCCACTGCATTTCTTTTTCACTGGTTTATTGATTCTGCTACCTTTCTTGTTGCTTTGCCTCCTGTTCTGTAGTATCTGATTTCTTTTATCCCTTTTTAGGAGAACAGGGCAGAATTATGGACTGTAGACCTAGAGGAAATATAATAGTGGCTGGCATATTGATGTGCATCATTACAATCTATAAATCCTTTTATTAAATCAAATTTACCTTTCATTCTTCAGTATGAAATTGAGTGAGTCTAGCAAACAAACAGTACACATCTTCCTCTCTCAATTTTTTTCCTATTCTTTTTATTTCTATTGATAAAAATACAGTAAATTACCTTATTTTACACATTTTTACCCCAGAAGTCTCATTGTAGTGGAATGCTATACAGCTGAGAGTCAACATCAAAGTAATGCTCTCTGCCTTGTACTGCGAGAGTTTCCCATTGTAAGTTCATCAGTTAATAAAAAGAGAGTGTCTAGTAAAATTAAGCTTAAGAATTATAACAGCTGCATTAAATCTGTCATTGTCATTGCAAAAAGTGACCTTGTAAACCCTGTAGGATTAAACAGCAGATCTCTCCCAAACACTTTGTCCTTCCCACCACTGTTGTAACCTCTTAATGGCATGGAGAAACATGGATATTCAGTGTGTTGGCTCATACACACAGGAATAAGACAGTCTTTACTGACAACTCTGCAGCCTTTCCAGAAACAGAGAAGCAGACCCCATGATGTGCATGTATAATAGTCTTTAAATGGAAACATTCCCTCTCTGAGGCACTGTATGTATGTACAGATAGGCTGAACAGTTCACTGCTACTCACGTGATTGAATGGGAACTTTTGCAAATCAGACACAGAAAAAATTGATGATTTTTTCTTACCTCTACTACATATATATATATATGAGATATATATATGCATATATTTTGGACATTTTTGCCATTATTAATCTGAAAAATCTGTAAGGCTGGCTTGAAGGAAGCAGTGGGAAAATTTTCCTCTTATATGACCATCTTCTTGTCAATAGAGGCTTTGTTATTTTTGACAGAAAGAGTAGCATTTGCACAATAAATCTGCAGGTATCCAAGAAGAGAAAAACTGTTTTTGTTTTTCACAAATAGTTGCTTTTCATCTTATTCTTCATTTTGGTTGTACTGTCTTGTAAGGGTTACAGGTGCAGGACCTATATTGCCACCCTTCCTTGTAGTTCCAGAGACAGGACAGTTTGCAAAAGAGTTTCATTTTGCATTGCTGCAGTGTGCTGAATCCTGGAAAGGTTTCCAAGTAGTTTGTCAAATCCATTATGATTGTATCAGGTTTTATACACTTTATAGTAGGGAACAGAATTAGACTCAATGACATATATAACACTATAGATCTTACATACATATTATATATATATTTGTGTGTGTGTGTGTGTGTGTAGAGACAAAAATGAAGACAGAAGGAGAGAAATAAAAATAGTTATAAAAAATAACATGATATTACTGCATACATAACCTGCTCAGAAAGCCACCTAATTACAAAATGTTAATTATCAGTAGAAGTTCAGTTAAAAAGGTGTAACTCTTCCCACCCATCCTTGAGACTACAGGTCATTCCTTTGTCATTACATGCTTCTTTAATTGCTCATGCTATTAGCTGACAGAACCCGTTAACCCTAGTAAGGTTAAATTCTTTCATTTAAAGGCAGAAAAGGATGACAGCAAAACAGGGTAGAGATGTAAAATTAGTCACAATCATGAAAGGATGCTTGCAATAGGGGCATTAGACATTTGGAAACTCAAGCCTTTGGAAGTCACTGGGAAATTAAAACAAAGAAAAAACAAACAGAGCCTCTCCTTGATCTTTAAAGCAGAGAGAATATCAGAATTTTCTTCCATCTTGCTACTTGGAATGCAAGAAGTGAAAGAAACAGGTTCATTTCTTATCTGGCATGAACTAAATGACCAGTAGTGAAATAATGTAAAAATAATTGTGTCTTTACAAGTCAAAATTCTTTTTGGAAACTGATCTGGTAGTTGTTTGTTCAAGGATAAAACAGCTAGTTGGAGTCAGTGAGTGGTTGGACTGAAAAACCTCATCTCCAGGATTCTTCTTTAACTTCTTTGCTTTACCGAGTGCTCTTGGACAGCTCCAAGGAACATTGTCCTGAACAGAAAAAAAGATTACTTTATTCTCAAGTTGCAATTATCTTCCCCAAACTTCAGATGGCTCTGACACAGCTCATTAACATGTCATGCCTACCAGTTTCATTCTTTCACCCAGTCCTACCTCTTCTTTCCCTGGGGAGCTTTTCTGCTCAGCTCAGCTATGCACAACACTTGCCAGCTCACTGTGGCTCCTTCACACTATGAGTGCTGTGAGAACATTTTGCTGTGTCTGTGTGCATGAAGCTTTGCACATGTGCCTTTTCTTTCTGTGCTAATTGCTGAGATACAGAAGACTAGCAGCTCCATCACAGCAGACTCTGGATTAAGGTTGATTTAGGTCACTGAGTAGCAGTGATGGGATATACACACTTCAGAAGCCCTCCACAGTTTCCTGATGTTTTGTGTTTAATGAAGAGTAGTAATTAACCATGACCAACCTTGTAATAATTAACATGGTACCATTAATGAAACTATAACTTCAGCTATCTCTTTGTGAACACCAATGTAAACCATAAAAAAAAATAAATTAAAAATATGATGAAAAATGTAGGCATAATGACCATCACAATATTTATTATGAAATTACCAATCTTCAGTAAAAATCAAGTTTGAAGCAAATTGACTTTGTTGATGCACAGAAATTTCAATTCACAGTAATAGTTGTTTGAATTGTCTTGCAAATGTAGGTAATATTTTTAAAGCAGATCTCTTCTTTGTTAAGCCTTCTTAGCTTTCACATTTAAAATGTATCTGTTTAGATGCTGACCTTGATTACTCTGTTCTCTTTTTGGGTTTAGGTCAGTTACTCATCCTAAAAGTAAAATTCCTATGATTTTTATCTGAACTAACTGGATAGATACCTACAAAAAAAAAAAAATAACATGGCAGGTTTTCATTTGGGATTTAAAACCTCAAAACCTTTTGATTTTCTCATTAGTTTTCCCCTAAGTCTTGTTTTTTTACTTCCTCTTCCAGTTTTGGTAATGGTAAGCAATGCACTTCAAACTAAGAGCTTCCCTACAGAGGAAAACCATAGGGGTTATTTTTCAATATCAGATGTGATATCAGATTTACACATTGACCCCAGTAACTATTCCACCCAAGTGTCCATTAATGGTCTGCTCATCTTGGAAGAAAAAGTATTCTTTTTAAAATTTTTGTTTATTCCATTTCAAAAGTAGAATTAGAAGGGGGGTGAAAAAAAGCAATCTTAATGAGATATAGCAGGAAAGAGAATTAACAAAGAAGTGTGCATACGTGATATTATGGCCCTTTTTCTAACATAGAGATGTCCAATGATAAGCAAAGAGTAATGCAGAGGCCTAACAGAGCAGTTCTGATTTTGAAAGTACGTAGTACCAAAGAATATCAGAATTATTTACTGGGACTACTTCAGCTGTTCTGTTTCACTGATAGTATTCACTTACAGCCTGCTTTCAGCTGCCTGGTCTTACTCTTCCTAATTTATTAAGTGCCTTCCTTGTTAGAACATGTGGGTCTGCTTGTTATTCTGCTTGGTGGGGGTACAGTAGGAAATTCAATTTCTGAGTTTAGCTATGCCAAATATATATCTGACACTGATTTACTGGAATTTTTTGTAAACATAGTCTGACATTGTCTGTGTTCCCAAAGAGAAGAAAAATCACTGACATTTAGAAATTGTTCCCTGTTACAAAATAATGTTCTTTCTCATCAGAAAAAATAAACAAGACACAGGATGTCAAACAGATCTTTCAAAATACCACTCAGAATTTTCATTTCGATTTTACTTATTCTTATCTTGAAACTAAATATTAGCCCCACTGAAGTCAGCATTGAACTCCCTTTTTATAAGGTCTGTCACAAAACAGTGTGTGGGAGGTTTATGCCACTTAATGTCTTTTCCAAATATCTGTCTCACCAAGTTTTGTTAGGTTGTCACAGAGGCTCTCTGAGACTGACCACAGTTGACTATGAACTTCTATTCAGAGAAAAGCATTTAAAATCTTCTCTTGTAATGTCTTTCTCAAAATACATGATCTGCAGAATGTGCTCATTAACCACAAACCCAAGTCAGATTTACAATCTGTAAACTTTCAGTAATAGCGCTTCAGTAAAGTAGAAAATCCAATATGTTCATTTATATAGCTTTTCAAAGGGATATTATGAAATTACTTCATTGGAGCCTACAAGGATTGACAAAAAGCATCTTTGCAAGTAGCTGGCTCATTTGTTTAGATAGCAAAAACAACAGCTGAAAACTGAAGCCAATCAAGTTCTGAGAGGAAGACATTTTCTTTAAAATAAGGAAGCAATGACATTGCAACCATTTTGCTCAAAGACTGTTTTCTTCTTTGAAGCCTTGCTAAAGAGGCAGTAAGTCCAGGCTTGTCTGATTTTTTTCAAGCTTATCTGCTTGTTATAGATGGATAATGAGATGATTGGCTCTCGCAATTAAGGGATAACTATTGTGTGAATTTTAAGAAAAGCTTTAGTGCTGTACAGTTATGTTATTGTAGTTTAGATGTCCTCTGCTCTCACATGCTGGTTAACAAAAACTATTGTTTCTTCACACAAGCTGTGCTTCCTTTATATTTATGTTCAGGTGTCTTTCTTACATTACACTATATATCATTGTAATAAAGACAACTTGTTTTCATAAACCATTGAGTGAAGCACTGTGAACTTGGTAAGGATTATCAAACCATGATGTTAAGTGTCTCCCAGGGATTGATTTCTGTCAATTACATATTTAAAAAGATTTTCAAAAATTAAAAACAACTGAACAAATCAGCCAAAAATGTCTCCAGCGTAAGAAAAACAAGAATGGGACAATCTGTGGGAGAAACTGATTTCCTGGTCTATCATAAAAAGGTTATATGGAAGTGGTTTTTTCCTAAAGTAGCTTTCGTTAGGAAAATCATTGTATGCCAGACAGCTCATGGCCTGTGTCTCCATTCTTTGTGAAATAAGATCTATAAAGCCTCATTTAAAATTTAAAGTTGAAATTTCTAAATGTCTCCCAACTGCAGATGAAGAAAACCAAGAACCTATATAGGGTACCTTCTATTCTCCCAGGAATGAAAGTAGTGAAGTTGATATTGTGATACCAGTAAACTGGAATTTGAGGTCTAGGTTCTGCTGTTCCAAAGCTGCTCCTGAAGCAAGGGCTTACAGACACCTGAACAGCTGCAACAGCATGCCAGCTGCAGTTCTGTTGAAATTTAGCACAACCAAATGGCAGGAAAGACACTACACTATCAGCTGCCAAGCCACCTAGCAGCCCTTGAAGACAATGTGGAAGGGATGTGTCCTGGCCTCTGCATTCAGCACCACCAACAGTGTCCATCAATATAAAAGAATGAGTGAGTGGGAGTTCACTTGCAGATATGAAAAATTATTCCTAATTCGGTATATAGCTAAGGCTGGCAGTGTTAGGAGTAAAAGAGAAGGCCAATATGCACTGAATTTTCTGCACATTTTACAGAGTTTAAATTGTATCCCCAAAGCACTGAACTATAGCTCTACTTTACATCCTAATTTGAATACAAACTCTGATACTACTCTTGAGCACAAGTAGTGACTCAAGGCCTCTGGAACCATTGTCTTTGATTTCTTCCACAGTTTTGGCAGACCTGTATGGAGACCCTTTCAGGGGAAATATTAGTATTATATTAGATTAGAATGAATCATAATGGTTGAGGTTAAAGTGAGGTTTGCGATTAAAGTTATGGATTGTTCTCAGATGTTTTCATCCTGCTAAATGCCTGAAGCCAGAATGGGATGTGTGTTTTTGCCAGGGAATGACTGCTAAGAATGGAGACAGACCTGGTGTGAGAACAGATGTGCACACACACAACTGCATGAAAAGTGTCAGTTCACCATTATGCAATAGCCAGAACTCAAAACTGTTAAGGGGTGGCTCAGGATTTGCTCCACCATGAGCCACTGATGCTACAGTTAGTATTGACAGTAAAATTACATTCAGTCTCAGGAGAAAAAAAATAGGTTTATTGCCAAATTAGATTAAGCACTGTTGTTTGACATTACATCAGCTTTATTGTGGGCTTTATTTTGCCTGTGACAGTAGGTTACTATTCTTTAATTTTAATTTTTTAAAAATAATTAATTTTTATTTTTATATTTTAAAGGTTAGAAACAGCATACATTTTGGCACAAAGACCTCAATTTACTGCTGTGTTCTGCAAAGCCCACAAAAATAATATGAACATTCAAGTCACAAGGAATAGTTTAGTATTTAGAGGCTGTGGATAGGGTCACAGCTGGACTAGACAAAAGCTGGGTATAGAGATCTAATCATAGAGAGAAGAAGGGTTTGCGACATTTCCAAATTCTGTGAGGCCTATGAGGATATTGAAAGATAACTGCTCCAAATAAAAAAATCAAAAATTTATGAATTGCCACCTTACAGCTCAGTACAGAAATAAAATTAGGCCTAGAGCCATTCGTGATTGAAGAGCTCAGATTAATGTTCTCACAGGGCTCAAGATGTACGAGTGAATACATCCCACTATAATATGTCATATTATTTTTTCTTAGAATTTTTCTGGCATGTATATTATAATACATTTCTGTAAAAAATTGTAAATATAGCACCAAGAAGAAGAAAAACCTCACTGTTATGAATTTTTCTGTAGAAGTCCATAGTAAATCAACTGCACCAGAGCTGATGGAAAAAAAAGTCTCTCAGAATAAGGAAAAAGAATTCAGAATAAATTAATTCAACATATGTTAAATATGTCTCACAGTTTGATTACTGAGTTCATTTAACACATATTTCTGAGTTCAACTTGGCTTTCTTCATTGCTTTGCAATTTTGTTTTACAAATTTTGTGCTTGACACTTTATGTAAGATGGGAATCACACTCCAAGACTTACAGTACTACCAGTGTAAATTGGGCATAGAAGCACAGAACAAAACGGTATATCTGGATATATACTGATGCCCCAAGATGAAAATACATCCCACTTTCTTGGACAGAATTATGAAAAAGACTGAGCTGAGAATAACCTAGGGTACATACAACCGTCTGCTCTTCGGAACACATTCTTCCTAAATCTTATATACTATGACAGATCCACTAAACAAGTGTTTTCCAGTGACATCACTGGAAATATTTTATTTCTTTTTTTTGGTAGGTCTTTGCCTTTTTATTTTCATCTAGGTGTATATTCTGTTTCCCAGATAGAAAATGAGATACTGAACTTTATTTCACCTGTTAATAGTTTTGAATATTTAAATGGGAGCTATCCACTTGTCTATGACCTTCCAAGTTTAAAATAACCTTAGTATGTGCTTGAGACTTAGTGTTGTTTGCACATATTCAGAACTGTGATTCTGAAATTAAATGTTCATGAATTTCACCACTGCTGTTTGTTCAAAGAGTAATTAAAATTCATTAAAGGCTCCTTAATAATATTTTCTTGCTTTAAACTTACTTTTTCACTTGAATTTATGAAGGAAACCAATAAATAAAATGTCTATACACACAAAATATATGATGTCTAGTCAAGGCAAGCAGTTCAAATTTAACCAGTTGGAGGAAATATAATTGTCAAAGTGGCCTGAAAATTCAAATGGCTTATATATTAGCAGGCACTGGCTTTGTAGGCATAAACATTCATGCAATGAATGTTTCAATTCACTATACAAACTTAAAGCAGCACTCTACAGAATGCATTATCAAGTGTAAACAATCACATAGAAGACTAAGAGCCAAGCATGTGTCATGGTGTGTCAGTGCCTCAGTGCCAGCCTAGAAGAGGCCCTGGTGCCAAGGATGATGGCACTAGATACAGTTCTGTCTGTACTAGTCAACACAAAAGAAGAGTATATCCCAGTATATTATTTTTTTCAAGCTTGTTCTTCCTCAATGTCCATTACAATTTAACCCTGTACAAGCCACAAATTTTAAAATTTGCATTTTCATGCTTATATTAATATAAATTGAAGTCCCAGCAAAAATTTTACATTGTACTTGTAACCTGTCCAGAAACACTGAAATTCTTTCTAGAGCTGAGAATATACTTTGATTCTTTTTTTGTGTTTGCATTGTCTGAAGCCAAACAAACTGGTTGTGAATAGTTTACCTCATGTACTGAAATAACACTGGTTATTTGTAATTGAGCACAGAACTCAAATTATGCTATTTCAGGTTTCAAACTGGATAGGTGTATGTCACAAAGAGGGAGAAATATTAAAAAGTGATGCCATTACTGATTTACTGCAGGTTGGGCTCAGAAGAGGGTTTCTTAACTGTAACTCTTTTACTTGCCCATGTTTTTCATATGTGATTTTTCTTGGGGGAAAGAAAATGAATTATTTACCATGAAATTCAATTATTTTTTACTCTTAATATATGAATCCCAACTAATTCTGCATGCAGAATTTTCCTAACTCTTTTGAACAGAGTTAGAACAATTTTTGGATTGAGATTACACAATTCCAATGTTCTAAAGGATTCAACATATTTTTTTGAGAACCTCAATCCCCTTTTGCCTCATACATTCATGCATGCCCCTGAAATATTCTAAATGGATTACTTTTTTTGAGATGCAGTAATTGCGGGTTAAGAAGCAGGTCTGCTTTTGAAGAAAGATGAACCAGAATTTCCTCTGTGATCCCTAGATTCTCAGAAAAATATAGGAGACAATGCACTTAATTTTTCTCTGGAAATATTGCAATAATGAATGAATAGAAAAGATGAAAAACATAGTGCAAAAAAGACCTATGTCTTATCATAATGAAATTATATCTGGAATTTAAAAAAAAAATTAGTTTAAGAAAAAGTCAAAAAGTATTTTGCAAGAGTGCAAAGCCACTTATGGTTCACCCATAAAGTCATGGATGAACCCCAAAATCTCCTTAGTGATTAAAAACACTTGAAAAAAAAATTTATAACTCTTTTTCTCCCTGTGCATGCAGCTAGCACTGGTGATTACTCCTAGCTTTTGATACAGTGAAAGTCCTATGACTTTGAATCCTTGTTTGTTTGCTTCTGTGTCCCAAGTTATTCCTCGTATCCTAAGGGGAAGAATATTTAATGACATCCTGGTTAAGACAAAAGTAAAAAGGAACAATTTATTCATACCCGGCTAGAATAGATAAGAGAGTGACAAATTTTATAAAGACCCAGATGACCAAACAAAAGGGAAAAAATCACATTTATTTGATCGTGTCAAGATTACCTCATAAGAATATTTTTCTCAAACAGCTGATTTGACACCTGCTTCTTACAAGATGGCAGTCACAATTCCATGTTTCATGCTACATTTCTATTTGGAGATTCTGATAAAAGCACCCATCCATGAGAAATAATGTCCTTTCTTTCATAGAACACATTTCAGGACTGAGCCCTCTGGGACCACCCTCAGATATTCATTGTGGACAAGCCTGTTAACTCAGTTAACCTGTTCTCCATTCAGTCCTTCTGGGGAGTTCAGGCAGTTTTAGTGTTTTGTCCCAAAGCTGATTTTATCCACTTTTTTCCAGGAGTTACTCTGGCTGCACTTAGATATATATCTGTCTTCTTCAGATATAGAAATGATACTCTCTAGACTTGATCAGATGTCCTATGATTTACTAAACAATCCACTGATGCAATGGAGGTTAAAACTCTTCCTGACAGAGTCCAGAATTCATCTCCAGTTCCTTGAGTTTAGTTAAGACAAATTAAGGACTTCAGCTAGCCAAGGCCAATGTCAGCTTCCTCACTAAGAGCTTTTTGGAACTGAGATAGAAACAAGGGCTTTAATTGCTTTTTCCATAGGAGCCTTGTTTAGCCAGCAGCTCTGCAGCTTGATCCTGAGCCACACCACAGCTGGAATGTTTGCACCTGAACCTGCTACTTTACCTCCCTGACCCAGACCTGGACATGGCCTCCTGATGTGACAGTGACTCATCACAATAGACTTGCTGGCCTCAGACTGGCACTGATACCTCTTTCCAGGCCTAAGTCTGACCCTGACTTTCCTTGTTCAGCATGCTGACACCTGGCAGGTGAGCTGAGCACTCCAGCTGCCTTGTTGCCATCCTTGCTTCCTTTGGGCACAGCCTTCCCTGGGAGTCCCTCCATGCCCCTCCCTACAGTGACTGAACAGCCTGTGTTACTGTGGGTTGTGTCAGGACATTCTTGTCCACATGACTCTCTGAACTCTTACCTTTGATAGAAACTCCAGATGCAAGTGGTTCAACACTACTTCTTAACTAAGACCAGGCTCTGGCTCTCCATCTTTGTGGTTTCAGTGTGTTTGAAATGACTGCTTGTCAATGCTTTCCCTATAACCACAAGCAGTGCTGTGCTCTCCATCCCATCCTCTAAGCACCAGCTGGGGCTTGGTCCCCAAATGTCTGTGCATCTGAACCCCAGCTCCTTCATCAAGGCAGCCTTACTCCCTGTCAGACACACATGGATAAGCATGTCCTGTACCTTTAGGTAGGAGAATATGTATTATTCCTTGTGATGCAGCAACTGCCATTAAGTTTATCCCAGTTTTCCATATCTGAACATTTTAAACAGACAAAAGAGAGATGTTACAGGCCATGTTCACAAGAAGATGTTAGTCTAGATTTGCCTCTAACCTCAGAGATGTACATAATGCTATTCATGTTAGCCTGAGGACAGCATGGCACAGGAGTAGAGAGAAGTACAATGACACAGTAGGGAATAGCATAGATTAAAATAGCAAATGAGGGAAGAATTTTCAAAAATTATGGAACTAGCAAAATACATAAAAATAAGAATGCTAGAAATATAAGTCATTTTCATGAAGGAAAATTATATTAACCCAGAAAAGCTTGATAATAATTACCACCAATATCTGAAAGAGCTGCAAGGGGACAGTTTAATAATTTATTGTTACAAAGCAGAGTTCAGCTTCTCAGTCCTTTCTGCAGTGAGTGCTAGTGTGCTTCATCAAGTTCAAGGATGAAGAACATGATTGTAATTTCAGATTTTACATGAAGTCCTCTAGTAACTTCTCTTTCTAATTAAACTGTTTATAAAATATAAAATGCTTAAATTGACTTTTGACTAACTGTGCACACTTAAGAGACAGTAAAATGAAATTTTAAAAATGTATGTACATGAGAAGGCTACATAGGAAGAGATAGTATTATATACTACCTTATAATAGCTCCATCATAGGTCCTAAAAATAGCTACAGAAAAATCTGTATTTTCCCACCTTTTATTCCTTCTATATTTTAACAATATTTCCCAAAATTTCTCTGTCCTACTTTTTTCCCTAAAGCAGCTTTATGGAGCCGAGCCCAAGATCTGTGCCTCTATTCCTGGTCTCCTACATACACTTAAATACATGCCCATAAATGAGTGAAAAAATCTACTTATTCAAGGATCAAATCCATGCTGCTAATTCAGAGTTCAAACAAAGTCACTGATGAATCAGACACTGATTTTCTACCCTGACTTCTAGAGAAAGACTACAATTTCCTGCTGCAAACCACTTTATGGTTCCTTAGATACATCTATGAACATTTCTCAGAGGAATTCTCTTTGCTTTCAGTAGCTCTTCTTCTTCAAATTAAATATATCTTAAAGAGATTTGCAGGCCTCAGCTGTATAAGCAGCTAAAAATTCTACTTTATATTTATATTTAGACAATTCCTATTTTAATGCCTTTCTGATGGAAATTCACCCTCATGGCTCTCAAGGAAATTTGAATTTTAAGAAATGATGTTTCTTGGTTCATTAAAGTTGAGCAGGAAGGATTTTAACTGATTTTTTTTTTCCTCAAGAAGTTATATATAAATGACTTGGGGATGGTTTGGACTAGAGATCCCTAGAGGATTTTCTTACTAAAGAGCAGCTCCTCAAGGACATCACATTAGAACTGCCTACCTGTGTGCAAAATATCTGTCACTTTTAATGATAGGGGATCACAAAAGGGCATTATGCCAGCCATCTATTTCCTGAGAACACTTGCAAACTGTGTGCATCGCCAGGTTTTATGGCATGCACTCAGGACATTGCAATTCCTTTTCTGACTGCTGGCAGCTCTACATCTGCTGCTGGATTGGGGAGAGCCTAAGCAAGGGAGAGACCTGGCCTTAGGCCATCTCAGTATCCTCAAACCTTTGCAGGCAATAAAATAGGAAACAACAGGGATATTGCTTATCTGCACAGCATAGGAAGGAAGGAAGTTGTAGTTAAATGCACTTCTTCTGCTCTCAAGTAGCATGCAGTACCATTTAAAATCTGATTTGGAATGGCAGATTCCTTTTGTCTTCCAAAGGCAAAAAAAGTGATGAACAAAAGATCCACGTAGTCTCAGTCTAATTACCAGGACATAAGCTATGTATGGGTTTTTTCTGGATGGTTCTTCAAAACAAAGCTGAAGAATGAAAAAGCTGAAATAGTAGGAATAGCTCTTTGAAGATTACTTTTATATATGCCTCAGAAAAATATAGAATGGAAGATAAATAAAAATAACTCACTGCAACACAGCATAAAATCTGACACTTCAAAACAGTAGGTTCTTTTATCCCCAGGGAGATAAACAGAAGAGCTGAAAACTACATTAAGGATACTTTACGGTATAGTCTTAACATCTAGGAAAGAAGTTTGGCTGTCTGCCACCACCTTCTGAATTAGACAAGCAACTTAGAGCAAGAAAATTCATGCTTATTCAGCAGCACTTTAGAGATGTTCTTCTTTAATATTTTAGCTTGCAATGAAAGTTTTCTTCAAGATGTTAATAAAGTCAGATGTGATTTTAAAACTTGTGAGTAGAAAACAAAATTGATGTATAGTTTCTTTTCAGTTTAGACTAGTTTCTTATTTTCTATGTACCACGTCTTGTTTCTCAGGTTCTACCTTTCAGGTTTTGAATGTGAATTCCAAACACATTTCTGCCTAAATTTCTACAGATTTTATGAAAATTCTCAGTTGGTGACTGGATAAGACATGCACAAAATATTTCCTTTGAGGTAAAGGCTTTAGCATGATTGTACTGCACTGCTATTCTTGTTATTCTTTTTGTTATTATTCTTGCTATTGTAAAATAATAAATGCATGAGCATATGTAAAAGAAAGATGTTATAATCTCCACAGCAACTGTAAATATTAAAGCTTCTTCAGTGTAGGTGAATGCAAATAGAAAGTACAGAATCAATTAAACAAAAGTTGACAATTTGCATTGCTCATGAAAAGACTTGTATATATGTAAATTTCCTTAGAAATACATTTTCAGGTTTTTTCAGGTTTTTTCCATTTTTATATGAATTCATAAATTGCATTTTGAGATTTTCAGATCGATGCAAAAGCAAGAAGGTAAAGTGGAGGTTATGTCTTCACACAAGTTACACAAATGTTGGCTCTGTGGAAGAGGAGAATTTAAAAAACCTTTGAACAAGCTGGCCCAGGAACCACAACTTGTGCAAACACAGGGTCCCAGAACACACTGCAGATTTACTTGCTCTCACTCCCTCTGTATGCCACTGTAAATTAGGAGTCATGACAGAAACTGAATGAGCATAAAATTTGTATGCAAACAACAAACACAAACACATCTACCATCATCCATGAAGAATTTTAGAGCCTTTGAAATGGCTTCCATCCAAGTAAAATTTACAAGCAAGGTAACCCAGGCCTCTTATCCTCATTCCCTAACATAAGGCTTTATCCCGTCCTGACAAAGGACACAAGCACTCTGACTAATTTGCTCTTCCATGTTACAAAAAAGGATGTGAGATAATAGCAAATGACTGCTCCCACTATGTTAGCATTCTCCTATGAAAGAGAGGTTGATTAGTGTTGGTGCCTGTAATTACCCAAAGAGGGAAGAGACTTCAGTAAGCAATATGCCTTTCTTGTTCAAATACCATACCCCACACCCTACGGTGTAATGGATCTCTGTAAGAATGTCTGCTTATTTAAAACATCTTTTTTCTTTTGTTGTTTCTATCTTTTTCTCTTTTGTGTGTGTGTGGTGGATAGCTGTCCATTTTATCCATCTGCAGGTGTTTTTTTTAATGGGTTTATTGCTGTTGCAAGGAGAGAGCTGAGTGGGCTGCAGCATAATTGCAGATGGGAAGCACACTGTGAAAAAGCTGATGTTTTAAATGTCAAGTCAATTTTTAAGGGGAAAATGGCCCAGAAAAAATATAGATCTATGATTTAGGGACACTATTTTTAAACAGCTGATTGCTGGTAACTGAAATAATGTTCTAACTTCAAGCAATTATGAAGTATTCCTATGATTTTGAAATTCAAATTGGTACCTTTTAAGGGAGAGTCAACTTTTATTTTAATATTGCCAGATGAATGACTTAAGGAACTATGAAAAGTATTTTAGTAAGTAATGATTTTAATGGAATTATATTTTATTTAATTTAATTAAACCTTGTAAAAAGCTTTATTTACTTTCTTCATACTTACATACTAATTTAAATTACTTGGTTCTACTTTGTAAGAATGTTAAAGTTGAATTTGAGCTGTAAGAGATAAAAACAGGTAAATTCTTAACACAGTTTTAAGTTTTCCCACCTGTGTTAGATAAACATAATTACTGTTTTTCCCACTGCATACACTATTTTTTTAATCTTTTTGTCAGGTTTTACAAGATTTTTTTAATTGGACCTTATTTACCATGTATTATCCAAAACTGCATTTCGTATAAAAGTAATTAATTTGTAATGTTTTTATAAAAATATTTTTTAAAACTACTATAATAACATCAAAACACTTCCTAGATGTACAAATATATTTCCACAAGACCCCTGAAATTAGGTTGCACTAGTTTTTTCCTTTTCTTGCGTTTTAAAGTAGAGATGTAAACCAAAATTTAAAAAAATATTGTTAGTTTTGTTTGTCAAGCATGCAAAAGAATGAACTTGTTTTTTATCTCTCTAAGCATTTTAATACATTAAGATACATTCAAAGCACAAGTTCAGTTAATTTAAAATGAAATGAAAGTACCGAGAAATTCTGAAAATATGGTTTCAATTTGCTTCTCCATGCCAGAGGAAAAGCACTGCAAATATTGTCAGACAGAGATTTGTTCAGAAGAGATTTATAAGACAGGAAAATAATATACATCTCCCTTGTTTTGGTTTTTCTTACTTTAATCCTAAGAACTTTACCTCATTTTCTCTTTGATTTCAACATAAATGCTTAAAATTTCTGCAACCATAATCCCTGAATGTAGCAGGGACCCTAAGTTTCTGGTCAGGTTATAAGTATCACTCTGCATGTATTCAAGTAGGTGAATTTATATTATAGAATTTTTAAAAATTCTTCAAATCCTATTTCTCACCTCTTTGAGTTTTTTGTTTTAATATATGGTAAAATTCACATTATAATTATTGAATTGCAAAATTAATTTACAGAAATAGTTGTTGCTTCTGATTTCTATGGAAATGTGTTTAAGATAGTGTTATTTGAAGCCATCTGTGGTTTCTAGACTTCATTTCTCTGATTTTAGACCAGTTGGATGTTCACACAGGCTTAGTTTATGCACATTTATGCACCATGAGACACTGATGATAGAGCAGGAGTGGCAGAAGAACACAATGTGCCATTGTCAACTTCCTTGCTTGGGTTTGCTCTCCACTCCAGGCTGTCAGGAGCCATGGAGCCCCACTGGGGGCAGGCTGGGCAGGCTTGTGCTGGATCTGGAAAGCAGCATCATACCCCATGCTGCATCAGAAATCCCAGGCTAGTAGCTGGGATGGATCTCCCAATGGGCTGCAATGGAAAAACTACTCTTGCATGGAACAATTTCTCCTATACCTTCTTTTCTTGTTTAAGAAGTTTCTCGATGTGTGTGCATTTATGCAACAGAAGTTGTTTTCAGGCCTGTGCAGATGTTTTATGTCCAGCTAAATAGCAGTTTTAAACACAGGGTACCAAGTTTGCCAACTGCAAAAGATCAGCTGGTCAGAAACAGAAAACAGATGTTGCACATGTTCTTAGAGCTGCTTTGAAATAATGAAAACATGTACAAATAAGTTAGAGGAAATCTAGCTTGTGTCCATGCACTCTGGAATATTTAGGGGAATTAAAATATATACAATTAAAATCAGGAACAATTTAATAACATTTACTAGCTAAGTAGTAATTTCCTTTCCAAGTATCCCAAAGCATATTATGTATTTCTGTCTAGTAATGAAATCCTAGTATTTGTTAGATGAAGTGTGGCATCTGATCTGCCATGGCCCAATAAACCAGTTTGCACAAAAAGAAATGGAGAAACATTTCTTCCTTTGCAAGGTCAAAAGTTTGCAACTGTAGAATATTAAAGGAATATGTAAATTGGGATCTGGCCATAACTAGAGCATAAACATTTCTTTTTTACTGAAAAATTTCATAGAATCTCTTTCCTGGCTAGGAGTGATCTCAGTGTAGTGCCCTCAGTGTCCATTTGAATGATGCACTTAGAATGACAAATGTCTAAAAAATGCATTGCAATGGGTAAAATATGATTTTTTTTTCTTTTAACTCAAGTATGAAAAATATTAAAAAGCACTTAAATTACTTTGATTTTATATCACAATTTTTATGCACAATAAGAAAAACCTGTCTACAGTTTCCTTGTGTTTCACTGATTCCTTTTAAAGTTATGTATCTCTTTTGCAAGAGCTTTCATTTCAGAACGAAGATTTTCTTTGGAACCTGATGTATTTCTAAACAGTTTATGCCTTGAAACAATTTTGAAACAAGTGGAAAGCAATTCTGAAGGATATAACTTTACAGTCATTGCAAAAGAATTCATTGATTTCTCAGTTTTAAAAATCCTTTTTTATATTTATCCTTTTGTAGGGATACATCATTTGAAGTACATTATCGCAGAACAGTTTTTTCCCACATTTATCCTTCACCAGTTTGAACTGGTAAAAGTTTAACAGGTTATTTTGAAGCATAGAGAATTAATTCTGTCATCTCTGCAGTTGTTATGAGATAGATAGTATTCAAAATATCACTTTCTATTACACTCCAGTTTTGAAGTTCATTTCTTTAAACTCGGTCTTTGAAAAAAGTCACAAACACTTCATATTTTACATTGTGCTTTGGACAATACATGACACTGACATAGAATAACATCAAATTTCAAGTGGTTTTGTGTTTCATTTTTTTATGATTATCAGTAAATACTGCAAAGTTGCATACTACAATTTCCTATGTAAAACATGTGAATGATTACTATTTGTGAGAGGAAGTCACAAATAAACTAGAAAACCTATTTCACATAAACTATAAAATTTAGAATTATGTAAGAGGTCAAACACATTTTGCCCAAAATCTTTTTCAAACTCCTCTTCTTTTTTTGGCCTAGTTTGAATTTAATTTTAAGAAAAAGGTGCTATTAATGTCATGAGAAAAAGAAAAACAAAACAGTACAAAAGCACTCTTGTTTTTCATTGACTAATTTTTCTTTTTACTGATGTAGTTAAGGAAGAATACCACAATATTTCCAACAGCCAAATGTTCTGAGACCCTAAAGGTCTTTCCTCCATGACCCCTATGGCAGCAGAAGAAAAGGAAGAGCTATGAGGTGCTGGTACTCAAAAAATTCACAGCCAAATTTGTTTCTAAGGAAACTGTACTAAATAAAGTTTGACACTCTTTCATCAGGGCTACTGAATCAGTCTGTCCTGGGGAGACAAATTTAGTTCCATATTTTTCACTCCATCAGGATGATAATAGCAGCAGTTTAGAGTCATTTTAACATCCTCTCTATGTCACTTTTCACTGAGTTCTTAAAACTGCTTTGGGGATTATTTTTTCTTTGTCTACTGGTGGTTAATTTCCTTTAATCCCAAATCTTTCAACCCCTGAAATAAGACAGATTTACAGAATTAGCCTCTCTTTCTAAATTACTCTTCACACCTTCATATTCTGTCGCTGTGTGTATTACACAAAAATAGTTTCTCTTCTAGAAGCATACATTTCCACATTTCACACCCTTTATATATATGAAAGTGCTCAGAGCCTAACCTTTCTATAAGTGCAATTTCAGTGCACCAGGTATTGACACAATGGGTTCAGTTCATTTGCTCCTTGCTGACTCCTTGTTGACAGGAAGTCAACATCCATTTGAATTGCTTTAGAATATCCTGCCTGATGTCCATCTATGAGCCCAGAGTGGCACATATCTCCTGTAGGCTTTTGTCAGATATGTCAGCCACGTTTCAATCTCTCAGGTCATCTCAGATGGCACTAGACACCTTTGTTTACAAGGCAGAATCAAACACTGCACTTCAGCACATCATTTTTCTGTGGGACCTAGATAACTGTTTAAAGTTAAACACAGCTTCAGGGCACCTCTGAATAGGGAAGGTATCCCTGCACTGCTGGAGTCTGTTCAGTAAAACCCCTGATTTGTTCTCACACAAATGGTAAAATGAGCCCCAAAATAGCCACTTGAAACTTTTCCAGGTAATACAACATTGCTCTCCTGAATCTACAATGCAGCAACAAAATATACAAACCACAGGTCAGAAAAAGCATTCAAAAATAAGAAATGAGATTGCACGATGTAATAAGCAGGAGTACACTATGCAGAAATGGTGATTGGTTCTGTTCATTACAAAGTGACAGTACAAGTAAGTAGATAAGTATTCTGCTTTTAGAAGTTTGCTCATTTTATGTAATTGCTTAGAGAGTGGTGCTCTCTATTGTTTTTTTTTTGACACTTTTGTTGGGGTGTTTTTGGTTCTTTCTTTTTTTAAATTTTTTGGGGTTTTTTGGTTTCAGGTTTTTTTTGGTTTTGGTTTTTGGGGTTTTATTTTAGTTTTGGGGGTGGTTTGTTTGGTTTTGGTTTTGGTATTTATTTTTTGTCGTTTGTTGTTGTTGTTGCTTTTTGTTGCTTTTTGGTTTTTGGTTTTTCAATTTGTTGCTTTACTGCCCTGATGGTGTAGCAGGCTTGCTCCAGACTGGAAAAAACCTTCAAGTGTATTTCACTCACACTTTGTCTTCAAAGAACTATTTATTCCTGTACACATATTGGTCTCACTTTGTAGTGCAGAAATGTCAATAATTTTCAGTGAGAATGGGGCGAAACCGCCTCGGAATTTTCAACTTTGCTAATGTAGACTTGTAAAGGTCTACACATGAGCAGCAGCACTAAATACTTGGTATGCTGATGACCTAAATATATTTGATTTACACCAGCAGTTAGAAACTCCTGCTCCTTTGTTCTGCAGAAAAACTTTCAAGGAGTGCCTGTTGACATTTTCACCAGGCAGTCCAAATGAGTCAGAAAAACAGGAGAAAATTAAATAAAAATACAAGAAAAAAGGAAAGAGAGAATATTTTCCTCTGTAGATAATTTACAAAAAATGCATGTTTAGGCTTCCTGGAAGGTTAGCTCAGGCAATAAAAAGATAAGGCCTTGCAGAAACTGATTCTTGTCTAAAAAATTTCAGATGGACAGCATATTTATGCAGAAGTTTAAGTCATATTATATTTTAAATGGGAAAACTGAAGCCTAAAAATTAAAATCAGAGTCCAGCCTTACCAAATGTTTCGGTAGTAGGATCTTGCTGACTCTGCTCCACAGTAAGGGGGCAGTGAGTGACAGGCTGTTTGGCACTTTGCTGCCAGCCAGAATTGAACCATGACATAGAACAACAGGTGCTTTTTAAAGTTACACACATAGACTATAGCCATACATATAGAACTGCTGCATTTCAGAGCAGTTTTTCTTATAGAGTGTCCTGCAGTATCCTGTATAACATGTTTTGCTTGTTCCTCCAAATGAGAAAGCCTCAGAATTTTAGTGCAGTAATTTGCTATTTCATCATTTCTAGGAGATTTAAATGTTCTGAAGAACAGACAAAAGCTTTCTATTCATTTGCCCTTTTGGCACGATTTTATGGTATTTCTAATATTTGCAGTAGGCTACATCAGACAAATCACTGTGCTTGTCTAATTATCACCTTTAGGATTTTAATTTTGTTTTCCCCAGATGTCCTAGGAAAACTGTTTAGCTTATTAAGGACTGCAGTAAGAGCTTCACAGACTTCATCTTTACAAAACAGAAAAAAGATGTGAAGCATTTATGTAATTATGTTATTCTCAAAAACCAAAAGCACCCATTGATTTAAAAGTATTGCAGTTTTTTTTCTCAGATTCCTACTCTGACATGTGCCTGTAATTCAGTTATTAATTACACATATGATTAATACATCATTTGGTTAGATTTCCTGTTTGCTAGTTTCCATTGCTTCCTTCCTTCCTTTATCTCCATTTCATAGATATTCTCCTTGATTTTTTTCCTTTTTGCTATGTTTCATTTAGAAACTACTTTTTCCCATTTTCTCTATTTAATTATGTGCTTGTCTTACTGTTTCATTCTCATGGTACAAAGTATCCTGACATAAACAAGCCTTGTTTGTTAGCTGGGATCTAACTTCTTGTTAGTTGGGATCTACTTTTCATGTTGTCTCCCACAGGATTTGCACTGGAACAGAGGAAAGGTTTGAGGAGGAAGGAATGACAGAGAGAAACTACCATGGACAGACCATAATCCCCTGTTCCTGCTCCACCTGATTCCTTGCTGAAAAGACTGACAGGGCAGTGGCAACAGTAAGAGGAAGGACTGGAGACTGGGGTGAAGGACTGAAGATGAGACTGGGAAAAGGGAGAGAACAGGAGAAGACTTAATGTTTCTCTTTTTGTTTCCCATTACCCAAATCTAGAACTAAATATTTATTTTAACTGACAATAAATATAGTCTATTTTCCTGAAGCCAATTCTGCTCTTCCTGCCATGCTAAGTTGTAATAGATCTCCCCATTTTATCTCAACCCCTGAGATTCCTGCTCTCCCTGTTTTCTCCACTATTACTGTCTTCTTTCCCAGAGGTGGGTGGAGGGCAGGTGGATGGGAGCTTGGCTGTTGGCCAAGACTAAGCAACCGCACCAAACCAGATCAAGGTGCGCACAAGGGTTTTTTTGCACCCTTCAGAAGAAATCATACAAACATTCATCTCAGTTACAATCTTCAAACTCAAGGGTTATCCTTCACAATCTCTGAAAAAAAAAACTGGTGGAAATACCTCTACTGTAAATGTTTGGCCTTAAACCAGATAGGAACTGATCAAAATTCAAAATTTTATTTCTTTAAACTTCTTACTCTTTTTCTCCTTTCTGCCTTCTTCCTTTTCTGCCACAGTCTTTTATCATTTAACTTTTTTCTCCTATTCTCTCTCGTCATTTTCCTGTGTCTTCAGTACCATAAAGGAATTAAATTTTACCCTCATGTACTATTATGGTCAATACTTTAGCCATATGTACAATAAATTGCATTTTTTAGCAATGTGTGTCACTGAATCTCCATTAGGGTTACTGAATCTATGATATTAAGGAGCAATTAAGATCTGGTCCAGAATTCCTCATGGTACTTAATGGAGCCATTCTCTTTTTATGTAATCAACTGATAAATTAAATTATTGTGTTCAGACTGAGGGCCTCTGCATAGTAAATACCCACTGGTTTGGTTGTTTTTATTATATCATTATGCAATTTATTAAAATCAATATTATTTGTTTTGTCATGTCTAGGTTATTGCAGTTAACTTAAGGTATAGTTCTTTAAATAATTTTAAAGTAATACCAAAAAATGAAAACCAACCTTTGCTGATGACCATAGTAGATTTTTTCTTTCCATTTTTTCCTTGTGATATATGCTGCACCATGTGAAATTATTCATTTCTACTATTACCATAGCAAACACAAGCAAATGCAACATATATTTACATAGAACATCAGCTGCTCTTTTACAGATTACTGAAACAGATGACATTTTACTGTCAATGACATTACCTGAATTGGCTGTGTCATTGCAAGAACAGTATGGTTTGAGCATGCATTGGCATAATGTACTGGCAATTCTCAGAACAGCAGTTTTCATAAACCCCAATTAGTGATGATAATGCCAAATAATCATAAATCTTGATGAAGATTGGGAGACAATGATTTGTGTTCTAACATCAGTATGACAAAAAAATTACAATTAGCATTCATTGAATTCCATGAAAATGAGCCACAAATCTTTTGAAGAGCAATAAATCTATACAGAAGTGCCTGTCTCAGATGATTTGAAAGAAACACAGGGTCTTACAAAATGAAATTTGTCATGAATCCATCAAAGGAACATTTTCTGGGCCTGTAATTATTCAGGATAGATTTTTGTAATAAAGATACGTTTCAATCATTTTTCTTTGTTCTTTCATGATTTTTTTGGTTCTCATTGTGTTATGTTTGTAACATGAATTTGTTTAGTCCTGAGATCTCACTATAGAAAATGTAAGCAGATACCTCTAAGGAGTAATAAACTGAAACACAGTTGGCATAAACACATTTGGTACTGGCACACAAATGAGTAGTGTGTGGGCAGCAGTTTAAACACCAGCTTGCAAAGCAAAATGTCAGTATAACAGAGCAGGAAGGTGATCATCTTTCTCCATATGGCTCTGCTGAGACCACACATACAACCCTGAATGCTGAAACTTCCTGGGTGTTTTAGTATGAGGGTGATACTGACTAATTGTGTCTCTGTTCTCAGACACATTCATTGATGTAACATCAGGTATTCTGGAACCTTTCATGAGATATGCTCCTCTTTATTTCCATCATTGACATTCCACAATATTATTCTTGTGCTTGGTTTCTGAGTGGTTATTTTTAATATTCCACTGAAGAATATATAATGAACATGTGTCAAAACAGTTTAAGCATTGTTTTCTTTTAGAAATAAACAAATTATTTTAGGAAATATGTTTTAATTAAAATAAGATCCAAATTTAAACAGAATTTGTTTTCACAAAACAGCTTTTCACAAAACAAAAGTCTCTCTATCTTTTGTCCAGCATGAAAACATAAAGGTTCCACTTCTATCAGTAATTTTCTCTAAGCACCACACTTTCCAAAATAAGAGAAATTTAGGGAGAATAATTTTCCTGTAGCATTCTTTATTTTCATAGTTCCAGAGCTGGGTTTAGTATGTAATTAAGTAATTTTGAGGTTTTTTGACCTATCTACAGTTGCTGTAAGTTTTCTTCCTAATGTAAGTTATTAAAATGAAAGTGAACTAAGCCTTGTTCTGTTCTTTTCTGTTCTGATCATCTTGTAATTTATCCTAGTATAATTTAGTTTCTATTCCTTTCTCCGGCCAAGAGTATGTATGGTCTCCACTTTAGAATGTTGTCAACTCCTTTCTGACTTGTTTGTGCCAGGCTGCTTTGTACCATGAGAACAAAATAAGAAGCCACACTTCTAGGTAACTTCTAATAATAATATTATTAAAGATAAAGTAATGGTGTTGATATTATAGCATTATGTAAACAATTAGTGAAATAAAACAGCTTCTAAACAACTAGTGAAATAAAACAGGCTTCTGTATTTTAGCTTTCACTGGAAATAGTTTAACTAGAGTCTAGTCACTTAACCAGGTAGAACGGATCTGTACTTCTACCAGGAAGTATAATTTCCTATTGTGTTCAGACATGTTTTAGTCTAGTACTCATTTCATCATTCATTCCTGCTCTTATTGGTACTTCACAATATTACTACCAATTCATTGATTTAGAATGGCTGGCTTTTTTGGTTTTTTGGGGGGATTTTGTTTTGGTTTGGGTTTTGTTTTTGTTTCACTTTTGGTTTTTTGTTTCTGTTTTTGTTTTGGATTGGGCTTTTTTTATGACGAATATTTACTTTTAGAAATAATGGTCTCCCTACAAAATATATGAGTCTTTCTCTTTTGTAGTAGCAAGTAAATCATTATCATGATGATTTATCATCAAAGTCTCTTAATTCGCCTTGTCCTTATTAACCTATTATTAAGAAATAAATTGAAAGTTGATGGACGCCTCTTAAGTGTTAGCAGAAAATATAAAAATAAAAGCTGCTGTTTGTAAATGGAACACACTGATAGCATCTGTCTCAACCATCTAGTGTTGTGCAAATCTACTATGTGGATGAAGTGATGCCAGCATGTTGCTTGGAGGGCAGTGACTCAGGGCACAAATTTATGTAAAGTAATCCTGTACTTGATCAGTCAATATCAAGATCCAAAGAAAAACTCTCCAAAGACCTAGGCCACGCAAATAACTTGTCCAACTTTTATGAACATTTTATTGGAAAAGAAGTACTAAATTAGAAAAAGTCATTATATAGTGCAATGACATAATTGGACAAGGGTGTAAGCAAGTGGTAGCAAGTTTCCACCATTCAGTGCCCCTTGGACTAGACCAGATCATAATCTAGTTACTAAGTATAAAGTTCAATACTTTTGGAAATGACATTGTAGAAACATTGAAGTACCACATAATACATAAGTTCAAAGTTATGACTGAGATATCTTTTGGTTATGCCAAAGGTATTTCTACATCTGCTCTGACCCAAAGGCACAAGTGCACACAAGGTCAATGTTGTAGCACAAAAATCCCTGAAGGAACAATTTCAATTGTATAATTGTATAATGTACACAGGGCAAGAAGAGATGCACATGCTAGATATTTGTAAAATTAGGTTGACCCATGCAGCATGGAAAGAACTCCAAAGCTCTGTTATGGCAAATCAAAACAGTGTCTGGGGTGAGATAGAAAAGTAGAATTATGTGCACCACCAGCAGCTTTGTACCACATTGGTCACCCTTGTGAGTCTGCTTACTACCAAAACAGTTACACAAACATAAAACCAATTAAACACAGACACAAACACAAACACAAACACAAACAGAATTAAATTATCCCAGGCTATGAGTGACCCAGGCAAGTCCTGAAACCTACACTGCCACATCAATACAAACTGATGGATTTCTGTTAGCAAGTCATACATACCAAGTTAAACACAGAACAGTATTTTAGCAAGACAGAGAAGAATCAAATAGATTCTTCACTGAGGTTGTAGTCAATCACTGGAACAGGCTTCCCAGGGAAGTGGTTAAGCCTGTCAGTGTTCAAGCAGTGTCTGGACTACTCTCTTTGTCATATGATTTAATTTTAAGTAGTCCTGCAAGGAGCAGGGAGTTCCTTGATGATGCCAATGAGTCACTTCCAACTTAGGATAATCGATAAATCTATGAAAATAATTTTATTAGAAAATTGGAAATTTTTACTCTTCTATTCAATATTTAAGTTCTTCATTGGGAAGTAAATCTTTCAGGTATTCAGGCTCCAGATAGAGCAGATAATTTTTAAGTAACGCTATCTGGCATCATTCCTTTTCTTTTGTCTTCTCTGAAGTAAAGCTGAGTACCTCTTCCTTTGTAACCCACCATCCTGTTCCTCTTCTGTTTTTCCTTAGGTAAAGTTTCCCATTAGAAGCTCTTTAGCTTTGCTCCCTGTCATTTGTCTGCATTTTGCTCATTTGGAAATGATATTTACCACAGTTGGTTGTAGTGGGTTTACATGATTTTCGAAAGTGCAGCAACATCTAGACTAGCTACACTCGGACAAAAATTTAACAAGTAACAACAAAACTAATATGTTGGTTGTTGTCAGTATCTCCATTATGGCATATATTTGATTCTACCTACAATGTGTTTACCTGAGGATTAGAGGCAGGAAAGAAAAAAAATTTGATATATTACTCATGGTTATGCTTTAGATGGTGATGCAGTGATTACAATATTGGGCAACCAGCCAAAACACTATGTTCCCTTTCTTGGTCAGGTATTTTATCATAAATATATTCCAGTTAATTCAATATAATTTTTTTTCCTATAAATCTGGGGGTTTATGTCTACACTACCAGTAAGTGCAGCAACATCAAAGATGTCTAATCTTTAATTTGGTAATTGTTGCAAAAGAAGTAAACTAAATTATCAAGAACTGATCGGAAGAATCTCTACATTACATAAATTACTGGAATATTAAAAAAATATTACTTTGATTTTTTATCTGTTCTACATCATTCTTTTAAACCTATTATAATTTCATCATGTGATTTTGGTAGCTTCTGCATTAATAGAAATAGCAAGTTACAACAGCACAGAAAGGATCCAAAAATTAGCTGGTGGTTTTCATCATTTTGAAGGCCAGATACGCTTTGTAAGACATAAAATTTCATCCTGTGATTTTCCATGTTATTTCTGAGATTTAAAGCCTGACTTCAAACACTTCAAATAGTATCTTTTAAAAGAGACATATACTTTGAATTAAACATTTTGAGTAAGACCAAGCCCGTCATGCAAGATTTGTTCCAGCAACTAATTCTGTGTGCTAAAATGTTTGACTTTATTTGGTAAATCTGTCTAACCATAGCTCTCAAACTGGATTTTTTTCTGTTGCAGTTATGTATCATCATAATATGAATGGGTTGTGATTAGACATTATTAAATTTCTGTTAATGAATTAAATAAATTAAGTATCTCAAGCTTCTCAGAATTCATGTGTTTGGATAGTTCCTTTTTTTTTACATCTCCATTTTCCACATCCTCTGTGAAGTCTGGGGCACAATGCACTATTCCATTAATGGCCTTACTAGAATGAACAAAGCAGAGGTTTTGCTATTTGACATTAATGTAAATGTTACTAATTTCCTGCCCTATCTATTATTTTTCTGTTCAGATTTTAAAGTACCTCAAAATTTCATAATGGTATTGAAGTGAAAACTCACATTCAGTTATTGCTCTCCTTAAAACATCTTGCCATTCCATGATCTCATTCTTTTTTTTTTCTCTAATCCCAGCAGCAATTTGTCTTTTCTCCAATTATTTCAGTTTATTGAATGGTGCTGATTGCTCCGCTAGCCCTTAATGATTGATCTGTTCACATTGTTATGCTTCATCTCACTATTTACTCAGTGAGACAAACAACTCCTTAATATATAGGTAGGGTTAGTTCATGCTCAAGGGGAAGGAACAGGATGCTCTCTCAGTTCTGAAGATGGTGGTTTTGGAATATACTGACAGACAATGGAGATGTTGTTTATTCTGGAACTGATGAATATTCTCCTTTGGCCATATGCAGGCATAAATGACTCTAATATATTGAAGGCAAGCATGGAATTAGACGTCTTCAATTTTATGTCATCTCTCCTACAGCTATATTTTTAATTTTTTTTTCTTTAAAAATCACATAAGCCGAAAAATTTACTAGAATTTTTTTCATAGCAAAACTCATTGTATTCACAAGCTGATGTGGAAGTATCATCCTTATGAAGTATTTATGGACATGTTTTATTTATAGAATGCTCTGACAGTTATATCATGCAGAGCACTGAAAAAATGGCAAGGAATTTTTATATTTTATAAAAATGTAGCCCTTAAGAAAAAGTCATTTTGCCTTTCTAAAATTGATAAAGAACATAATAAACTCTAGCACCTGCTCATTTTTTAAAAGAAACATCAATTCATCTCAAGATTATCTATTTGTACAAGTGAGAAATATGCATGTGGAGGACACAAGACAATCCTAACTACACTGAACAGATGCTTCATACTTTAGTGTTTTAAATTATGTATGATGCATGAATGTTTCTTTTCATTAATGTGCAAATTGGGACTGAAATTTTGCACAAGTTTTGTGTGTCCTGCCTCCCAAGGAATATCGCCAATTAAAATGTGGAAGTTTTTATCCATAATTAAAAAAAATGCATTGGATACTGTTCATTAGAATGCCAGTGCTTTCAGTAGATCACACTTTCCCACACAGCAGATACTTTTAATGTGGCCATTCCTAATTTCTGCCTGCAATGTTGCTGCCTACTCACTTATAACCTAGGGCAAGATTTAGTTTTCTAGAGCATCAACATCAAGTTCCCTTCCTTCCTCCAATTTTAAAATCTGAGCCCATTAAAGATCTGTTCTTTAGCAGGAAAAAAGAGAAATAACAACAAAACAAACAAAAAAAAAAATCCCAAACCCCAAAGAAATAAAACCAAGGAAAAAACCCCTCCACACTAATTTTGTTCAAAGCAGTTCTTCCGAGCAATATTCACAAAGAATGATAAAATTTCATCCTGTGGTCTTGAACTCATTTAGGTCAGTGTTAACAGCATCTGTCAGTAACAGATCATTCACACCTGCAGTTGCTATCATGTAAGTAATTAAAAAATGACAAGAGGGGAAATTATGAAGTTATCATGCATATTTTCAGCTAATAGAACATTTCAGCATGTAGGCAGACATTTTTTTAAAATGATTAAATATTTAGTTTGTGAAAGGAAAAACAGTTACCAAAAGCCAGTTCTTATCAACAAGAAAACCTCTAACACTAGGTTATTATTTCACAGCTCTTTACCACTGCAAATTTTTGTAAAATTTAGTAGCACCTCCATAACTTTTTAAAACATGTTGAAGGCATGCCTCATGGTGACAGTTCTATTTTCACTGAAACTGTAGTTATGGAATGATAACTACTGAATAATTGTCGTTTTAGTCAGTGAATATTTTTCTCATTTGTGGTGAAAGTTTGGTACACACCTACATCCAGTCATGTACTCATTTCTGGAAAATATCTTTGATGTAATGGCTGTCCTCTAACATATGTTTTATTCTTAGGAAGATAAAATACAATAATTTTAATTTAAATTTATTGCAAGCTGACAAAACTTGTTACAATATTTTAGTTATTTTAGACTTTCATATTAATGATCTTGCAGAAAAATATTTATTAAATGCATTTTTTCTTAGCATCAGTAGTCACCATAACAATATGTTATACCAATATTTTTGAGGACTAGAATTCTAATTTGATTATTCCCATAGGACTTTCATAGTCAATATACACTATTTGGCTTTGGAGATCTCAAAAGCTTGCTCTCTAAAAAAAAAAAAAATTATTCCTTCGTCCCAAGAATTAAAGTATACTTTGAATAAGCAGAAATTAGAAGAGGAGAATATGTTTTAAAAATCTAATTCAAAACCTGCTAAAATCAATAAAAGAACATCCCATAATTCCATGCCAGTTTTCTCATGCCTCTGCTCTTTTAATGTCTAGGAAAATCTGAGTTTTGCCTGTGAAGATGTCACATTTAAGCAGTGTTCCCCATAGGACTGGCTGATGAAAAGTCACAGATCCTGATCTGGAGATTGCAGTGACACAGGTAAGGTCCCTAATTCCATTTAGAGAAGTTTGGGCAGCTCCTACTTCGTGAATCCTTCTCATCTGTTGAATGTTGGACACTTAAATACCAGGCATGGTCAGTTCCTAGAAATTTTTCTATGTACAACCCAGCACAGTCATAGGCAACAAAAGAGTTTTCTAGCAACACAGATGGGGTTTTTTTTTCCATCAATTGTTTAAATATTTGCTTGAACAAAATACATGCTGACAGTTACGTAAATATTTGTTTAAATACAGAAGGACATATACAAACCCATCTCATTAAAGAATCTCACTCTTCCAGGAATTTAATTTTTCTTCCTATGATTTTTCTTGGCTTGTATATGTATGTGGGAGGGGATAAAGAATTTTATCTGTGATTAAATCTGGTGTCAACTGGGATAGAGTTCATTTCCTTCACAGTGGCAGGTATGGGGTTATGTTTTGGATTTCTGCTGAACACAAACTATTTTTATGAGCTGTTATCACCCAGAAAAAAAATTTGGCCTAAAAGAGTGATTTTTAATACACAAACATTTTGTATAGGAAAAAAATTTTCTGTACTAAAATTCAGAAAATCATTTCAGTTTTGAGCACAATTTACTTAATTTTTGGGCTACACTAAAACTGAGCATTCATGCATGTTGGAAATGAAGACGGCAGGCATGACAGCAGGATGAAGCACTGCACAGCATGTTTTATCTAAAAGAGTATACAGAACTTACTTTGTGTAATCAGCAGTCCAGGATGTCCTGTAAAGGTCATGTAAGTACATGTGGACAAAAAGCAGGCACTTCCAAAATACAGTTATGAAAATGTGAAATTAGAAATAAGGCAGCAGGTTGATGGGCTTTAACTTGTCATATACGATGGCTGCAGCCAGCTAACTAAGACTAAGCCATGTCATGCTGAAATTTCCTCTGAAAACAGCACCTGAGTTTGCTCTTAATTTTTCACTAGTTGATTGATGATCCATAAAAGACAATAGTAACAACATTTATTTTGGATCCAGGACTAAATGTTAACAAATTTTGATAGCAGACATAAAGAAAATGTGTTCTTAGACATTTTATTGAAGACTTCAATAAGAAAGTGTTATAGGAGCTTTTCTTAATAATAATAAAAATAAAATAATAAAAAATGGAGGTTGAAACATTGAATTGGACTTGAACCAATATCCAATACAAACACTCTAAAAATTGAGAAGGTGGGAAGATTTTTGGCTTTTTAAATCTATTTTGCTTTCTGTATAGTGATCTGGGTACCACCTTCCTATAAAGCTGACTGGAGCAGTCCAAGCAAATAAAAAGGAAGTTTGTGTTAGATTTGCCATTCCAAATGAAATTTGTAGTGAGCTGGGTACCTCAGCTCTTATTGCTGTAATGCCCTCTTTAGGTGAACTGTGAGCATGATGGAGAGCACTGATGGTCTCCAGTTCCACACATCTTATGCATCTCAAATGCTGGGCAGAACCTGAATAGGAGATCTTATGATCTAAATTTTAAAATTGATTGGAAATGAAAACATTCACAAAGTATTTTGGGACCTAACAACATATGTATTTAAATAGGACTGAGTCACTATATATTTCAGGCATATTCTTCAAATTTTTTTCTCATTAGGGCAGCTATATATTTGAGAAAGAAATACCTATTGAGTAATTTGGCCCTCTTCCCTGAGCCTTTATTTCTGGCCATTGCTTTATAAGCCTGAAGCTAAATGGGTCTTTAAACCAACGTTTAATATTTTTTCTCCAGGGATTTGAATGACTTCTATTAAATACTAGCATCTACATCTTAATCTATAATTGAGTGTTCTGTATTTTTTTTCTATTAGTATATAATCTTTGAACTAATAAATCAATATTTTATTAGAATTTATTATATATATCTAATCTCCAAAATTTGAGCAAATCTATGAGAAATTACTGTGGTTCATTTATAAAAGGATCATCTATGCAGGGCACTCAGCTATTGTTTTTAAGCGCTGCTCCTCAGAAAACACATTTTTTGTAATAAATACTTTAATGATTTTATATACTTACGCTAGTGTCACGAGATTTTAAGGTTAGGAAGTGCACAAAGTGTTTAGAAAATGTTTGGGGAGGAAATTCTAATACACAGATTCCCCAAATACTGTAAGAAACTGTTGTGGAAAGATGAAATAAGAAAAACTTGCAATGAAAACATCTGGCCTAACTGTAAGGAAGAACTCTGAGAAATTCCCTGAAGGACTTCAGTGCTGGCTTACAGACTTCCAGCTCAAGTATAGATTGTGATGAAATATACACACACACACAACATTTTACTCAAAAATCTTTGCAGAAAACATAGTATGTTAAAATAAAATAGGTGAGTTATTAATCTTATTTTGTTTTGATGAATATCTCTTCAAAGAGAAAAAATATCTCTCTTGTCCAGTGCTTTCATTCTAAAACTCTCCAGATCATAACCAAATGTACAAATTTGGCAAAGACATTAAATTCCAGTATATTATGAATATGCAAGCTATTATTAGCAAAGGAACTTTGTCATAAATTCATGTTGAGACAGCCTTCAAAGACGACTAGAAACTTAATGTAGGTTTGAGGTCATTCTAGTTCAAGATGATACATTTGAGATAATTTGCTTTATCTCCTTTTAACATGCACCTCTTTTCCAGAACATGCTAATGGTGCTGTAATTTTAATTCTGCAGGTGTTCAAATTTACCTCGATGTAAAGGGCTCAGCAAAAGAATAATGCACTTGAATAAAGTTTTATGTGTCATTTAAGTGTTTTCATGTTATTTCCCAGGACAATATATTCACTATTTTTCTGTTTGTTCTGGATAGTGTGTATATTCATAATTGCCATGGGCATTTTCAGTGATTATAATGCACATTAAAACAAAGGCTACTTAGCATTTAACATAAAATGGTGGGGTTAAGAAATTTTTTTTCTTAGGAGTCCTATACCCTTGCAATGACATTCTTCTTTTTTATTCTGGTATGCAACAGCACTATGCTCTTCACAAGGTCATTCTTTCCTCTTTTTTTATGTTTCGATTTCTCCAACTTGACATGATCCTCCTTGCAGAATACTGCATAGTGGAAGTGTTAGAATGAAATTTGACACGTGGCATCATATAATAGGTGTCTTCATGAGCATCAGACACTTGAAAGCTTTATCCTCCTAGAAATGTTGAGTTTTAGCACAAGAACAATTATCTGCAACAGGGCAACTTTGAGTGGTTACATGACCTGAGGCTTGCCCTCTTAAAGATTGCCTTCTACTGTGTTTCATCGTAGTCAAGTTTTACAAAAAAGTGATCAGTGGAACAAAAGCCAACATACACAAGTATGAAATTCATGCATGTGAAGAAAAGGAAAAGGCAAATTTCCGCTACAGCTCTGTTTATACATGTCAGTGAGCTTAACTGAACTTTTGTTGTGGTATCAGCTAAGACAAGGTTAATTTTTGCAGTAGGTGGGAGCAAGTGTGGCTCAATCCCAGGTGTTATTCTATATCATCTCACATCATCGCCAGGGGCAGCAGAAAAGGGAATCTCCACTTCCAAAGGGAAGGGTTCCTTCCAGTCAAGCAAGCGTGGCAGACAGAGCAGTGGGGTAGCGCTGGTTCGGGTGCTACAGCGGCAGCTGGGTCAAGCGCCGCACTCTCTCTTTCATACAGTTTTGTTATTGGTCTTGTTGCTGTTTGTTTTCTTATCTCAATGTGTCCAGTATATTTTTTTTATCACAGCCTGTGATCGCTGTCTTTTGCCTCCAATTCTCTCCAATGCACTGCAGTAAGGAGGGGAAGGGAAAGGGAGGGTGGGGAGCAAGCAGCATGTGATTTGGAAAGTCTCAGTGGGAGCACTGAGGGAAACCATTCCTAAACCACAACACATGTAAAAGTCAGAAAGTAATTTCTGAATTGCATTTAGGAAGCTAGAAGGCAAAGATTTAATTAAAATAACTTCCACTTCGGTGTCACATTTTAGTATGGAAAGTCTTTAACCTAATAGTGTTCAAATCTTTTTTTGATTCAAATTTGTAGTGAGTTTTCATATCTCATCTTTATCAGCACAGACTTCAGTCTATCTGCTAGGTAGGTAAAGCTATAGCATAAAACAGAATGAAATATATATTATTAGAAAAAAGATTTCTTACTATGATACCAGAGAAGGTGTAATTTGCATATGAAAGGAAAAAATAAGGCAAGTTTAATGTTACTTACTGTCTGTTTTCTTTTTGAATGCCCAGGAAGAGTGGATTTTCAGAAGATCTTTAGCATTTATGTTGGTGGTAATCTGATTGTGTAAATAGTAATGTAGTTCGGACAAAGAAGATATAAAACAGTTGTGCTACTTGAGTAAGAGAAGAGAAATTTATTTATTGTAACATCACCTTTCAAGGGAATTTTTTTTATACAAAAGACTTAAACCAACTCAATGTGTGTTACAGAATAGTTTTTATATAGAAGTGGGAAACATCCTTAAATTACATAGGAAAAAGTAAAACAAAAAAAAATATATATAGGTCAGGAAGTGTGTCAGGTATGGCCATTTAAATTCAGCTGAAAGGGAAGGTATGGTTTTCTTATAACAATGTGGAACTTCCTACTCATTCCATCTGATGAAAGTAAAAGTAAACATATAGACAAGAAATAGGCAGTCAGCAACAAAAAATCAAGACTATTTTGGCATAATTCAAGCCTTGGTTTAACTCAAGGAATGTTTGGCTCATCAGGGGATAATAGTGGCATCTGCAATGGCAGTCTGTGAATAGCAATGCTTTTACCTTTCTACATGACTTCTAATTTTACTGCAATAAATTTTTTGCTGTTCTACAATAAAAAAACATTTCTCCTCCATTTCAAGAACCAAATCACCATGTCCACTTACCTCAGAAGTCGTGGCATCCCAGCAGCAAAGATATAAAGGAGAACATAAAGTGACTCTGTACCATGAACAGACACCATACTTGCTCTCTTTGCTACAAAGAAATACTCCTGGACACCCCGTATGACTTTATTTGTGTATCAAAACCAGATGGACAGAGGCTTATTCCATATATTAGAGAATTTTACCCTCAGTAGAATGTTCTGCAAGAAAAAAATGCCAGTAAAATAAAAAGGTGCAGCATTCAGCCTCACTTTTGAGAATGATTGTTTCTGCATCTTTAACTTTCTGCTTACTTTCAATCAGCTTACACAGACAACAATAGCAGCAATAGCATGGGACAGAAGCTAAACTGTAACCTAACCAAAAAATAAGTATAAAACAGAAGCATGTTTAATCACCTGAGAAGTAGGAAAGTTAATACTTAAAATATCTTGTGAATAACTAGAAAATTATATACAGGTATGTCTTACAACACTGATCTTAAGGACTGATTCACTGAGATACCAGGTCGCTGAGGGAGCTGGGGGTAAAGGCCAAGAAAAGATAATTAGGAAGAAGGAGAGTATTGGCAAAAATATATTCCAGACTCAGAGAGTGCAGAATCAGGCCAGGCTGAAAAGTGAACAGGAGTCTGACAATGTGAAGAAAAGGCTACCCTGAAACAAAAGACTTTCAGCATTACAGGTCAGAGCTAAAAAAAAAAGGAAATCTTGGATTTACAGTGATTGCCAACACAGTGTATTGACAATAGATGGAAGAAATGCAATGGATTCCACAATATTGCAAGAGTTTGCAAATCCTCAAAGTGTGTGTGTGAAGCAGGGATTATGAAAATAGGTTATGCTTTGAGTGCACTCAGCAAGCATAAGCCAAAGGGGCTGTGAATGTACTTATAAATCATTAGGGATTTCCATAGGAATCCTTGCAGAAGGTTAGTAATACAGTGTGCTTAACATCACTCTTGTTGTTTTACAGTGTAAGCTTGCAATATTTCTTTTAATAATTTTAATGTGTCTTTAAGAAGGCTGAATCCAATTAAAAAGCATGTATTTAATGACCTTTCTCTCATACTAAGCAAAAGAAATAGAATTGGAAACGTGTTTAGAAATTCAAGAAATCAATAAAATGAAGTAAAATAAAGATAAAAATAAAATTATTAGCACAGTCCAGGAGAAAAATCACATACAAAGATATTAAAACTAAAAATATTTTGTATGTCATATGTACTGAAAAAAGACTCAGGAAGGATTTGGAAAACTGCTCTTAGAATCTGCATCACCTGTATAGTGACTTAGGGCAACAGTCATTTTAGTGGGATTTGACAGAGGTGTAAAATGTAAGGTGCAGATGGTAATTATTCTGCTCTACTTGGCACTGGTGAGGTTTCAGTTGGAATGCTGCTTTTTTGGTCACTGAACTATAAGAAAAACTAGACAAAATTAGAATCCAGAATATGGTGACAGGAATATTTAGAAGCTTTGAAAATTATCCACAAATTAAACACAAACACAAAAAACTGCCTTAATTTGGTCTTGAAAGGATTGATAAAAAACAGATAGAAGCCCTCAGATATTCAAAAGGAAGTATACAGAGAATAGCATGCCTAAATGACAAAATTGTTCTGACAAGGTGTTCAATATGTCCAAAAAACTATTTCACATGGGTCAAAAATGTTTAGGTCTGTTGATAAGATATTTAATAGGACAATAAAAGAAGCTGTGATTCTGCATGTCTACCATTATACCTAGACATCAGTTCTAATGAGAGACTTGAAACTCAAAGTGAGCGAAGGTTCAAAAAGATCAATGTCTGTCTCCAATGGTGCTCCTCCAGGCTATATCAATATTTCACTTCCATTGCTAGTAAGGCTGAAACAGTGAACTAATGACTATAAAGTCATATTGGCATGAATGTTACTCTGGTCTTCTCTTCTTGACCTGTGGCAAGAGCATTTTGCTTTTTTAAATCATAATAAAACAAGATTCCTACATATATTCCAGTGCTATTCACCATTGGATTGTCTTTGAACTTCTTTCTTAACTTCTAAATTTTAACCAAAATGCCAAGATTTTGCTAATGGTTTTCATAACCAGTCATTCTGTGATTCATTACACTAATGAAAGCCACAGTGAAATATTTGCTTCAGCTTTTTACAGGACTGAGTAGAGTGCCAATGTTTTTCAATCACAATGTTTAAAAGGTCTGAGATGTGTCAAAGCAGTTTCAGAGCTATTTTCTCTTTCAACATAGACTGAAGTGTATGCATAAAGCTATTTTATTTTCAGCTGTATTATAAACCATTGCAATTTCTACTTGCTCTACTAGATTCAAGCTTATTGAGTCACAAAAATAACACCCAAGATGTAAGTAACCTGTTAAGTGGGGTTTCACTTTCATACAATGTTTTAATAAAACATTAATACGACAGTTTTAATAAAAAGTTCAGAAAAGTGACTTTCATTTCTGAACACTTCAGAAAAATTGGGAAGAATTTTTGATAGCTAGCTCTTATTAGAATGCAAAGCAAACCACCATGTTCACAACCAGATCATCACAGAAAGTTGAAAATATGTGTAACTTCATCTGTCAAGCTTTGATAAGGCCAATTTCTTTTCATGGCCACATTCAAAACACTTTTTATGTAAAGCCAGTTGTTTTCTGGTTGCCTGTGGGTGAATTTGTTTGTGAATACAACAAAGGTCTTAGGCAATATTAGTGACCATCTTTTTAATACACAAAGTCTCCTTTTCACTGACTCCTAGTCCATAAAATTTTTCTGTACATAAATTATCCACATTGTATATAAATATATCTATGTCTGCAGAACAAGGGTGACGAAACTAACAACTTCCAATGTTTCACATGCTAATTCTTATTTAAAATAATATAGAAAATTATTGGCAGTTAAACCTCTTTAATGTCATCTAGCTGCAATGTAAAGTAGAGATTATTTTAACAGTAACTAAAGTCAATATGTTTTTGGCCAGGTCTTGAATATATTTTATATTTGCATTATTTGCAAGAGCTAATAATTTAGCTTGCTTGAATACAGTTTTTCATCCACCATAGGAATTTTCTCTTTTCTCCGGCAAGGTAGTTTCTGGTTTCCTGTGCTTTTGTGATTTTTTTTCACTAATATTCATAATTTGGTGGCTCATACAAAGAGATAATTTGAGCACATCTGTAGTCACAGGAGCACCTGAATGGAAAATTTTATTTCCTGTTTTCATTTTTTTCCAGTTAATTTATGCTTGAAGGAATTTTCCCTATTGACTTTGAAATGAAGGTGCCTTCTTTCAAGGTGGTGTCAAAGATTAAATGGTTTCATTTTTCCATTAGCAAATACTTTGTAACACAGCTTTGAAATTATTGTTCATCAGTTGACACAGTCTAAGTAAAGCCCATTTAAACATAATTTGGTCTATATGAGCTAGTTTTCTTTTAGAGTTCTCCTCCTTTTGCTTTTAATGATAATAGAATTTAAAACATGATTTCAGGTTTTTTTCTTTTTCTGATTAGTACTTACAGCTAAGAGTTCAGTACTTACTGCTAAAGTATAGTAAAAGTGTATTTCTTTTCTTGCACTGTTCATTTCTTTAGGCATAGGCCCACTGTCAGTCACAAGCTGCACCAGCACAGTTTTTGGTAGCTAAGCTACTGGACATGACTTAAATTTGACAGCCTTGTTATCATAAGAGGGAATTTATAATTATATATTGGAATAAAAGGAATTATGTCCACTGCCATTATGTCATTGGTGCCAGACAAATAAAAAAAATAAATAGCTGAAGGTGTAGAAAACCATGGCTATGGACTCTTTGGTTCTAATTCCTAAACTGTTGCTCTTCACTGGAGCAAAATAGTTGTCTAGGCTCAAAGCTGTGGCAAGTGTGACAAAAAAAGGAACTTCTCTCATCATTACTGGAATTGAGCTGTCCCACTGACTTGCCCCTCATTTATCCCACCAGCTGCCTTTTTCTTAAACCAAAAATTAACAACATCTCTTCTGAACCATAGACGCACATAAAGGATCATTTAAAAATTTTAGGAGATACTTATACAAATCGTAGATGTAATTGAACAGCAGAAGTATAAAGCACATTGTACAGTTTTAGATACTTAAATTTTTATTATAATTAAATTAAACTAAAATTAATTAAATTTTTATTGATCTTCTACATAATTATAAGAAATAATCCATGGATTGTCTAGATTAGTTAATAACAACTTGAAAACCACAGGACTATATGAACCTTTAAAGTACCCTCCATGTCTATTGTTTAATAACTCTATTTTTAATGTTCCCCTAAGTTGGTTTTACTGGAGAATGCTATAGCAAAATACTATGGCTGCCTGCAAATCAAAACTGGTTTTGCATTAAATGATGGTTTTAATTTAGTAATGTCTAAGAATAAGCTGTAGATTACCCCACACGACTTCAAATGAAATGAAATCTGGGCTTAGACATAAAACCTACATAGTAATGGCCACTGGAAATCAGCACCAAAATAATAAACATAAACTGAAGCAAGCCTTCAGGGTGAAGAAGTAAGGTCGGTTGCATCATTACCTTGCAAGAAGAGTACCAAAAAATCACTGATTGACACCTACAGGTATTTTATTTAACAGACTTTAGAGATCAAGAATACCTGCAATGTAAGAGTTGTGTTAGCTGGAAATTTACAGATGTTTGAAAACACAACTGAAGACAAACAGAAGTGTTATTATAATGTGGAGTGCCAGAAGCTGCCACACACATGATTTATAGTCAGTATGAGGCACAATTTCAGTATTGCCACATGAAGTTGCCCAGCTGCCTTATGAAATGGCTACCAAAAAAGCACATAATAAGGAGAAACAGAGGGTGCTGAGTGGCTGTATTGTGTGCCACTCATTTTTCTTGGGTTTTAGCTTTCTGTCCCTTTTATATGTAGGACCATTTTTTAAACTTTTTTCCTATTGTTAAATAGTTCTTATCTCAACCTAGGAGTTTCACTTTTTTTTTTTTTTTGCCTGATTCTCCATCCTGCCCACCAGGGTAGAGAATAAGCAAGCAAGGCAGCTGCATGGTCCTTAGCTGCCAGGTGGGGTTAAGCCACAACAGTGCTTCAGTTTCCAAGAAGGAGGAAAAATGTCTCTGGGTAATGGCAATATCACATCTGTTGCTATATATTCTTATAGCAATCCATAAAAATAATACACCTTGTATTCTGCAAGTGGCTGTTATTCTGCAATATAGCAGAAATCCATTAAATATTTCTATGATCAATATATATTACACAAATTATAACTACACAGTCAATTATATAGTTTCTTCCATGGAAGAAACTCTTATGTGGGATTAACACTTTCTTCTGCGCTTCTAATTCATAGATTATCAAAATACTGTTAAAAAAATTCAGTAATTACTATTTGTAGAAAATAAGCTCTGATTTCTTAGAACTTCTCAGTACAAAAAAACCCCATTTGAACAATTTCATTACCATTATTTATGTGTGAAGACCCCATTGCAAGCATCAAACTATGTGAAATCCCAGGCATCATATCTCTGCATACATATATATATGTTTGCCTATACACACATACAAACATGGCAGAAAAAACTATGTGTGTGTATATATATATATATGTATATATATATATATATATATACATATACATAATTATTGTGTAACTCATGTATACATTTTTATACCTAAATTTGTAATTTTTAAATTTTTTTCTGTTTAATAGGAAAAAGGAAGGGAATTAAATTATTTCTGTCTGAAATTTCTATCTGACTTCTCTATGCCATGCATGGTACAGACATTGATTCCACTATGTCTGTGTCACCCTGAATATTTTCCATCCACTACAAAATATCCACCCTTATGATTTTTCATATAAATCAAGGTCAAGCACAAATTGAAACCTATCAAGTCATAAGATAGTTATACTTGCATGGTGGCAACTTTGAGAATTCTTACTCACTTCAGTTGTTTAAGAAACGTCATTTATATACTGTAGAGAGTAATAGGTATGTCCCACCTCTAAGAAAGAGCCACAGTGAGGAAAGTGCCTTAAATTTCATGGTTTAGGACATTTGAGGGGTAATGGAGAAGAGGGAATGGCAGGAAGATGGAATTTTACCCCTGGTTAACCAAAATGCAATGGAATTTTTATTTTCTTGGGACTCATCCCTTTTCATTTCAGGTCTGTGCCCTGCTTTTCTTCATACTGTGCTCTGCTTCTCAAGGCCTCTGGTATCATACAAGGCATATATTTCTCTTGGCTGCATCAATATTTTACAGTCATAAATATCCAATTTTATATTGAATAACCATTTTATCTTTACAAAACTGTGGTTGGACCATAAAAAGAGAGATAAAAGTAAAATAAATTAGCTGTGGACCTTGTAAATTAGATAAATTGTTTTCATAGAGAAAACAGGCAAAACAAAGCTACAGGCAGGTCAAGAGAAGTTCAGACAGAGCAAGTCTGACAAGTCTCAGCCCTAAAATATCTGAAATATCAGTAAGAAGTTTATAGTCCATTTCTAGGAATGACAATATGGCCTTGGATTCTGCAACACAGAATTTTGTTCTACTCTCTGCTTGTTTATTTCTGTTTCTACCCATTTGCCAAGTCTGTTTTATCTGATCCTTTTTCTCATGAATCATACATTGAGTAGGGGTAGCAATTTGCAGAAAGAATGTCATAGTGTATAAATATTTGTTTTTATCAACAAAGCTTATGGGTGTAACAATGTCAATCCAACATTCATTATGTTTGGTAGTACACTTCTAAAGCTATGTGCCATATGTTCCTTTCCATTAAAAGACAAGGAAATTCTACTAATCCAATGCAAATCAGAATAGGGTATAATCATAGCAGCCTGAAAAAGGAAGCAAGTGACACCAGGTGAGAAGTGGTTGCCATGAATATGTTGTATCTGTACCAGTACTCATCCCATGGTAATAGCTCCTGGTGGTTTATCTAAAGAAAATGTGGATAGCTAGAGAAGGAAAAAAAGCATAAAAAAAGCATTTAGGGGGCCACAGTCTGTTAGCTAGTTTTGCTGACAGTATTGGAAATACAGGGAAGGGTAGAAATTTTTCAAAGGTTAAGCAAACAATACAGGAAATTTCTTTTGCTTATTTCCTCACAACTCATTTCTTCTCATACGTTTCAGGCTATGGGGTCCATCAGTTGTGGACCTGCTACAGTGGGATTCCAAGAGGATTCCACACAGCAGTTCTTAGTATGGTCTCAAATTGTACAAAACTTCAATTTGACTTTGAAGTACAGAAATTTGCATGTGCTTTCACTGAAATTTTCTTGAAACCAATAAAATATATTTTACCTGTAATTAATCACTTTATTAGAAGTTCTAAGTGATAACTTCATAAAATAGATACTTAAAGGGTATTTCTAGTATAAATATTTAGTATATGTACTTTAGTTTCATTTTTTTCTTATCTTGTCTAATGTTGTTGGCCATCGAGAAGATCATTTCTCTCTATCATCTTTTCCATTTCTATTTTGCAGCCATACTTTATCTCCTCTTTGTCTTCTCTAGACTCAACAAATGAAATTCTTCCTTTCATTCTTATAAACCCAAAGTTCTTTCCATACCTCCCACACTACTGTAGGTTATTGTTTTTTATAACTGTATTGGTAATATCTTAAATTAAGTGGCATTCTATAAAAAGTATCATTTACACTTAAAACAATGAAATAACATTTTCCTGCTATCTTATATAAGATTGCCTTTCTCCAACATATTTCATATTGTGAGGAATATGTGCAGTTTAACAGGAAAACCTGCTCAGTTAATATGGTTTAAATCAAATTTACAGATCCATCTGTTCCTATGTGCTGAAAGACAAGCTGATGGGTAAGCAGGCCAGACTGACTGAACAGAGATTTAACTGGAACACAGGTTAAAAAAAAAGCAGAGTTTCTGACCTGTGAAAGAAGAGGCAGGATGGCTCAGGAGAACTCAGGAGGGCTCACAACGTTGTGAGGTTGTGCAGGGAAAAACTTACAAGGTTAAAAGCCCAACCAGAATTTAACCTGGATACTGCTATAAAAGACAATAAAAATGTTACTTTAATTAGACTCAGAACAAAAAGGGAGGCTCAGGACCATCTCCATTCTTTACAGAATGAGGAATGAAATGTGACAGATGAGGAAAAGGCTGAGGTACTCAGTGCCTTCTTTGCCTCAGCCTTTAATACAAGGACAAGGTAACCAGCACTATGAGCTGGAAGACAGGGACAGGGAGCAGTCCCTGTTATGTAGGAGGGAGTGCTGGGTGACCTGCTACACCACTGGACACAAGTCCCTACGGCCAGATGGGATGCAGCAAGGGTGCTAAGGAGCTGCTGCCCATGCTCAGAGTCATTTTCAATGGCCAGAAGGAGAATAAAGGGAACTACAGGCCTATCAGCAGTAGTTGGGGAAAGTCATGGAGCAGAAACCCTTGAATACCATCACATAACACATGCAGGTAAACCAGGACATCAGGCCCAGCCAGCATGGGTTCATGAAAGACAGGTTCTCTTTGACCAACCTGGTCTGTTTCTATGACAGTGACCCACTTGGCAGACAAGGGAAAGGCTGTGGATATTGTTTACCTGGGCTTTGGTAATGCCTGTGACACTGTTTCCCCCAGCATTCTCCTGGAGAAACTGGCTGCTCGTGGCTTGCACAGGTGCAGTGGCTAAAAAATTATCTGGGAGTGCAGACCCAGCAGATGGTGGTAAATGGAGTGAAATCCTGTTGGTGGCCAATTGCTAGTGGTGCTCCTCTTGGACTAGTATTGGGTCCAGTCATGTGTAATACCTTAATCAATGGTATGGATGAGGGAATTGAATATGGAATATACCTCAGATGGTAGATGACACCAAATGGGCTGGAATTGTTGATCTGCTGGAGGGTTGGAAGGTTCTACAGAGGGATCTGGACAGGCTGGATCAGTGGCTGAGGCCAAGTGTGTGAGCTTCAGTACAGCAAAGTGCCAGCCCTGCACTTTGGTCACAAAACCCGCAGGCATCCCTACAGGCAGAGTGATCAGAAACCTGATCAGTGGAAAAGGACCTGGGGGGGCTGGCGGTCAGACAGCTGAACCTGGGCAGAGGCCATGATGATCCAGAGAAGACTCTGCCAGCACCAAAACACGTTCCTATTGCTCCTCTGGTTTTCATCCTTTCTCTTGACACTACTGATTCATTTTTCTGGTTCTATTTGGCTTCTTTTTGAATTTTCCTAACTGATTCCTTCATTATTTATAAAGTCCCCTGATAACCCCTTGTTAGTGTATCTTTATGTCGTAGTAGTGTGTAGCTTCTTTTTTTAGCATATTCACTTTTGGCAAAAACCATAAGAACAGAATGCTTTGGCTGTAGTATACGAATGCAATCTGTAGATTTGCATTCCCATTGTATCATTTATTGTTTTCCAGGCCACTTTAACAAGGAGGGAGGATGCCAGCAAAATGAACAGTATGGGCTGCTGCTCCATAGGTGGCTCATGCTCATTTTCAGGTCTGTTTTTGTCCAGCTCATACTCTTAATTTTATTTGTGTTGAAATATTGCTCTTTTTATTACTATTTTTTTTTTTGTTTTAATTTTAAACTAGACTTTTAGTTTGTCAGGGTCATTGTGCATTTTGATCTTGCCCTGCTTCTGCCTTGGTGTATGAAGTGACACAGCTAGCTTAGTGTCATCCACAAATTCTATACAGAGGCTCCAAAGCACCCTTTCTGAAATGCCCAACTCACTTCATCAAGAACTGTTGAAAAAGAAAACAAATTTTCAACCAAAAGTATATTACTCTTCTATCAGCTTTACTTCTAGATCTTATTTCCATAGTTTCAGGCAACTAACAGATAATTTTTTAACGAGTTTCTATATTTGCATCCGTGCAGTTTTTAACAGAACTCTTTTATTTAATACATTAATTTGCTTTGATGCTACTTTTGCAAACAATGTATAAAAGAATTTTTACTGAAATACTGACTGATTATAAAGTGCATATTTTTTTTGGCCTCTAACTGCACCAGTACATAAATTAGAACAGACTTTTTCACTAGCAGAAGATCTCATTATTTCTCTAATATTTTTCAATGAATCAGTATGTGCAATTGATGCTGATATGAAAGTAGAGATTGAGCTTAATTAAAGCTCTTGCTAAGAAATATTGGAAGAGTTTAATTATTTTAATTATTTAAGTTTCCTGAATAACAAAATCTCTCCAGATCATATTTCTCTTAAAAATTTCAAACTCTGAGAAATAAACCTGCTGTAATTTTTAGTGCTAATTAGTAGTTGGGGGATATTTTAGTGTGTTCCTGGTTCAGATATATTTTTTTTAGTTATAAAATAGAATAATTTTTTCTTGTTTGCCTACATGAGTGTGGAAAGCTACAAAATATTTGAGCAAATATAAAAGGGTTACAGATTCTATAAAATTAGCATCATTATTGTGTTATCAAACTACCATTTGCTATTTTGATGTTCAAATTTCATAATAGGAATGGAGCTGAACAATAAATTGAAGCTTTTACTAATCACCTGTTGCCTACATTATGAACTAGATATAAATCTTCATTTTTTTTAATAAGACCTTTCAAACATACATAAATAGAAAATAATAACATTAGCATGTATTTCACTTGTAGCTGAATGCAGTACAGGAAAAATAGATGAAAACATAGCCAATCACCTAAGACTAGAAAAATAGATAGTCCAAACTTGGGATAGCAATTTTGTGAATCAAACTAAGTAGTGATTTATTTAGTCACACCTTCATATCTATAACTGACATTTCATTTGTTTCAGTGGAATATGGATAAAATTGCTATTCATATAATAATATAAATATTAGAGTACATAAGGCTAGTTTTGTAAAAAATGCTATGTATAATTTATTATTTAAGTTCATCTATCTTTGCAATAAAATTGTGTTAACATCTATTTTTATATACTTTATAATTTTTCTTTTTATAGCTTTCATTTTTAAATAACAGGTATGGAATTGAGAAGAAAAACACAAAAGAGGAAACATAAACCAAATTTGCACTAGAAGTCATGTAAGAACAAGAGGTGAATGATAAGTTATTGTATACCATTAATTAGTCTAAATGAGTAGTGAGAATTTGTAATGAAATTTCCCATTCAAAGCATTTATTACCTGAGATTTTTCAGAAACCAGATGATGTAAAAACACTTATCTTTCCTATTTAACTCAATTTCTTATTTATTCTGATATTTTAAAATCTCATTGTAATCTATTTCATCCAAGAAATTTCAACCTGTAAAATGATTGAACTTTGAGTTGTGATTTGCACCAAACCTATAGAAAACATTAGATTCAATGCAAATTTAATTAGTTGAACTGCATAAGGGCAGAAAGAGTCAGAAATGCTGCCACTGAATGAATCTGAGAGTCATCCAGTGAGAAACTTCACTTGTGAAAAGAGTTTACACAAGTAAACTCTTGTGTAAGAGTTTCAGTTTATGAACTGGGGCAGTTGCTGCTGAGGTGGGACAGTATTGGTGCAGGGATGGGTTTGGCATTGGTCAGCAGTTGGAGAGCAACTGTACTGTGCATCACTTGTTTTTCTTGTGTTTTGTCTTTCTCTCTCACTCTCCTTCTTCTTCTTCTTCTTATCTTTTAATTTGTTCCAATAATTAAGCTCTGCTTATCTCACCCCACAAGTTATACTTTTTATTCTCCTCCCAAAACCACAAGTGTTCTTGGTAAGTGAGCAAGAAGCTGCATGCTGCTTAGTTGCCAGCTGAGCTTAAACCACAACAGGAACCTACTTTCTAAAGCACCCAAATACACAAATCAGTCAACTCATAATTTCTTTTGCTATTTCCTATTGATTTGGAAAAGGATATTTATCACCTTTTCCCATTCAACGCATTTTAATTTTGGACTGTAAAATAATAAATAAATTCTTCTTGTTTTTGTCAACTAACCATGCCCCTCAAATTGCTTAAAATTCTCTCCTTCTGGTATTTCTTGCTTGAGAAAAATTGGGTTCTTGGAAAGCAGTTGTGTTAAAGAATAACACACATTGTTTCATGGAGTGACATGAGGAAGTGCAGAAAAGGCATAAGTTTGGGAATGTTATTTAGGCCATGTGACAAAAACAAGACTATCTTGTTTTGTAAATAAACTAAAGCATTTAAAAAAGTAGGGACTTCAAAAGCTAGGTGATGCTTCAAATTTAATACTGGAACTGTGTTAAGAACATCAGATTGACATAAAGATCATTTTTTTGAAAGTGCCTCTTATTGTATTGCAAATGAGAACTAAAAATTTTTATTCTGCTTTCAAAAATGATGAGCTTTTCCTAAACTTGGTGAACAGAGACTTGAGTGTGCCACTGGCCTTGGTGAGGATATGACTGGAAATACTCTTTGAAAGGGAGGATGAGATAAGTCCTTACTGACAGAGAAAGTATGGAAATTTATCAGAACTTTGACTGAGAGGGTAAACTTTTGAAGACTTTTATAAAATAAATTGTTTTCACTAGATCCAGATTTTGTTGTCCTCGTAAAACTTATTGTAAGTAGATAATTTTCTTCTTTCAGAGGAAGCTGGAAAAGCTCTTCAAACTTTCTCCCTTTCTCTTAACTTTGTTTTGCATGCACTTAAAATATATATGAAGAAGAAAGCAAGAAACTGAAGAAATACCGGGGAACAGCATTTTTTTTTTTGTTTCAGTGAGAAATGTTGTGAATTTTTCCTGCATTTTTTTCATGTTGAAATACATACTAAATCATTAATTGTACATTCTTGTTTCTTTATGGCAAATTACCCAATGGTGTAACAGACTGCAAATTGCACTATGTATTTGCAACACATACCAAATGTTACTAAACTGAGAATTAGATGGAGAATAATAAACTGAGATGTAGACCATTGCAAAGAAATAAACTGTGAGAACTCAACCTCTGATTTCCCACTTAATCTATAAAATAATGTTTAAAAATTGGCTGAATATAACTATCTGAAACAAAATTTCTAATGTGTAGGAAAGAGGGTGGGGAAAAGAATAAATTTAATTATTAACTGTGCATTTTGAAAACTAGCTCTAGGTTTGGTATTGAGCAGATTATGGGTTAACCTCCCAGTCATGTCAGATATTGTTGCCATAGCCTTCAAATTATAACAAGTGATTGCCAGTCAAACACTTTCAGTGGTTACTGGTCTGGGATTGGATTGGGTTTTTTATTTGTTTAATCTCAGGTAGAAGCCAATTAATCAGCATGTGAACATATTAGCCTTTTTTGATTGTGAACAATTTTAGGAATACCTGTATTGCACTGATAATCCTCATATGAATAAATGTAATGAAAACAAAAGGGATTTTGCAAATAGGTTTCACATTAGAAATTCTGGAGCACACTGAATGTTAACTAATTTTGTGTCTCACCCTATTACTTTGCTGGGACTTGAGTCACCTATGGTGGATTTTAAATTGTTCCTTGTGCTATGGACACTGTTCTGTCAAGTGAGTATAATTTCTTTTTACTAGAACTTTGGCAACACTTAGTAAATGTTAGGCATCTGGAGAGGAAGTAGGAAAAAATTAGTGCTGAAATGACCAGGAATAATTGAGTAAATTTGGCATACCACTGCAGACTAATTTCCCAGAAGGAGCACCCTGAGAAAAATTGTCTTGTCAAGGTACTTATTTTCCTGCTTCCACTCACACATGTGAAAATTCAGTTCCCTGGCATCCTGAAAACCTTGAAGTACTGTTTAATGTTTTTGTTCTTCACCTCTCTTCACTTATTCCTTTCCAACTGCTCAGAAGTGTAGGACATGGCTTGCATTGTCCTTGTAACAATTTATGCTAAATTTCAACATTTAAATATCTGTACATAGGTACTCAATGAGGTATTTTTCTCCTATTTTTCTGTCTGTCCACATGGCATATTTGATTGTATATTTCCCTTTTATGCACACAAATGAATAAATGTTCATTTATTAAAGCTGATAATTCAGAGGTTTCATATTGGATGTGTAGATTTAACAGATTAAATTATTCTAATCTGAATACACTCATGGAAGAAGAGAATTTAGACCTTTTTAGTTCACCTTTAGTCTCGCTCCTATTTCCTTACTATTGTACATATACTTTTTGAGGAATGGAAGTGAGAGTGTGTCTGTCACTGCTCCACAGCCATGCTGCCACTCTATTTTAGCAGTCCTTCAGTCCACTCAGTTCTGGCTCTGTCCTGCAGTACAGAGGGAAGACTCTGTACCCTCTTCCAAATCACATTTGGGCTGCATTAGATCTTGAAGACATCTTCCTTAGCACAGGTGTACCCAGAAATGTTTTAATCTTAAAAGCTTTCCCTTTTAAACAATTAAAAGGGCATATATTGGCAGTTTGCTTGAAAGAACTCCCAGAACGAGTGCATGGAATAACCCAGAAAAGAAATCTTGGAGCAAAATAGAAAGAAGTTCAAGACTGATATCCACTGTCAGCAAATGGTAGTAGAAAGGAAAATGTTTCAGTTGAAATTCAGATCACTTTGCGCTGTCTATGTCAAAACCAATTATTTGAACTTCATTCTGTAGTAGATAGCTGGCACAAATGGCTTTGTAACAATATAATGTACTAATGTGCTGAGCAAAAAGTCCACTTTTAAGGCAGATAGTGCAGACAGTATAATTGCAGTTACCTAATTGATGCTCTGGTGTACATATGTTTTCTATCCAAAATTTCTATGATGATACTCTTAGGCACCACCATTACAGGCACCACCATAAAACAATTCATTGTACAGGATCACAGACAAAAAGAGAAAACTGAAATTAAAAAAACATCTGTCTGATCAAAGTACTGTTATGAAGAGTGGATGTAGAAGGTTCTCTATTAGAGATCTTTGCCACTACAATGAATTTGTAAAGGGATGTGTAAGAGTGTTTTCTTAATCTCTCAGTACACTTTTAGATTTAATGGCAATAAGTAAAATAATTTACCCTGCAAATAAATAAAGCTAAATTATAAATTTTCTGTTGGCAATAGGAAGATGACTAGCATTTTCAGATGTTTTGATTATACTATCCTACCATTCTGAACTTTATTAAAAATCTGTTGTGCAAAACAGTTCTTCATAGACACATAAGACCAGCAAGAACTATGGAAGTGAACTAACAAATATTTGATAAAGATGTAGAATGGCAAAAATACACTCATAACTTATTAAGATACATTTTTCCCTATATTTCCAACAGCTTGCTATTCTTCTCCCTATATTTTCTTTAATCTTAGTGAGTACAAAATAACTAATATTAAAACCATGAAATTTAAATGTCTAATAATTCAAATATGGACTTTAAAAAGAGGTAATTTTATTGCCCCTCTTGGGAGAAAATTTTAGTTACTATTAGAAATCACTCAGAAAAAAAAACATAGACATATCCTCTACCTTTCCTGCTGAACTCAAATAAAAGCACTGTTCAGTACATTGATTTAAGCATCTAACTCAATTATAGCTCAGAGTATAAGAGAAGACAGCAGACAATAAGAAGTGTGACAACTGGATGTTACAAAAAAAAGATTTTAACAGATATGGTGTGCTGGTTTCAGCTGTGGTAGAGGTAATTTCCTTCACAGTGGCTGGTAGGTGGCTGTGTTTTGGATTTGAGCTGAACACAGGTCTGATGATATGTAGATGATATCCTCTTGCTGAGCAGGATTTCAACAGAGCCAAGGACTTTTCTGCTTTTTGTACTGCCATGCTGGCAAGGATGTTTGGGGTATGTAGAAGGTTGGGAGGAGATAATGCCAGGAGAGGTGACCCAAACTGACCCAAGGAATATTCCAGACCATGTGACATCATACTCAGTGTATTAAGTGAGGGGAAGAAAGAGGAAGGAGGAGACATTTGTACTTTGTCTTCCCAAGTCACCAATGCCTGTGACAGAGCCCTGCTCTTCCAGGGGTAGTTGAGCACCTGGCTACCCATGGGAAGCAGTGAATTAATTCCTTCTTTTGCTGGGCTTGTGTGTGTGTGGCTTCTACTTTCCCTATTAAACTGTCATTATCTCAACCCACAAATTCTTTATCTTTCACCCTTTTGATTTTCCCCCTAATCTCACTGGTGAGGGAATGAGCAAGTGGCTGTGTGGGGCTTTGCTTCTGACTGGGTTTAAACCATGACATACAAGAACAGAAAAGATATATTTTATGAATTTCTATGGTGATTCATGAATTGGTGATTGATGAATTGGTGATTCATGAATTTCTATGGTGATTCAGGAAGTAGAAGGATAGACACTAGTTCAAATCTGATTGTGTGTTAAAACAGGAGCTAGCAATTTTCCAATAAATGTTTCTGCTGCAGGAATGTAGCATGGATAAAATTGCAAGCAAATAAAAAGAGACATCAGTAGCACTTCACAGTAAAAAAGCTAGAGACATTGTATCAACAAACTGACATGGATCTTCTGTGGTGGGTAACAGCACTATAAGCAAAGCATTAAAATGTGTTATACATTTAGGAATATATATTTATGTATATATATTATATATTTATGTTAGGAACAGATTTTATTGTGATTAAACAAAAATACAGAACTGGATTTGGGACAGAGATATACAGCAGTCTAGTATACCTTCCTTTAAAGAAAGGGTATGGCCATTTCTTTTCTTAAGGTTTCTTGGATTAGACACACAGCCAAGAGTGAATAGAGATGGCCAGTCTCAAACATAATGCACATAAATCTATATCAGCATCACAAAGAATTACAAAGAAAGTAGATGACAAAAATGGAGTTGTTTTCTACCAGTTTTATGTCTCTCTCAGTGAAGCAACTGCCAGGACAGAAAACATATCAAATGTGAGAAGCTACAGTGGAACATTATTTTGAGGCAGAGGATAATTAAGTATTTCAGTTTCATAATTAGCAGCAGAAAATAGGATGTTTGTGAGGCCTCCATGTTCTTTATATGTGGGTAACTATAGGTCTGTGACACTACAAGAATAAATTTAGAAAAATTATTAGGGATAGTGGTGTACATAAGAACAATTAAAGAGATAATAGGAATAAGAATTTACTGGAGGGATTTTTAAAAAAAAAAAATTAAAATAAAACTACCCTCCACAAAATTTTTCATTTAGAGAAAATCATAAGATCATACAATGCTTTACGTTGGAAGGGACCTTAAGGATCATATTGTTCTAACCTCCCTGACACTTTTCATCAGACCAAGCTGCTCAGATACATGGAAGTTTAGCTCATCACTTGGTTTTGATATAAGAACAGATGATACAGAACATCTTACAAACTTGTTTGTAGTATGCCATAACATTTCTTTATGCACACTTGAACACAGAGGTGTATTAGAGCCATTTGAAACTGTCTTGTGACACACATAGATAAACTAGAATTGCAGTAGCTCTCCTAGTCAATATGCCTTATGACAAAAACATTGCTCATGATGCATTACTCCATATTTAAAAATGTGTTAGAGTAAAAAGGAACAAGAAGCATATACCTGAGTCCTAAAAAGTTCATCTTTGATTAAAAATGTTTACTAGAACTACCTTTATAAATGCACATTAGGGGAGCTTGTGATAGAAAGGGTTGTGGTCTCAGCTGCCTGCTGCTGCTGCCCTATAGTAATATAGGCAAGAAAACCTTGGCACATCACTAGGAAATGTGTATGAGGAGAAACTGTTGAAGAGATCATATCATCTTTTATGATCTTTCCCTTACAGCTGCAAGGTACAAATGACTACCAGCAACAAAATAAGTCATAGGAATATTTTGAGATAATTGAATCTGAAAACTTATTTATAGAAATTAATCAGATCAGCAAAACAACATTATTTTCATTTTTCTGAATTATATGGCATTTTTTTTAAGTTCAGGCTACGCTCAGTTGTAATATACATCAATTCTAAATTAACATTATAATGAAAGAATATAGATATGGTCTTTACTTTAAGCCTGATGAAAATATATACTTTAAGTTGTTGCCTCAATATGTCTTGCAAAAATAATCTGAAAATGGACTTTCCATTCTTTATTTTCCCCCAATTTTAGGCTCTTTATTTGTCCTTAAATTCTATATAATTAGTATGTCAACTCTGATATTATTCTTCCATTGACATTTTGGATAACTTTTTGCAGATATAAATGGATTCAAACCTAAATCCTAGACTGAAAAAACATACTTCAGTAGGAAATATTTCTTATGTTAATAAAAAAAACCTCCAAACAACCTCAAAAATTCTTAACCAAGGCTGTCTTTAATTCCTTTAAAAAAGCGAAGTTTTAGTTCTATACACTCAGAAAATTTTGGAAAAGTGTCTTCAGTTATAAATGCAGTTACTTAAAACAGACAAAGGGATTGAGTGCACCTCATCAAGTTTGCAGACAGCTCCAAGCTGAGGGTGCAGTAGACACACCTGAAGGAGGGGAAGCCACCCAGAGGAGTCTGGACAAGCTCAAGAATGGAACCCATGCAAATCTCATGCAGTTTAACAAGACCAAGCACAAGGTGCTGCACCTGAGTCAGGACAGCCTCTGGCATCAATGCAGGCTGAGGGGTGAACAGATAAAGAGCAGCCCTGCTGAGAGGAACTTGGGGTCACAGGTGGGTGAGAGGCTGGACATGACCCAGCCATGTGCTCTCACAGCCCAGAGAGCCAAACGTGTCCTGGGCTGTGTTAGACCACCATGGGCAACAGGGCCAGGAAAGGGATTCTGCCTCTCTGCTCCACTCTCCTGAGACCTCACTGGAGTAACTGCATCCAGTTCTGGGGTCCTCAGCACAGGAAGGAGATGGACACACTGGAGGAGTGGCACAAAGATGATCAGAGGGACGGAGCACCTCTCCTATAAAGACAGACTGAGAAAGTTGGGGTTGTTCAGCCTGAAGAACGCTGTGGTGAGATCTTATAGCAGCCTCTCAGTACCAAAAGGGGGGCTACAAGAAGCTGGGGAAGGCTTTTGACTAAGGCAAGCAGCAGTAGGCTATGCAATAATGGCTTTAAACTGAAAGAGAGTAGGTTGAGATTTACATGTTTTCTGCGAGGGTGGTGAGGCACTGGTACAGGTTGCCCAAAGAAATTGGGGATTCCCTATCCCTGAAGGCTTTTGTTCTGCCACTGTAACTCACATCGAGTGGAAAACTTTACCTTTTGTTTGGTAACCATAAAACCTATAACAACCATGAAATGAAAACTTGTATTTGGTGGATATGTGCAATGACTAATTCACAATCTGTTTAAATGGCATATTAACTGTGGATTCATGACACAGGAATTTCACCAGTTATATATCTGAATGGAAAACAAGTTAGTTTATTTTTATTTTATTTAGATAATGTTAATTCTCTTTTGTGTTTAAAAGGTCCAAAAGAAAATTTCTCCTTTTTATATAATGCAGAGAGAAAAGACAATATAATGCTGTTGTTTGATATTATTATGGATGAATCTGTATAACTATAGGTTTAAATCTGTCAGTCCTACACTAATGAGACAAAAGTCTGTTTGCAATGAAATGCTGTTAAAAGCGAAATGAATGTGCAATGGTCTTTTAGCTCTAATTGTATTGTGCTGACATTTGGTATAATTATATGCAGTTGAGTATAATTTTCATGCCAGTCTAAGAAATTCTGGAGTAAATTGAGGTAGCTATCTGTTTTCAGATGAGTTAGATCACTTTATTTTACCCCAGTCTCAGAATTTAGTTAGAGAGGTCTGAAACCCTGTATTTATCATAATCTGCTTCATTTGTTCAGTCCCCATGCGGCAATTCCAATTAGAATTTTATCAAAGTCGTCCTTACAGCAATAATGATAATCCTTTAGCATCTATCTGGATTAGGTCTCTGTTTTATTCTACTAATGAATACTCTAGAGGGGTCTGGGCAATTTTACAGAACAAATTAACCTTAGAGCATAGCCATTTAAAGTGTTCATTATACTGGACACCTGCAAAGTGTACTGGGCTTAAATGCAATTTAAGAGACCCTTCTAGGCCTGTTTTAAAGTATCCTGAAGAGAGTATGAAAAAGATGATATTTAAATTATGATGGTTAGAATGGGGTTTTTTCCTAGCATTTTCAATAAATATCAGATGTCCTATGTATGAAATATCACTTTTGGAATACATCAAATATCATCATGTAATTGCAGCTTTTGAAATATAAAATGAAAAGTTTAAAAACACTTAAATCTGAAATGAATGTCTCTTCAATTCTACCTTTGTGTATAGCATGCTCAAAAATGAATGTCCTACATGTGATACATTTTGTTTCTAGTTCAAATACTCCTATTATTGCAAAAATTCATGAACTGTAATTCTTAAATAGAATATAATGGAAAGGGATTGGGGAAGAGAGGGCAAAAGAGCAGAGGGAAATGGAAAAGCTAATTGGTATTCTCTGTTTTCAACTGTTCGTATCCCCAAGACTACCTCTTTTTTTTTTTTTTTAATTTAAAGTCAGAGTCTCTTCATTATCTCATCACACTACAATTATAACACACTCCAGTGCCAAGGACCAGAATGACTCATCTGCATTGTTCAGCAATCTAAACATTGCCACTGGAACTAAATGCAAGCTCAATCTGAACACATCAGACACTCCTTGCATGAGTATTGTTATCATACTAATTCAATGGGCAAATAATTTGGTCTTCACTAATGGTTATGAGGGTTAAATAAATAGACTTTATATTTTATTACATTAAGCCAATTTCTGAAAACATGAACATCTTTTCTATGCGTGGCTAAATTTTTTTTTAGTCCAAATTATAAATCTTGCTGGCAACATTACAGGAAAACTTGCTGCATCCTTAGCAGGAGAGAGAAAAAACCAAAAGCATTCAGCTTTGCTTTTTTTTTTTTTTTTTTGTAATTTTTTAAAATTTATTTTGGAGTAGAAAATCTTAAGCAAAACCAGAAGTATATACTTGGGATGTGAAAGTATATGTATAAAATCAAGCCAATAAATGTTTTCTTTACTGAAATCCCAAATAACCTACTGTGGTAGAAGACAATGACAAAACTGAAAGCACAGGTTAAGCTAGATTTTCCAAATTCAGAAGGCATTGGTGGAAAAACAGCTGAGTTCCAGGATTGAGAATTTCTGCAAAAAACTTACACAGCTATCCTAAAATCTCTGCTGGCAATTTTGCTTAGGCCTGAAAAATCCTTCTCAAAACCTTTTTTTTTCACTTTTAAAAACTCCTCAAACTTTGGTTTATATAAACAATATAAATTTTCCCTGTGTTATCTTTTGCCTTTTTCAATAAGCTACCTATTTGTAAGTATATTTTAGCTATTCATTGATATATATTTATCTGTTTCTAGTATTTACAGTGTTTTTTCCAATGTCTTCTAAAAGATTATTTGCATCCTCTGCTGCTGCTGAAGTAATGAAATAGTTTATACAACTTTCAAAGTGATACAACAGCCTCTATTCTACAAAGTACTGTACTGAAATCTGTCACTAAGAAAATCTGAGTTGCAGTCAAGATTACAGTTATTTGTGAGTATTTTGGGTTTTTGACTAATGTGATATACTTGTAAAGTCCTAATATGAACACAGCTGAGTTAGCTCAGGTACTGTGGCTTGTAAATGAAGATGAGACAGCTGTGAGAGCTGTGTAGACATGGCAGAGGCGGGATTTAGAACAGGTTTACAGAAAAAAAGAGCCACATGACTCAGTGACATAACTTGAAATTTATTTTCTAAGCAGCATGGGTTTAGCAGGTGAACATCAATGCCTGTCATAAAGCTGCTAGTATAAGATTTCTATGCTATGGCACTCACAACCTGACAAGGATTGTGTTTCCCCAGCCCAGTTTAGCTGGGCAGCACAGACCATGTAAACAGCTCTTCCTGGTCAATATGTTGGAGTCCTGGAGAGCATTCTGGCCTGTACCTCTTACCCATGCCCATGCACAGAGCCCTTCTCCCCCCACTCACAAAGGTTATTTGTCTTAACAGTATAGTTCCTTAAAATTAGATCATTAGACCAAGTCATGGATTATATCACCAATTTTATAACTCAAGGCAAATTTATTTGGCTTTCTCTATATTTAAAACCAATTAGTGGCTGTTTTCAAAGTCATTTTCACCTTCTGGTTTCCTATTCCAGATGTACTAAAAAGATAATAAGTCCTTGCTTCAATGCTATCCCAGTTCATACCAGAGTACTTTAGAGTTAGAAATCAGCAGAGGATATGAGGATATCTTGGCCTCATTGTGTTGCATTAAAATTCTGGAAGTTTTTATTTCATAATAATCCATGACAAAGATATAATCAAAAGTGAAAAGCAACCAAACCCACCTTTATGGCACAGTTGATCTCTGTATTTTCTGCAATTCAGGTAGTCTCATACAGAGAGGAAAGTGTGAAGTCAAAACAGCTGGGCGTTCTTTCTCTTTCTAGGAAAATTACTAAGACTTTGTCCTACTTGAGCATGCAGGCTGCTGTTTCAGGGCCTCATTATCATGCCACAACAAGAGAGAGTAAGGTAGAAAATTTTAGCTAAGATTAGACACACTATTTGATTTTATCCAGGCTAGGGTTGTACTCCTGTTGACTGTTTTTCATTTTTATTTAATTTAAACTATCATCATTTCCATGTTATTTTGGCCAAACCATCTTTCCTATTTTTTTTTCAGTCAGAAACTATTTTAGAACCCCTAAAAACTCAAAAACCACACTGCTTTCACAGCTGCAGATAATAACTTATTCATTAAATTCTGTGAAAATATTGTACAAATCTGACTGACAGCATTCTAAAGGTGTTAAATATCCACATTCTGATTTTCTGAGGAGCATACAATTAGAGGGAAGCCAGGTACCATATCTTCCTTATTCCTAGCTACAACTGCAGGACAAAATTAGGCATATCTCAGTTTTCTCACATATTTTGTTTTCTTTCTCTTTGCACCAAGTGTTGCTTCTTTTATTTTCTGCAAGTTTCACTGGATTTTTATCCTTATGAATTTTTACTGAAGGTGAACATATTCCACCACCTGTGTGACAGTTTCTTAGTGATACTTTAATGCAATACAATGGCTTTAACCAATATTAGAACATGTCCAATTCCCACTGTTTCTCTAGGTGCAAAATAGGTTCTATATTTTCCTTCTGATTTCAAAAAACTTACTCATTGTCTCTGGGCTGTGCCTTGACCATAAATCTTTGTTCTCCAGTGCAGCATACAGGAAAAAGAAAAAAAAAAAGACATTTTAGAAGGACTTATATGCTGTGGCTTGTTTTCAGCAAAAGTGTAGCTTTCAACTGGGGGACACTGAGTGTAGAATTCATTGTGTAAATTTAGACTACATGAAATGTTCTAGGATATCTGAAATGAGGTCAGTAGGTATGACACAAGGCCTCCAGGATAACCATACCTTAGTAAGGTAACAGGTGAAGGACTAATGGATCTGAAACCTCTGAAGTTGCAGTAGTTACCAGGCAGCTGACTGCCACACTCAGACGATTTGAAAGGTGATTGACAGCTGTCCTGAGCTGATTTGCAAATCATCTTGAATAATAACTTCTTAGTATTATGACCAGACTTTTATTTAGTTTTTATTTTTATTTAATTAAGGAAATAATATGAAGTATAAAAACCACAGAACATGTACCTTTGTTTTGAGTATGCTGGAGCAGTATTTCTTTCGTTCTTCACTTACACCTTCAGTTTTCTTAAACGTTCTGGCAGGTATTCCACTAAGAGCCTCTGTCACTGCATTTCATCAGAGACTTATTAAATAATCCCATCTGCCTGAAGCAATAACTACTACAGGAATAAAGTGATTATCTATTGTTACCTGATTTACACTTTCTCTAAATCTAATGAATTTAAACACATTTACTTGGTGTAAAATATCACCATAACATTAAGAAGCCTCATTTAAATACGCTCATACAATATCTACAATTCAAACTAATATGTTTTGTGATATAAAAACTGGCCATTTAATGCAGCATGGAAAAGCCATTTGAATTAAAATGAGAAAAAAAATTATTTTTTTTTTTTAAATTACTTGAATGTAGAGAGCATAGGAAACAAATGAGAACATACCTGCTGCTCGTCTTAAAGCTGTTTTACATTGTTCATAGGTAAAGCCCTAAAGCACAGAAAAAACCCCCATTAAACTCATATAGGAAAAATAGGCAATTAGATTGGATCTTGAAACCTACAATACTGAGAAGTCTAAGTTCTCAGAAATTTCACAAGACAATTGTCATTTCAGTCACTTAACTTGCAACTGCATGAGTTGAGTTTATTCTGTCATTGGATTGCATGCACATTCCAGAGGCTAGTTTGAAAATCCAACATTTTTTAAAAATTTTTCTTGCCTTGTTGTAGAGAAAAACAAGTAACTTTCCCAGAGTACAGTGTTTGGTTCTGCTCACATAATTACATAATTTCTTTGTTTACACATGGGATTGGCCCAGCTCCACCCATATTCTCCTACTTGCTTCTGCACGCACATTTTTTGATCCAGCAAGCATCATTTGCTTGGGTGTTTGTCCAAAGACAACTTTTAGGAGGAGCAGTGAAAGTACATGTCCATATCCCTAGGCTGTGGAGTGGAAAAGTGTATTCACACCACAGAAGTGCACATGAAGTGCAGTACTAATGCATGTTTGGCAGTGTCCATATGAGAGAGTCAAGGGATGCATATCTGACCTCAGTAGGACAAGAGGTCCAGAAAATTGGTCCTTATTTTGCACTACTTTCACTCTTGTTCTATATGAATGAATAATTTCAAGTTTTGAAAACAATTTTCAGTGTTGTGAATCAGTATCAGTGAATTAAGCATCAGTGAATGAACATATAAAAATAAATATATTTAATTAAAATTAAAATTTATTTTAATACATTTAATACTAAAAAGCTACTTTGTTAACCAAGAACTCTATTCGACAGCAACTAAAGTTGGGATAAACTCTTGTGATCAACTCCAGCAAATTAAAGATGTGCACAAAATATTTGCTAAGCACAAATGCAAAAGGAGTGCAAGAGGCTGTTTCTTCACATAACTGAACACTATAGATGAACTCAGGATTAAAAGCTGTAGATGTCAGTAAATTGTCTAGTTCACACATCAAAATACATCAGAAAATTTACTAAACACTCCTGGGACAATACTCTGGAAAACACTGTAGAAGAAAGACTGGAAACTAAACACCAGTACCAAAATCCCTATTTTTTATTCCAGGGACAAGGAGCTTGCCTGTGGCCTGCCCCACTCTGGCACACTTATTAGACTACTGCTAGTAATGAACACATCCCAAAAAACAAAAAACCTCACTATGTATAATGGCTTCAGAAGCTAAGATAAAAAAATGAGGAAGAGGTGAGTGGTGTTAGTGACCTGGTCAGATCCTGACAGCATTTACAATAGAATAGAACACACAGATAACAAATCAGCTTAACAAGTTGATTTGTTATCTATGTAGCCTATTCTACTGTTCATTCTGAAGACAAATCTTTGGGTCACTCATAAATCCAAGAGATTTGACATGTCTGTCTGTCTCTAGTTTAGTGAAAAACTTTCATCTCTATCTTCATTTGGGCTGAGACATTCTATTTGTTTTAATGCTGATTGAAGGGCTACACAGGAGTAGTCCACAGCAGGGTAAAAAAGAAAATGTTCACAACAAGTTATACAAAATTATATCGCTTTTCTGCACCCACCTATGAAACTTGTACTTAGTAGTCTCTCCAATATTCTTCCAGGAGATTTATAATTACATTTCAGTGAATGCTCCAAACAATACCTGAAAACAAATCATTTACATTTTCTTACCACTGGCTTTGGGTTTTGGTTTTGGTTAATTCTTCCTTATCAACTGATGCACTCTTGAAGTCAGAATAACATTTCTGACCGAAACAAAAACATCTTCAAAGCTATTTAATACACAAGAGAACTTTGTCAATCCTAGAGAGAACAATGAACCTTGGATTTGAGGAGAGCTTAATCTTTAAGGAAAACAGTCTACCAGCTATCAATGCTATAAAATATTATTTATTTGGCGCACATTCCATTTTCAGAAAATAAATGGTATTCCAAAGATACAGTTGATAAATGCTTTATTTATAAGATAACATTTTGGCTTTCAGCAGCTTCTTTTCTTATATTTTCCTCTGAAGTTGGTGAAAACAGTAATGTTACAGCATAAATAAAATCGCTTAAACCTGCAGAGAACTTGAAATAGCATTTTTTCTGCTGAACAATGGAGCACGTGATAATATTACTTGCAGAAAATGAACTTGCAGACAGTGAGCTGCAACTGCATTTGAATTTCAGATACCAATCTTCTCCACAAAAGAGAGAGTAGGGAAAAAATATGTATTTTCATTGTATGCATGGAAAAACAGGCAAAGAGGAGCAAAGATGAGACTTTTAAAATTACACATCTAAAAATATGCACTATTCTCACAATCATATTTTTCAGTAAACCCTGGATTAAACTAGTGTGGCACTGCAAGAGGCTAATATTTAGTGCCAGCATCTGTGGCTGTCTCAGTCCAGCATAACAGTGGTTTCTGTTCCCTTTAAGCTTCATGTGCATTAATATTGGGTGCTTTACAGTTTCTTTTTTCTGCTTTCCTCAAATCATCATCTTTTTCTCCCTTGACTGCACATTGTGACTTGGCATGGCCAATTGCAGTTGACATTTCCAGTCGCCCAGGGTGAGCCCAATATTAATTAAAACATCGTTCTAGACTATTATCATTTTTCTTCTTCATTGTAACGGATTCTATGCTATTTTTAAAATTCTGCTTCTTTCAGGTAGAAATAAATCCTAATCTTACTTTCCTAAGCAGAAATAGCAGGTTGAATTAGCAATCTTAGTGCCACTTAATGAAATCCTAACATTAATCTTCCCTCTCCAGTTCCATTTTCAAAACACCTAAAGCTAACATCTATGCAGAAATACCTTTTGCAAATTTAAATCTGATTAAAACCCTAGTTGATCATTCATTGCCCTCAGAAGACACCTGGAATGGCCATTTCTCACAAGCTCATGGGTCTCATTACCAACCAACATATACTTCTAATAAAATTCCCATGTTCAGGAGTAGATTTACTATGAAAAGCCACTTCTCAAGGATTGTACTTTCAGAAACACCTCACTAATTCCCGAGCCATATCAGATCAAGGTCATACATGCTTATCTTCATGAGAATAATTAGAGTTAATTGCTAATTGCCTCAATTACAACACCAAACCACCTGAGAGCAACCACTGGAACTTATTCCATCTGGTACCTTAGTCCCTTAACTGCCTACGTGGAAACAGGGGAGATGTTTCTACACATGCCAGTGATGCCATGATTTGAAGTCAGTGAACCAAATCACCCTAACTTTATATCAGTACTGCCTGAATTTCTTAATTTTTTTAGTGAAAATCCATTATCTTATAAAAGAAATATGTCTGACGGGTTTAGATGGGCCAAAAGTCAAGGCAGGCTATTACACTGTTGTCTAGATTTCAACAGGTAAGCATGTATTGCTTTTTGTGTTCAGAGTAACTGAAAATCTCTGGTGAATGAAACCCTAGAGCCTCTAAGCCCATAACAACATTCCTTCAGAAAAAAAAACAGAATTCAACTTTTGATTTTTCATGTCTCTTTTTACAGAAGGAAAAAGAAGATAGTGCGTGACTTAGGACCACTGAGCCTTTAGAATACACTTTATTTCACCCTCAAACAATTTGTGGGCTTGTTCAAATATATTTATCTGTACAGATATTCTTGTACCCATGTGCTTACAAAGTGCAGGACTAGCAACATGGAATTTGTTGGCTCACAAATACAAGATTTACTAGTATAACCAAATAATCAAAAGGGAATTGTGACCCTTGTTTTGAGTAATTAATCCCTACAAGCTGGAACTCTGCAAAATCTCCACTTTAGCAGTTTACATTATCATTTTCTCAAACATCAGTATCTCAGAAAGGCTTCAGTTGTGACTACTTTGCAGTACCCACCTTCAAACTAGGTTATCATAGCCTATGTTTGTGAATACACTGTAGAAAGATCCCATGTACATTGTTTAGTAGAGAACATAAAATTTTTTAAGAATAGTTTATTCAGGCTATCCAATTTTGCCATTATCAATTTTCATAATGTAAATGGAGAGAAGATGTCTGACTGCAAACCACTTTCCCTGCCAGAAATATATTCTAAGTTTCTAATCACAAAATCTTACAAAATTGTTTTCTTGTAAAATTCTCACTGAAACACATCTTCACCTAGCATTTCTGTTATGTAGCTCAGCTGGAAATGGTTATTATTTAGAACTGCCAGTATAACTTTACAAATCACCTAATGTACTGGCCATCTCTACAGATTTGTCACCTAATCTCATTGCTCAACAAGCTATGTTTTTTCTATTAGTTCCAATAAAATTTGCTATATTTCACACCCAACAAAACACAAAAATTCTTTTATTTAGTATCAGCTTTCTACAGTACTACTATGCATTCTAGGCTTCTACTTATAAGGTGGTTGAGGTTTTTTTTTCTAAACTAGGAATAATGGTACTAAGTACTAACAGTACTTTTTTGTTTTTCCTAATGAAAAATTAGTTGCTTAAAAGTTCAATTATTTTCATAAATACAAATAAATAATGTTTATTATTTCTCCTGATTCTAAATTTGTACATGCCTAATAGTAGTTAAATAGTCATGTTTGGAAATGCAAAACTTTTCAATAGATATAATTAATTAAAACTAATTAGTTTTATTACCTGACAGTAATGCTTTCAATTTCTAGTGTAAAAATGAGTTTGCATTCATTCTGGTTGTCATGGCAACAATATGGATTAGTTGTTCTCCATCAGAACATTCTCAGTGCTTTCTATGATTTTGCAGCTCAAGTTTATTTGATAGAAAGGGTCAGTATTTAAAATTCCTTAGTTCTTTAACTTGGTTTTGAAGACACTATTTTTTATGTCATCTTGGGAAGATGGAGTTTGATGGGAACAACCTAGTGAAAGATAGAGACAATTTATGACACACAAAGCCTAAACAGAAATTTTGTTTTCTGAAACAATTGAGTTCTAGTCATCTTGCATAATTATGGCTGTATCTTTTAAATTATGTCAAAAGAGGCGTGCTCATTGTCATACTCATTTTAATCAGATTTGTTAGAGAAGTTAGACCTCAAACATGGTAATGATCTTAATTGAAACAACCAGAACAGAACATTACATAGGCATCAAGTGCTCATATAAATTTGACCAAAAAAGAAAAGATAATTAAAGAAAAAACTGTCATGAGTGTGTTCAACTCAGAGATTTAATGTGAGGCATAATTTAAAAGTATTTAATAAATTAATTTTAAAAATATAAAAGTTTTACTTTCAATTGTGCTTAGTCTGTACTCAAAAGGCCAGATTTAGATGCATTGACCGTACTGGTATTAGGAAATTTTAGAATCAAGAAGTAGATCTTCAAGAGTGTTGACATGGTAGTGTCAGAAATTGTGCAGAATATGCTGCATGCTGAAGGGTAAAAATTAAATATATTATGTGCAAGTTTTAAGCAGCACATTAGAGATTTACAAGAGATTCCATCTTGAACTGGTCAACAGAAAATGAGAAATCAGAGTGGACCCAAACTCTAGACATTTCAGGGTCTATAAATTTATTCCAAGCTGTAAGAAGAGGTAATTTTTAGATTAGTATTACATCTTAAGATCCCCTTCTCAGGTTAGATGAGCAACTTTTTCTTTCTATAAAATGAGAAGACACTCTCTTTTTAATTCTGTTTGTGGTTGTGCCAGTCTTTTTTATGTATCATGTTTGAGATACAAGACCAGTGATAAAGAAATAAAAAGACTGCATTCTGTACAATCATAGAATTTAGAGAATTTTTAGCCATTTTTCTCAAATCCTTAAAGAGGATTTAGCCTGCTCATGGTGTCTTCCCTGTGCTGCTGACCTCTGCCATCCTGGGATGCACTTCATGACTCAAGGGATCAGAGAGAGGAAAGTATGGGGATGAAAGGATCTAGGGATCTGGGACAGGCTTGGCAGAATGGATCCTCTGGCTCCAGCTCTGTCAAGGGGTACTACAAGAAAGATGCAGAGGGACTTTTTACAAGGGCATGTAGTGATAGCACAGGGGGTAATAGCTTAAAACTGAAAGAGGGTAGATTAGATGAGACATTAGGATGAAATTCTTCACTGAGGGTGGTGAGACCCTGAAAAATATTGCTCAGAAAAGCTTTTGATGCCCCATCCCTAAAACTCCAAGGTCAGGTTGGATGATATTTTGAGCAACCTGACGTAGTGGACAGTATTCCTGCCTATGGCATGGAGATTGGAACTAGATGGCCTTTAAGGTCCCCTTCAGTTCAAACCATTCTGAGATTCTACGATTTCATGTATTTCCTTTAATAACTCTTTAATGTCAATTATCTGAAACTTCTGTTCTTATGGATAGATTCCACAAGAAACTATCATAACATACTGTTACTTAAGGACCAGATAAAAAAATCAGAAATCATTTTTAGCAAGAATAATAACAAATATAAGTACAGAAGAGAAATACTATAAAAAAAAAAAAGAAAAAAGAAAAAAAGAAAAAGAAAAAAAGAAAAAAGAAAAAAGAAAAAAGAAAAAAGAAAAAGAAAAAGAAAAAAGAAAAAGAAAAAAGAAAAAAGAAAAAAAAGAACAAAGAAAAAAGAAAAAGGAAGGGAAGGGAAGGGGAAAGGAGACGAAGGAAGGGAAGGGAAGGGAAGGGCAAGGGAAGGGAAGGGAAGGAAGGGAAGGGAAGGGAAGGGAGAGGGAAGGGAGGAGGAAGGGAAGGGAAGGGAAGGGAAGGGAAGGGAAGGGAAGGGAAGGGAAGGGAAGGGAAGGGAAGGGAAGGGACGGGAAGGAGGGAAGGGAAGGAGGGCAGGGAAAGGGAAGGGAAGGCAGGGAAGGGAAGGGAAGGACGGGAAGGAAGGGAAGGGAAGGGAAGGGAAGGGCAGTGGACGGCCGGAAGGGAAGGGAAGGGCAGGGAAGGGCAGGGAGGGAAGGGGCGGGAAGGGACCTCGCTTTTCGTCAGGATGCAAGCAGTACTGCAGTCCCTACTGGCTTGTAATTAAGCATTTTCCTCTATTCATAGGGATCCTCTATTTGAACTGACAAGCTACTTTTAGACTCCTGAGTCTAATTCACATTGAACATGTTAGTTATATAGTGTTGGTACAGTTCACAAGCTATGTTTTATAACTCAATTCTACTGAAGGTAAGAAACCCCCTGTAATCTAATTAGGATTCCTTTATTTTCCTTCAAGATTACCTTTTCTGTCTCACTACAGATATTCAGCAGTTGTGGCATTCTGTTGCAACATGCTGTTAATGCAAAATTCAAGGCAAATTTATTAAATAATCTCAGGGTAATACATCTGAGTAGCAAAACTTATCTGAAGTGTTATAGACATATATGCAACACCTATTGTTAGTGAATCTGTCATTTCCATTTTATGCTTATTTAAACGTGGAATTACAGAAAACTTGTTACTGTGATACAATCAGTCGAGATGTGTGAATGCAGTTGAACTAAATTATTCCCTCACAGAACAGGAACTGTGGCTATTAGCTGAAGTAGAGCAACAAATGTGGAAGCACTTCACATTTTAGTTAAAAGAATTACAACAAAATGTTTTAGGCAATTAATTTTTTACTTTCATTCTACATCACCAAGACTTCCACAATTTAAAAACCATTTGTTGGCATGGAAACATCAGCTTAATTAAATATGGATTAAACTAATTAACCTAAAACATATCATACTATAGACTGTTTGATTTAGAATACATTAAAGGAAACAGAACATTTTTTATAATTTTGTGTCTTTTATCTACTGAAAATGTTTTGCTTTCATGTGAATTTGCATGCTTGATCTTGAGGCTATCTCCTGAAGGTAAGAATACCATTGACAACTAATGTTAAAAATTCCTGTTTCAACAATGGTATATACATATTGTCCATCCCTCATGACAGTTTTGCTTTATAATTGTCTGTCAGACACTACCATGTGCCCAGATACAAATTTTTTTTCAGATTTGATGTGCAGACACACCAGAAATGGATTGGATTAAATAGAAAATGAAGATACAAAATAGCAAAAAGATCTATATATTCTGTCAATCAGTTAGATTGCAAGATGACAGAAGAAATCAATTAAGTATTTAGCTAAAAACCTTGCCTGGAAAAAGAAGATTTAAAGATTCAGTTTCTTTCCTGTAACTGGCTTCTCCCCCTAGAATCACATCATTGCTGTATGATCTTCTACATGCATTAAGTTCAATAAGCAGTTGTTTCTCACGTATAATTTCCTTTTTGTATGAATGGCTTTGAAGTAGTGGTAGTAGTAGTAGTCACAGTTTTCAAAGGAAATATTAATAATTTCATTCACTGTCTGACATTACATCAGTAATTACATCAGTATTACTTCATGGATCTACAAATGTTACTTAGTGAAATTCTGGCTAGATTCTTGGTTATTCACTACTGACTTCAATAGGAAGGTCAACTCTTCAATAGGAAGGTCAGCTCTTAAAGCAGTCTCCAGGCTTCATGAAAACAGACTCTTTTTGCAAGGGCAAAGAATAATGACATGGAGGTCAGGCTGAGAGAAAAAAGTACACAATCAGTCTTGTGAGTTTGATTGTTTTTATACAATTTAAATTGAAATAAGAGTGTATTTGAAGATATTTTTCTGCTTTGAAGCAACATTTCCTCATAATAGAAATCTTGTAGTCCACCAAGCAGCTGCTCCTTCATTCAAATGCAGAGTTTAGGTGATGTCAAAATGTCATATCTGTGTTATGTAACATGACTATAAATGTGGAGTGAAATACCCAACTATCCCAATGCTGCTTGAATTCTTGGATTTCACTCCTCAGTTCTTCTTACTCTTCATATTCCCAGCTGAGGGTTGAAGGAGATAGAAGGCTGAAACTCCATTTAAAAAATATAAATATTGCAGTGTTCTCTTGGGTGGTTATAGATGCTTGTCCTGAAATGCTAAGGTTTCATTTCTTGCAGGATGTGAAAGATCTATTTTATCGAGCAGCTCAGTGTCAACCTTGCCATTCAGCCTTTAGTATGGCACACAGTCAGTGCTGCTATGCCTGGCAGGTGGCCTGAGGCTTCCCTGTCAACATTTTTGTCATGCACTGCCGGAACAGTAAAACCCATTCAAAGAATTCTGAGAATTCCAAATACTTTACTATTGCTCTGGGTTTGCACTTAAAATATAAATATTAGTGACCTTTCAGATTTTATATCTATAAAAAAAATATTTTTATCCTAAAAATATCTTATTTGCATTACTGGTTGGTGAAGTGACATCCATGCTCAAAGCAATCTAATGCTGGTTTCCTCTTTGCTGGAATAAGCTTGTTGGCTAAAACATCATAGTAATACATCAAGGTCAAAAGTAATATACAAGGTCAGGGCCATAGCATAAGAATTTGATGAAGAAACACATAGGAAAATCCAATGTGCTGAGACTTAGGGTGGTTCAGATGAGACCTCCAACAAGAAGAGAAAATCTCTCTATACTAAAAAGGTAGCAAGGTGAAAAACATTCTAGACATTTCATAGTGATTTTATCTTCCATGCTCAGGTCAAATTTGTATTAGGACCCACTGAGGTAATACTGAAAGCTTCTGAGTCTCTATTTTGAAAGGAAGTTCCAAACTTTAAAAAATGCTAGATGAGACTCAGTTCTAAATCTCTTGAGATTTAGGGCGAAATATTGATACCTATGTGACCTGAAACTATGACTGTGATTCTAGGCAGAGAAGTTTATAGAACCTGAAGTAAAAGAAGAATTTAAGCATCTAAGGTTATAGACTAACTTTGTGGGGTTTCACAAGCATCCTAAGCACTTGTATTTAATTCCCACATGGAGGTGCCTAAATTCTGTATCACACCAGCACATTTTTATAATATGACTTAAGTTTTTATATTTCAGGGAGCCATAATAAAATAGCTGAGAAAAAAAATTATATGCTAAACCCATTCTTCAAATACATCATGAACCATTTAGGAGAAAAACTGCCAAAACTGATACTAATTGTGAAAGGGAAGCATTAAGGCTATGGTAATGCTTTGTCCAGCATCTGCATCCTTCACAACCAACTATATATATTTTTAAATATCACTGCACACACTTATGTCACTCTGTATATTTCTAAGACTTTGTCCCTCAGGGTAAAAAAAGAATTGGTTTCTTTTGTGGCATCAGAGGTATTTGATAAATAGTTAAATATCTGTTACTTTCACTACAATGTGTCCCCCCAGGTAGTGAGGACCAAAATTTCATGAACAAAATTTATGTCTGTGGAACCAGCTGCTTCTGCAGGTGGTTTGATTCTAAGCCATATTTTTGTGTGGCACAGTACCAAGCAATTTCCTTCATGCAGACCTTTCCTTTCCTTACCAACCAACTTGGAATGAAATTTCAAAAATGCTGAAGTAGAAATGGCATAAATGAGGAGCACATGTAGAAAAAAAAAAAGAAAAGTACCTTATTTTGGCTAGGTTTTTACTGTTAAAGACGCCTCAAGATTTGGCAGAAACAAAAATACCTCTTTTTTTAAACTAAAGACTTGGTTTCATTCCACTCATAAATTCTAATTCAGTAAGGAAATCTGGAATATGTAACCATAATGTCTATATTCACTTTATGATTCAAGAAGCTTTCCATTTTTTACAGATAGACCCACTTTTACATGCCATGTTGAAAAGATACCTAAGGTCATGTTTTTGGCTTTAGAGACATAACTGAAATTACCGTGGGGATATAGTACATTCTGTCCAAGATGCAGAGCACATCTTGTTTTGAATCAGAGAGAGAGACAAGCAGATATGTAGAGAGACTGTTCTGGAACCAGAACGTGCATGATGAAATGTGGTACCATAAAGACAAGCAAGATGCAATTTACTACCATATAAAGCTTATTGCAACATTCCTTTAAGTTCTCACAGCTCTTTTTTAAGGTCTTTGAAAGAAGATATTACTGGTTTCAATAATGTTCTTATCAGCTCAGTGCAAGAACTCTTTCCTCTTTTTGCTCAATGTCTGCCAAAAAAAGGCCAGAACTCCTGGTCTCATTTACATCAAAATAATTGTTATTGGGAAGATCTTTTCCTTTGATGAAGTATGCTGAAAATCTTGAGGTGGGAAAAAAGGCTCAGTTACTGTAAGTGCACAATAAAAAAATGTTGTCTAGAGGGGAGTATTCCGTACTTACCATACTTAACAGAAAAAAATGGGAAGGATCATGTCTCCTCCAGAAAAATTCCTTTATTTTTTCTTTCAGTGCTTAGCATTTGGGCACAATATTTATTTGGGTAAGATGGACATTTCATTCAGTTATTACCAAAGTTGGTAATACTCCTTTGACAAAACATTTTTCCTAGAAATAAATTGACAGTTATAAATGAAAATATAAGGTGGAGGTTAATGTTCCCTCTCTTTGAAAATTTAAAAAAATCTTCCAAGAACATTATTCCACAGATTAAGTAAAACAACATGCATAGGAAGGAACAGACTCTGATTGCCATGAAGAATCAAACTTTCAGAGCAACCCATGACAGTATAATTTAATTCTGAGTCATTTAGTATCAGACAGGAAACAGGACACAGCAAACTTAAAACTACATTACTAATCCATAGAATCTGGTAAAAATCTGGATATAATGCACATTGCTCTTTTTGAGGTGAATGATTTGCAAAGACAATCAGGACAAGAAGACACAATTTTACCAGAAGCCCATAACCAAATGTCAAAGAAAACTTTATATTTCTCTCTGTGGCTGACAATGTTCTGGCTTTTGATGAAAAGGCTGCATTTCCTACTGCAGTCTGCCTCTAATAAAATTTCATTGTGCAGAAGAAAGAGAAACCAGTTTAGAGTCTTTGTAAGGGTTCAGACTGTTTTTAAAATAAGTTTAAACACAACGCTGGACATGGAATTGTTTCTTTGTCAGCTTGCTTGCTTCTTTGTTTCTTCAACAATAACTCCAGAATTTGTTGCATGCCCATGCCCATAATTTTTGTACACACTCATATTTTTGAGGAAGACAATCAAATGAAGAAAAAAATACCCTAAGGCAAGTCTGAAAGATCACACAACCCTCATATTGGCTTTGTTACTTGCTGACTTATATCTGACCCCTATACTCTCATTCTGACCTCACCATAATTTTTCATTGTTTAGACTTCAGTAGCATTATACAAAATTTCTGAAGATCTGAGACAAAAAATTTTATTATTTTGTCTTTTCAAGGAATATTAAAAGAAGCACTTGCTGTAAAAAAGTAGGAATTTTATATCCAAAAATTGGAATTGCATACCTTTCACAAGAAGTACTTAATTTCAATTAAGCATTTATATTATTAAAGTTGCTGAGGTTTTATTATACAAAGAAGGACAGGTAGATATCTGTGTTTCTCCCTCAATGTAATTCTTAGATTACTGAAATTAATAAGCAGTAACTTTCAAAAGGATGAAATTATGTTTCCACAGTTCTCTATAATGCTTTAGTGTTAAAAAAGAGTCAGTTTGATATCTATGCAGTGTTTTGGCAATATACACTTTATAGGCTGGAGTTCAAAGGCACATCTGTTTTTCATGTCTCCTTAAACATTTACATTCTGCTACTGATTTTCATGAAGTAGTTAATAACTGTAAAGTAGCAATATAGTCACATAGTCCTTTCTCCTACCTATTTGAGCTTTCCAGGGAAGAATTACTCACACACAGGAATAAGAATTTAGGAAACTGAGACTATATCTACATTGTCAAGTAGTTTTCCATGAAAGGGACAGTTCTGCAGAGTGACACAACAAAATTACCTTATGTTTTGGAGTATTATTTTCTAGTTGGTCCAGGAGGCCAAACAAAATTCTCAAAACAACTTAAAATGCTTAAAACATTTTTCCTCAAAATGCTTAAAACAACTTTGTATTTGGCCAACTGCTATACAGCCTAATGATGAAGAACAAAGAAGCATCTTAACATTGTTGATGGATGGACAAGTGAATAATACATAAAATCAGTGAGATTATCTTCCAACAACTCTTTTGGGGCCAATCAGAATTTCTTACATACACCACCATGCAAAACCCTAAGTCAAGAGATTTATGCTGATGTTGATGGAACACAATCATTATGACCTGGCCCCATGAGGTAAGAATAAGCAGGATTCTTGTTAATAGAATTCTCTTGTGACAGATTAGAGTGAAATGAATGACTGGTGTTTATATATATGTAGGGTTTATTTTAGAGAAATTTGGTTGCAATCAAAAACATTTATGTAGCTTTGTTTACTATTATCTATAGTAATATAGCAATATAAAATATTACTCAGGAAAATGTAGAGAGGAAAAGAAAGAAACAGAAAAGATAGGAGTAAAAATATATGACCACCTGTAGATCTTGCACTGAGACTTGGTTGTTGCACTTGAATTGTCCCTTGGTCAAAGTGATGATTTTCATCTGTCAGGGGTGAGTGATGAAGCCCAAAAAATACAGTCAGGCTCAGTGGTAGCACCCAGAAATCTCCCCTGGGAGGGGGAGCTTCCAGTCCTCTGGTGGAAGGCCCCAGAAATGAGTCTGGGGCACTCTGGAGTTCTTTGATGGTTAATGATCCCTTCTCAGTTGCCCCTCGGCATAGCTGAGCCAGTAATGCCTCTCAGAGGAAGAGGAGGGGGAAAGGGGAGAGAGGGGGGAGTTTTACAACTGAATGAGTTTCTGTAGGGGAGAGCAATCAGCAGAATAACACCAATTTGCCTTGCTTGATAGTTCACCTCCTCTGTGCTGTGCAGACTGGTGTTCACACACACCCAAAAACTCACCTACACCCTTGGGGGGCACAAACCAGGCCTCAGCAAGGCACTCTAGCACCTCCACAAACAGGCAAATGTTTTGAGTCATTAATCACTAACAGTCCAGTCTCTCACAACCAGCCACCATATCTGAAACTGGCTCTGTCAACTCCACATCTCTGCACTGCCATATGGATGACTTCCACATCATCTGAAAGGCAGAAAGGAACAGTCCTTACAAAATTTTGAGTACAATAGCAACCTCAATAGTTTCATGTCACTGGGATTTACTACATATAGGCAAAATTTATGTGAGTTTTCTGCATTCAGCACAGTGGGACAGTCTCATTCTTGCCTTTCATGATATGCTTTCTGCAGTTACCAAAATTTTTGAAAAATAACATTCTACTTAAACTATTAGTGTACCTTTAAAAACACAAATAGATGAGATAACTAACTTGCCTGCCATGCCTACAATGTTTTTAATTCAGTTTATTCAAGATAGCTTCTTTTTAATTAGTTCTTGGCAGACACTGCAACTTTGACAGTAATTCTAAGCAATATTCCCATGAAGTATTTCAGCAAGATTCTATATCCTAAAGCTGCAATAAAAAATTTGCAGTAAAATCCATTGTCTTGGTTCTGCAAAACCATCTCTGGTGGCTAATCCCCCAAAAATGAGGATCATTTGTATGTGCAGAATTATGCAGGATCATGTTTGTAATTGTCAGTACTAATTTCAGGCACTGGGATGCTTTGTTACATTATTTCTTCAGTTTTAGCCACAACCCACAGCAGAAAATATAAAGTGCAATACTCAGTGTGCATAATTTCATTTGGTTTTGTTGTTGGTTTTGTTAAGGTTTGTTTGTATGTTTCTTTTATTTTGGTTTCATTTGGGTTTTGGGGATTGTCTTTTTTCTTTGGTTTTGAGTTTTGTTTGGTTTTGGTTTTCATTTGTATTCATTGTTGTTGGGGTTTTTTTGTTGTTGTTTTGGGGAAGCTTTTTTTTTTTTTCCCTGTGGTTGTTATTTGTAGGAAGCAAGCATACTACTAGAATCTTACCCTGGAAGTTTTTCTGCTCTCCAAGACCAAGATCAAATCAGTTTTAGCATAAACACCTACATTTGCTTGTCAGAAGCATAGATCTGTATTTTTAACAGTATTGCTTTTGTACATGTATACCATAATAAAACAGGAGCCAACTCATAATGAATGTCAAGAGAAAGCACAGAAGATTTCTACACCCTAACCCAGCTGTGAGGTACAGACTGCTTAGACAGGAATTTGCAAGATCTAAAATAGAATGGTAAGCTGCAGAAAGCAGAATAAAGCATCAGCCTGTATGAACTACTGTGTTTAGGCAGGGATGAAACATCACTGTTACAACTGGGATTTGATTATTACTTGGTTTAAAGCATTTCTGCACTGAATTAGTGGCCTTTAAAAAGGCCTTCTCATTCTGCAGACAATCTCTGCATTGGTGGGCAAACCCACAAGAGTATGAGACACTGAGAAGGCTGATTCATTTTGTTAATGTTTTGGCTTCTATTAGTGGTATCCCCTGCCTCTTCAACCAGAAAAAAAGAAAGATAACAATTCATGTTAAATTCTATTTCATAGGCAGAGAAGAAAATATGAATATCAAATGGAGGCTTTCACCTATGTGGTTATACTTAGTGCAAAAAAAGCCTAAATAGTAGTCTTGAGTTACACCTGGATAAGAACATTCCTGCTTTTCAGGAGCATGTACACATGCAATTTTTGCAGTTTTCTGGCACAGATAAATGCTTTCCTGTATGCTTCCAGTCATATGTTAATGAAAATACACTAATTTGCTAGTAAACATAAATCGAAATAGCTAACAGTCATTTTGTACTTCTACTGCAATCCAAATGGACTGTCATTGGTCCTTCTGTTCTCATGATTTGATTGCCTTTTCACAACAAAACCAGCAATACAAAGAGTTATTGTTAGCTTTAGCATTGATCTTAGCAGAGAATGTTTATATCAATGAAACTTGCCAAGTTTCATCAGTTTGTTTCAATGTTTTCATTCTATTTGTATGACCCAATTTTAGTTCATTGATGATAACATGCTTTGATTTAAACTCACTTTGATGTCAAGTCAGTTTGATTCAAAAATCCTGTTGTATTTAACTCATTTCAGTTTTTCTGATGTAATGTTCTTGTACATCAGTAAGTAAAGATTATCTTTACATTTTTCTGAACTCGCAGAGAATGCTTACCTATAAAATTACCAAACCAAAAATAATAACATTTTTATCTAGCCATTCTTTCTCAATGAGAAATAATAAGCTTCTACTCTCCCTTGAAATTTCCAAACAATTTTAACCTCATTCTTGACTTACCAAATATATTCTTTAGTTCTCACTTTCATTTTAATACATTCCAACACCATCTCCTGACAAGATGCCATATTATTTAGACACTGATTTCTTAACAAACAGAAGGAGAACATGCAAACATTATGTGCCAAGAATGTATGTCAGCATCCTGAAAACGGCCAAGTTTCATCGATGATGATTTGCCTTCTTGATTATTTTGACAAGACGATCCATCGCAGTAACCTTGCCACTATTTTTTCACTTTCTTAGATATCCTTAAAACCTTCCCCTAATATTTTCAAATAAATTTCAAACTCTCTTCTGTCTTCTACTGGCAGAAATACGTGAAGCCTCAGGCTCTAGGATTGGCAGTGAATTAGATAAAGAGTGTTTTAGTGCTGCAAGTGTTAGCTGTAATCTTTGGTCTGAAAATAATCAAAACCATTTCTTAGGAAGAAAATATTCTGCATTAAAAGCTATGTTAGACACAGTCAATAATATTTTTTTCTAATGCATATACCATATTAAAGGTTCTAGTTTAGTGGATAATGCAACTCAAGTAATATGGAGGATATAAAGCGTTTAGAAGATATAAAAGCCTTCTAAAGTTAATATGTTCTAGAAAAAATGATAATGCATATCCTTGTTTTTAAATCAGAACCAGTGTGGGGTTTTTAACATCACAAACTTATTAATCTCATTTTTTTTAACAGCTAAGGTTTTTATATCTGCTCTGAGATAAGATACTCTACTGTTTATATCAAATATTTGATATCCATTATTATTGCTGTGGTACAGAAACAGCTGGAAATTAAGCTGCAAGTGGCAGCAGCCACTTCCCTTCCCCCACACCTCTCCCATGAGAAAGAGACAAAGAGGCAGAGATAATAAGTTGAGATAACAATTTACTGGAAAAAACAGAAATAAGATGAGGAAAACAATAACAATAACAGCAACAATACTAATAGCAGCAGTGTGTAAGAGAAGGTGATTAAATTCCAAAAAGGAATTTGAGGAATTCCTTGCTTGAGGAAGACTGGACCAAGTCAATGCTACCACAGCCAGTGACAGCTTCCTGGGAGAAAGGAGAAAAAGGCAGGCACTACTGCAGCTATTTTCCCCTGAGTGGGAGACAACAACAAACATTAGTGGACAAATCTTTTGCACCACGCTCCTCCCCAGACTTGAAACAGAGCAATATTGGATGAAGCCTACAAGTTTGGACCATGTTGCCCCACCTCCCCGTGGCTTTGCTCCCCTGGAAAAAGGAACACAAATGGTGTACATCCCACTGGGCATTTCTGGTTTTCTTCCATACAAAGCCACATCCCCAAAAAATTATGTGAAGGGTATAAAATAACCTAAATGTGCCCTCATGGCTCCAGGATCCATCCCCCTCACTGCAAGAGTGACAAAATAACTCTGCTCTAGCTGAAACTAGGACAGTTATGGAGCCAGTTTGCTTAAAACATAAGTTCATGGGCATTTTATGGGGAATCAAAAGTGAAGGCCTTACAAATCACAATCCTCACTGGGATAATCAGGAGATTTTATATTCAAAAGTGGTTACTCTCATATAATCTGACAGCTTTTGTTATGGAATTTTAAGACTGCTTCAAATGCAATTGCTGGGGTTGAACTAAAATTACATGTTTTATAAAGTCTGCCCCATTAAGACACATTTTATGACAAAATTAACCCATAACTCCCAAAGGTACCTCTCAGTGTTTTATGCATCTCCTAGTTTTTCTACCTATACAACCTCATTCTACAGTGCTTACTGATTTTGAACAAACAGGTTTTTTCCAGATTTTTTCCCTACAAGGTATGTAAATAATTCAGTTACATAGATATAGTCTTCTACTTACCTTCAAGATGTTTTATATATTCCCTATGGAATACAGTCCAAAGCACAGTGTTATTTCAGAGGGCATAATCTGTCACAGATCCTGTGACATATCTGTCAGTGCTGTGTGGATCTCTTGAACAACCTCAAACATCTCAAGGAAATGGTTGAGTCCTTGCATATAGTGATAAAAGCATGCCTTAACCCCAAAAGTAACCCCAAAAGTAAGTATTTTCTTAGCAAGCTAAAGACTTTGAGGTTTTGAAGTCTTCAGTAGCAGGAACATTTTTCAATATTCTAATAATTCTTGTTGACCTTTGATACGTAAAGTCCCAGTTGGTACCTTTCTTCAAGTTCCAATCAATATGGTCTACTTTTCTAATGCAAACTGTGTAAGTGTATTTTTACTCATATTGTGTGTACCTTTTAATCAAAAAAATGATTTGTCACAGTTAAGAATGTAGAATAACATTCACAGAATGTTCTGAGTTGGAAGGGACCCAGGAAGTTCATTAAGTCCAACTCTTATGTGAGTGGCCCATACAGGGATCAAACCTGCAGCTTTGGCTTTATTAGCACCATGCTTCTGTCAGCTGAGTTAGTTTCATAGGTTTGTTCAAGTTACTTAAATAATGTATTTTTTGCTTCATATTCATTAGGTTTATTGATGGTGATTTCTTCAGGCTTAAATAATGGCATTAAGGTACAGATTTGAACTGGTTTAACCTTTGAGCCTTGCACTACAATTCCTTGTTTCTTGAAAGGTAGTTGCAGTAGTTACAACCTTGATCATATGTAAATATGCTGTTAATTCTACCTCCAAAGCTGAAATGATTCTCAAGGCATAACACCAGTTATAAGACAAAATCTTTAATCAAGGTTCAGTGCCCAGGATAATGTTTGTTTCTAGACTTATCTGTGTAATGCATTTGTAGTGCCAGTAGTCTCCCTTTGAAGGTTTAAATGGATGTGTTAACATGCAATGAATTTAGAGTGAGTGATTGCCACTGATATATTTTTCAGTGTCAATTTGTAGGGAAAAAATCAATGTAGCAGTACTTCACTTACTATTTTAAGTCTGAAATTTTAGAATTAAATTCATTAATTAAACATGAATATTAGTACATTTTTAAGCAGAGATTCAGACTATATTATGCTGTGTTTTAAATATGACATGTTTGCAATATACAGTATGAAGATATATTTAGGTAATTTTTATTTAAAGTGTACAAAATCCTTTTTTTCTGATTAGGTATTGCTGCAAAAAACATTTTCTTCAAGGATTCAAGCTCAGAAGGCACATCACCTGAAAAAAATCCTATGACCTGCTTCAAAACACTCCAAATCTTCTTGCTGAAACTCGTAGTTAAATTCACCTTCCACTTTAGTTAATGAGGAAACAGTAATGCAGTAAAGCACTGAGAAACCATTCAGTCTAAAAGAGGATATTGGTAAAGGCACTCCAATTCCTCTCTGTCCTCCATTGATACAGGATAATATAGTACATTCAGGATTCCACCATCCTTAGCATAACTCCACTAGCATTAGTGGATTTCTAGCAGTGGAGTAGCATCCTACAGTAAGCCTGTGCAACTTGGGAATTAGTTACATGTATTGACCATTTGTTTGTGCTTCTGTTTCAGCTGATTATCATTAGTTGTATGAGTGATCTGAATATAGTTTTGAGCTGTTAACTCTGACAATCTTGTTGGATTGTTTGTGATCTGTAGATTTAAGATATGGCCTTGTATTGACCACTTACCATCCCCATTAAAAAACTTGTAGCATTATCTGATGTCTGTCAAGTGAATTGATTTACCTTTATTGCTTTTCTTCCTCAGTTGCCAGCTTCACTGTGAACACAAGCCAATTTTTATACTTCCTTTATGTGTTTTTGACAACAAATTTCTCTCAATGTGGCATTTGATTCAATGGGTTTCTAGAGTAGGAGGAACTGAGTTCCTCTAAACCTCCCCATAAAAGAACACATTAATATATGAAGTTTGGGACTCTGAAAAAAATCTACAAATCACAGCTGAGACTAAAGTCAACTAAACCTCAGTATTTTTTCTGGAATTATGACCTTTTTCTAGAATGAAAAAAATCAGAAATAATTGTGCAAACTTTTAATAGTAACCAATAAGAAACCTCTAGTTTGTGTATACATAGGGTATAGCGACACCCAGAGGAAAACAAACAAAGATTTTGAAAATCCTGCATCCAAATTCTCTGAATTATGGAAAATGAAATGGTAATGGTGAAAAATAAAATAAAATAAAAAAGCGTTATAAAATAATTTATCCAAGGGGGGAAATAAGGACATGTACTTTTCTCCCTATCAGTGCAGGGCTGCTCCTTAATAGCCTCTCTTAACAATTCTGCTGTAATCAGGAGACATAATGGTTGTCACTTTGACAGAAACCATTGCCACTTAGCTTCAAGACATAAAAAGCTATGGCAGAAATTTCAAACGTGTAAGATTACTTATGCTTAAGGAGAAATCCACCTTAGAATAGTAGAAGTAAAAGTCATTAAAGTCTTACAATTGTATCAGACTCTTTCAGTAAGGGCAACAGTTCACTTGCCTATTAGAAGTTAATCATGTTATTCTTGAGAACTTTTTGACCTAAAATCTATAACCTGAATGACTGGAATTCTTTATATAATACATTTCTCACTATCAACAAGTTATGTTCCTGAAAAAAAGTAAAGGAATTAAGATTATTCACTTTAAACCTGTTTTGTGTGAATGTATAGGAAATGAAAAACTAAAATATTGCAGTGAAACTGCAGAAAGTTTATAATTCTGCATCTCTAAACTTGGATCATATTTCACACATATTTCTTACAAGCTCAGCTTTCAGTGTGCATAAATGCTGATTTTGTTTCAATTCTTGCAGCTTGAATGTAAAAAAGTGTGTCATTTGGATAGCAAATATCAACATTTCTTCTCTCCAGTTCTTCAAGGAAACAAATGGATAAACACAAGCAGCAGAAATTAGTCAAGCAAGTGATCTATTAACCTAATGGATATAGAATGGGGAGCTCATGTACTGCAGTTTAAATCTCTGGGGTAAAGCTCTTTGCAGCTCTAATTTACCAATTTGTTAAATTTCAAACACAACTAAGAGACATTACAGCCAATTAGTTCCAGTAAGACTATAAGGCTGTATATATTTAAATACCCCACTTGTACTGCTGTCCTGATAAACTGAAATATCTCTCATTTCTTTCCAGACTGTTCCACTGTAGCAGTTGTGCATAAAAATCTCATTTGGGACAAAAGTGAAAAGTCGTTAAAAATTAAATTAAATTCATTCAATTAAGATAAAGAAATATCTAAACCAACTACTAGTAAGAAAAATTTTATTTAGTTCATTTCTGTCAAATTGGAACTTTAAAGGGGCTTCCAACTATCAAAACTCCTTCTATTTGAACTTAAATGGCAACTCTAATTTAACTTGGCATTTATATTTTTATTTATTTATGTATGCATGCAGAAATATGAGTTTCACATGAATCTGGAAAAAATAATTTAAAAAATAAACAGCACAGAGATACTTAAGGACTGTGAAGTTACCAAGTCACAGAGAGGCTCTTACAATTTTATGTATTTTCTTCTGTCTGATATTGTGTCTATTATCTGCAATTTTAAATTTTAACATTTAGTAATCTTGCTCTTTTTTGAAGTTTTTAAGGTGTGTTTATTTCTTTGTCCCTCTGAAATATACCTTACCATGTTGTACCTCAAGAGCTTTACGTTTCAAATGAAAGGATGACATAGATACTCAACATACCAAATGAGATACTCAACACAGTAAATGAGAGCATGACAGAGAGGCTTGGCAGAACAAGGAGATGATGAAAGCATATTAAAATAAATAAATCAGGTTTTTTTAAGACCCTGACCCCAAAAATTACTTGAATTTTTTCAAGTAAAATGTCACATAGTTGAATATATTTTCTCTTTGTTGCTACAGTCAAAGGTATTATATTCTGATCCAAACCAAGCATGAATTTTCATCCATATTTTACATTTTGATTAGATCAGTTTCACTTACCATAAAACACAGGTTACATACTGCATATATCTATACAATATGTCTATATTGCATTTACCAAAAATGTATATGATAAAATTTATATCTATTAATAGATACACATGCAAAAAACCAAATGCACACACACACACACATAGGCACATATCTATGTATATGCATGTACCTATTGAGCCATACCATCAAATGAGGTGTCATTACTTGCTAGTATGGTTAGAGAATTTAAAGATTAAAACCCGCACCTTCAGGAACATTTAGGACACTGGCTGCACTTGATTTGTAATCTTCAAAAGTTATCTTTCCAAATTGCTCTATGGATTTGAGATGCTGTTTTGCACAAGATGATTAATTTTTTTAACTCATTCTCAGGAACCTTGTTTGATATAAAACCAATGCAATTTCTGAAAGTCTACCCTGACAATTGCATCCTGTTGGAGTTTCTTTACATTAGACCATAGCTTTTTAACAGATGCCTATATAATCCCTTTCTAAAACACAAAAACAAAAGCTAGAGAGCAGTAATTCAGAGGTAATTCATATGCTTTCTTTTACCAGAGATTCCTTAGTCTAACCAATTTCTCAGGTCCAAATTCATACAGACTAATAAGAGGGAGACAATAAACAAAGATTAGGATGAATGAGAAGTCTTCTGCCTTGTAATGCCATCAGAGTCCTTGAAGAGAGAGAAAAATGGACACCCAAGAATAGACCTAAAATTTGTATATCTGACAAACATGCCCAGTGTAACAACTACATTTCACATCTAACTAGGATAGAGAGAGATTAATTCACTTTTGCTTTTACTGCTCTTGGGCACATTCCACAATCATTCCACAATCTGGATCCATTGTTCTCATAAAAACTGTGATAATTTATATATTCTCACCTAGCTGATCAAGGGAAGCCAGTTAATGCAGTCTTTTTGGATTTCAGTGCAGCTTTTGATACTGTCACTCACATGATCCTTCTGGACAAAATGTCCAACACAGCTGGATAAACACATCATGGTGTGATGGGAGAGCAGCTGGCTCGTGGGTCAGGGACAAAGGGTTACAGTGAATGGGGTGACATCAGAGTGGTGACCTGTCACTAGTGGGGTTCCACATCCCTGCTCCATCCTCAGCCCTGTGCTTGATCTGAAGCATTATAGAGTGCAAGTGATATACAGGTTGTTATCAGAGAATATAAATCCTTTTTTGATTTGGAAAACTTATTCACCTTAAACATAAAAAACCCTAACTAATTTTTTATCTTCAGATTACATACTTAGGAAAAACAGTAACTGATAAATCATGATGCAAATTTCCAATACTCAGTTTTTTAATCTTGAGAAATTTGGCTCTCAGTTTATTTTAAAATTTACAAAATTATCCTTGGTTCCTTTGATCTTCTCCAACAATGCATGAAGGCAGTGCTTTGCTCCAAATCAAAGAACAAAGCAAGCAGTAGCATCTGCTTCTGTAACCACTGATTCTACCTGCAGAAGAGAGGAAAGGGCTTCCTCTGACAGAGCTTGTTTGCAGCTCAGCCTCAGATAGACTGGGGACTGTGCCTGCCTGATGCAATTACACACCAGCTGACAGTGGTTACATGCATTTCTTGTAACTGAAAAAAGGAGCTTATGAGTTATTTTTCTCTCTCCTTATCTTTCATCCCTCTTTTATTTTTTTATTTTTTTATTTCTTCATTTAAAGGAGAAATTTTACTTGATGGTCAAAATCCCTTTAGGTAAGGTGACTGATTAATGGTGGAAAAAATAACGAAGGGAAGTGAATTGCCATTAAAGAGGAAAGGGGGGATGGTATGCTGGAAAGCAGCTCTGTAGAGAATTACCAGGGGGGTCTGAGTGACAACAAGTTCCATGAGCCAGCAGGGTGCCCTTAGGAAAGGCATCCAGCAGGTTGTGCAAGGTTATCCTCCCTGCTTACCCTGCTCTGCCCTGGTGAGGAGGCATCTGGAGTTCTGTGATCAGTTCTGGGTTCACCAGTTGGAGAAAGACAAGAATCTACTGGAAAGGGTCCAGTGCAGCGGTATGAAATGATTAGAGGACTGGAACATCTCTCTTAGTAGGACAGGCTAAGAGAGCTGGGCTTGTTTAGCCTGGAGAAGAGACACCTGAGGGGGCATTTTATCAATACGTACAAATATCTTATGGGCAAGTTACAAGTGGATGGGGCCAGACTGTTTCAGTGGTGTTCAGCAGCAAGACAAAAGCCAACAGGCACGAATGGAAACACAAGAAATTCCATCTGAACAGGAGGGAAAGCTTCTTTACTTTGAGGGCTACCCTACGATATCTGCTCTAGGTGTACCTACCTTAGTAGATGAGCTGGACTAGATCATCTCCATCATCGTCCAACTACAACTATTCTGTGATTCTGTGGTAAGGAGAAGTGAAATAGTCTCTAAAATTTGTTGTTCTTTTTCACACAATGTTGAGATTATCAAATTTTGAGGAAAAAATTCCTGTGAGAAATATGCCTTAGCAGAAAAAAGTCACTAAATGTTTCAATTATTAAAGAGAAACAATTATAACAAATCTTTCTGGACCATTTTCAACTTAATAAAAGGAAAGGGATTGTTTCAGGCATAACTAGTAAAAGAGTGAATCATGAAGAATGAATAATAACATTTTTGTAGGGGATCATAAGATACACTAAAGAGAATTCTGTAAAATATGGCTTATCTTAAGTGACCCAAGCATTTTGATTTTTTTTTTTAATATCTTAAAATATATTCAAAGACTATTGAGAAGGTGTAGGTTTGGTTTTTGGTTTTGTTTGTTTGATTGGGGATTTTTTGTGAACCTTCATGTTTACGATAGTCTAAAAAAATTTATATGAAAAATCACTGATAATATCCTCAGGATCTTTTTTGATTTTCAGTTTTTCAGCCTTCTAACTTCGATGTTCATTATGAGAAATGGTTAGATTAGCAAAGTGTTCATGAATGAGTAACTGACAAAATGTTAAAGTAATTAGGTGCTTGGTAATACATACAGAATTTTTTTGTTTAAATTGGTCTTTATTGTGAGCATTAAATGTATGCTCAGGGAGGATATAAATGCCATGAGTTTATGTGCAGGCATAATATAAACTAGCCATTACAAAAATCCATAGCTGCAAACAAAGAATTATAGAAAACCATTAACAAAAAACAGTGTTCTGTAATGGAGTTGTAGCTTAGATATAAATTGAACTTAATGGTGTCACGTCATCCTGGTGTTGCTTTATCTCCATGACAGATGAATTGGGAATTCTCCTTTTCAGTCTTCTTTTTTCCATAGTAAGAAAACCTTGTTCTTAAAATTTTTATGCCTAGGTCACTTGTACAAAATTTTACTCATTGCTATTACTGTGTTTTGTCTTCTGTCTGGTTTGTCTAAATGCTTACTGTAGTGTGCTGGTCAAAGCTAAACACTGTTATTCTCATTGTACCACATGGCAGGACTCAACAATAAATCTCTGGTGTTAAAAGCATCCCAGAATTTTATATTGCTTTCCTACAAGAGTATCACTAATTTCTTATCATTTAAAAAATTTGTATTTGAATATTAGTGAAATATTCCTTATATACAAAAATTCCTTATTTTATATTTGTATGTGTGGCATTTGCAAGCAAAGTGGAGCTGTTTGCTTTGTCCTTATTCCATTTCAAAGTTTTTATTTCAGACTGTTTCTCTGATTTATGAAGATCATTCAACCTCTCAAGTGTTTTGAAAATCTCATGTTTCGTATCATCCATCTACTTTGTACTTTTATGCTCAATGCCATCAACTAAGCCCTTCATAAAAATACCAAATCATGCTAGTTCAGATTTCTGTGATCTATGGCATTTATAATGAAATTTGGCAACACAGTAATAACTACAGATCTTTGTGCAGATTTGGGATTTTGTCTCATTTTGCTTGAAATACGGTTTAAAATATAACACTACTTTAAAGAAAGCAGAGATTTACCTTATGCATGGTATTGCTCTACAGAGAATTCATTCTGTAAGGAAAAGGCTTTGCTTACACACACCAGGAAATGTCTTAGCTATATATTAATGCAAGGGTCTCAGAATGATCCCTTGGCAATAATGGATTATGCAGTAGTGAAAAGGAAGCATTTCTCACATGCTGTAAGAATTAGATATTCCATATAATGTGCTAAAAAGATTTATCATGAATTTATGATTCCAGAAGCCATCATAATGCTACAGCTTATAAATTTGAACTGAGAAAAGAGAGCAACTAGTAATGGAATACATTCAGAACACGATAAGTAGAAAATTAACCTTATTCTACTATTAAGTTGGTCATAATCAATAGCTTTCACAAATACCATAAAATGTCTCTGATTTTCAATCTACATTTCCTTAAAATTAACATCTAGAATAAATTGCTTTTTTATTACTATTATTGTGGGGCACCCTCTCCTTGGAATTACTGTTAAGGTCACATACAGTAAAATCATATCTTTAAGTACAAAATTATTTTGATAAGGAATGGAAAAGCCAGAAAATGTTGGCTTCAAATAAGCCAGCATTTAAAATATATTTGACGTACCAGTAAATTGTCTGGATAGTTCAGAAACTGCAAGTGCTAGGGAAGTATTTCATAGTTCAAATTTATGGCCTTTTTTCATGTTGAAATAGAATTAATGACAATCCTATAGATCAGATACACATTGTTAATTTCACAAAGAGGCTAATAGTTTCTTCATTTATGAAAATAGGTTGCTTTAGTACTCACAGCCTGAGCCTCATTTTACACCCACAGGTTCTCAGGATCCATTCTCTTTCACTCAACTTTAGGCATTTTTTTCAATGAAAGACACCAGAACTACATCAATTAAAGAGTAATTTAAATATATACGCACACAATAGAGAGAGAAAAGGAGGGAAGAATCAACTGTGAACAGAATGGAGTCTTTTCATCGGTAAAATACAATAGATTATTTCTTATAGGATAAAATTCACTTTACCCTGAAAGCCCAAGTAATCATTGTGTGAGAGAAAATGTGTGAATGGGATGAAAAGATAAAAATCAGACACTTCTCAAAGTAAGCTAGGGTAGGGGGCTGTAGCAGAACTTCCCTGTGATGACTATCACAACTAATCCAACAGAGGAATTAGGGCACCGTTCAGACTATGGCGTTTAGAGATCTTGTTGCATTTCCCTAAGTTTTATTGCATGGGTTTTTGGCAGATCTGCTCAGACCACCTAGGCTGCTTTTCTTCATAACTTAGGCATGAGATATCATAATCTATCTCTTTTGCTCTGGGCCCCCTACTACTTCTTTGAGCCACGATTACAACACCATTACACCATTATGCTATTACATGTTACAAAGGGTTTCCAGTTTTTTAAGTTATGTTTCTCTTTACCTAGTTATAAAACTAGAAGATCAGGTTAGACTAGATTTTGAGAGATCTGAAATTATTCTCAAGAAATTGGGAATCTCTCTCAAATTAGAAAAATTTGATTGTGATCATATATAAATATATGCACTCTATATAATTAATACAAATGACATTGGTAAGCATTCTAATTTACAAGCCAGATTTTGTCTTGGAATTATGAAAAAAAGTCTTAACTTTCTCATCTTTCTCATGTCTCATTTTGTCATGGCCTTTTTATATAGATGGAAATATCCCAGTTATTCAGCCAAATGCTCTTTTCATGTTTTACCTATTAATTCCTGTTAATAAATTTATATTGTTAATAACCATGGAATTTGGTCCATCAGGACAAATCATACAACCTTCTGAAAAGAAGTTTAATCACCAGATAAATATGGCACACAATAGATGTTTGTGAAGAATCAGTCTCGTAACAAATACAAGACAAGAAAGCTCCTCCACTCATCAGTCCAGTTCTAATTTTTTTCTCCTTAATTTTCTTTTTGCTTCCTCAAACATGCAATTGTGAAGAAATCAGTAGCAACCAGGAGTCATCTAGGCAAGGCAGCTCCATGTTTTCTTGATCCTTAGAACTTTTGATATGTATCTGCTAGTGAGTGTGTGTAATTCTCATTAAATACATTTAGAAGTAAAGTTCAGTTTCTTTCTTGTAATCTCAGGAAACACTTTTGAGAAGTGTTTGAATGTAGGTGTTCAAAACCTGTCATCAAAACCAAGAGAAAAGACAGGAAAGTTTTAAGAAAGGTAAGTGGCTGACTTTTGTGTGTTTAGAAGATTTTTGAGAGTAGGTTTTGAGAGTACTTCTGTCTCTACATTTCAGAAGCCATGCATGCCAAAACCCAGGCTTTTGACCTGTGTGAATTGTACTATAAGTTGTAGACACACATTGGCCAATGAGTGTTCAATACAGGGGTATGCTCACTTGATTTCTTGTTCTGGTACAAATGAAATCCATTACAAAGTCATAATAATGTTTTTCTAAAGTAATTTTATATTTAATTAGTAGGTTGGATTGGTTTTCAAGTTTTAGTCTCAAAAAGACACAAAGTGCTGTGAATTTACCATAATGGATTTGATAAATACCTGGCAAGATATGACACAAGCAAGACAAAGTCAAATTGGAGCTGGAATATGAAGTTGCATGTGTTATCTGAGCAGACATTTCTTTATTAAACAACCAAAGATGATACATTAGACAGTGTCTCTGCCATGAGACTGAGATGTAAAATGTTTCATTTCTCACCAAAAATATCCTGAGAAGTACAGCTGCAACAGATGACACTGGTAGCCCTCCACCATTTACTATGTTGAGAACCTGCTGCAGGAGGGCTGTCCATGACTTTGAGGTAGCACGCAGGACCTCAGTAATTTCTGTGCCTTCCAATATCCAAAATCATTCTGTAGTGGAAGGACTTGAGTCTCTGGAAGGTATTTCCTGCAAAATCCATTGATTCAAAGAGCACTTGATATGAAAATGATGTGTGCAGCCAAATATATTACTATTTGCTACTTATGTGCATTTATATTTATTTTAGCTGTTAGCACTTTGAAAATTCTGGCCCATGATTCATTGTTCTTTAATGTACCACATCCTGTCTTGCCAGCCTTAAGATCTAATAAATTAGTTTGCTGATTCCTTGGTTTCCATGTATGCTTGCACGTTGATTTGCTGGCTTGCTTGTTGTTGATGGCATTGTAAGGATCTATAGGATGAGCCGTTTCTACAAAAGCCTTCCAAACATATATGAAATAATCTGCTCTCAGTGGTCTATGTTGTAAAAATGCCAATGAAGTTAGATTTTATAGTAGAAGTGAACTAAAGAGAATTGTTGAAACTTGACCTTAATCATTCAGGACACTAGCTAATATAGAGGAGGGAAGTTCAGAGGTTTAAGCAAATTCCCTGTGAGAATTCAGTGTAGGAAATTTTCCCATGTGATAGCCCTCAATGGACTTCTTTTCATTAACTTTGTACAGACATCTATGCAACGCCCAAAAGGTATTTGACAGTCTAATTTGGAGCCATAAATGCTTCTACCACGTGACTAATTTTCTTCACCTACTGATTATGTCTGGCACAGCATACTTCAAAAAGTCACAGTGCATGCAAATAACATGACAGAATAGCAGTACTTACAGTATTGTGCTTACTTTGATTAATTATGGTGTAACTAACTGGAAAAAATTATCAGCAAATGCAGCAAAAGGACACTGCTGTTGTAATAAAGACAATCTAAACTGAATCAGCAAACAAGATACATTACTATTGTCCTTATTACACAGAAAAATACTTATTTTAGTTGAACTATATGAAAAAGCTCTGACATTTGCTTGCATTTGTTTTTTGTAAGCACTTATTAGGATTTTATCCTTTCCTTTGATGAACAACATCAGATGCATACTGAGAGAAAGAAAAGAAAAAGTATTAGCTATAATGCCTAACATTTCTTTTCACTAATTGTAGATAATTGCAGATATTTTTTGGTCCCTGTGATTTTCATTTTTCTTCATTATAAGGGCAAACCCTAGGCATCATTAAAATAAAATAGAAGCAATACCACTGAGCATTCCCAGCATTATATACAGCATGTCCACTGATCTGACACACAGAAAAATAAATTCCAGTATATATCATGTAATGAATAATTATATAAGCAAGAGGAATTAAGAATTAATTCGTTCATTTAGGCCATTGCTGAAAAATAAGTATCATACATATCACACACATTCTGTGTCACATCATTTGTCATAATATTAGAGTTACTACTCAAGTGGTTTTCAACACATTCTATAGTTTTTAGCATCCAGTATAGAAACCCAAGAAAAGGAAGCAATAAGTGAAACATTGAGTGGCATGTGAGAGAAAAACTGAAAAATTCACATATCAAAAATCTTTATGCAGGTAAATTTCTATCTGGATATTTAATAATATCAGTAAATGCAATATCTTTCTTTCCAAATGTCAACTGTTGCTGATCAGAAATGCTGAAAAAAGTTCAAAGAATAATGATAAAAATAGTTAAGAATAATGCCATGAATTAATTTGTACATATTTTTGTATTGTTATTAATACCAACTCTAATGTGAGGGTTTGTTGTTTTGGTTTGCTTTTCTAATCAGATAGCTCTTTTTGGAAGAGAGAACAAAAGAATGTGCTCTCTTTTAAAGACTGAGTTCTGTTAATGTTTCTCTCCATGCAGACAAGGGCATTTCTTGCTCTGTTAGTTAAGGGTGAGAATGAACCAGCAGTTTGGAAGGCAAAAAAAGGTCTTTATAGCAAACATCTTAGACCTAGTGTGTAACAGGTCCTCATCTTCCAGAACATCATTTGACAGGATAAAAATATTTTGCTGCTCCTGGGACAATAGTTCTAAATATTTTATGATTTTAACTAACCTACACACAGTTTAAAGTAATATTTTTTTTATGGTAGGGTGTGTACCTAATGACACTATGGTAAACATAATCTTTGTTACAAAGCTGATAATTTGAAGTATATCAAGATATGAGGGGAAAGTTCCAAATAACAAATTCATACAAAGTAACTTTCAGCACAGTAAAATTATGCTTAACTCTTCTCAAATTCCCTGCTGATTTTATGACCATCTTTTGAAGAAGGAATGATGCTTGATGGTGGCTGCAGTGGCAGATTGTACTGTTTTATGACAGTTTTGACACTTACAGAAGTAGTTTTCTCTAAAGTTCCAAGAGTTCATCCATCCCACTCTAAAACCCAACTATTTCAATAGCTCTAACAGTATTTCTTGCAGCTATCCTTGTATTGTTACATAAGTTCTTTAATACAATAACTGTACAAGGACTCTCAGATATTCTCAGTGAACAAACACCTCCTGAGAAGATTATTGTTGTCTGAAAAAACATAAGATCTGTTCCAGCCTTTTCCTTTAAAGAGTAATAGATAGAGATTTTTTTACTCAATAAAGAAAACAATTTTTTCAGAATTCATCTTTCTCCTTCCATATTTTTTATCCTTATGCTTGTACATTTCAGTCAATCAATTAGATCTGAAAACACAGCTATTCAAAGAAAGTTATCAAATTGCTGACTTGGGGGTATGGTTTAGGGGGGACTATGATTGTGCTGGGTTGACAGTGGGGCTAGATGACCTTTAAGGTCTTTTACAACATTGATGATTCTGAGATTGTGGGAATATAGTATATGCAAAATTTCCAATGTCAATAAAATATACATCCCTGTCAGCATGAAAAGATGAAAAATCCTTCATTTAAGTCCAAATCTGGAAATCAGTTTAACTGTGTGTACAGTAACTGGCTACTCTGGCATATTTTGATGTGATTTATAGATCAGGTCACTCCTATTCATATTCCTATACACTATCTCTGTGTCAGCTGTCCTCAAAAATGCCTAAAGACAGCAGTGGCCCTGAAGTTTCTTATGATCCTAAAATTCCACCTCCATATATACTTTCTGGTGTTTAGAATCTAATTTGCCCTGAAGATCATCAGAAGTCATAAAAAGGCATTTTTCTTCCTGTCTTCTTTTAACAGGGTCTGATAGATGAAAATGCTCTGACAATTCCTCAATTTAAAGCTTATGAAAATATAAGACATCCTTTAAACATGTTGTGATTCCTGTTTCTTCTCAGTATTTTAGCTTCAGAAGGTTTCTGTAGAGTTAAAAGGGTATCATTTCAGTCTCTGTGTCTGAGAGTTTAAATAAAATACGTCCAACTTATTGTCCAAGTTATTCAATAAGTCCAACAATATGTCTAAGTTATTCAATATGTCCAAGTGCAAACCTTCAGATGAACTAATTTCACAGCAATGATGACTCAGATTTATAGCTCAGTCTTTTCACAAGCCATAGTGGATTCAAGTCCTGAAGAGGAATAAGAATTTAAGCAATGCTCTGTCTTTGGGGGAGGGTTATGTATACTTTTTAGTGGGCCCCTACTGATTTTATCATGGTTTTAAGCATCTAATTTCTACAAGCAGATCAGTCTGGAAAAGTGTTTAATCTAGATGCTGATTAGCTAGTTTGAAGCACCATGACATTAAGAAAGAGCTATCATAAATGCAGGGGACTTTTAATATTAATCTTCAGGGAATAAATGAAAAGGTGGTGTTAAGAACCAATGTCACTGCTGAAGTGGGATTTGATTTCATTTTGCTTTCTCATCATCATTAATGTTTCTGGGGTTCCTTCCTGTTTGAGAACCATAATAAAACATAGTATTTTTAATAATTCATGACACAGGGTATGCAGTAGAACAAATTCTAAAATAAAACGCAATCATACTCTACTAAGTTGAACCCAGTAAATTGTCCCTTTACTTGTAATGAGAGATGAACAGTGAGAGGGAATCACAGAATGGGTCAGGCTGGAAAGAACTACAGTGGGTCATTTTGTCCAACCTCCCTGCTCAGGCAAGGTCATTCTAGAACACATCACACAGAATTCTGTCCAGATAGTTCTTGAATATCTCCAGAGACAGAGATTCCACTGCTTCTCTGGGCAGTCTGTTCTAGTTCTTGGTCATTCACATAGTAAAGAAATTCTTCTGCATATTTAGGAACCATCAGCCCATCAGTTTCTCTCCATTGCTTCTCAACCTGTTGGTAAGCACCACTGAGCAGAGCTTGGCTCCCTCCTCTTGAAGCCCTCCTTTCAGACATACATAGACATTGATGAGGTCCTCTCTCTGACATCTCTTCTTGAAACTGAACAGGCCCAGCTCGCTCAGTCTTTGCTTGTGAGAGATGCTCCTAAATTGGGTTTGTTGCCCTTTTCTGGAACTGACACAACACTTGCATTTCAAACAGTTCTCCTCTCCCCAGCTCTCCAACCCATGGAAGTCCTTCTGAGGCTTCTGCACAGCACTCTGGGTTATTGGCCACTCCTCCCAGATTTATATTGTCAGTAAACTTGCTGAGGAGGCATCTGGACCTTCATTGAAGACATCAATTAATAAGTTACACAGTACTGGGCCCAGTATTGAACCTTGCAGGGCACCACTCCTGGGAGGTCTTTTACAAGACCCTGTGTCACTTCTTATGGCCCTCTGTGATCTGCTGTTCAGCCAGATGGGAACATCAGAGGAAATCAGAGGGGATATTAAAAAGTAAAGAAAATATCTAAAGTAAAAATAATTTGCGACCTTGAATCTTAATTAAGTATTTCTTGGAGGGAGTGCCAGGCATTTTTCCATAGAGGCAAAAGACAGTTAATAAAAAAAATCAACAAAACAAACTGTGATTTAGAAAGGCATTAATGAGCTTTTCTGACCCTGGGTTTGTTTTATCAAATATGATATTGAAATCTTTTACTAATCAAACTTAAGTCAAAGACATTTTTAACACAGCTTACTAGATATTGTCCTAAAATAAGCAGCACAGGCTCCTTTTTGGTTGATATTAATTGGACATTGATGCAAACTGCACATAACTTATACTGTTTTCCTTTTACTCCATGTCAGCTTCTCAAGTTTGATGAACCTCATAGTGGTTTTTTTGTTTGTTTTCTCAAGAAAACCTAAATCCCCAACACCCAGAGATACAGGACCTCTTTCCCATTATCATTTGGTCCTATAAATAACTGTTTGGTGTTCAGTCACACAAAAGAAGCAACAGAGTTGTTTCAGTTTAGTATCTGAAATTAGATTTGTATTCCATATAGAATTTTCCAGGCTTCTACCTGTCTGTATTATATTCACAAAGAACTTTTCACTCTGATAAAAGCAGAGAAAGGAGGAGGGAAGAGAAGAGGCAGAAAAGTATGTATTACTGCCTTCTACACTACCTCAAAATTGCCTGCTGAATTAGTTAAGATTGGTTCAAAATCAGATCTCAAAAACCGAAGTTATATCTGATCTCTCTGACACACCCTATTCATACAGCATTTATGCAACACTTACAAGGTTACTGTCATTGAACATTTGAACAAAATCTCATTTTGTCCTGACAGATTTCTGTTCAACATGTAATAGATGGCAATGTGCCCTCCTTGCCGTACACTTTTGTAAGCTTAATTACTTTCTGCCTCATCTCATCTTGCACAATCAGTACTACTACATTCATTCTGAGAACTGATTTTCTATTCCTTTTATTTGTGCCTAGAATTTGGTCTGTGAAACAAGCCCAGGTTCTTGTATCCTGTGCCAGCTTCAGTGGTTATGAATACTTATAGCTGCATGTCCATTCCAGAGTCCACCCAAAAATCTCACAGAAATCAAAACTGTGGGGTTTACCCCATTCCACATAAGAAGGGAAATTATATTCTTACTTCTGGACTATCTGTACCTCATAAAGCTATCTTTTGTAAAATAAATGACCATCCAATCATGTGTAACTTTGGAAGCATTTCTGGTGGGTCCAGATTCTTTTGGTATGCAATGTTTTTTTCTTCTTTTGCCAAAAAAAAAAAAAAAAAGAAAAAGTCTTCGCATTTTAATGAAAGTGAAACAATGAGCTAAGCAGACTAAAGCATCTGGATCTGCACAGAAGTGCTGTAAAAAACAACAGCTTTTAAAAATGAAAGGTGGACGTTGCTAGTGTGTCTATGCAGCAGCTAAAAAGATGTTGAGGGACACTCAATTATGACTTCAGATTCAGATTACTCAGTTATCACTGCAGATTTATAGAATCCTTCTGGTTAGCTAATTCTTCCATTGAAGTACCCTCCTGCAGAGAGCAAGTTTGCTAATGTGCAGAGCAATATGAGTATTTTTAATGATTAAAGATAACTTCTGTCTCTAAGTAATACCATATTCCATTTCTGTATGGTAAGTTAGCTTCTCAAAACTTCTGGGGTCTGTTTTGTGGATTAAATATTAATTTTGAAACTGCTGAAACTGAGGCTTTATTCATTTAGCCACATATTTTTTAAGACACTCTAGGGTAAGCAAGGTATCTGCATGGGGTGACATATATTACAATGCCTGTAGGAAACTTATACACTTCTAAGGTTGAATCTGGGGATCAGAGAGTTTTCATGTTGTCAAATGGTATTAGACATCTATATATGACCAACTGACTCAAGTCCTTAGTATTGAATAATATTTTAATGCTCTTTCATCCTATGAAAAACAGCCAGTTAGAAATCCTGTTATTCCAAAGGATTAATTTAGAGTCTTTGCTTAGTGGTAGTTCATGATGAACAGCTGTTATTTTACTTCTAACACGAATAAACTATTCCACATATAATGTATGGTATATATAGTCCTATCAAAATCTCATATATCTTTACATTGAGTGAACATGGAAATGCTGTTTCTGACTGTTAAATTAGTTGAGAGAAACTGACTATGCTTTGAATAATTACACTATATGGTTGTAATGAAGAAAAACTAGATAGCACTTCCCTTCATTTTATATTTGGGTCTTGTATGTGGACTTCTTCTTTGACTACAAGGAAAGAAGAGTTCTCCTCAAGATTGTCCAGAGACCTCTGTCTAGATAAAACAGTGGCACTGACTCTTAGTGGGAACACTACCTGTTGCAGAAAGTGTTTTCCAACAAGCTTAACCATATAGAAGTTTCAGAACCATTTTGTCAGGGACCAATGATTCCAGTTATAGTTAGACTGAGCTGCTGCCATTCACTTGACTGGTTTGTGTTGAATATAACAAAGAGGAAATTCAGTGCTTTGAAGGGCTATGTGGTATATACAGTTTCTCATCATTATGAATATATGCTCTTACCAATATTTGATAATTGAGGTCCTGTAGATATCTTTTAGTGTGGAAATACCCTCAAACACAAAGGTCCTCTGTTTTCAGTGAACCTGCATATGGAATTCAGCTCCACACACTCAGAAGGAAAAAAACCAGAGATGTCTCTGTATAGTATAAGCCTGAGTAAATACCACCTTTCCAAAATGATGACAAGTGCTTAACTATAATTACATACATTACTAATGCATTTTTTTATCTGCTGAAAACCCTGGTGCAAGGTTTTTATTTTTTTACTTATTGTAAATCTTGGGCTGAACTTTTCTCCTCTCTACAGTGTGATAACTTCAAACTTATCCTCAGTGCCTTGCTGATATCATTTCTGACCCAACTGCATCCTGCTGAATTGCATGAGGCCCTGCAAAGTAGCTTTTATGTTTTAAGGTACAACTACCATAATCTTCCCAACTATCTGATAAAATTTTAATCTCTCTGTCCTCCTTTTTAGAAGTCAGCCAAGGAAAGATGTGTTGACAGCATCTTATTTTATTTACTTTTCACAAATCCCAATGTCTGCCATGTTTAATCGTTTATCTTCTTCCTCCAGTTTTCCTTCCCCCTCCCTCTCACTTTAATCTTTTCTTTCCATTTGGCTTACTGTGGCTGAAGTCCACCTTTGCTTTATTCTAATTATTGTGCAGACTATATTCTTTTATCTAAACACACTCTTTGTTTCCTGAAATGCTCCTGTACTTTATCATTAGATTCTCTCAATGTCATCACTACTTGTGCTTTTCCTGTCTTGATTATTTGATCACTGATGACAGAAAGGATGAGCTGCAGTTTATTAGATTTATTCTGTGGGGCTTGTTGCTAGGTGATACCCCTTAGCCACTGCCATAAATACTTACTAATCTCAAGATTAAATTTCCTTGTTACTTTACATTTAAACAGTGTAAGGTACCTGTACTTAGATGATTTAAAGTGCATTAGAAAACTATTTGGATTAAGGGAGAATTCTGATTGGCTGCAAGATTATTGCTAAGGGATGGATTAATTTGTATGAAGCACACGGTTCTGCACTGCTGTTCAGTATTTCAAACTGCAAAACTCATCTTATTCCAACAATTTGACATACCTTTTTCAGACTGGAACTGTTAGGAGAGAAAAAGCACAACTGAGCAAGCTATTTAGTAATCATAAGGTAACATTCTAGAAGGATTGAAAGTTTGAGGCTCTGCTGGGTTGTATGATTGTCCTATGTTAATCACATTCCTTATGCTGCTTAAAACTTATCCAACTAAACTTTACTGTTTAATATTTATCCAAGTAAAATTAACTATTTAACTCGTGCATGTTCTTGAAAAAAATACCATGTGAAATAAAATATCATGAAGTATACCGTGGTTGTTGTTATAAGACTGTTTGCAAAAAGTCATTTTAGTGTCTGAATATTTTTGTAATTATGAAGAGAGTTATCTGCTTTCAAACAAGATTTTAACCAGAAATGGGAATCAGAATGGAAAATATTCATTTTCTGTCATTTTTATCAGTGAAGAGAAGTTCAAACATATTTTCCTTAGGCCTGTGCCCTCATTTAGGTTAAATCATTGTTTCATAGACCTGTCAGTATAAAGGAACCATAAACTAAACCTATTTTAAGACTAATTTTGTTGCTATAGGAAAATAAAGTAGCCTTTTAATCTAAATCATAAGTGGGACTCATGACTCTTGTTCCATCAAGACCCCTCATTTCAAAGATTTTTTCCTTCCTCTTTGTATTCTGTTCTTTCTTAGTCTACTTCAGGGTTTTTGAAATATTACTGAAATGAGTTTGAGCCACCAGAAAATTAGGCAGATATTATACCAACTGATAATTTAGGTAGGATGTGTAGCTTTACAAAAGTCATTTCTGAATGCCTAATCCTCATTAGAAGTGCAAATGTAGATAAAATTACAGAGAACAACCTCAGTCATATAATGGAAAAATGTAGAAAGAAATGAAACTGGAAATAAATGTGGAAATGAATGAAATTCAAATCTTAGTATCAGTTAACAATGCAATGAATCAAATATATGGGAGAAGCATGCTGGATGAAGAAAAACATCTTCTCAAAGTGAAGACAATCTAGGAAAAAAAAAAGCATAGGATCAAAACATCTCCATGTTTTTATTTTGGTTTATTAAAGAGAGGGATGATAATTCATTTTATTACAGTGCATAAGTATTTCCATGCAGGAGAAACAACTGTTAAAGTGCTCTTAAACAAGGTGATCAATATAACCAATATAAAAGCCAGAAACATTCAAATAAGAAGCCTAGGAGAATTCTTTAAAATTCACAGAAAATTCTATCTCTGGAAAAGTTTACTGAGAGAAGTGTTGAATTTTCTGTCACTTGAAGATGTTCTAGGTTTGTGTGCCATTTATTAGTCTCCATGCAATGTAACTGAGTAATATGCAAGGGCCTGTCTTAATTTAAAGGTCAGACAAATTGATCCAGTCATCATAGCCAAACACACACACACAGAGTTTTATATATATATATGTGCATATATATATAAATGTGGTCAGGAGAGACTTAAAAAAATTCCCAGATCTCAGTGAAGAAAGTAATTAGATAAATACCACCCCAACCCCCAAACTTTAAGTAACTAAACGCAACAACAAAATGCAAATTGTATAAGGCCAAAACCCAGCAAAAAAATGTATTCTTTTTCTCAGTGCTTAATATTTTCTGTCAAGGATTAGAATCCCACTGCACTGAAAATAATAAAAAGAAATAAAACTGGCTTGTATTCTAAACTGGCAAAACACAGCCCCTGAATAAACAGGGTCTGCAGGGTAAGATAAGGTTACTGTCCAGGCATGTGAAGATAAATTAGATGTGACAGTGGCCCAGCCATCAAATGTGGTCATTGATCTAATCAATGGCAACAGAGCAATTATTCATAGGAACATTTTGGTACATATTTTCCCTTACATTTAAGACAGTTTAATTAATTACATTTGTCTATATCCCATTGCATGAAAAACAAAAGTCATGGTCATGCCTACTTATTATTTTCAAATTTACTAATGCAAATAAAAATTCACTATGCAAAGGACAATCTTGATCTCCACCAATATATTTCATTGTTTCATTACTTTAATATTTCAGTTAAAGAAATGAGCTGATCACCAATACTTCCCTAGATTTGCTTACCATAGGTTTAACATTACAAACCCTAAATCCTGAAGGACCAATTCAGTAACCAACCTTTGCATTTACTATTCATATTCTCACTACAGAATATGAATGACTGCTTCAAAGTCATCTCTTCATTATGACAAAATATTCCACCTAAAATATGCAACATAATTTAATAATACTGAGGTCTGCTTGTGGTAGGATAAAGTTTTCACCAAGGCACATGAGAGACGACGCATAAAATTTCTGACCAGCATTTTCATAAAATAACCCCAATGGTAACTGCTAATCTGAACAGATTTGTAGGAGCTAAGCAGGATGAAGGATAAGAAGTTATAAAACTAAAAACAAGTGTAATAATATTCATTAATGTTTTGAGAATTGCAGTTTTATTTTTCTATAATTATTATACCATAAGTTGACAAACCTTCTGGAGTTTTGTTTCAGGGTTTACTTGGCAAAGAAGAGAGTTATAACCTCATAAACAGGCAGGAAGCCATTACCATCCTTAGCCCATTACCAAACACATTACATGCACAAGGGGAAATTTCAGACAGAAAGCCAAACCGTATTTTCAGCATTTACCCACTTCACAAACCCACTTCATATCCACTCAGTAGGTCACCATTTTTCTCAAAATTTTTACTCATGAGCAATGATAAAAACCTTTTAAGAATTCCTGGCATTCATGTTGTGACATCAGTGTAAGACTGAAGATTATATTTGTTCATTTGAGTAGAATTGTGTAAGTCTGTAGAAAATAATCTTGCTAATTTCCTCATATTTATTGTGATTCATCAGTATGCATCCACAGGCAGTGTCCAAATACAGTGAAGCTAGAAGTAATTCACAAGGCCTTAGACTTATCATTAGTGAAACCATCGACTGAACCTCTGAAGGGCACAGTGGTGATTTGAGTGCACATTTTTATTTTAAATAATAATAATCTAAACCTGTTGCAGTTATTTCAGATATCATGCTAATTGATTTATTGTTTCTGAAAAAAACAGCGAGTACTTTTTAATATATAAGACTTTAGTTTTCAATAAGTAGGTGTTAAGACACCAGAAAAATATATATAATGAATAAAATACATTCTGTTACCAGCCATTTTATTCATATAAGAAAAAAAAGTTTCTGGATGAACTGTATATACTAACCAAAAAACTCTACAATCTACTGAGTCCTATATTCAACACTCTATTTAGTAAAAAAATTATGGTATATAATTAAAATATGTATCACTCTTTTCAGAGCCAGAGTCATTGGTATTCATATTTTCAGATTATATTAACATGGTCTTTTTATTATAATGTATTTGTAGAAAATAATCACAGATTTAAATTTTTATTCCTCAATGTACAAGATCATATTAGCTTTGTATTGGGGAGTTTGACTTATCTGGTTTTATGTTAAAATATTATCAAGGCATTAGCACTAAGGATATATTTAGAGTAACATAACACTATAACATAACATGGAGAAGTAATCTATGTGCCTTTTATATGAATTCTTGACTGAATCCTTATAAGTGATATTCCTAGAACTGACAGACAAGACAGGTGTTATTGGGAAGCTTCTTCTGAGGAAACATATCTTATTTATCAGAACTCCTGACAATCTTTGGAGTTAATATTTCACCCACTGAAATGGCATTTTAGGAAAATCTATGTCACATTATCTCTTTAGAAACCCAGAAAGGTATGTGTATGGTGAAGCAATCTCATACCCAGTTCTTGTAGTTCAGGTGGAAAGAGCATTCAGCCTGCTTCTGGTTCCTTTTTCCCCCCTCTCTTTTCAAGCAGAAATAATCAGCATGAAATAGGGGATTTACCTTTCATTCCTTACATGAGTATTTTCCCATCCTCTCAGAGATAAGCCAAAATATAAAAAGCACAAAAAAAGCATTGGAAAACTGCTGAGGAAATAGTTATAAACATTTGGAAATATTCCCTCCCACATTTTACTCTCTGAAAACATCTTTGGAAACTTACGTTCTAGGTCACCCCCTCAACATAGAAAAGTACTATGAAATCTAAAAATGATACACATAAAGACTATTAAAGAAAGTACTACACAATAATAGATTTTATAATGATGCTATTAAAAAATTATTTCTTTCATGGATGGAAAGCATCCTATGTGTTGCTGACTACAAATTTAATATAATAAAATTTATTTTCATATATTTTTCATGTTAAATAGTGTCATTAACATCCATAGGACAACCTAAGTGGATAAGGTAAGCTACATTTGTGCCCAGTCTATTTTCTACTCTGTCTCATTTGAATGCAAACATCTTTGAAGATTTTGTATAACCACTTCAAAAATTTAAACAGAATCTCAAGAGAGGTTGTGTAATTTTCAGTTCACTGAACCAGAGAATAGTCTCTCAAAGCTGTTTCAGTGTTGTCATTACTTCCACCTACAAAAGAAACAGCGATGACTCAAAGTTGGAAACAAGAATAAATAAGCAAATACCTTCATAACAGATAGCTTTCAGAAACTGCCTATTCAACATTTTTCTTGAAAGTTTTGCCTGTGGTAGATAACTGGAACTTTAATTTCAGTATCTGAAATACCCTGAGTGTATTTCAATATATTTCATCACTTTGATAAAGTAATAATCAGACAACTTAATTTCAGCCCCAAACTTTCCTGTTAAAAAACCAATCATAATAAACAATTTGCTGAACACTATAAATTTAAATTAGGACCAAAGTGCACTTTCCATGCCTACATAAATTAATGATGCACTGAAGGAAACAGTAGGTTTGATGAGTCCTTGTGTGCATGATTTCAAATAGGAATACAAATGGACATTTTCTCCTTAGAGAATAAGGTCTTCTGCATCTCTGTCTTACTGACCTGAAGGCTGCACACATCCTGAAGGATGGTTTAATGAAAATTACATTAAAGAGGAACTTGTGTTCCATGAAAATTGTGCTTTGATCACAAATTACTAACAAGCTGCTGTTATATTTGACTAAATCAAATTTGGGACATCTTATTTTCTGTAAACAAGAAATCTTTGGAAATAATCTATGCAAGAAAAGAATACTAGCACTTTAAATCATAAATTCTGTAGAAGTCTGAAAATATTCTACTTTTTATATCTGTGTGTACATTGTTAACAAGGGTGATTCCATACACTGATTCAAAGTAACTGGTCATATCTCTGTATCAAATTAAAAAGTCACAGAATAATATATATATATATATATATAATATATATATATGTGAGTGTTTATACTCATATAATAAATGCTGCTTATGTTATATGGAAATTTGTGAACAACTTTAAGAGCTATTCATGTTAGTAAATTTAGAGGAAATTATTTGCATTCATTACATTACTATATGCAGCAAAAAATTAAGAATTGTGATGTTTCTCATATTATCTTTTAGCAAGGTTTTCCTACTAATTAGATTCCCTTTGTTAGAAATTGTTACTAATAATCACAGTATATCTGAAATGCTTTACTAATATTTCTATGAGTCACAAAGAATTCTATTAAACAAATCTTAGATCCATGATTTTTATAGATCCAAACTAAAATATTTGAAGTATTAAAAAAACAGTAAGATGAAGGAAATTGTCAGCTTGATAGACTTGGCCAGCAGGGCTGAAGGAGTCAGGTTTGTTCAGTGTGGAGAAGAGGCAAGGATCTAAGAGAAGCCTCACAGCACCTGTGGGGATGTCATTAGGAATATAAAGGCTTTTCACTTTGGTGCATGAAGGGAAATAAGAGACAACAGGTGTAAGTGCAATGAAGAATAGTTAAGACAGGATATTAAGAAAAAAAATTTAATATTTAGTATTGAAGCTGATGTCCAAAAAATGTAGCCATTTCTTTTATTTTGGTTTTTGCGGGGTGGATGAACTGGGAAAACCAGCTTATACTTGATGGCGCTTTGGGCAGGGAATTGGATTAGTGATCTCTCAAGGATCTTTTGAAAACATATACTGCAGCTTTACTGCTCCACAATTTCATGTGTCTGTCAGTGAAACTCAAAAAGTTTGGTTTTTTTTTTAATCAAACCCATAGAGTATGTAAGTGGTTCCTGATTCCTTTCTTTTTTTAAAAGCAAGTACAATGACTCGTTATCATCTCATTATATGTAGGTACTTTAGGTCACCTTTTTCCTCATGTGTTAAGTCGTTTATTACAAAGCTTTATTTTAATTTTATTATCTCATTCTAATATTTAAAATATTTATTCATGTCTTTTCATTATTTAAGATGTTTAAATAAAGATTCTCTTAAAGTAATGAGGTGAGGTAAGAAGTTTTCAACATGGGCTACCAATGAAGATACATTATTTTCTCTTTTAGAAGTGCTGCCATGGAAACATTCATACTGGAAAGGGAGTAAATGGTGAAATGGAAAATTTTGCTAGCGAGTCAAAAAAAATTTTAAAAAATGAGCATTGGCTGAAAATCATTGCACACATTTTTTGGTAGTAATGGTTATTCAGTAAGGCAGGAACGGAATATTTTCAGTAGATTGAAACCAATGCAAATAGGCAAAAAGATAACTGCTACCTCTACCCTGTCAGGTAAATCATCTGGTTCTACTCAGCAAAAACATCTTACATTATTATAAGCTGCTCTATAAAAATATCAGATTCATGTCAATAGCAATGAAAAAGAGAGGAAGAATGTTAGGTATTGTTAGCAAAAGAATTTAGAAACCCACAATATCTGATTACATTGTTGTATAAACCCATGGTACATGCATATCTTGAGTGCTTCATGCTGTTCTAATCATCCTATCTCAGAAAGGTACAGCCTGTGAAAGTAAAAAGAAAGATGACAAGCATGATCAAAGAAATTGAACAGTTTTCATAGCAAGATATACTTAATAAACTAGGACTATTCAGCCTGCAAAAGAGGCAGCAGGAGATAGATGTGGTAGCATTGCTCAGCATTGTGTAGGCTATGAAAAAATGGATTAAGGAGCAATTATTCACTCTCTATCAGTGCCCAGGAAATAAGAACATCCAATAAAGTTATCAGGCCAAAGGAAGTACATTTCCACATATAATAAAGTTAAGTTTTGGATCACTTCATTGTCAAGAGCTGTGGAGACCAGAAGTGTAAGGAGGTTCAATATGTGATTAAGCAAATGTGAAAAGTCTCTCAAGCTCCATCCAATACAAGAAAACAGATGCACCTTATCAATGTTTCTTTTCAAATACAACACCCAATAATAATAATTCAGCCCTGGAAAATTCAGTATTATTGATCTTGTTGTGTGGACTTTGAATCACTTTGATTATTTATAGTAGTTCAAAAAGTTGAATATAGATTTTAGATAGTGATTTTAAGTTTCTGATTGCATTCAGCTCTTTCTCATTTCAGTACTAAAGGTCTCAAAGTTTGCAAAATTGCAAAGGCAAAAAATAACCTGAATTACAAATCCAGTAATGCAGAAACTAGAGAACACTTAATGAAACAAGGAGGAAGTAGATTTAAAACAGATGTAAGTACATAGTTCTTTCTTGAAATTTCATCCACAGAAAATTTCGGAAACAGAACCTGCAGATTCAGAAAGGGATTAGAAAAACTGGTGAATAACAGAAATAAATGGCTACTAGTTTTGGGTATATGCTGCAGCATTCCTCATAAACAAATTACAGACTCTAAGAGAATGCAAGGGAAGTGAAAGCTGTGGGCAGCATCCTCTATTGCTCAGTTGGCAACAGAAAACTATGCTGAAAGTACTAATGGCTTTACTTGGCAAGATATTTATGTTGTTGCTACAAGTGGGACACTTCATGTTAAAGTGTCATATTAATTTTTTTTCTTTTTTACAATTAAGACCATTTTACAGTAAATTACTGGTATGAAATCATCCAGAGTAAGATACCCCAGAAACCAGATCACAGAATTATCCCAGAACTGAAAGGGATCTTGGCCTGGAATCCAGTTGTTTTTCAGCAGTGGTCCAGAAAACTATATCTAAAATACTCCACTATAATTTTTTTTTCTGATAGATTAGCTATTGCAATATAATTTAGAAAGTTTATTATAATGCGTGATTTTGTGTTGAATGCAGGATCTATGCAATGTTCTCTTTTTCTACTCTTTACCTCTTTCTTGCATGCTAGATTTTGCCTAGGAGGAGTAGAAACAAATGTGGAAGTAAATACTCATAGAAACAAAACATTTATCAGAGAATGACCCTCATGAAAGGTCTACAAAATGTGTCTTAGGAAGAGTGCCTGAGGGAACTGGGTTTATTTAGTCTGGAGAGGAGGAGGCTCAGGGTGGACCTCGCCACTCCCTATTGAAAAAAATTGTAATGAGGTGGGGGCAGTCTCTTCTGCCATGCCTGCAGTGAGAGAAGAAGAAATGGAGATAAGATGAGACGGGAAATTCAGATTACATATAAGAACAACATTTTTCACTGTTAGGGTGCTCAGGCACTGCAATAGGTTGCCCAGAGAGGTGGTGGAGTCACCATCACTGGAGGTGTTCAAGAGGTATCTGGATCTGGTGTTGGGTGATGTGATCTAGTGTTTACCGTGGTAGTGCTGGCTGGATAGTTGGACTGGGTGATCTTGAAGGTCTCCTCTAACTTGATGATTCTATGATTCTACTTGACACATCCCAAAAGAACACACATAATCTCATGTATCCGTCCTGGTGCTTGTGGTAGAGTTCAGAAGCATAAAATAATAAAAACACAGGACTAGAAAGCCAGAATGACAAATTTTATTTCCTCTCTTGTCACTAAGTCATTTCTGGGACAAGTTTGTCTAACTTGTTCTGAAAGATTGCATTGATACAGATTCTACATTTCCTTATTAAATCATTATTGGTTTCTTCTTAGTAAGTAATAAATGTTAAACAAGACGTCAGATAGACAGTATTCAGGCTGTATTAAGTACTTATAATATTCTTTGCATAATTTTCTTTCTTACTGGTAGATCTGTCAAAAAGCACAGCACATAGCAGGCAATCAGCAGTCCTTCATGTTAGGACTAATTTTGAAGCATTCCAGATTGTTCCTGGGTACAACAGTGTGATGGATGTGCAGAAGTGCATTTGAGGTGATCTAATCTGTAGTACTTTGCTGGTTTGTCTTGTAAGGAATTTCAGCATTGGTCTTTCTCCCTCTCCTTCTCCCTCTCTCTATCTCTCCTCTCTAACAAGGATATGCTCAATAAGTTGGGTTGAAATTGCCCCTGGTTTTGATGCTAGTGTTGGGATGATGAAAATCTTTATGACTCAATAGTGTTGCAGCTTTTTCTAAGCTACCTCTCAGGGGTCCTCTATCAGTAATCACCAGAGGCTCTTTCTATGCCTGGATTCTAAGTGTCAGGAAATTTGTGTTCAGTATTTCTACCACTTTATCAATATGTTAAGACTGCAATGTGTAAGATCTTCTGTAGGAATATTGGCACCACTTAGTCTGAACACTCGGATGTTTGGTGTTTCCCATGATCAAATGGATGTGGAAGACATATTACTTCTGATCATCTATATCTGGAAGCAATATAGACAGTTTTAGCTCCAATCTCTGTTTGCATGTCTAACTCCCAGCCTTGGACAAATGGGAGAAGTGTGTTGGGAGCTCTCTGTCTTGTCTTGCAGGGCTTCATGTGATTAACAGGAACTTGAGAGACAGATTAAAATGCCAGTGAAGCTTGTGCTGTCTTTGCACTATGAAGAGTTTAATTTAATTGCTGGGAGATGCTGAAACATCATCAAAATGAGGGAAGAGTTTTGAAATTAATTTACAGGATTCTGAAAAGATCTGTGAAAAATTTCACCAGAAATTCATTCCTCTACTTCTTCAGAGAACAAATATAGGAAATCTTGAATGTCTAGCCTATTATATTTTCAGTTAATGTTTTTACTTACCTGTCTTAGAAGGACCCCAAGAGGTGGGGTTTAAATTTCTATAAAACTTAGCACTCCATAATAATACATGGAATATTTAGTGTGATTTAAGTAATCAGTCTTGAGGAGATCAGTTTATTGCTTCAAAAGGACCATGTCTGCTTGGTTGTTGCTTTTCAGGGGAACAGCAACAAACTCATTGCAGTATATCATAGATATAGCCTTTGTAAAACTAGGCAGCTTCTTAGATAATGATAATCTATCTTTTTATGTACTTCATTGGAGCGTTTAAGTACTTTTCTTCTCCCACGGTTTTAATGAGTTTAATTTTGCCTAAACACTGAAGTTCTGAATGGACAACCCATGCTTTGTAAAATAAGAGAGACTAAACTCTAGTCCAAGCATAATGTGTATTACTAGTAGGATATGTTATATGTGAATAAAGGAGAACTAATTTCATCATCTTTGATCTTGGATATTACAAGCATACATTATGTTATGGTGTGTTCTTTGATCCAACTCTTCAGATTTATATTGGATTGTGTTTCAAAGTGTTTTTTTTTTTTTTATTTTCTGTTGAAAAGGAAAGAGTTTTAAAGGTTTGTGTTCAGTGCTTTGGGGATGGATGTGCTTTAAAAATGTTCCAAGGTCAGAATAATTATTGTGAAATTTTTCTCTTCCATTCAACAATAATAAGGGTAACTTATTTGATGATGTATTCATACATGCATGGGTATATATTTAGTAAAATGCATTGATCCTTTGACAAGACAGAATAATTCATTTAATGGAAGAATGACATCTTTTGTATTTTTTCCACATCTGAATGCTCTTCATTACTCTTAGAAGTCATTCAAGAAAAAATGGTTGTGAGATTGAAATGGAAATTCAAAAAGCAGGCAAACACTAAGATCCCAAGTACACACTGTTTTTCGCATTTAAAATTTTTTTTGTTTGCATTTATTTCTAAAAAACCATTTCTAGGTATCTCCAATATAAGGAGATTAAAAAGTTTGGACTCGTTTGTAATCTTTTCTTGAAACTCACTCTAATATTTTGCTCTGAGGCTTTATGATTTGTCTCTAGTAATGATACTGCTGCAGTAGGTGTGGCAGTCTGAGCAGGCTGCTGTCTCAGTTCTGGAAGCTGTCATATCCCCTGGCCTGAGGCAGGCAGTTCCTTACTGCAACATGGCCAGGAGCACCACCTGCAGAAAGTGATATGCTACTGTCATGAAACTTTTCTCAAGCGTTGCCAGGCATAGAAGACTGTCATCCATCTGATAATTGCTTAAGATTTTGAGTCCATGTTTTATCACTGATTGATGTTTTTACTGGATGTTTCTGGCAGTACAGAGAGAGGGTGAGGAATGAGCCACTCTCTAAACCAGAATGCCTGCACACATTGAGGAAGGATATACCCTACATTAATGCTGAACTTCACAGATCTGGCTTTAGTGTCTGCTCCTCTGTGCATTTCTTGTGATTTGGGGAAGTTCCTGGCCCACTTTCTCCTGTGTTCTCCATTTGGTATTCAGAAATAATAATCTGTTACCTGAAAGGAAGAACAACTCTACTAATATGTTGGGGACAAAAGGGTGAGTGGGAACTGTGAGATTCCTCCATATGCAACAACCCACAGAAACTGAACAGCATCCATCCAGCATGGCCTGTCCACAGTCCTGAGCTAATTGGCAAAAAGATTGACCAGATGAGTACAGCAAGAAAAACAGAAGACTCACAGCTCATATATTGCAGTGCCAAGTGCTTTAATGAATTCCCCCCCACACACACACAAAAGCAATGCCTGTAAATTACACACATTTTGCTTTATTAGCACGAAAACATAAATACAGATGTGGGGGTTATTCCATCAACTGTGAGAGATTAAGAAAACTCTAGGTTTTAATTTTTGTCCTAAACTTTTTCAATAGGCCAAAAGGGGAAAATCAAGCACAGGCATATTGCTCTATCTACTTTCCTGCCAAGAAACTTTGAAAGGAATCACAAGTATTTTTACTTCAGCAAAATGCTGTGTGGAATGCAACAAATAAAAACCATAATGTTTACCTTGTACTTGTATGCTACTCTTTTAAACCCAAGGTAAAGGATGTTTCCCAAAATTTTCAGAAAACAGAAGGACAAGGGGAAATTTGAGTTTTGGCGGCTGTATCTGAAGCCTTGATGTGTCTTTGCAAACATAAGGTCTGTGCTTTCGTGACTGAATAGTAGAATATTGAGATTTATATTCTTTACTTCAAAACTATAGTTGCTACATCAAATGTAGTAACTCATCAAACTTGTAAGCCAAAGGTGGGAAAAAAATTAACTTGTTGTGCTTTTGCTGAGGAATTTTCTACAGGAGACCTTTCTTTCTCAACTCATGTGTTTCTACCTGTCTAATCTTCTAACTGTCATAAAATAGAGGTAGTGATTTCTAACATATAAATTTTGTGGTTGTTTCTGGTTTTCTAACCTCTCTTTTGTAACAGCTTTTAAGTCTGGACAGGATGCTTCCTGGGGGTGATGTGGTGGATGGGACAGAGACACAGGGAGAGAGCAAAGGCAGAAGAAACAGAGCTGAAGTGTCAAAGCCCAGTTATGGCAAAGCAACACAAAGTATGATGTTAAAGGGCTTGTTTTATTGAGAAATACATCTTTCTGTAGATTATTTGTCTGTATACACTAGGCATGTTACATATGTATTTCAAGTTGGACACCCAGTTGAGAGATGCAGTGTCAAGTGGTTTTTGAAATCTTTGTGGCAAGATGGGTGAAAGCTTTGGTTGTGAGCTTCTAAAACAAGGGGTTTGTGGTGTAGAAGGTAGGGAAGAATTATGAATTCCAGTGGAAAGTTGCCAAATACTCTCCTAGAAAGATGCTCCCAGTGTGTCTTAGAACACAGAATCTGAATTTGGAAAGTACCAGGGTGGAAATAGCCCTGCTTCTCTGCAAGCTGCTGGTGTAATAATTATTCCTTCCTTCTGCCTCAACAGCATGATGATAAATAGCAGCCTGAAGTAAAAATGCTAGGGGAGGTACATGCATGAAAACATGAGTAACAACCACACTCTTAGTTTTGTATGTTTAGCTGGGCTGATTCCAAAATGTGATTTGCTGGTTTTACCTGATCTACCACAATAGACTTTCAGATAGTGATTCAACAGTGGCATTTGTTAAATGTGAAAATAGCGACATTGGATGTCATAAATTTACAGGACTAGCAGTCTTTGATCAGAATGATTGTTTTGGCAGAGAACAAAAATAGCATGCATAGATAACATTGAAACTGCACATTTGTACTGTTACAGACAAGTTTCCGCACTCAAGCCGTGCCAGCACACTTCATATGTTGCCAAGTGATCTTCTCAGATTGGATTTAGGTCTTGAAATATTTGAGATGGTTTCTGAGTGGTCCTGGAAGCAGCTGTAGGGAATGTGTAACTATGTGTCCTCCTTTCACTAGGTTTAAAGTGCTTACATCCAGGGGGATAAGGGTTGCTTGCCTCTGATAAAGGGGAATGGTTACACTAAATCCCCACTGTTATGTCAGAAGCTATGAAACAGAAGACTTTTGCAGAAGTTTCTTATATGAAAGACATAACTAGATGATTCCTCTGGTGTCACCCTAAGGAATAAATTAAATCTGTGAAAGCGACACTTCAGTCCCTCGTGGAATTGCATAGTTTTGTAAAAGGTTTGGATGCAGCTTCTGGGAAACGGAACATGCTGTGAGAGGCTAAAGCAGAGCAAAGCAGCTGATGGCTGTTGGATGAAAATGAATTTATTTTTTCTGTGCACTGAAGTTCAATAGCAGATAATTATCCCATCAATTGTGTTGACCCTTGCTATGATTTGATATTTAAACTGGCAGATGTCTGTAAGGTGCTGTCTTGATTTAGTGTTTCATACTGACATATAATATTTGATTAGCTCTAAATTTAATATTAGGATTTATCTGTCTTGAAAAATATTTCTCATACTGCTTACAGTTTCATTTTACATTTTCAGTTACATCTGAATCCCACAATTTCAAAGGGTCTGTCTGTAGATGGTGCACAGTAGTTTAGGTTTTAAAATCTCTGGGCTTTCATTCAATATTAAGTTTCCAAATAGAATGGTGGTTTCCATACTGTACGTAGTGAGAGAAAAGAGAAGACCTACAGAAGCAGATGCAGGTTTCATAAATTTTTTTTCAAGAGGAGATTGTGTTTGTATTGTCAGCCATGATGTTATCCATCAGTTTTATGCAGAGGAAGAAGAATAAGAGGGAATGTAACTGGAGAGTTGAAACAAATTTGGATGAGAGAAAGTAAGGTCTCTCCAATCTTCCCCTTCTGAGTAATACAGGATTCACCCCCAGGAAAATAAAGGAGAAAACTGCAGAGCACAATGTCCAAAAACAGGCTTCTTGATGCTTGTGGTTTTTTGTTGTTTTTCTTTATTCTCATTACCTGCCAGAAATCAAATAACAAATAAGCAGGAAGAGTTTTTCCATCATTTTGAGATCAAAGGATCCAAATTTAAAGTTCTAAAACTCCAGCCAAAATTTACAGCAAGTGTTCAAAGGCAGGCATGCTCTGTTATACCTTTCTCTGTCACTATTTCTGATCTTTCAAAATACTGCACAAGTATATGTATATCCATAGCACTTTGTCAGACAGCACTGTAATATGTGCATGGCTGTTACGTAAGAATTAGCATTCAGTTTTGTGTTTGTGTTGCTAAGTTTAGGTATTCAATATGTTTTTCAATAGATGAGTTGCAGAATCAACTGAGTTATTCTCTTCATATGACCTCAACAAAAATATTTTCAGAAATTGGAGTTAAATAACACATTAATTTGTATAAGACCTCTGCAAGGTCATTGTGTGTTCTTCTCAGTGAAAGAAATCAAAGTGAAAACAAATATGATGAAGGTGATCCGAGAGACAAACGATATGTGAAGTTCAGAAAGCAGGAATCTCAATGTTCCAGAAACTAAAGTTTTCTGGGGTGACCAGAAGTACTTTAGAAAGCAGTTTATGATGTAGATAAGATGTGCTATTGATGTCTAGGATGGTGAGATGAGCACTAGACAGAAAATCTTGATTTGAGAAGAAAAAAAGGAAGGAAAACAAACAAACAAAGAAACAAAGGACCCACCCCACCCCCCCCATAACCACCCCCACACACAAGCTACAAGACGATGCTTAATAAATCTAGTAGTTGAACTTTGGTGTCCTTTCTCCCACAAGGTAACAGCTCTTCATGGGAGCTGTTCTATTGGTTTTTAGCTGTTTTCCTTATAAGGGTGTGTTCAATATGACCTGGAAAAAGCAATTTGGTCCATAACAGGATTTCTCTTTCTGTTTTGTATTGTTCTTCTTTCATTGTACATTACAGACATGCCTAAAGCCACACTCAGGATAACTTCTGTGAATCACTTCTCTCTTGGGTGGAATTCAATAAAACAGAAAGTAGCAGAAAAGAATGGTTTAAATTCAAAAGCAGTTGTACAAGATCTTAAGAGTAAGGAAGCAACTGAGAAACTTTGTGATGGTTGGCTGCTCTTCAGTTTCAAGAGTGATCCTCAGGTGGGTGGAATTGTTTCCATTGCTGATGCAGTGGGCTTTTATAAATTTAATCTTGGAAAACTAAACCATACTAAATATTGAGCTTTCCTGTGTAATGTATTGTGGATAAAGAGGGATTCAAACCAATTAGCCCTGGGTTGAATTTTCTTAATGCAAAGCTGTACAATTTCACACTATGACTGGGTTTCAAGTATTGCTTGTGAAGGCTCTCTATACCCTCTTCTAGGCCTCTGTTTATGCAAGAGCATATTTGAAATCTTGATTGTAGTCATAGTAAAACTCTGCAGTGGGTAGCTTTGAAGAGCAGGGAAGAAGAGAAAACAATTTTGTATAAAGGCATGTACATACCCAAAGACTGGTTGCATTAGAAACTCTGCCTCTAGGTTTAGCTGATTTACAAACACTATGTTCACAGAGCAAGTTGGTATTGTGTGTTTTTAGAGTTCTTCACGCAATTTGAATCCAAAATTATAAAATGCACAACATGTGAATAAGTAGTAATGCATGTGGCTGCAGCTATATGTGCTTGTTTCCTTGTTTTTTTTTCAAAAATTAATAGCAATTAGTCTCCACATCAGGCAAGTTTCCAAGTCCCAGGGTATGTTTTGTGCTTGTGCAAACCATAGAACTGCTCTCTATGACAACCATGAAGAAGTAGGAAAAGGATACATCTGTCCAGTATCAGACAAAACAAGGAATTCTATAGGCAATGAAAACATATTTCTGCTTGCCTTCACCAAAGCTCCTTTTACATTTGCCAAGTCATTTCTCACTTGACTGTTACTGAAGAATACTCAGAAATGCTTAACAAAAGTGTCTTTAAGCACTCAAACTCAACCTGGAAATGAGTGTTAATTAAAAGCACTTTAAAAAATTGCTCTGTTCAACAAAAGCATTTCCTTTGACATGTTATAGCCCTTGATACTGAAAAACACACAGAGAAATGACAGAGACACTTCAATTAGCTCTAAAACCTTTCTCAAATAGTTAGAATGAGGGTATTGGTTTATAGATTTGTGACACATAGTTAAATGTCAGAAGCACAACTTTGAACTCAAAAAATGACAAACAATTTTGTGCTAATGTGTAAACAATGCAAGTGATACAGGATTTAGATAGTCAGGGGTTTAAATCTTTTATTTTTTTAACAACCATTTTCTATTTCCACTTCCAACATTATCTGAGCTTACAAAGCAGGGTATAGTTTGTAGTTGTGGTCATAAAAGACATGGCTGCTACAATCCTATTTATATATTCAAACTTTATGTGCATTTATACTACAAGTGGAGGATCTTAATGCAATTTCAGATTTAGTTTCATTTTATTTCTCCATCAAATTACTACTATAGCAAAAGAAAGTGGAAGCCAACTAAATTACTAAATTAAAATGTCTTTTCTGTGTCTTTTCTGTTTCATTTTACAGTGCTGAAAGTAGCACTTTTGTCTTTCTTCTTTTTTGTGTTGTGAGAGGAATAATTTTCAACCAAAGAGATGAACTAATATTTGAGAAAATTAGTTTACTCACATGTAGGCTCATAGGGGTTAACAGTTTCTTGACATGGTCTAAATGAATATTTGAGGAAGATTTGGTTAGGCTGAGGACAGCATTAACTACCCTTCTTGTTCTGGAGTCTGAGCCAAACAAGTTAGAGAACTTCTCCCAGGATAAATAAAAAAATCTTGCAAAACACCTCAAAACACTGAGCGAACACCGTCAAGGAAACCATTTCCCTTTTCTCCTGCCTCAAGCAGGATGATGTCAAACCTCTTATGAAGATGTCACACCTTCCTTCTATGCTCCATTCAGGCATATCATGAAAATCTGCTCTAATGAAGCAAATTATCTGGAAAGAAAAGGGTTCTCCCAAAGTAACCCACTTCTTTAAAGGGTAAATAAGGTCTACATCACTCCTCCACAGGAGCTTTCACACGGAGGGCAGCAGTACAATGTCACCAGTGTACTGCTGGTCTTCCCTAGAGCTTACCAGTACTTCCAGGGGGTGTGTACACTGGGTTGCTGGCTTTTTCATGTGCCACCCTGTCTTGTTTTGGAATAGATATTTTATACACAAAAACAGTAAAATAGAGATTCTTTTCCTTTTCTGTCTTGTAGTCACAGGGCAAATGTAGGGACAAACATATTAGGAAATTTCAATATACAACCCAACTGGGCAACACTTAGTTCAAATAGTTTCAAAATTTTCAGCATAGTGCACCCCTTCTACTTGAAAAGTTATTGTTAGAGATCCTCAAAGTAAGAGGGGAATAAAACAGTGAATAGTTTTAGTTGATTTCTTTTTTTATTTTAGTTTTTGACTGGCTTATTACCTTACTGGGCCGATTGGCCCAGCAGGTGTTGCCACATGTCGCTCCTGAGGAGACTTCCTGCTGGCAAATTGGTTTGAAATCAAGAATTGCATTTATAATCTTGACAATAATAACTATGAGAAACATGCGTGTGAAGGCTGGATGAAAGGCAGATCATCTTTTCTTCCAAAGCTTAGGCATTAGAGTTTTCAAACTATGTTCTCGCTTATTTTTAGCAAAGAACTTTTGAAGTACAATAAGAAAGCCAACTTTAAGCCTTAGACATATTTTAACTATTGAATATGTACATAAATTTGATAAATCGGATAATCAAATTCATAATTTTAAGTCCTGAGCAAACACTATGAAACTCTGTTATGTACATCAGTATAGTAGAGGAGGATTGAGATACCAGTTGTTCTATGGATTTTGAATTTAACCTATTTCTTGTGATTTTTAATTGGTTATAAAAATATCACACTTGTAACGAAAATTTTTTTCTCTACTTTTAAATATATAATTTTCTAGTCAACACCCATCACCAGCATCTACTCAGGTGAAACTCTTTCTGAAACAAAAAAATAAATCTTCTGCCTGTGCAGGAAGTTTGAGTAGTTACTGCAAAATAAACTAAGTTTACCTTAAAAGAGGAATCTCAGTTCACTTCAGTGAACTGTCAGTGAGCTGTTCCAATTTAGAGCCTTCAGTTTCTTGGAACAAGTAATGCCTGTAAACCCCAGACTTTCCATTAGTAAAGAGGAAGGAAAAGCTGTGTGGTTTGGCCTGCTCTCTGATCACATCCAGATGGGCATAATAATCTTTTCAGTAGGATTAATTTTCCCTTACTTTGAGTGTGTTGAGTCTAACTACCTTAAGCTACTTACAGGATATGGGATGGCATCCTTTTGCCTAAACATGCACTTGACTGTGTGGTTACTAACTCAGATGCAGAGAATTGCATTTAATGTAAGGCCATGGACCATTTTCAGTTTCTACCAATTCTGTTAATCTGAGCCAATGTAAGGTAGAAAATGTAGCCAGACTTTTTCCTTTCTTTTCCATTGTCACTATGCTACTATGCAAGTAAAAAGTCATTGCAGAGGCACTTAACCTTAATTTGGAATTTGATTCAAATTTCTTTCTGGCCTTTATGGACAGGTAGCTCAAAACGATGTTTCCATATCAACAAATGTGACGATGAACAGAATTTCAAAACCATTATGGTACTTGCTACTCCTACTGCCTTGAGCAACAGTGTTCCTTTGTTGTAAGCAAGGTAACCTCTGTATGTACTGAACCTTTTCCTTTTCTATTGGAGCCATTATCATAACAGTCTACCAGGAGTCAACAACCACTTGACTGAAACTATGCATAAGTATTTTCATGGAAATGCTGTCAATCTCATAGGTACTGATATATATAAAAAAACTTTGTTAGCATTGAAAGGAAATGAGATGACAATCTTGATATTAAGAATGGAGAAGTACAAAGAAACAGGCACTGGAAAAAAAAGTTCCTCTTATATGCTGATGAAAGCATGATGGGCTTTGAAGGAAACAATCATGATCACACTGTTAAGTGAGATTAAGACAGATAATATACAGTGATAGCAAAATAGACTGAGAATATGGAATTAAATAAGCAGTGCAAGAAAAAGGGGGAAAATTTTAAGTTTTGATTTTATTCCCTAAAATCTGGTTTACACATAGCAGTCTAGGCCTTCATCTGAAAGATGAACAACTCTGCAAAATACAAGTTTGCAATATGAAGATTCAGCCCCACTGATTACCCACGTAGTATTTTTCACATGCCTCATTTAATATGCTGCTCTAAAACAGTTCTCAAATTGTGTAGGGAAGTTAAAGCCCAGCAGAATCCATTGCAAAATGCCAAAATTGCACACATGAATTGGCAGGAACTCAAATAGATCTATATATGTTCTTATCAGCTTTCCAGACACTGCATTTGTGTAATTGAAATACTAAAACTAGAAGATCGATGCGTTTTAAACTCCTCTGCAATGCACCGTTGAAAACTAAATCCAAAAATGAGATCAGGTATGGTTAGATATTACAGCAGATACTGTGAAGAACTAGAGTGTCCCCACAGATTTCTTTGTGAATGAGATTTGCTTAAAACAAAGTAGATTTGAGAGGACAAAGCTTGCTGTTGACTTTGCTTATTGAGAGTCAACAGCAAGCTTTGACAGGAGGGGAAGATTCGGCCCCTGACCCCACCAGTATCACCTTCCTCAATCTCTTTTCTGGCCCCCCTCCACACACCCTCTTCCCTTTGGGCCCATAGCTGCATTTGAGCTCAGATTCTGCTCCTTGGCCCTTGCTTACCTGCACTGTAAGTGTGCTGTGTCCAGACTTGCCTTGGTTTGACTCTGACTCAGCACTACTGACCCATTTGGTAATCAGTGGACCTTTGGCTGACACAGAGCATGGCCACCAGACCTACTCTGCCCTTCATGGTTGGGACCATCCCCCTGCCCTGCAGTCACCCTTGGCTCTCACCTTCACTTGTGAATTCTCCAATTGCTCCTTGAAATAAACACCACAATCACTTGATTTGTAATAGGTACACTGAAAGGAAAAATACATGTTGTCCAGATTTTAGCTGTATTTTACTGATGAGCTGGCCAGAGTGTTCTGAAAAAAAAAAAAAAAACAACAAACCAAACGAAACAAAAAGACAAACAAAACCACACACACACACACAAAAAAAAAAAAAAAAAAAAAAAAAAAAAAAAAAAAAAACATACACAGAAAAAAGTCAGGGCTAAATCTTCCGTTTTGGAGGAATAGGCACAATACATTTAGTTAGTACTGAATTGTAAGATGCACCTATTCCACAGGCCCAAAATCGCCCAAAATAGTGCTGCATTCTGCCAGAGTTGGCAAAAGAATATTTCAAGAGAACTGAATATTTTCTTTTATTTTATCAAACAGATAAAATTCTATTTTCTCAATAACAGATATCAAAATGCAAGGAACAAGAAGCTAATAGCAGAGACAGTTTTCATACTGGCCAAGCTATTTCACCTGTGTTTACTGGGAGAACTTTGCTAGACATTAGCAAACAAGAAGTTTTATTTCATACGACAAGTTGCACACCTTGCAGAAATCCTTGTAACATGTCCTCTGACCCCCCCAGGCCCACATGTCAGATTTGTGCACGGCATAGGAGGTCTTCCTAAATGAATTCCTACTCATGCAGACAGTGTTTTGCTCAACACTCCAAAGGAGACAGTGAAGAACTGGCTTGGGGAGCAAAGCTGGCACAAGCAGGCCTGTGCAATCAGCTCACTTACATGCCTGTTTTGACAGATCAGCCCTGGCATGAGCACTGGCTTGCCTAGCTAAATTGGCTCCTAGCCAAATGCAGTGATAGCATGAAAATAAATTGTATAGGAGGTGAATGTTCTGCCAAGGTGCTGAGCAGTCTTCACTGCCCTTTGACATCCAGCATCTTTGGAAAAGGTGACCTCCAAACAGAAAATAAGGGAAAGGAAAAAGAAGCAATATTTACTCTTCCTGGTAAATAAAGATAATGGAACACAGATGTGCCATATGCCTGTGCAAACAGCAATTTGAACAGAATAAAGCAGGGCTTAAATTTATCTGCTTTTTATTGGAAATGCCTTATGTTTATTATGACTTTATATAATAACATTTAATTTAATTGAACAATTAGAAACTTTTTTTAATTTGTCTTTATCCTAGGAATGACTTGATTTAATTTGCATTAATGTTTTGTTTGCAAACAGTAAATATTTGAACTTCATTTGACTCTGCTCTGTACCAAGTTGTCTTTTTTCCTCTGTTCTAGTTTGGTTACAAACAAGTCCCATTAAAATCTGGAAACCAAAGTAACTAAATGGGCTCAAAGTTTCCTACTGACAGAACCTGAAGTCAGATTCTCTTCTCTTCAGGTGCATCAGAATCCTGGATTAGGTAATTAAGCAATCTTTCAAAATACTTTTGACTTCAACATTTTCCATTTAATCACACTGATTTTTATCCCAAACCTACCAAGACTGCCATTCATGCTTAAGCACAAGAAAGCAGTGATTTTCAGCTTTGGCCCTGACTCAGCATTTTTTTGCTACTCTGCAAGTATTTTGACTTTTTACAAACAGAAATAGAATCATCAGCTGTGTTCTGATGTGATTTTATTGCCAAGAAACATTAAAGTGACAACTGCATCTCATTTCAGCTAATCCTCAAAATCATCTGAAAACTTCTTCAAATTTATTACATAGTGAACTACAGAAATTCAAATGGATTTTTTTCCCAGGACTCAGACATCACTGAGTTAATGTGGTATAATGAGTTACTATTCCTTAGCTGTTCTATGTCATAAACAGTTAATGAAAAGGTTTAAATTGGTGTGTTTTAACCCCTGATTGCAATGGCTTGACAGAGCATGCACAGATCTGTTATATTAATGTAAGTAACAGATGTCTAAGTAGTATGTGGAAACAACTTTATTACATTGTGGTAAACCATGAGGGCTGATTGAATTTAAATAACCTTTGGAGGCAGCACTATGGGAGAAGTGTGGAGCCAAAGCATCTTTATTGAGTCTTAGGGCAAAAAAGGTCATATTAAAAGTCTTTAGTTCTCCAGAAAGTAATCAATGTATTTTGTGTTAGGAGAGATGTTTGGGTGAGCTGTTTAGGAGCAGCATACACTTTCCTGTTCTCCAAGATACAATTCCCCTTCTCAGAACTTGAAGATGGGGAATGACGGTATGCAAACCTGTACAAGTGACAATTACTTTCAGCTAAAATTCATCCATGATGGAAATAAGGCTCTTAATCTCAACAGGTTTTTTTTTTAAATAATTGAATTCTAAGCAGTCCTGTTAGAATTAGGAATTCACATCAAGAATCTGAAAAGTGATACATCAAAAGTCTCAGTATGATGAAATTTATCTCAGATTTCCTAATTTTCTTCTCTTCATCAGTGTATTTTTTCCCATTGTTTACTCTCTTTAACATACATAAAAATTATGTATGCTGAAGAGAGTAAACAATGGGAAAAATTATGCTGAATTTTACACAGTAAAAATTATAATCCTCTGAATGCAAACGCAGGTGACTAACAGCTATGCCATGCAGTCACACACAAAAAGCAACATGTGAGACTTATCTTTGGATGCATTTCACATTTGCATGCAGTGATTATAAGGTATATATTTACTATTATTGCTTAAAATCTCAGAAACTGCCAATTTCTCTATATTGTGACTTTTTTCACTACTATTTAGTTCATAACAATTCCATGCTGATATTCCCCTGTGAAGAATTTTTTGTTTATTTTTCTGCACACCAGACTGTGCCCATTTCCCATGGTGAGACAAATAGCCCATTATCACCTATAAATCGGGGTGGGATTAGGAAGTGGGTGGGAAGCAGCACAGATAAGATACAACTGTATGAGAAAGACTTGTTCTAACAAGCATCACAAAGTATTTGTTTTGCACACACAGCTCTATTATTTGAAGCTATCCAGTGACTACCTACATAAATCTTCTAGGATAAATTTTTCTCTAGACAGAATAAAATCCTGATGCACTAAAGTCCTCCGGGTCTTCCCACAGGGATTTTTCAATTTCTGAGCTGTTATTCCTATTCTGCTCTCTCCTCTGAGCTATATAATACAGCAGTCTTCACAAAACTGCTGAAGGTTCTTGGGCACTGTGTAGTTGGTCTTTGCTTCCACTGGATGTCTGTGCCTGGCTCAGGTGAGAGTAAAGAACCTACTGGGCTCATTTTCATTGCCATAAGAAAATTTTCTTGATCATACATTCCTCTGATGCCGTGGTTGCCAGTTGGACCTTCTACTTTTTTTTTTATTGATGGTAAATCCATCCTGCATTCCCCTAGGTTTACTGCTTAAAGCAGGGTCTTGAAGGATATGCAAGAATGAATTAATGGATGAACACTGATAATTCAGAAAAAGAGGAGCAGTTATGCTTATTTTTCTTCTTAGGAACATAAAATACCATACAATTCAAAATATTCAAGCCAAAGACCAAACACTAAATAAAATCTTTGCAGACTTGGAACCATTTTCTTGGGATAAAAAAAACCAAAAACAAACAAACCCATAAAACTGGTGATTCCTTCACAATAACACCCTTTTCCCTACTTTTCATCTGCCCCTCCAATTTATGTCATCAATGGGATAAAGGGGCCCTCATTTTTTGGTATGATGGTCTTTTTTCTTTTTGATTTCTTCTTTCAGGATTTAATCCAAGTATTTATATCTGTATTCCAAACAGAATTCCTTTTCTTGAGAGCAACATGAGGCGAGAAAAAATATTGTTTACAAAATCCCTTCCTCTCTTTATTCATTTCCTGCCACTTTTGATTACAAATGTGTTTTACCTGAGGCTTAAAAACAACAAAGCAAAGTGCAATGGCAGAGTCCCTGTGTGCAAGACCTTTACAGAAGATTTCAGAAGCTAAAAGGACGTCCAAATCAAATAAGTGCTCTGAATATGAAAAATCCCTAAATTGGGATTTTTTGTTACAAAGTATTAGACAGTTTAGCTAACAGTTGAATCATAGGTATTTACTTAATCTTTTCAAATGCAATTTTCAAAATAGATACGAGCTACAGATAAAGTTTATGAGTGTAGTGGAGTAATTCTGTGTAAATTCTATTTTTAATTATACTGGCTGTTTTGGTTTATTTGTGAAGGAACCACAATTTTGTGAGCATGTTTGTCATTCAAACCAGTGTGACAGTATTGCCTGCAAATTTTTAGCGCCTTGAAAGTCTCTGAAATTTTTCCATTTCCAGATTTTGTGGGTCCTTATCCAAGTTTGAAACCAACCACTAAGTTGCACACACTATTATTTCTTTCCTGTCTGGATCCACGTATACAAGAGAGCTTGAGGAACATAAACAGCTCCAGTGTGAACAGATGAAATGCTATGACTGGGGAAGGACAGTAAAGCTACTCAGTCCTTTTGGTCATGTAATGGGTGTGGGACCAAATATATGAGGCATGAACACCACTTTAGACCTAAAGAGAATGATGGATGTGTTGGTATTTATTGTTAGTATTTAGCAAGACACCAATACAATCATCTCTTATTTCTTCTGTGGAACATCTGTATAACTGAAACAAAATACTATGTAAAGATAACTAAAAAGAGTTGTGTGAGATAAAAGTGCAATTCAGAGGGGCAAGAATGCTTATCCATGTACTCAAAAAGTTTAAAATTTTTTCATAGGGTGACTGATTTCAAACAATAATTACTTTAAAATAATATTTCCCAATGTTGTCAATGCTTAGAATTAAAGGCCCTCTCTGCTATTAGTAGTTTTACAGCAGAAAAAGATGGGTTTAAATGTTCCTGGCATTCTGTTACTTAATTTCTTTCCACTGGTAATCCTGCCAGATTTTCAGACATGCTAAAATGTCAGAAAGAATGGCACAAAGGAAATAACCTTGTATTCAAGACCACTGGCCCATTTCATCCAGTATCATGTTTCTAATAGTGGGCTATGTCAGATGTTCCAACAGATGACAAAAATAAGCAATTCATATTTAAGCCCACATTGCCAAAGCCATTTGGATGCCTAAATCATATTGATATTAACCTTTGTGAATTTAAGCTCTAAGGAATAAATTGCCTTGAGCATCTCAGATGACTTGACATAGCAACAGAATAAAATAGAAGTTTATTCTTAACCTGTGGCAATGACTACTTGGCTTATTCACTGGAGCATTAGGGATAATGCTTTTTCTGAGTTCATTTCTGAATTACCTGATCTGCCATGTACAAGACAGACTTATATCCTTTGCTTCTCTGCACAAGAAAATATAAATAGGGTACTGGCATACCCATACCCATTGCCTAGTGGCTGTCTTTGTGCAGATGTTATGTTTTGTTAAGATTCTCAAGTGGCTAATAAAGTATGATGTTATTGAAACCATTTTTCTACAGATTTGGTGGAAATTGGGCAAAACTTTCAGAAATTACAAGAAGGGACTATACTTCTACGTAATTCTCTCCCACACAGGGTTATGTACTTGCCATCAAGACTTTAGGCCTTATAAAACTGAAATTAAGATAGATATCTTCAGTGCTTCAAGCAGTGAGAGAGCATATTTCTGATAGTGGATTTGCACACAACATGAACAAAGGCTCTAAATCAAAACCATGAGCTGAATGCCAGAGAATACTGCTGTTTTGCCTTCTTACATGTTCTTCTGAGAGAAAATAATAACCTTAAGCCATTTTTTATTAGAAAGACTCAGATCCATTCTGCCAGTTTTCTCAGTCTAGCCTCACAGTCCTCATATACAAAAAATTAACTTGTTATGAATTGCAAGCTCAGTTGCCATTACTCAAAAAATGAGAAAATACCTTACATTCATCTTTGGTTAAGTATATGGAACTCATCAGCTCTGGTGATTTTCACTACACCATAGGGCTATTACTTGTAGTCAACTGTCACACACTTATCTACATGTGGATTTTGGATGCTGGCAATGGAGTATGTTATGAAATTTATGTTTTGTATACTGTGGTTTATCAGTCTGCATGAAAGTTAGCCTCCAAGGAAGCAGAAAAAGACTTGTAGTGAATGTTTGAGCAGCACTAAAATAAGAAAATACGAATTAAAAGAGACATTTAAAATACTAATACTTCCTCCAACAATTCTAGAAATACCACCAGAGGAGGGAAAACAGCTTTCATATTATACCCAGTAAGCTGAGAGCATCTCTTACTATGAGGAATTGGGAAGCTGTGTGTGAAATCAAGGGGCTCCACAAGGGCTCTGGAGATCTCTGGTAAAGACCAGTTCCATAATTCAGATTCCACAGGAACTGTCAAAAGTCTGATTTCAGGTAAAAACTTCACTAAAAATGGATTTTTCTCCTCTACAGTTCTCTCCAGGAAAACTGCAAAAAACACCACATTTCCTTGTCATTTACAGCTCTTCATGGGATTCTTTCAGCACTGGGAATGCAGGCCTTTGTGTGTTTTTGTTGTTTTATTCTTATTTTGCTTTTTTTGGCTTTGTTGTTTCTCTTTTCTGTCTTTTTCACATTGGTGGGTTGGGGCAGGAGGGGGTGGCTGTTAATAATTTTGGGTGCTGTTTAATTGGGGTATTTTTTATGATTTTATTTTTTTCTTTGTCATTTCTATTCTGCCTATCTCATCTCTTCTTCTTCAGGAACATCATTCTTTCAAGAAATTAGTATTGGGCTCAGACTTGTGGCGGTTAATAGCACTTGCAGAAAGAAATTTAAATTCTTTATCCATCCTTTCCATATACATATTGCCTAGAGACTCAGCTAATTAGAAGATAGATAAATATTTTCAATATTTACAAGTGATAATTAGGGAAATCCTTTCAGGATCAAGTAGGAGGAGAAAAAAATGCCTCAGATTTTTCTGATTTTGGTTGTCTATTTTCCGATTAGAGAAATAAGGAATATTTTTATTATTGTTGTGCTCCAGATAGATAGTTTTTCAAAGTCTTCAAATGCTACGTACTTTTGTATTGAGAATTTCTCTCCCCAAAAGTGTTGTCTATGAGCAGTTTTCTCTAAAATTGTAATAAATGCCCAGGCAAGTCACTATTCTGTCAGTCAGAGGCAGCACAACTTTCTGTGATTCACAGTGGTTATTTTCATTAAAAGTGCTGTCAGAAAATACTCATACACTGCAAAGTGGTTACAGATTTGAAACAGAAAGCTTACATCAAACTCAACTATTATTTGTCAATACATTTAATAAATAAATTAACTAATTAATTAATCCAGCCAGCATCTAGCTATGATTCAAACAAATATAAACAACTTACAATCCTTCCACACACAGAGGTATGTATATCTGCTGATGGCAGTTCAGTCAGTAGAGACTGTTTAAATTAGATCTTAACCATTGACATAATTTTTAGGAAAAAGATACAGTCAACTGCTGCAATTCCAATCTCCTTTGATTACAAAGGGATATAAAACAGGACTGGCCCTTGTCTACAATACTAAAGGTATTTGTTAATAACACAGTATTCATGTCTCATATTTAGAGAAATGAAAATGTCTCTTTTCCCTGAAACAAACTTGTGTTTTATCTTTCTTTGGGTACATTTTCATGATTATTGCTTGCTAGATTCTCCCCCTTTTAATTTGAACATTTATTGATAAATAGAACAACTGATCAGAAGAAAAGCTTAATTGGAACTAGTATGGAAAAAAATAACTTTAAGCTGTTAACACAGGAAAAAGAGTCCTGATTTTCTTAACTATCAATCTGGAAAGGTCCTTTTTGCAAAGCTGGAATTGAAGTGCTCTTCAACCAAACACCTTAAATGTCCAGAACTGGATCGACATCAATAGAAGGAATGATGAGAAATATTTTTCTTAGCAGCATGGCAGGTTTCTTTCAGAAAAAATATGTGCCAAAATTCTACATCACTCAAAGGATTTTGCATTTATATCCTCATATATACAGGCTGAGGACATAGCTGGTGTAAACTGGATTAGCTCTCTAAATTCCAAGACTGCTAAGTCAAATATTCTTCTTTGTGAGTAATTTCTTCATATCTGTCCTGATGGACTAAGGTACAATCAGAAAAGAGATTCTGTGGAAAAAAATCTAACATACCTTTCAAATTATCTCCTTCTTAGAAGAAAAAATTGCTTGATTTCATATTAAGGATTAGTTCTGATTTGAGGCAAGTTGCTTCACTATGTGTTCCTGACATACTGACCCAGGTGCAGCACTTTGCCCTTGGACTTGTTGAAATTCATGATGTTCTCATTGGCCCATTTCTCAAGCTTGTCCAGGTCTCTCTAGACAACGACCTGTCCTCTTGTGTCAACTGCAGCACCCAGTTTCACATCACCTGCAAACCTGCTGGGAGTGCACTAGATCTCACTGCCTGTGCCATTGAAAAGGAGATTGAAGAGCCCCAGTTCCAAGACAGAGCCCTGAGGGACATTACTTGTCTTGTGTCTCCACTTGGACATCAAACCATTGGCTGCAACTCTGAGAGTGTCCACACAGCCAATTCCTTATCCACTGAATGGTCCACCTCTCAAATCCCTGTGTCTTCAACCTGGAAATAAGAATGTCATTTGGAACCATGCCAAACACCTTACTGTGTTTGGCATGGTTCCAAATGACGTCTAGGTGAATGACTTCCAAATGAAGTCTAGGTGAATGACATCAGTTTGTCTTTCCTTGTTGACAGTTGCAGCCACTCCATCACAGAAGAGTAAGAAGAACATTGAAAGTTGAGATGGGTAATTTCTACTATAGAGAACCCAGTTAATATATATTGACTTCTCAAGGACAAGCACAATATACTTTGATTTGGTGTATTTACAAATGGTAAAAGATTATTTGCCAGTCTTTATCCTGCACCATTTGAAAGTAAGAATCCAAGAAGAAGAAAAACACATATTTTTCATAGTCAAAATACTAGCTTTGAGTGGGGAAAGTGGCTGCTGAAGAATAGGGTGATATGTTGCATGATGTATGAGTGTCTTAAACAACAAAAGATTCCTTAACAGTCTTTCCAGGCTTTGGATCAAGACAAAGAGCATGTAATATATTTTTTATTTTCCTTTTTTCTCCTTTGTGCAGGCATTTAGACATGATGAAAGAAAGAAACTTGATATCACTGGCTTGAGTAAGCCATTGTGTGGGTAGTTAAGAAAAGTTTTTCATTTCATTTCTGTAGAAATTTTTTTCTCTTCTCTATCAAACTGAGGCATTTAGTTTTCTATGTTCAAAGTGGGCAGCTTCAAAATAGTGTATTGTTATTTCTTTTACAGAGTATTGTAATAATATGGATCAAAAAGATTTAACTTTTATGAGGTAAAACATGGGAGAAAATCAGAAAAAAATGTCCCATACATATACATGTGAGGAAAGAGCCTATGGAGAAGACTAAGGAAGGGAATAACAGAATACAAGAAAGACATTGGGTCGAGGGCAAGATCAAACTATACATATCAGAGCAATATTAGACCAGGTAGAAGTTATTTTGAAAATCTCACTGCTGACTTTTTTTCTTTTCTTTCCCCCAGAATCTGGAGAGACTCAATGCACTGAGCAGATTTTTAACCACCAAAGTAACTGACCATTCGACCAAGATCCAGGTATAAGCTGGGTGGGATACTCCTCCCACCCTTGGGTGGCTGTCTTTCACTGACTGTAGGCTGAACTCACCCTTGGGCTGCCAGCCTCAGGAGCAACACCCAGGGCTACCTGGTGCATCAGGTGAATGCATGGCATAAAGTGTCTGTCCAGGCCAGCTCAGAATATATCTCCTGAGTGGTGCATCAGGGACTGTGTTTCCATGTCTGCCTTGTGGCTCCAGACTTGTCAGGGTGTCAGTGACACCAGTGAAAACCAAACCACATTTTCTGACACCATGAAGACCAAAGCAAAGCAGTCAGAAAATTGGAGCTTCCCAGACCATGAGGAGAAATTGAAAAATTCTCAGCTTTTAGATACTGGGCTTTTGTGATACAAGCCACTTCTGGTGTAAAAAACAGATTTGTACACCTGCCAATCTTGAGCTAAATCATACCCAATGTTATATTTTGTTACTGGATGATTTTTTAAGCATTTATTTTAGTATTAAGGCTCCTTTAAAACATAGTCCGATGCCTATTCTTTTGCTAATTCTACTTTTAGTGAAATCTAGAGCAAGTATTATAGGCAATTTATGAGGAAGGAACACAAAAAATAATGTATTCTTATGTGTTCAATTATATGATTCTCCTTGTCACACAGTTGCAGCATTTTGGGGGCATTTACAAGCAGTTTACTCCCAGATGTTTCCAATACCACAGGGAATTGGATTATTTTTTAGTAATACCTTTCTCAAATGCCAGTCCCAGTACTGGAATGGAGTATTGAGACTAGCCAGTAGGATTCTTTTAACAAACTGGAGCTGCCAGTAGGCAGTATGCCTGTGTCCAGCTCACCAGCACTTTGATTCACAGCTTCCTCAAGTTTTCCAGGCAATTAAGGAAGATGTAAAAGGCTAATCAACACTAATTTGTGATCTTGTTTAGTGTCGGGAAAAAATATTCTTTTATTCCTATTTCTCTTCTTCAACAGCAGAATATGAGCTTTCCAGAAGAATTAAAGACATGTCTTGCTAACATACTGGCCCTGTGTGACATTTCCAAGAAAACACAGTCTGTGGGTTGAGCTAGAATGATCCTGGCAGCTAGTGTATACAATTCAGCAGCAGTCACCATCCAAGAATTGGAAGGGATGCTGTGTCCTGGGGCCTTGGAGTTGGCATGCTGCCACACTCGGTCCTTTCCAAACAGATAAAAGCCTACACTGATGCTTCTGCCATCCTCTCTATCTAAATCCAGTACCCCCCACATATTTTTCTTATTTAGTTACATAAAAATGCCACGATTTGACATATACATGCACACTCACACCATTTTACGAGGGCACTCCTAAGCCTGTAATTGAAAGTTGTCTAAAACCTGCCAACAGGCCCTATTTTCAACCTTCATTTCAGCTATTGCATAGCCAAAGTGCATGTTTTACTAATCTGTGGTTTTTCACACCTTGCAAACAGGTTTGGCAATGCCTTTTGAATGTTTTTCTGAACATGATTTCGTCTCTTGTAACCTTCACCTGTACTCACTGCTTAGGTTTACAACCAGGCTCTGGACACCTCCTTGGTTTTTTGACAAGTTGCAGGAATAGCAAAAAATTTCAAGCCTCTGGCTTAAAAATGAAATGTCAGTCCACAAAGTTGCTGGTAGGGAGAGCTGGTGACAGAAAACCCCAGGGTGTGAGTGAAAGCAGCCTTGTACTTTGACAACTGCAGACTCCAGCCTATTAATTACATTGACCTTAATATCAAAGCACTTTTGGGTAAGAGCTAACAGCAGCAACACTGTAAACTTACTGCTTTTGGTGGTATTGTAACAGTTTATATAAATGATCAACTTCAAAAAAATAAAGCAAAACCAAGAAGATATATTAATTTTTTCATTCATTCACTCATCCACAGTAGCTTGCCTTCCTTCCCCTTGCCTTCATCATAGCCACCAATTTCCCATGAAGACAGCAGGTACATGGCAGACTTTGCTAGAAACAGAACATATTTATGAGTTGATTTGAGTCTTTGCATCAGATATAAACACCCATCTACTTCTTGAAGGGTTATGTGTGCTATAGTTGCACATAACTGGTGTTCCTTCAAACACCTGCCCTGGCTGCTTACTGCAGAACTTCAATTGTGTAAAGCTGTGTGGTAGGAAAGTGGCTCAGGAGAGACACAGATCACAATTTACAGAACATTTTTATTAATTTTCTGATTTAACCCCAGCCAAAAACCCATACAGCTGCTTGCTCACTCCCTTAGAAGAAGGATCAAAGAGAGAATTGGAAGGGTAAAAGCTGGAAAACTCATGGGTTCAGATGAAGAGAGTTTAATAGGGAATGCAAAAGTTGTGCACACAAGCAAAGCAAAAAAAAAGCAAAGCAAGGAATTCACACAGTTCTCCCCAAAAGCAGGCAGGTTGCAACCATCCCTAGGAGAACAGGCCCCCTTCACAGCAACTTGGGAAGACAAATGTCATCTCTCCAAATACCCCTCCCTTCCTCCTTCTCCCCCCCAATTTATGCACTGAGCATGATGTCACATGGTCTGGAATATCTCTGGGGTCAGTTTGGGTTGCCTGTCCCTACTGTGCCTCCTCCCAACCTCCCATGCCTTCCCAGTCCCCTCACCAGTGTGGCAGTACAAAAAGCAGGAGACCTCGGCTCTGTGTGAGACCCACTCAGCAATAACCAAAATATCTCTGCATAATGACCCCTCTGTTCAGCACAAATCTGAAACACAGCCCCAGGCCAGACACCATAGAGAAAATTAACTCTATCCCAGCCAAAACCAGTGCAATTAATTATTTCTTTATTAAGATTTTATTATTAACAGCAGATAAGTATTGTCATGGTTCACCCAATTACTTCGTCACACAAACTCACGTGTATCCAGCTGCAGTAACAGCTGGAACGCCAGCTCTTTACCAAGAAGGGAAGTCATCTTGGTTTGCCAATGTGTGATTGAACTCCTCCTCATCTGGACAAAGGACAAAAAATATGATAAAAACCTTGTGGGTCAAGATATGGACAGGGAAATATCACTCACTTATTACTATCATAGGAAAAACACATTATAAACATATATTTAATATATTACCAATCAAATCCGAGTAGAAAAATGAGAACTAAAAACTACTTAAAACCACTTTGCCCTCAGTCCTGCTTTCATCCTAGGCACAACTTAACTCCTGACGTTTTTACCTCCTCCCCCCAACCTCACAGGTGGATAGGAAGCAAGAATTACAGTCAATTTATCACAAGTTGTCTGTGTTGCTTCTTCCTCCTCACACTCCTTCCTTGCGCCAGCCAGGGGACCCTCCCATGGGAAAGATTCTCCATGAACATCTCCAGTGTGAGTCATTCCCACAGGCTGGAGTTCTCTGAACTGCTGCAGTGTGCATCCCTCCCACAGGGTGCAGGACTTTTGGAACAGGCTGCTACAGCCTGAGGCCCCCACAGGGTCACAAGTGCTGCCAGAAAACCTGATTCAGCCTGGGCTTCACCCTGCATGGGTCCACTGTTCCTGCCAGAAGCCTGCTCCAACGGGGGCTTCCCACAGGGTAACAGCTTCCTTTAGGCATCCTCCTGCTCTGGCATGGAGTCCTGCACAGGCTGCAGGAGGATGGAACTCTGCATATCCATGGGCCTCCATGGGTGCAGGGGCGCAGCTGCTTCACCACAGTCTTCACCATGGGGAGCAGGGGAATCTCTGCTCTGGTGCCTGGAGTACCTCCTGCCTCCCTTTTTCACTGACTGGTGTCTGCAGAGCTCTTTCTCTCACACTTTCTCTCATTTCTCTCTCCTGGCAGCTTTTTCTCCCCTCCTATATACATGATCCCAGAGACACTGCTGCCACCACTGATGGGCTCAGCCTTGGCCAGAGGCAGGTCTGTTTTGGAGCCAGCAGCTTTGACTCTGTTGGACATGGCAAAAACATCTGGCAACTTCCCAGAGGGAGAAATCCTGAATCCCTGTTACCCAAGGCTTGCCACCCAAATCCTAAACACTATCCCTTGGTAGTGGTAATACGACTGTAAAGCTGGCTCAAAGTTTTGCTGTTTCAGATGTACACAGAAAATTCTGCAGGCTTGCATGTGACCTGAGTTATACAATCTGCTGCTGGTGCTGGTGCGTGGGAGTGGCCCCAGATGGACACTCAGTGTCCTGAGTTATACAGTTCTTGTAGATTCAGCAGAACCACTGCACTTTAAAACTTCTCTGTTCTGGTGATACATTCAAGCAACTGCTCCCAGAAAATGCTTTCACTCTGGTTGTCCTGCTATTTTCTGAAGAGTACTTCTGCATCCATACCTGTAGATTGCTTGTGGGTCTCATTCACAACCTCTCATACAGAAACAGGCCTTTGTGGCATCCCTAAACTAAGCACTTCTGAGAACACACTGTGCAATACTTCCACTTAGTGTACATTATTAAAAAGATTTCACAGCTTTTTCCAGTTTCCTGGCATATTCAGCTTCAGACACTTAAAAACCTTAAAAACCAAGGATAACCATGAATTAGAAGCAAGATCTACAATATTAGGCTGCTTTTATTCCTCCTCAACAGTATTCAGTGCCCAGTGCTCTGTGTAACAATGTCCACATGTTATTCTGGGCAAAGGTTTGGTAATGATGAGTCCCAACTAGCTTGTTCCCAGAAGCAGTGATGTGTATAATTTTAAGTCCTACCTAATCTTACTATTATAAAAGACTAGATACTGCCTTCTTTAGTAAATATGCAAAGTTTTGGGAACACATTTTAGATCAGAAAATAACTGCACTGTGTGCTGAAACTTGAACTGAAGGTGAAGTGGTCACTTTATGGTCTGATGAAATGGAGATCATAATTTTGAAAGATGATGATCCTTTTTACCTTCTGAAATTCTACTCATAGAGATTGTGTGGGATGCAGTTTAATTCCTGACACTGGCTTCTTCATTCTCCATTCAGTGTTCTCACACTGAGCTGTATCCCTTCACAGAAACTGTCAAACAGCACAGCTGGAGTTAATAAACTGAGGAAGGATGCCCATTACCAGTTACAGACATCCCTGTTGTTTGATGCTTTCAGTATTTCATTATCTCTGCATCAGCACTGGTACTCCTGCAACTGAAAAGCCATCAAAATAACACAGCTTGAAATGATAAATGAAAGCAACAGAACAACTGCAGCACAGAGCATGCACTTCTGTGGGCTTTTCTAGGTGAACAGATATTTGTATCTGTGCTGTGGCAGTCTTTTACTAGCACAGCAAAGGTTTATCCAGATGTATTCATTGGCTTAAAGCCACTGGACTCATTTTACATAGCCAATTTTCTATAACTACTAGGACACCTAAGAAATGATATTTGATTGTTCTTCCTGAGAAGTAGATTTTAGAAAGGTACAAGATTTCTTTTTTTTTTTCTCTTTCATTACGGAAAGAGAGGAAAATGCAGTGAGATCCAGGAAAAACCATATTGCCACAAATAGTTTTACTGCAAAATTATTGTCAATTGTTTGGAATAAGTCAAATTAATTGGTACATTCACTCCTGAACTGAGGTTAGGTATGTGACTCGAGAAGGTACTAAATTCTCAATGGAGAGTTAATATAATGGATCAGAATTCTCTGACCCAGTTTAACAATTAGCTGGAGGTGGCATCATGTGAAATTTAAATGTACACTCCAGAGCAGGGAGTTCTTTCATCCTTTTCACAAAATTTCACATGAATTCTTTCATCCCTAATAAACATGACTTAATTTAAAACAAGCACGTATATTTCATTTAATTGTTATAAGCATTATTTGCTTAATGCCAACAGCATATTGCCAGAAACTAAAAGTGTATTTCTCTCACCATTTTTCAGATCTGCAATGCATTCATATAGCTACTGTATATAATTAAACATGTAAAGCAAAGGACTGAAATTGGTAATTTGCCCTCAAGTTTCTGTAGTAGTGTCTGGGAATTCAGCCACACTGTTCTGATTCTATTCCAGAGAAATCATTCAACTAAAATTCTTTCACTGCTTAGGAAAACAAGGGGCAGCTTCTAAAGCATCCCTAGTCATGGGAGTCTAATTTGCACTTTCTGATTTTGTATGTTCAGTGTCTTCCCATTATACAGCTTTGTGCTTCAATCTGTATATTTTTCTATATAAATTAGAAGCTATGTATTGTAATTTCAGGTGTCCATCCTTGAAGAGGTGATTCATCACAGTCCTTCTCTGATAAACAGAAAAAAAGCCACCACACAAAAACAAACACAACAAAAAAACAAAAATAAGGACAAAACCCCCACCACTATAAAATAAATGCAAAATAAGGAGAAAGACAATCTCCCAGACCAAAGAGTCCACTGTTCTGATGTAAAAAAAACCTGTTCTCTTATTAGTATAGGTAAATATTTTCTTTTGGTGTATTTTGTTATATACCAAGTGCAGCTTGATATATAGCAGCTAGTAAGATGGTTTTTCAGTACTGTGGTTCAACACCAGCCAGCAGCTAAGCCCTAGACATCTGCTTGTTTATTCCCCTGGTGGGAAGGGGGAGAGAATCAGAAAAGTAAAAGTGAGGAAACACATGGGCTGAGTTAAAGGCAGTTTAAAAGGAAAAGCAAAAGCTTTGTGCAAGAGCAAAGTAAAACAATGAATTTATTCACCCCTTCCCATGGGCAGGGAGGTGTTCAGCCACATCTGGTAAAGCAGGTAACAGTGACTTGGGAAGACAAGCACCATCACTCCAAACATCCCCATTTCCTCCTTCTCCCCCCAGCTGTGAGTGCTGACCATGATGCCAACGGGTGTGGAATATCCCTTGGGTCAGCTGGGGTCAGCTGTGCTGGCTGTGTCCCCTCCAGCTCACTGTGCACCCCCACCTCCTCACTGCTGGGGTGGGCTGAGAAGAAAAGGCCCTGACTCTGTGTCAGTGCTGCTGTACCTGGTAAAATATCCCTTTGTTATCAAAACACAAATCCAAAACATTGCCCCATAACAGCTAATTTGAAGAAAATGAACTATGCATCAGTTAAATTCTGCTCTTCTAGTTTTAGATGCCCACTAACACAAAGATAGAGAATTTAAGAAATTTTTAGAACTTCATGAAGATTCAGCTTGCTTTGACATTTTTTTGAGCAGTGTCATACATTTCCATTGCAGAGAATAAAATGATAATTTAAAAGGGTGTGAGGGCAAGAAAAGAATATTTCTTCTCACAATTTTGCATTTGGGCACATGCAGTAAATGCATTCAGGGTCTAACTAAAAAAAAACCTCCTATATTGTTGGGTTTTTTTTATTTTTCTTTCCCTAATAGATCCTTTGGCCATATGGATATAATATACCTGGCATATGATTACTCAGTAAGTAGCTAAGCCTAAATATACAGTTATTATCATGTTTCTACCTTAATTTAGCTGCTTTTTAAAATTTTATTCTATTTTAAATACTGGAAAAAATGGCTATTGTTTGGTTTGACACTCAAATACTGTTCTGAACTTGGGAAAACTTGGGAAAAACACTTGGGATTAATGCAAGGAACCAGCTCTTGTCTTCCTGATTGAATACATGTGAACAAATTAGTTATATAGTTCCAGACACTTTTACTCATATTTTTTTTTCTGCTCAGATGTTGAATATGCATTTGAAAATCATGTTTTTAAATAAATGTTTGATTAGGAAGTGAATGACGAAGGAAGGAAGGGAAAGAAGAAAGAAAGAAGAAAGAAAAAAAGAAGAAGAAAGAAAGAAAAAGAAAGAAAGAAAGAAAGAAAGAAAGAAAGAAAAGAAAGAAAGAAAGAAAGAAAGAAGAAAGAAGAAAGAAGAAAGAAAGAAAGAAAGAAAGCAAGAAAGAAAGAAAGAAAGAAGAAAGAAAGAAAGAAGAAAGAAGAAGAAAGAAAGAAGAAAGAACGAAAGAAGAAGAAAGAAAGAAGAAAGAAAGAAGAAAGAAAGAAAGATTCTTTCAGCCCATGGTCAGAATTCCAGAAACAGAAAAAAGACTATGCCCTTATTCACACTGACAAGTACTTCTTTCCCACTGACAAATAACTGGTTCTTCAGGTTTCCCCATTGGAAAGTCAATGAACTGACTCGTGTGAGACTGACTGCAAGCTGCACACAGACACCTTTTATTTTCTCTTTTCCAAAGTTATTTTGAGGTAATTATTTTCTTGTACCTGAACTGATTGCTGAAGTACTTTTTCTTTCCCTACTCTACCCTCAGTCTTCTCTTTTTTTTTTTTTTTTTTTTGTTAATCCCCTGCAGGTATTTAGAATTAGCTTTCATGTTGTGCCTTAGTCCTACTTTCCCCAGGCTTTGCAAATTCTCTTTTCTTAATAAACATTTTTTTATCATTTTTGTTATCCTTTTTTGGAGTCTTTCCAATTCAGCAAAATCTTTTTTGTATTATGGAGCCCAAAACAGTGTAAAGCACTCAAATACAGTTTCACCAATTCTGCACTGAGATAAAAAATTAATTACCTGCCCCCCTTCTCCTGACCTAATTCCTCTCATTATACTGTACATGCTCAATATGGTATTTGCCATTCTGCAGCATGTCACTCTGTATTCTTCTGCAGAGTTTATGGTTTGTTCTGAGTCTGGCTTTTTCCCTGTAGCCATGGAAATTTCTAAATTAGTCTTTCTCCATGTTACACATTAGAGTCTTTCACACTTCACATTTAGCATGATAAAAGGTCAGTTTTGCAGTATTTAGACCCTGATCACAGTAGGGCATATTGGGGTCTTTGGTATATTCTAAGGCTGCAATAAACAGAAGAAATGGTGTAGTTGGCTACCATTATGATGAAAATGCAAATCTCTCTTTTCTGTTAGAACATATTGCCAGGGTTATTTTTAAGAATTACCTGTGTTTTCCTACAAAGTGGGGCTATAACTTATTTTTTTTTATTATTTCAATATCTACACTGGCTTACTTAGTTATATATATCATGCCATCAATTCACATTCTCTTTTCCTGCATTCTGGTAGTTATTCTTATTTCTTCACCTCCATTTTGTTTTATATTTTCTTAATCGAAGCAAGGAAATTTTTTGCAGAAACTGCCTTTTAATCACATGGATTACATCACCTTGGTCAAGAAAACAGAATGACTGGCACTGTACTCAAGGAATATAAGTATCCTTCTTCCTTCCTTTGCCAGCTAGGCAGACAGACCTCAGGCAGCAGTATAAATGCTTTCTATTCCCCTGCTGTTACTCCTACAGCCTCCAGGACTGTAACCAACATGCAAAGATCTTTTCATAGCATTGTGCAGCAGACAAAACTCTTCGTTTGTGCAGTTAAGGAAAAATCAAATGTTTGGCTTAATAGCAGTTATGAAATTGACCCAATGACTGGGCTCAAGTACAGCATCAGATACAGGGAAACATGATCACAATATTTCTACATAGATCTTTCCATCACTGTTTTACTATCTCTAGTTAACACATTCTAGTCACATGTGTTAGCAGTATAAAAGTGTCTAAACAAGTACATAGATTTAACTTTGGATAGGAAAATAAAGCCAAACACAGTCATTCCTGTAGCACAGAATTTGTTGCCTAAAACACAGTTTATTTGACAAATTCACAGTGTATAATGCAAACTGCAAAGAGTACCTGAAGAATACATTGTATCAGAAATGGGGGGATGTTTAACCTGTGAAAGGTGCCCAGCCACATCGTTCCATTAGGTATCTGACAGGTATCCAGTGACAAGCACTGCAGACAGGTACATGCTAACCCAGGAGACATTAGAGCCTACCAGTTTTATTAGTTCACTTTTATATTGATGCAGTTGCTCTTGGCCTTACAGTCATACCCCAAGTAACACAGGCTTCTAAAAGGTTGGTGAATAGCCTCAGCTGTAAATTATCTAGGCTTTATGGCTCTTTAGTCAACAGAAAAAGAGAAGCGTCTCCCAAGGGGCAACTCATTTTTCCATACAGCCTTACATTATTGTTGATTAAATATTTCTGAGAAGCAATTTTCTCTGATGATTCAAGGGGAATAATAGATAGGCTAATTTGAACCAGATGACTAACTTTTAAAGAGTGAAAGGGATGTGCAATGAGTGACTCCAAGAGTCACTCCAGCGAGCAGTGTGAACTGCTGCTGTGGGACTGCAATTTTGCTGTCTTACATTTGCTTAAGCCATGCAAAGTGTTGCATGATTTACCCTTGGTTGGTTGTAGGCTGAGCTGTGTTAAGGATGTGAACACTACCAATTACAGAAGTGAGTCTGAGCAGATGATGACCCTGGCAGAACTGTGGCTGAGTACTGATTAGTCAGCAGACACCTACAGCAATTCAAGCTTATGGCTGAGGATCAGCTCTGCATTCAAGTGTCAGCCTCTCCAGCCACAGCTAATAAGTCTGTCACTGATGAAGCCAGGGACACTAAAACTCATCTGCAGTCTTCTGATCAGCAAAGTGCTCTTATTCACATCAGTTTTCTTCTGATGGGGTACTTTGTCACTTTGAAATCTTAGCACCAATGGACAGTGATATTACTTCTTGCCTGTAATGAAACACTGAGTCAGGATGATGTTGCTGTGAGTGCCTTCTCAGTACAGAATGGAATATTTGCATAGATTAGCCTGCTAGCTGATGGTCCTTGACTGCTTTAATTTCAAACACACTACTTCCCATTGAAATGCCATACAGGTTTGCTTATTTATTTATTACTTTGCATCACTAGAAGATGCACAAGTTCTTTGAACAGACTCCCGAGGCAATTTATTTCTTTCCAGATGAAAAATTCTGTCCTTCTTTGTTAGGAGGCAAGCGTATGCTGAACAATATAGAGGTATCTGGAAGTAGTGGAAATTATGAAGCAAAGAACAAACACTATTTTTTGACATTGCTGTTGATTGACCTTGTGATGTTGTTACTACTGTTTTAGGTTTTTAGCTCATCTCTGATAAAGTTCTGTGATAAGGATACCTGCAAGATAACAAGTCTAACCTGTTCTTCATAACATATCTGGTAAAATGATGAATGACTGGACACATGCAGACTTAAGGTTGACCTCTTGGTTTCTACTATTCAGTAAAATAAACAGGAACAAGAAAGAGTTAGCATTCAACTCTTAAAATCCCAAAGGTTTTCTAAGTGAAACAGAGGCATAGAGCTTCAATCTCCAAAAGTTATTTGGAATTTCAGAGATGAAGTTAAAATACCTCCCGGCTTCTACTTTGTGTATCTCTTTTTGATTATAGAGATTTTAGACACAGCTATTTAAATATATAGCAATAATAATGTCCATATGTAAATGAATGCATGAAATAAAATTTATGAGCCAAAATCACTACTAATCACTGTTTAATCTTTTCACTATGAGTAGTCATACCAATACCAGTGACTTTTTCAGACTCTTTGAGAAATTTCCAGTACCTGCACTCTAATCTTTCAAGTAGTCTCAGATAGAAGAGATTTTACCCAATCTTCTTAGCCTATGAAGATTCAGAGAATCAAAAAAATCTAAAATCAGGAAAGATTAAATTTGCCATTAGTCCAAATTTCTGCAAGAAAAAAAAATCTCCATATTACATTTACAATCATATTAAAATATTTCATTTATCCATTATTTTATTGATTTGATAGGTAATTTTCAATAAGCCTTCTCCTCCTTTTTTTTATATGGCCCTGTTTGACATTTCTCCCTCAAATATTCATAGACCTGTCATTTTTAGTCCTTGTAAACTTTATTTGGTGAAGACGATTTGTGTTTAACTCTCTTACTGATTTTCAGGCAATAAGTTCTGTTTTCCCAGAACTTAGTGCCTGAAGTTCTCTAATCAATTACCAATTTATAAAATTCTCCTTCCTTTCTATCAAGCAAGAAATTTAGTCAGAAATAACCTGGACTGAAAGTGCCATTTCACATCTTTACCTGCTGAAATCTGGTATTACAGAGAACAGAATCTTTTTCCTCCAGGGTGACAGAAATAAATAAAAAATGTTATGTACAACATCTGGGTGATGATATTTAAAGTTATGTTCCTCAAAAGGAAAGATATTTTACCTTTTACATCATTTACCAAGCTCTATTTTTGTTGCCTTCTGCTGATATGTTCATGAAGTTGTTCAATGAGATTTGGACAGCACTGGGATATGTAGATCATTACTAACACTACTGTGAAAGTAAAAATAATCTGATCAGAGATTAGTCACAATGAAATACAATGCCATTATTTATTTTTTCAAACTCTCATTCTACACATTGCTATATATACCACATTTCTTGTGATTTCTTGAAAAATATTTCAAATTCACCCTTGATTTAATAGGTTGGATCTCTACTGAAGTCAGAAGAATTAAACAGTGCCTATTATGCTCACTGCATTAACCCTAGCTTCTGTAGAAAACTGTTGAATTTTTTTTGATTGCAAGTTAATTTAACATGATTTCTTGCTTATGAACTCTTGCTGCTTGCAAATTTCCTCAAGGTGTTAAAGGATTTATTGAAATATTTCTCTGATCTCATATACAGTACTTACTTAAGAGAGGTATAAAAACAAGTTCTATGAATTACCCAACCTAGTTCCTGAATTCTCAAAAATGACATTTCATAGTTCTATTGCTGATGTTAAGCATTTATACAATTTGGTCATGCTGATTGCTTCATGTATATAACATTTAAAAGATGTATTTTTTGTGATGATTGCATTTCTTACACATTTTTCAGTATGACTTGAATTTACTATTCACTACTAGAATTTTTACCTTCCTTCTCAAAAAAAGACAAAAACAAAACCAAGATTTATGAAATACATTTAAAAAAAAAATTGTACTCAAAACTCCAGCTAGTGACAGTTCATCTATCTGAAGCACAGTTATAGACTATGGAACCATGTAAAAGTCCAGTGTCAGAGATTATGCATTAAACCTAAATTTACTGGAAACTAAAAGAAGGGGAAAAAGAATCAATGTTCAATATTAAGAGACTAAGAAAATTCCAATCATGTTCTCAGACCCAGACAAAAGGAATAACTAGGTATCTTGATCATCCCTCCAAAGTCCATCAGGCAACAGTGTTTTATAAACAATTTTATTCAATAACTATATACAGGGGGGAAAAGGACATATAAATAAAGCAAAAGTAATGTAATATGGTCTCAGTTTTATTTGAAGTTATAATATATTTAACATCTGACATAGCACAATAAAGGAAGAATCTTTTAGAGATTGTGTACTTAAGTTCAAAACCAGCTTTCAAGTAGGTTTTATACTGTTTCTGAGTGTTTCCTCCCTTCTGCATATCAGTTGGATCATACAAAAAAACAATTTGATCACAGCTGTCAACTTACAAACATCAAAGTTAGATTCTACTGCTTCACAACAGTGTAATAAAGTGTTGGGGAATTAAGATGGTAGTAGGTGGCAGTAACAGATATTGATATAAAGCTTTACAATTCAAAATGTCTGTCTGAGGACTATACAAATCTTCTCAGTATGATATTTCAGCATCTCAGACATCTGGTGCTTTATCAGCTCCTGTAAAAGATCCTAAAGAAACCACCAGGAGAGAATGCCTACAGTATGAAAATGCTTTGTAGACTCAGGTTCCTGGCCCCTGGCACTCACCATCATTAATAGCACCAATTTTTCACTGAATTGAGAAATTCAAATTGCAATTAATCCTTTTCTTCACATTCAATTAATAGTTTAGGTGTGCAGAGATTTCTTTTTAACTTTCAAGTCAGTGGTGATGAGAAAATACAGTTTTATCTTTAGGATTTGAGTTATATCCAAAAATGTAAAGCAGTTCAAAATCAAACAGAATCAAAATCCTTTATTCCATCCATGTCAGCCTGTATTATTCCCCAACTCAGTATTTCAAATGTGAGCCATATCCAGCTTGAAGAGTCACATTGTGTTCTGGTACTGTGTATAACACAATATGATGAGTGCAATAGGCATGAAGCACCACGACACAGTGTCTCTGCTGAAAGTTTATACAGTTTTCATTTGACAATAAATGCAATGAATTTTATCCTGTTACTATGAGCCTTATTGATACTTTCATATTATTAATATGCTGAAAAATGAATTACATTGTTATGTGGATAGGAGTACAATTATAATGTGACTCAGTTCCAGTGGGAATGATGAAATTTCTTAAAATAATCATGTAATTTCCTTTTCTTCCTGTGCTGTCCCTTCCCTGCCAGTGTGACATTATGTTACAAGAACATCAGGTACTTGAGTTCAATATAAGCAGAAACAAATTAATGAAACTTCACCACAGTATGGGATTTGAAGCTATTTTTTATGGGTCCACTGAATTATTAAGTAACTCATCTGTCTACTACATGGGAAAGAACCTTTTGATTAAAATATGTATTGAAATATGGTTTTAATAGACTTTAATTCATCAATACTTACAAATCACATTGGTGAATTACAATTATAAATCTGTGTTATGTTCATATATATGTTAGGTCTGCATCATCAAACTATTTAATTCAAATAAATGTGTTTATATTATAAGGATATGAGTGTATATAACACAGAAGTGGAGGTTTGTATGTGTTTTTATAGGCACATGTAATACACACGCACACACATACATATATGTATATATGCAGAAAAGAGAGGGAGGAAGATGAGATGACTATTAATATGGTCACAATCTTATAGTGTGGATGGGCATTTTTAAGTCAGATGGTATCCAACCCTTCAGCAAACTGCTAAGTAGGAACAAAAGGTCCTCTTTTGCATGAGTGTGGGCATGAATGCTGTTGGATACCTGAGAAAAAAATAATCAACTCCTGCATCTGTTTCCAAGTAGTCATTGATCAACAACAATGAAAATGAACATTAAAGAATCTGTGTTGATGATCATATTTTCCCTAGGTAGTCCTGGCTACACCTAACTAGTGGAGGACATAACAATTAATAGAAGCCTGATTTGGTTTTTCAGAAATACAGATTTTAAACATCTATAAAAAAGGGATGATAAGGCTATTAAAACAGTTAAAAATTATTTTGAAACTGACACTCACATCAGTTCACATCCAAATGCTACCCTGCCTTGCCCACTGAAGTCCTGTTTAAGCAATTTTGTGCTCTTAGATTTTATAGACATCTTTATTTAGTATGTCATTAGGTTTCAATGAAATCTGGAAAATTTCTGATAGTATCAGACAAAGTTCATTAAAACACATTTGTTTTTTCACCAGTAAATATTGCCAAAACCACTTTGGGCTTTGGTAATTTCCCTATGGAGCTAGCTAGGATGATCTGGTAGATTTACTCCTTTGAATTTTCAGAATGACAAAGACTCACATTTTATTCTTCCTGTCCAAGAGTTCCATTAGCGAATTATTTTGCAACTTTCCTCTCTCTTTCTTATTTTCATTTTGCTTGGTACTTTGGTTTGGTTTGGGTTGGGTTTTAGTGGTAAAACAAGAATGCAGCAACATATAAGTTTGTAGCGTCATCAATATCCAAAGCAATTTTGGTGTCTTGGCTAAAACAGTATAAAAAATAGAGCCATTTCACCTTAGCAAGGCAGGTATGGGATTTCCTGATAATTGACTTCCCTGCAGAACAGAAATTATACCGAGGACCAAAGGCAGAATCTGCACAGTTTTGTTGGTGATGTATTCTTTACAGAGTAAATTTAACTGACCTCTGTCAATACATTTTACTGTCACAGTTTTGTAAGAAATCTTTAGCCTTTAGAATGGCAAATATGCCTTTTCTCTCTCACTCTCCCTGTCTTATTTCCCTATACAGCTTGAGCATTCTTCTCTGAGATTGAACTGAAAGCAGGGACACACACCAATGCAGCCCAAACTCTACTGAAATGGGTTATCCTACTATGTTAGAGAAACACCTGGCACGAAAACTTAATCTACTGCTAACAGGAGTAATTCATCTTTGGAGTCAACTGAGTCATTGTGAGGAACACATTTAATGATTGCTCTCTGCCCTGCAGCAGTTACATTTTTATTTCAGGGTACAATTCACTATGTTGTTTATTCTGCATACAGCCTCAAGTCATCTAAGGCTCTCAGATCAGGAACAGAGCTAGTATTGAACTCTCTAGGACAGAAAACCTTTTTCAATACAAGACTGTGATTACTATTTGACCTATTTCACTTTGTTTTGAGAGGTTGTATGAAATATGCTCATTAGAGGAACCTGAATTTGGCTCCTTTCGATAGCTCCACAGTCAGCTTAAATCAAGCTAAATCAGGCAGCTATTAAAAAGGGTAATTCTGTCCATAATTACCCTCACCTTCTCACCAGGGCTTCCTTGCTATTTTCCTGCATTAACTTTGCTTATTTTGATCTATGGTATGAATCATATATATATTAAAACCCAAACAACTGCTGGGCTATATAGCCACTCTAGCTGTCTGTCATGATTTAATGTCAAGCAGCAACCAAGCCCCATGCAGTTGCTTGCTGAGTCCCACACACCAGCAGGATCAAGGAGGAAATCAGAAGGGAAAAAGCCAGAAAACTCATGGGTTGAGATAAAGGCAGTTTAATAGGGAAAGTAAAAGCAGTGCACTCAAAGTCAAACAAGAAATTAATTCACTGCTTTCCATAGGCAGACAGGTGTGCAGCCATCTCCAGGAGAGCAGGGCTCATTCACATGTAACAGTAACTTGGGAAGACAAATCCATCTCTCCAAATGCCCCCTCTTCTTTTTTCTTCCCCCAGTTTATATACTGAGCATGATGTACCATGTCTGGAATATCCCTTGGGTCAGTTTGGGTTGCCTGTCCTGGCTGTTTCTCCTCCCAACCTCCAATGTACCCACAACTTCTTTGTCAGCACAGCAGTACAAAATGCAGAACAGGTCTTGGCTCTGTGTAAAATCTGCTCAGCAAGAGCAAAAACATCTCTACATTATCAACCCTGTAATCAGCTCAAGTCTTATACACACACACATACCAGCCACTGTGAAGAAAATTAACTCTACCCCAGCCAAACCAGCACACTGTCAAAAAATGGAAATGGAACATGCAAATAGGTATGAGAAGGAAAATTGACCTATGTGTGCATTTTTCACTAAGCACAATCCTGTTCAAATGTGATCTCCTGCCCACAGTTTTTTCCAGTGCCTGGTTATTATCAGATAAAACATGTAAGGAACTGCAGAACAAGCTAGATCAGAAAGTTCAGTCAAACAAACAGACACAAAGTTTTAAGAAGGGCAGAATCATATGAAGAAGGATAACAAGGAGAGCAAAACCACCTGTGTTAAGTCCTCAATTATATTAGACTGAACATAACACAAAACTTCCCCCTTTGATCAGTCTAACTTGATTGTGAAGCCTCAAGGCTAAAAGTTTGATTATGTTTTGATTCAAAGCAGCTTTGAATTAAAGTCAGCTATGAAGACAGCAGTTCTAATGGATTTAATTTATTTCTTATTAACACAATTTGCAGTGAGCAACAACAGAAGGTGTCATTCAAGTCATCAGTGATACACATAGTCTCAGGTGATAGCAAGTAACAGATATATTAGAGAAATGTGATGTAGGTAGAGGTGGAATAATGCCTTCTGACCCATGGTTCCAAAAGATCTCAATTTGGTCTCTGTTGGTCAACATAGCCTTAAATACTGGAGTATGAGATTTTTCCTAGCATTTTTGCAGAGACTGAGATGCGATGACAATGAGTTTTTAAGTTCATTTACTGCCTTTTAGGAAATGTCTCCTATTTCTGAGACATAGGGCATAGAGAGCAAATGTTCCTGATCTCCTGGTTTTTTACTACTTGGGCATTTTTTATGCTTTTACCATATAAACACCCTTGTAATTGTAGAATTTTTTCCCCATTCTACTAATAGGTGAGATTTCCCCCATAGTCCCTTTTCACCTTTCATCAGTTGCAGTATTCTGTGGTGCAACACAACAATCAGTGATGAAATACTTTTCTTGAAATTGAATTAATAGTGTTACCTAGGGTATTTAGGACCAAAATATAGCAGTGACTTTCTAAAAGGCATTACTTTATTTTCTTATTTACAGATCCTTATGAATCATCAAGATTTAAAGCATTTTTAGATGTAAATGCAGATTCCGTAAAGTTTTTTTTTTTAAGCATCTACAGGAGAAACCCATCCAGCTCCAATTAGGCTCTCCACATAGATTTGTACTTTATAAGCATAATTTGGGATTTGGAACTGCACTTTAGATTTGGATTTTGGTGGGCAAGCAAACAATTTGTAATATCTGGTAAAGTCTGTAGCAGTGATGGCAAGTACTGAGGGTTTAACTCTGAAGTTAATGCCATTTATTTATAATAGAAATCCCATTCAATAAAGCCCAGGCTTCAAACAGGATATTCAGTGCAGCTAGAAAAAAAAAAGTTTCAAATGATGTAGTACATACACCATGTAATACATGGAAATTATATGCATTCTTCCTGGTCTGGATGTAAAAATCAATCCTTTTGTCAAGTGCTTCTATTGTAGGCTGCCATGTTGAAGACCTACATTCAAACAAAGGACTTGGAGGGTTGGGCACTTAGCTTCCAGGGAGAGGAGCCTTCTGTCATTCAATAACTCTCCTGGTCGCAGATGACAGACGAGCTGCTGTAGATGAGATGCTTCAGACAAGCTTCTGAAAACCCTTTTGATAAAGTCTCACATCTGAGGTTAATGACAATAGCTAAGGTGTGGGAGTCATGTAATAAGCGTAAATCTGACTTGGAAAATTAAAAACAAAGAGCATGAAACAAAGAAAAAGTAACACTAGTTTGAAGAGAATGGCATTATAGTCAGGAGGAGTAAATAATGAGGAACAATGCAGTATGATACATGAGAACTTAGATGATTTAAATACTAAAAGATGAAAGCTAGTTCAAAGCAGCTAAATAGAGAGCAGTGACAGGTTCCTGGGGAAAAAAAGGATATCAAACAATTGGGTGTGTCATTAAATATAAGAAATCAAAAGGTAAAAAGAGTCTAAAAGATAATTCTGTGTGCAGCATTAAATATGAACGATAAGTAATAAGACGAGAAAAGAAAAATCTATGTCTAACATTAAAAACAAAGGAACATTACCAACTATGCCTAAGTAGGGCAAAAAGGAGTCAGGTACAGTTTATTAATATAAACAAAATCTAGAAGAAACAGACTAACTAAGAAGTAAGCAAAGAAAAAGGAATCCACTTTTGGGCTAAAAATCTAGAAGGTTATTCAATCCGAGGAAATAGGAGTGTTAAGTACTTCTTGCTGTACAGTTAAAAGCTCTTCTAGGCTGTAGCTTTTACTCACTGTGTCCATAGATCAGCTAAACTATCACCACTGTGAGCTCAAGAGCCATGCTTAGGGCTTGCCTAGCCCATGTGCTGATCTACAGGAGACATTTGAGGCCCAGATGGTAATTCTATAAGAAAAGTCAAAGCAAGAGAGACTGGATTTGAAAAAAAAACACTTGTGGCATCAAAAGTTAGAGATTAGATGAACCCCAAAATCTCATAATGAGGTCTCACAAATACTTGTGAAACTCTGGACCCTAATTGATGTTAGCAGAAACCTTGGAGCTATGAATTTTTAAGGATGAAGTCCATTAATAGTAAGTCCCATCAGTCTTAAATCCCCCTGCTCCGGTTATTCCTAATTATATTATAACAACATTAAGAAATGGATTTTTTTTTTCTTTTGTCAACATGTGTAGGTTTTTTTTATTAAAAGAATGACCCTATCATAGCTGGACATTCTTCTAAGTTTTTTGTGCCCATGCTAGTTTGTCCATAATAATTACTTCCTGATATAACTTATTACCATGTCAATTCACTCAGGAGTTAATTTTTGTTATAAATTGTGGATAATTAAGAAAAACAAGGTTGTTGCTAGGTTTTTTAAACTAAAAAGTTGGAATTTTTCTTGTTTTTCTCCCTTTTTTTATTTCTACATTTAAAAATTTAAACATTCAAAAGTAGAGAAATTCTGAAGGGAATAACTGAACTAACTGAACTGACTGTAAAAACAGTAAGTGCATGAAATACTACTAAAAGGACAGTGTAGCTCAGAAACTGAGTTGTTCCATTTTGTGGAGGCAGGAGGATTCACTGCAGGTTTAGCCTGGCACTTTGGTTCAGTGCAGCCAGCTCTGTGAGACTCCTGGTGCCCATCTTTTAGCATGGTTGGTCCAGATTACTGTGTCAAGTTAAGATGCTCTGTGCCTACACTGATCATTCAGACTCGTTTGGCTACACATCCATGGGTGTCCTATGAGGCACACTGCTAATTGCTGGATTGTATCTTGTGGGAGTGTGGAATATTATAAATTCTAACTGAAAAGAATATATGATTTTTTTTTTTTTTTACAGCAGGATAGGCAATATGCTTTTCTCCAGAAGGGATTAAAAAAAAAAAAAAAAGTGGAAAAATTTCTTTAAAGTTAAAAAGTAAACAAAATTCCCTCTACCTCCCCTCTACCCTGGAATAGCCTTTCAGACTTCTTTAACTGCTAAGACTGAAATTCCAGTATTATAAAAATAAAGAATTGGAATTTACAGGGTGGGTCTAGGGAGATCACTTCTGGTTTGTTTTTGGAGGTTTTTTATTCTGAAAATCTTGTAAATCAATAAAAATAAACCTGCCATACAAAAATGTTTAATAACCTTACCAAAGGTCAGTTCTAACCAGGTCAAAGCTTTAAAATTAAAGTCTTGTATGAGGATGAGAGAAACAGGCAACATATCTTGCAGAAACACAAGATAAAAATATCGAGCTGTTAAAGTGTCTAGGAGTTCTGCTGTTGATCACACCTCCATCTTCCAGTGTAGATGAAGGAGAATGGTAGTTGGTCACCAATTCCATCTCGGATTAGCTTGGATCAACCAATTTACACCAGCTCCTTGGCAGTGGAGGAGTGGCTTACTTTGGAAATGAGGGAGAATCTCTTTGACTAAAAGACCTTTTTTAAAAAAAGATCATTTTAGCTATATTATGTAGTGAATGGGGAGCAGAAAACAGCCAAGACTGAAAAGCAAGAGTTCACAAGGTCAGACTTTCTAGGACGCCTTTACATTTTTTGCCATTTTAGTTCTTTTACAGATCTGTAATCTGTTAAGGGTTCAGTAGAACTGGTCCAATAAACATATTGAATAATAAGCAACAGCACAATGGACAATTTAAACTTGAGAATGAGGGCTTTGTGGAATAAAAACAAAAGAGATGGTGTAATGACAGAATGAAAGAAAATAGAACATTTTTTAATCAGGTATGAAGCATACCAGACTTTTATCTCTGGGCTACCTGTACCTATATCTGGGTAGCACAGACTAGAATGCTTTAAAGTCAGGACATCTTTAGTTATCACCAGAACAGGTGCTAGAACCTATGTGTGTATCTATACTAGCAAAATTAACTGTGCAAGGCTGTCTATTTGTTAGCATGGTGCCTGGCACAGATTTTTGTCTTTGCCAACTAGTATATTCTATTGGATACATATGCTTCTTTTATATTATCAAAGCATGTTTACAAACCTGTAGTAGTTGTCATGTCATTACAACCAGATTGGCCTCATGTGCCAAAAGGCTAGCTATGTTATTGTAGCTTGCCTATACAGGCCTCACAGAACTGAAGTTTCTTCACCTGGTAACCTTAGTGATACAAAATTTGGTCAGACCAAATGATGTCTTTTTTACCTGGATGCTTCTCTTCTTTTTTTAGTCATAAAAAAGGCATAACTGACTCCCAGCATCCATCTGTAATAATTTAGTTTAGCAAAAATCTTTTTAATATCCTGTTTCCTTTGGTATTCATGTCTGTCCTGGTTTAGGGAAATTTTGGGAGAAAACCTCCAAAGGGAGCCCCTCCAGAAGCAAACCCACACGGCCCCTCCCCCCAACCAGTTCAGGAAGGAGTCCTCGGAGAGAGGTGGAAAGAACCTGTTTATTTAACAGGCACAAAATGAACAATACCAGATGACACCACTCTTTCACAGCTCTGAAAAAGATGACAAATTCAGAAAGTCCTTTCTTTCTCAATTAAAACATGGTAAGATCTTCACCACAAAATCACAGAAAGCCTGAAGTGGGAAGGCACCTCTGGAAATCACATATTCCAACTCCCTGATTAAGGTGTGGTTAGTTAGAGTGGCAACCCACTCAGATCTGGGTCCAGCTGGGTTTATAGTATCTCAAAGAATTGACAGTTCATAGGCCTTCTGGGTAACCTGTGCCAGTGTCTTGCCCTCTCACAGTAAATGTGTTTTTCTGATGTTTAAATTAAATTGCCTGTATCTTAGTTTGTGGTTGCTGCCTCTTGTCCTTTCCTTGGCTGCTACTGAGAAAAGTCTAGCTCACACTTACACCATGCCAACAAGGAACATATACACATTGATACTGCTCCCCTAGAGCATTCTCTTCTGGCAGAACTGTCATATCTCTCTCAACCTCTCCTCACACAACAGACATTCCCATTCCTTGATGGCATTTGTGACCCTTTCCTGGGCTGGATCCAGAACGTCTATTTCTCTCTTACAAAGAAGACAGCATTGCAAACGTGTCTCAACAGTGCTTATTAGAGGAGAAGGGTGACATCCCCTGAGCAGCTGGTAGCACTCCTACCTATGTGGCCCAGAACACTGCTGGCCTTCAGTGCTGCAAGGACATTAAGGTAAAGATATCTAAAGATATCTCCTACCTGAGTAACCAAAAAAACTGACAGGAGACTGGGGCTGATGTCTTTTAAATATTCTTAGCTATAGATGACTGACTGATTTCAGTGACAAATAGGCACTTAGATATTTCAGAGAACGTGAACCAGCAGACATTTGTTTATTATCAGGCAGAAAGTTACAGCAAAGAAGGAAAAACAGGTCAGATCTCTAAAAATCCCTATTCCCAGACTTGTGTTCCTACTTTAGTAGATATATGTGACATTAATATAATAGATTTCAAGCTACTGACATTATAATAGATATCTAAAGCTGACATTAATTCAGATGTACTTTTAATCTTGGTAAATCTGAAAGCAGCGGCATGATCAATTCAAAATGAAATAAAATACAAACAAAAACAACACCACTGTTTTTCTAGCAAACCATTTACATTGAGAGTTATGCAGCAGCAGGAGCTCTGACCAAGGAAACACAAAATATAAAAGCTGTCACCTCCTCAAACATTTTTCTTTCATCTTGATTTCACAGAAGAAACTACATATGATTAAGGTAATACTTTCTTTATTAACTTGTAAGAATACCATTTTCAGAAACATTGTTTGTATGAAGAAATCTGGACAAAAACTAAAAGGTGGCACTACAAACATTGCAGTGAGAAAAATAATTAGCAAATTTTTGTGCTGCTTTATCTAAAGGAAGGTACAATAAAGTGGCAGAAAAAAGCAGTAAATTATAACCTGTATGTATTAGAAATCCCTTCTCTATATTAACCATGGTGTTTACTTAGTAGTGAATTTTTATGTTTACTTGTAGAAAAGATCATTGTTAGCATAATTTGCAAACATCAGAAGAGTCATTAGAATGATTTGGCTACTCTAAGGAAGCATTCATATGTTACTCAAAGCAAAATAAATTGCTATAGAAATATTCATATGCTGTGGTGAATTTTGAGGATTGATTTCTTTGTTTCTAAACTCTCATCTACACATGCAAGAAATATATATGTAGCGTGTATATGTAAGATTATATATGTTTAGCAAAAATTGCAGGATTGCAAATAATTTATACCATCACAATTTTTGTCCAAGGACTGGATCCACTGAGGATTTGATCTTCACTCCCAGTGGAGAAGAAGGCATTTTTCCCAAAGGAGAGCACTGTTGAGACAGCAAGATGCAAAGTCATGTACAATTCTTATATTTGGAAGAAAACAATTTCAGAAGTCACAACCTGAAGGACTAAGTAACTAATTCAAATATCATGACTTACGTTAACTCAAGGAAGTGAATTCAAGATTCAGCAGCTTTTGTAAACCTACATCCCATCCAGGGGTCTCAAGAGACTTGGGTGTGCTATTGGAAGTGTTTAAGTAAAAAATAAACACCATATCCTGTTGTGATTATACATGCAACATAATAAAGGGAGAGGTGAAACAAATTAGAAGGAAAAGGTGAGAAACAAGGGTCAGTAACAGGAGACCAAATGAGTTTTGTAACCTGAACAGTAATAAAAGAAGGAAAGTAAAACAGGTCCCATTTATATTATTTGCTGCCTCTTTCATCTTTCCCTCCCTCCTGAAGGAAGCACTCTCCACCTCACCTCTTCAGTCTCTGGAAATGGGTGGCAGTGCTGCAGTTCCATGGGAGATGACAGGACAGTGTTTTCAGCCCTCTCTATGCTCCTTGATCTTTTCTACTCCACTACCAATTCAGTCAGCAAGAGTACACCAGTTTTTCTGTAACTTTGGTTTGGAATATGAGAGCTAATTAGATGAAAGAGGCGCTAGGAATACTCAGGTGACAAGAAGATTTCCAATAACTGCAGTGGCAAAGCTCAGCTAGAACTACTCAGGTTCATTTTCAAGCTGAATGTATTAGTCTGGCATGTCAATGATGAGCAGCTGCCTCCCTCTGAGAGACCCTTCTTTAAGAGACTGCTGAAAATCTTAAAGCCGAATCCACTACTAAGCTATTAATTAGTTTGGTCCAAAATATTAGTCTGTCTTAATTAAGCCAATTCCATATGGACCAAAATACGTTTGCTAACAGAATTTCAGCCTAAATGGAAGCATTTATATCTAGGAGTATGATATTAATGAGCCTCATTTAATGAAGGTGGTGATTTTCTCAAAAGATATAGAATGGGGGAAATATACCAAATAACTAGAAACAGATTCCTGTATGTTTCTTTTTTTTTTTTCTCTTAATTGTGTCATTTTAGCTGTGAAAATGTTTTTAAAACATTTTTACCAATATGAGGCACTAACATCTATCTATTGTTTTATGATAGAAAATTGGGTTCTATTAATACTATGCTCACTCAATCATTCTCACAAAATTATCCCCTTATGAAGTGAAGATGTAGATAGGTAGGATGTTTTCTGATTGTCTGTATTTCCACTGTGGGAACTAGAGTTTCTGTTATATTACTACCACTAAAAAGTGATTGTCAAAAATCAGTACAAAATAACAATTTTCTCTCCAGCAAAAGTGGGGCAGTGAAATGCCACAGAATTTGAGGAACTCACAGGATGCTGAGTCTCCATCTTTCTGTGTATTTTCTGATTCATAATAGAAAGTTCATGGGTACCTTCAGAGTACCCATCCAGGGCAGAAGCATAGCCAAAATCCATTTCATTTAGGTGAAAATCTTCTGAATAGGATTTACAGTTCTTCTGACAGACTGAGGAGGCTGCATTAGCTCACAGTCTGAGCTGATTCTCCATCTGCACATTTTCCTTACCTGAGAGAACACAATTGCATTTATGACTTATCAAGTTCTTGTTTTCTTAAGCAAAGCAGTTCATTTGAAGAAGAAGGAGAAGGAATTTTCACTTTGAAAGGAGTGTCCTGTGTTTGATAAATCTTTGAAAATTCACCTTTGATCAATTGAAAAATCCATTTGACAACCCTTGAGATACTATTAAAATCCAACACGTTGGTGCTATGCACCTAATTATTATTGTAAAATACTGTTTTAATAAGATACTTCCCCTTTTCTTTTTTGGTGTTTTGTTTTGTTTTTTTTTTCAATGAGAAATACACACATTTATAGTGCCAGCATGGTTCTAATTTAAGATGATCTTGCAAGCACAAATTGTAAGCAAACAAGAAAGAGAAGTCTTTCTAACCAAAACCTATGACTTATGTGCAGAAATATATTCAAAATGAAACTGGAAACCACTGGGAAGCAAGTTTAACATATCCTCTCTCTTCAGTCCTTGTAGATTCTGGGAAGAATATGCATTATGCTTTGGGACTGCCTGACCCAAACAATTTCCATCATTGTTCATCCTGGAGGAATATTCTGATCCATTGCATTAGCTGTTAAAATTGCTCACCTACATTGCAGACAACTCTGCACAACAGTATTGAAATAGCACAATTTTGTGTGATGATACTGGTCATATCAAATCTCTAAAGGACTTTTTTTAATAGCTGTATGATTTATTTATGTTTTAAACTGCAGAATATTTCTCATTTCCTGAAGCTAAAGGAATAGAAAGAATAATAATATTTAAAGGTATTCTCATTCTGTCATTCATCAAGTTTGTAATCAAAACTCTTTATCTATGGAAAAAAAAAAAGATTTTTTTGATTCACTGTAAAGGAGGAAAATCACTAGCTCTGCTAATATGAAATAATTTTTGAAAGAATTACTGAAAGGAAAATGCTATGTACTTGAAATTTCTGGCCAAAATGAATGGAATGGAGAGAGAAATCACAGATTGGTATGAAAGGGGAAAGAAAATATATTAACAGTGATGACTAAATAGATTTATCTGAAAATATTCATCTTTCCATATATAAACTGTCTTACTATTAAACAGTCAGAGAATCTAAAAATTATATAAACAAGCAGCTATCATAAAGAAAGTATTACAGTATATAGTGGTGATAAAATATCTTCCATTTTTCCTGCTTCCTTGACATGGTTTTGTCTTTTTCATGATAGATGAAGAAAAAGGCAGACAAACAGATAATTTTTTTCACTGTGTCTTGCTGCTGATGCTCAAGTGACTGTTTTTCGAAAGAAAGTAAGTTTTTTTCAGAGAGGATATACCTATAGAAAGATGTGAAGACAAAAGCAAGGAAGTTTGTTAGAAGTGGGTTCCTCTCCCTTTTCAGAAAAGACTGGTTCATATTCTGTGTGTTCTGGCATCTAATTGTAAATGTCTATGAAGTACTTAGGAAGAGACATTTTTATAGACCCCATGGAATGTTTTTTCTCTTGAAAATCATGGTTTGTTGTTTTTGTCTCTAAGCTCTGTGCTGTGTTCAGATTCATTGATATAGTTCTTATATTGTTTGTTTCCACTGGGCAATGTCCAGAGAAGTTTTTTTCTTCTTTTTCTTTTTTCTAATTATTTTCCTCTCCCTCTGCTTGTTTAAGCCTTAAGTTATGCCATTTATTTTTAGATTTTAAGTGACTGGTGCCAGGACTGTTATCTCTATATGAAGCTTGTCATGTACATAGCACAGCAGGACACCAAGTAAGTAAGTAAGTAAGTTTCCTAATACTGTAAGTAAAAATTCAAGAAAAACTCATTTTGGAATAAAAATACATGTATACACCCTGCAGCTAGTCAGCCTTGTTTCCCAGTTTCTTAGGATCATTTTTGATAATAGGAATTGACCACTTAAAATAAAACGGTTTTGAATTGAAGATTACAATAAAGTATACCATTGACTGTCATTAAGCAGCATTTGCAATAATTAACAATAATAATCCAACATAGTTACATATTTAGCTTTTTGCACTATTTCCATAACAACAAACAGTGTATTGCTAAAGAGTGAAGAAAAGCACTGGAAAGCAATCAGCTACATTCATGATAAGAAGCTCAGGGGCACAGTTTTGTTCTTTCCTCCTACTACTCCCCTGGAAAAATCCAGTATGATACAGAAGCACAAGGATTTTGGTGGCTGAGAACTTAATGATAAGGATGTAGCAACAGGTCTTTGACACTGGCCAAAAAAATACATTCTATCACTAATTAGTTCACTATAGCAGGAGTAGCCTTTGGATTTGTGTCCAGCTAATATCTCTGTTATATCCATAGTAATAAATAATATAATTTTGGGGGTTTTTTTCCTTTTTTCTTTTTTTTCTTAAATTTTGTGCTTTATTTGCATAGACTTCTCCACAATTATGCAGCCTCCACAAGGGCTGCATACTTGATGGCTGAGTTAGAGCTTTAATTGTGACTGATGCATCAGAGTGCACACCTTTATTCTTCACTTAATAAACATTTGCAAATTTCAGATAAGAATATTCCTTGCATATATTTAAGACAATAGATTTTACCTGTATGGTGTGAAACATATTTTCTGATGAAAATTCATGAGATGAAATGTCACCTTCAGAAAGCTTGTGGAAAACGACCTGCAGTGTGAATCTTTCTGTCAGAATTCAAGTTTACACTGTTCCACTGGTGTATCCAGCCCATTTTCAGTGACAAGGAATGTACAGTGATATGTGTACCTTTCCTGAACCTATTACATGCTGCATCTCTGCACTGTTTTGGGTTTTTTTGGGGTTTTTTTGTGCTGCTAGAATAAGGGCTTGGAGCACAGAAAAGAGTGAAGTGTCTGGTTACTGTATCTGTTACTATAAAAATATGTGTTTGTAGGTTCTGTGTGATATCTGAGTTCATGATTTTAAGTGCTGCTTCTCAGAAGTATGAAATCCTTGAGGCACTGTTTGTGGCAATGTCTGGAAATATTTCTTATTTTATTTTAGAGCACACCAACTCTTAAAATAGGGATTAGGTTTTTATTCTAATGGCAACTGTATTGATGCACTTGGTTTCATATATTCATGGCAAAAAAACTGCTGGTGTTGCAGGAGAACAGACTGTAAAACAGAACAGACACATCACCTTGGTAGATCTGTTTGAGAATTCCAAATGCAGAAATGCTGTGAAGTTTGCTAGACCTTTTGTTTCTGATGGCCTTTGAATTACATTGTTCATGTCAGATCATGAAAGGACATGAATGTGGAATTTTACATGTTCACTTTTGCTTTTCCACTTCTTTCATGAAGATAAAAGTACTTATTTTTGAGACAGACAACAATATTAGGAGCTTTATTGGTTCTTTATCTGTCTCACATAAAAAAGTATCGATTACCTCATAATGGTATTTCTTTTCAGAAACAAATGGTATTTCTTATAAAAGAACAAAGCTTATTCTGGTATTCCTTATACCTTATATAACTTTCTTGGAACTGCTGTTTGCAGTTTACATTCGCCTGCAACAGTTCAGTCAAACTAGCACTGCTCTTTCTTCAAAGGTATGAGTTGAGCAGTTGCCATTACATCAAGGCTTTATATTTCACAAGGCTTAATCTACAATAGTCACATAATTTATTGTCTTATTATTAGATCAAATTCAGTTATCTTTATTTAAGTTTTCTGATGAAAATAATGGACTAAAGGGTCCATCATGTGGCCAGCTGTTATTGTTAAAACAGTTTTCTTGTGATATCATAGGGAGAGCATTCTGGATGGGATGTTACCATTAATTGTTTCCATACACTATTGTAATTTCTGGAGATGCACACGCACACACACACACACACACACACACACACACACACACATATGCACAAATACATGCACACACACAAGACAAATAAATTCAAAACAGTCTTGACTAATAAAGTGCTCCAATAAAGATGGATCTCCTAGCTGTGACTCAAAAGAGCCTTTTAATTTGAACAAGTTTCATTTTAACACATAGAGTAGGAAATTGAAAATGGAACTGTATGTTGCAAAAACTGGTGTTTATCACTGTGATGGAAGGATGCAAAGATCCCATGCAGTGCTTCAGCTTGACTGTACTGCACACAGCCATGTCCATGGAAAAATGAACTTGTTATAAAACAGAAACACTATGAGTGAATAGAAATAATATGGTAGCAGTAACAAAACCAAGCAATAGCATGTGCAGTGGCATAACAGGGTCATTATGAGTCATTGTTACTCTTGCTGACTCTAGATATATAAATCAACAATCATTTAGAGTAAAACATGAATGCAGACAAAAGGGAGACAGATCCCCTAGAAACTATAGATTTTTCTGTTCAGACTAGTGGAGTTTGGCAGTTTCACCAGCTCTTCCCTTTAAAGTAGGGTTGCTTCAAGTGGTGAGACCAAGTCCACTGGCTGCAGTTGAGCTGCACACCAGGTGATTAGACCAGGGTGGGAAATGTCTGTAGGACAGAGTCTGAGAAGGGAATACAAGTGCACTGGAAAAGATGTGAGCTGATCCCTCTGGGTTTCTTCCCATCTTCAATGAGGAATACATGGTAAGTTTTGGAATCCTTGCCCTTTCCACTGCTTTCTCAGTGCTCCTTTCTTAAAGTCTAAGAAAGTCTATAATAGGAATGTATGCCAGGAAAGAGAAGTAGTAATGTTCTAACTTGAAATGTTTTGCAGTTTGTTGGTTTGGAGTTTTTTATGATAGACATCTATTTTTTTTTAATTTTTACAATGTTGCTGTATTTTGCAGATGAACACAGTAGAAACAAAACTGATTTTTTCAACACTGTACACACACAAACACACTCAACACACTCAACACTAAACACACAAACACACACTCATGTAAGTGTGCATTTATAATAGGCATATGTAAATATATTTAATGCCATAGATAAGGAAATAAGTTTGTGGTTTCCTAAATCAAATAATTAAATTTGCAATATCTGACAATTATTCTAAGAAACATTCTCAGTCCATATTTTTCTGCAGAATTCTTCAGCAAATGCTATGATTTACCATAGTAAGCATTCAAAAAAAGCAGGAAATAAAATAATTAATGCCAATTTTATTGTATGTAATGATAATAGTCTTACTCCACTTGAAGACTGCCAGGTTCCTTCCTCCCCTAATAAAATCATGAGGCTTTATTCAGTAAAAATCCTTATTTCTGTATTTCTGTAACAGAAAACTTCAGTATCCTTTAGAGCATACAGTCGGAAGATTTCTCAACAGAAAAGGAAAATCTATCTTTAACCTATTCCGTATGTGTGGATTTCAGCATATTTGTATTCATACAGACTCATGTGATGGATTCTTTTATTTTATTTGAAACCTTTTCCTTAAAGCAAGCATTTGTATTTTTAACTTCAGGTAAGGTTCTAAACATTAGCATTTGTGTGCACTTCATTCAGCCTACCTCATCATTTTCTTGTTTCATGCCCAGGGCTTAGCAGTTGGAGTTTAAAAACAGCCAGCTTTAATGTCTGTGACTGACATGTAATTTCTGCTTACTTTAAAGCTTTTTTTTTGCTAACTTTGCCTTTTTTAAAATTCTTTCCTGTCCATAATCACAAAGCTACATAAGCTCTTTTGTGGCTTAATAAATATTGTCAGTTTTTTTAAAGCTCAGTGTGCTGTGTATTCTTCTTCAAAGATAGTTATTAAGCATATAAAAAGAAGCTTGTTAAATTTGTAGATTCATTTTTTTATTATTCCTACTTCTTATATTTAAATGAGGAAAGATAATCCATTAAAGAGGTTGAACTGTCAAAAACACTGCCATATCTATAATTAAGTATAACCTTCCTGGGTTTAAATAACATTATCAACAAAAGCCTCTAAATTTGAAATTAAATGCTCTACCTTCCATTAACATTATTGTTTTTCTAGGAAAATCAGAGATGTGAATGCAAAGGAGGTATTTAGCTCACAGCTATGACATATCTCCCATTTTTAAAAGTAAACAATAACGAGAGGCATTCCATTTTGGACTATATAAGCCTTAGATTACACATTTAATGACAAGCATATATCTTAGTTCTGCAGAATTCTTTCTGAGAATGGGACTTAAAGGACCCAGTAACACATCTATGCACTCAACTTTGCTTCTCATTTTGTGATCAAGAAAACAATTCTGAAAGATACAGTGGAAGCAGTATTCCATGTCATAGATCTTAAAAAGAATCTTATCATTACAGCTGGAGAGATTTGCCTCACTCCCAAAAGTTTGTTCTTTTTTTAAGAAAAATGTTTCTCATAGCACTTTAGAAGTTTCTGTAAAATAGAAGACACACATAACTGAATTATTTATTGCATAGATTTTGCCATTATTCATTTGGAGTGTCTGGCAGAGCTCATTCATTATTTGCAATGTATCTGAGTTTTAGATTAATATGAACATGATTTTAATGAATCTGTTATAATTTTTCCTGCCATCACCCTTACCACTTCATTGTATGACAGAATGTCATGCTGCTGAGACCTACACATCTCGAGGCAAACAAAACATAAAAGCCAGCAGCTGTGAGCCTCATAACTCATCCTTCCCACACTGCAGATAGCTGATAATGGATCTTCATGGGGTAACCTGAAACTATTTCATTTGAGGGCTTCATACATCCTTGCTTCTCTTTCCTCCACAATCCATTTGCCTAATATATGCTTATAGTTTGGGTTTTTTTCCTCTTTGAAAACTATTTCGCACAGAGTAAAAATCACTAATATTGACTTGTATTATGACTGATAAGGGATCATTTAATCTGAAAATTTGTGACAAAATATTTCAAACATTAAAATGATGGAGGAAAAAAATTAGTTGTAAAGTATTTCAACAGGAGCTGGAAAAGAAAATTATTAGAAAACACTCACTGTCTATCAAGATTTTCCTCAAAGCCCATCATGCCTTCACTGATTATTTAAATGAGGTTGCTCAAGTCAGAGAAATAGTGATGCAAGACCTGCTAACACAGTAAATTGCCCCTTCCAATTTGAATTTCCCTTACTTCATGAGGAGTTCCATGTCCTTTCTGATTTACTTGCTATCATAAAAGAAGGAGTGGAAATGAACCTTCAGAAATTTAACTTTCATTTTATGTTTAAGTCCAGTTAAAATGTATTTTATGGGTAGTACCATGCACTTATCCAACTAGATACCCTTTGAAAATCCTGTGTTGTGTTGTGCTTTGCTTTTCTTTTAAAGTAGCTGTAGGGCTTATAATGGTGTATATTGAGAACATATTGTTTATTCGTTAGAATACAGTAGAATATAGTGCTATAAGTAGTCAGAGTAAAAAAGTAATTTCCATAAGCCTTTATACTATCAGTATAGTTAATATATCATATTCATGTCAAATTGTAGCAAATTTTGAATTAAAATAACAATGATCATGGGTAGGAAAAAAGAAACAATTTAATTTAAATTCTATCTTAAATTAAAAATTACCAAACCATCTACTAAAACACTAAATATTAAATGCTTAATTCTAAATACTAGGACACCATCAAATATACTTTTCACAACTCAAAGAGCCCAGTTGCCTGTCTCAAAGGCTGTCAAGGCCACAGAAGGATCTTGTCAAGATAAGCCACCACAGCAGGTATTTGAGATAAGCCCAGAAGGAAGGCATTTGCAACAGAAAGACACTAATTCCAGGCCTGGCAGAGGCAATTTGCTTAGCATATCCTGCTAAATGCATCCAGACAAAAATTCCCACTGTGACAAACTGTGGGAAAGGAAGCAATTGTCCAGACACATATCATCCATCCCAAGTTATGGCAACAGCATCAGGGACCACCCCATGGGTACCAAAACCTGGGCTGTATAAAGGTGGTACCCACAGGAGAATGGCTCTAGGTCTCCCACCACTGAGAAATCCAGGGTGAAGAAGGACCAAGGGACACTGCTGGACCCACGGCTGTTCTTCTGCTTGGTCTCTCTCTCCCTTGCCCCCTTTTCTATTTCTTTCTACTGGTCTACCTCACTCTCATTGTTAAATAAAATCCATATTATTGACTCTGGCCTATGGTCTGTCTGCCCTTAGCTTGGGCAGAGGCATCTCTCACTAATCAGATTGTAATGCAACTGGAAATAAAATATGTTTTAAAACCCAGGAAAAACCTTCAAACTCACACTTCAGAGCACACCATACTACAAACTGAGAAAGTACAGAAAGAGCTTTTTACCTTACTGCACTGATTCATCACTTCTAAGGCCAGTGCTACTGTGGGTTTTTTATCTAGATTGAAAATTTAAGCTGCTTCTACTGCTCTTAATAATCTGTTTAACTGGCTTTTTTAACTCAGCCACATTAAACCCAGGCACAATGCAGCACTCTCCATCCTGCAAAGGCGAATAGGATGGCTCACCTTTAGGCACATGCATAATAATACTTACTCTAGGCTATTCATGCACATCTAGATAAAATCATCTATAATTTTTTTGTATATTTTTATTGTTAAAGCATAAAGAAAACTTTCTTCCGTGAAGTCCAGTGCTCTGATTTAGGAAAAAACATAGACTGTGATGTCATTGCTGTACAAAACATTCCACAAGCACACAGCTGGGTGAGTGCACATGTACAGGTGTATTTCAGATGAAGGTCAGCCTGCCAAAGCACCTTGCTCTCAAGGATCTTCTGAAGTTCACCCAGAAGTCAGGCTTATCTAGCGCATCTAACTTGACTCTGAAGTTTAGATAATGTCTCTAAAGTCCCAAATAATTAGTCTTGATCATTTGAGATAACATTCCTTTTTCTTTCAAGGTTACAATTTAGATATATTGAGACTCTTTTGCTCATGTTTTTAAGTGACTTTTCCCAAACTGAAAGCATGCTAGCTAAAAAAATGAAATTACTCCTTACTACAAGTTTTGAAACTCTACTGATAAGGGGCTTGCAAGTATTTTGAAAAGTCAAGATAAGCTGGAAAACAGAAATACAAATATAGATGTTGCAATCTTCAAAAAAGGTTATGAAAACAGCTTCTGTCAATTACTAGTCAGTAGCAGAATGGCAGTATAACTAATCCCACAGCATGACCTACAGCATGAGGCAGGAAAATCACAGCACATCAAAACGAATAAGACCAAATACAATAAGAAGCTCTGATTTCATACAGTAAAATTATATATGGAGAAGTCAAACATATTTTACTGAAGATTTTTTTTATGTTTCAAAAAAGAAAAAAATATGTTCAGATTGGATATATGCTTTGGTGGACAAAAATTTTTTAAAAATTGATGAGTGATGGATGAAGTCCCAGACAAAAACCTGATGCAGCTTTGAGTAAGGGAGAAGGCTCCACCTTTTTCTTATTTCCCAGTGTCTGTACTTCAGCCTGTTCTAAAATATTTCTTTAGAAAAAAACAAAGAAAAACACCTAATATATTGCATTGATAAAGTAATCCTAACAAAACTAGATCATTTTCCTTCCACTAAAATGCAAGGGATAACTACTACTTATTTATGCAATGAAGCTGAAATCAAATAAATAATGCCTGTTATTGCTCTCCCAAAAAATAAAACAGTTTTAATATCTGGTGTTAGAGTTCCTGCTGTGTTTCTCTGAGGCTTTTTCATAGCAGAAAAATGAACAAAACTCTATTATGGAATCAAAGTAAATAACATCCCAGATATTACTTGTTGTCCCCCCAAAACAAGAAGTTATTGTAGCACAAAATAATACAATTTATTTTAAATAACAGAAGATATAAGTGAAGGAGAAGTGGAATAAAATTCACTGACCTTTTTCCACAATTTTCATCATTCTTCTGATATATGGTAAAGATCAATGGTAAACCACATGTGGTTTAGTTACATCCTCTGAAATTGTTTGAATCTGTAGGAGATAAATAAAAAAAAATACCAAGCTCAGAACTGTGAAATGTTCACTTTGTCTAAAGATCATTTCCATATTTAATCAGACTGCAGGGATTATTTTTTAAATGTCATGGATTTTTCAGACTGAAAAGTTTCTCCACATTAGAATGTCTTCCCTTTTTAGAGTGAAAAATCTGTTGTTTTCTTTTCTTCAGCTTATCTCCTATAACTTGATTTATTATTCAGCATTAGCTGCCAAAGCAGTACAAGGGCTTCATTTGGAAGGGAGCTGAGTATGGACGTGACAAGTTTCCTGTTCCCATTGTTTTGCCTGAAGAAGTCCTGAAAAGTTCCAATTTCTTCTCTGTGCATTGGCTCTTGAGGCACAAAAACCAATGGGAACAACAAACGGATGGGAAGAAAAGCCCTTGTATCTACTGAGAACATAAAAATGAAACACATTTGAAAAAGCAACCAAACTTCCACTGACAGGATGAGCATCCCCCCTTACAGGTTATTCTAAGTGGAGGTTGTTTAACTTCTGAGGAAGAGTTTCTCTTTCCCTCTTCTTCAAATGAGGGAAGGAAATTTTCCAGTAAGGTAAAGGAAGATGTCTGGAAGCCAACTGTAATGGTCCCTTTCTCAAATTTTGACTTTCAGAAAGTGAGGAAGGGGATAAATAGCTATTACATTCCTGAGTCCCTGTAAATTAATTACAATAAAAATCATATAACCTTTGTTTAAATTATACTCCAAGTAATCTCAATTTGAGCATTAGTGGCTTTAAGAATTAACTATTTATGTGTTGGTTTACACCCTCTATGCTTTCATAACAAACTTTATGGTTTCCAAAAGTATGCAATGGAAAGAGAGAAGATGAGAGTAACTAGTAAGACATGAACAGAAGTGTGATGTTTTTGCCCTCCTCAATAATGGGCCCCTGTTGATATTTTAAGCAAAGATTTAATTGGTGAAATGAAGAATTTGAATTGTAAGAAAATGTTAATGCTAATGAAACATGCCAACATGAAAATGCTAATGAACATGCAAACAAAACAGTCTAGGAAATTTCATGGTTATATTCATATTTGCCCTTGTGTTCAAGTGTCTTCAATCTGAAATTATCCAAGGGTTTCAGCTTTCAAGCTCTTCATTTTCTGTCCAGCTTTAGAAGAATCCAAAATTTTGTTGCATCTGGAACTTGCAAAGGTTTTTATTTTTTTCCCCATAAGAAAAGTTGTCTGCATTAAAACATTAAATGGAATTTATCAACTGCTCTAGCCTATAAAACCCAAGTGTGTGTTCTTTTATTAGAGAATCATAAATGTTGATACCATTCACCTACAGAATAATATGAAAGCAATAAACTGCAGTTATTCTTTCCCCTTTCAGCTATTTCCAGGAGACCTTGACAAACAGAAAAACAGCATTAGTAAGTTCTAATACCCTGCTTTATTTTTTTATTCAAATCAAATTTATCTTAATATAGAAATATTTTATTTACTTTTTTTTCCAGTTACTTTGAGTAAAGAAAAATTTTTTGAACTAGACCTCTCATGAGTTTTCCAGAATTGGTTTAAGAAACGTGAAGCTGGATAAAAGTGAGGGTTTCTACCATTCACTGTATTTTTAATATGCAATTCTTCTCAAACTGTCTGAAGAATGATCTATCAAATTGAATAGCTGATGCACTTTGAACATTTAGCTCCAAAAGATAGATGACATTTTTTTCATTAGTTTAAAATTTATATGCTACAGTATCTGTCACAATAATAATAGAATCTGACAGTGCAGATCATATGGGTATTCCACACAGCAGAGGTAATGTGTTCTTTGGAAGATAAAATGACAATTTGTTCAAATCATAGATTTTCAAATTTTAGACAAACAAGGTAGCTCTCACTCTATGTAAGTCATTCTTTTAGAATAATTTCTTTACTAACAATACAGGATCCAGTCCACCCACATTTTTTCTCTGTGGGAATTTAACAGGCTGTAGATGTCCAGAAATATCACCAGGAAAACCTGTTCCACAGTGCTGTTTACCTCAGAGACACAGAAGCCTCTCTAGGGGCTGCTCTGAGCAGCCCTTGAGTTCCCATGATCTCTAAACATCAGCTTTAGCCTATACCCAAAATCACCCTCTGTCAGCAAAGGAAGGCCCCTGGCTCTTTCATCCTTATCCAGGGGGTCCAGCATGATAGGAATGCTAAATACCTCACCTCCTTCTGTGAGACAGGGTGGCACTCAGTGCAAAGCCCAGCAGTCATAACTATGTTATTTTTTAAAAGCCCCAACAGATTGATGGAAGAAGAGCAAGGTGGTTTTCATTTGAATAACAAGTAAAAAGAAGGTCAGGCTGCCAAGAACTGTAAGATCTGTTATTTCTGCCTGAAGGACCTTAACTATAACTCCTATTTCCACTTGCTGCCTCATCAAATTATTATTATATTTATTATTATCGTGTAGCCAGGAGCACAAAAATCCCTGAGACAATACTAAAAATCAAAATAAAAGAGTTTTTTTCTCCATTAACTAGAATTAAAGACGTTTGGTTAATAAATTCTGATTACCTCTACAGGCTGATTACCCCCACTGCTATACCTTAATGCAGCATATTCCCTCTGCAACCTGAGGTGAAATCTGTGTATAATATTTGCATCCATTTACAAAAGTAATCTTGTTTGGATGCACCCAAACATCATGATTTCCTTGTTTCCTGTGCTTCCAAAATTATGTGTGCTCTCCATCCGACCATGTCTTTAAAACCAAAATGAAACAGTAAACTAAAATTGTGTTCTTAAAACTGCTAAAGGAGAGAAGAATAAAGGTTTTTGCAGAATAAACTCAAATCTCTGCTCTGGTTATTTTCTTTCCTAGGACTGTTTGTGCCAGTATGCACTGTGAGCAGCGACACAAATGTACAAGGACACGCCCTCAGGTAAAGAACCATTTTCCTAGCATGAGCAAAATTAATCACAGATCAATCTAAGACTAATCAATAGCATTTATGTCACAATTTAACTTTTACAGAAGAGACACAAACCCAGGAACTTTTGGAAAGGAAATACAACCAGCTGACTCATGCTTGCATTTGCAGAAACCTCTGAGATCATCTCTTAAAGCCTTTAAATTCAGAGCAGCCACCATCTTTATCTTTTAGTGCAAGATCTAAGTGGGTGTTTGCAAGCATTCTTATTTCTGTTTCAACCTTCAAAATGAAAGGCCACTGTAACAGACTATTTTCATTTTTGAAAAAATTTTGCCTCCTATCCAAGCTTTTAGAGTAAAGAGCTAAAATTCAAAAACAATAGGACCCCTGAATATTAGAATGGCAATTTCTTTTAGATTCTAACCAATTTCTTTATTCCAAATTATTTTTATGAAATACAAACCTGCACCCATGTTGGCTCTTCAGTGTAAGACTTATGAATGTAATTACAGATAATGATTCAATTCTTCATTAATGCACCATTTGCATATCAGGTATGGCATACATAATATTTTGAACTCTTTTAAAAACCAATTCCACCAAAAAAAAATTAAAAAGAGGAATAAAATTGCATCTAGGGCCTTTCTCAGTCAATATCTTTGGAAGTTTTCAAGCAAGTGGTCTATTAAAGGAAGGATATTATAGGGTTTAAAAGGAAAGAGCTTTTTCTTTGCCTGGGCAGTTTACCAGTCAGCAATTACCATAGAATATCTGTTATGGTTTCCACACTCTGTTATCTAAACTCTCCATGTCTGCAAAGTAATTTTATTCTAATAATTTTAAAATAAAAATATCGATTGGTTGTTCTTCTTCCTGCTGGATCTGTCATATCTACCCCCAGCTAGACACCTTGAGCTTGCTAAGAACCAGGTGTGACTGTGAAAGGCTGTTCTCTGAAGGTCTGCACCACTTAATCCACAAACAAAATGGTACCCATGGCAGCTCTTAATGCAAATATATAAGGGCAACTTCTGATTCAACAGTGATTGAAATTAAATAAAACCTTGAATTTCAACAGAGGAATTCTCTAGTTACCTGGGAGTTTTGAAAAATTGTACTATGCTGCATCATAGTCTCTGGCTGCTACTAATTTAATTTGGACTTGTGCTATTTCAAATTTCCAGAAAGAACAACTGCTTTACTTAAATCAAAATATCTTCCCCAACTGGACTTTTTTCCCTGACATTTTCCTAAATTTATTTCTGATAAATTTGTAGTCATGAGCCAAATGGTTGATACCACTCTTTAAAAAAAAATACACATGATTGTTAGGCAATAATTTTAACTTCACAGCAGGGTATTTTATGGATATGAAATAAGCCCCTGCTGTGCTCTAAAATTCACAGGGTGAGAGTCTCAGCTCCTGTAAGCCCAGATGTACTTTTGAAAATGATGGATCTGTACTATCTTAAATTACTTACAGATCTATCCCAGTACAACAAAGACAGAGAAATCTTCAAGGAAGCTGTACTTGCCAACTCTGTTTGAAAGACTTTTCCAAATATTTATAAATACCTCTTTTCTTTGCTTTCCAGCTAAGACTGGCATGTGACTTTAATCAATTGGACTTCAGTAAACTTCACACCTCTGTTCTGTAGTGGTCTGTTAAGCTGTTAAGACTTGTGAAGCTTTGTAGGTTTTCAGATAGGCTGTTTTTGCTGACAGCAGCTGTTTCCAGTGTGCAGTAGCTCCACATAAAGGAATAACTCAGGCCTGAGGGATTTAAGTAGACGAGAAGATTTTAATAATGCTGTACACAGTCTTACAGAGAATTGAATTGTTTAAATATGAACACGGCTTTAATATTTAGCAAAGGGTCCAAATGTTTCCATGGCTAATGCTATACAACACCCTACAGGAGGCTTTGGTGATCTAAATTGCCCTCTAGATCCCTAAATCACTTGAATGGGAGGAATTGCCCATGTTTAGACAATCTAAACCACTAGATAGTAGTTCAGAGGATAGGAGTTCAGAGTCTAAGCCAAACCTCATCACTATATGCAGAAGAAAAGGGAATGGGTGATATCCTGCCCTCTGTGGGCTTAAAACTAAATGAGACTGACATTCACAGTACAATATTGCTCCTTTATTTGCCAGTCTTGATGGCAGCAAGAACCCTTTTTTAAAATTAATTTTTATTAATTTTTATTTCATTGTACCTTTGGGTGTTCCTCCAGGATGTCAACAATGTCTATTCTAGTCCCCCATCAGTTTCAGAGGGAGTCTCAACATATAAACTCAAATACCCCAGGAAAGATATTCTGTCCACAAAATCATGGCCTATTTGAACAGCAGCAACTCCCATGACAGGGAGATCTTTCTCAATCTGTGTAGCTGAGGCTGTGCCACCAGTTAGAAAGGATTTATAAGGATAACTAAAGCAGAAAGGCTACATAAGGGTATATAAGCCATGCAGTCAGCAGATGTGCAAGAGAAAATTGAATATTGCCAGACATTAGGCTATTCTCAGACAGGAAGGGCGAACAATTGTTCTTTTGGGGGGGGCTTATTTATCCTTCTGCATTAAGAATCAATAAATAAAATCACAATTGGTCCAGAACTTGGGATTCTTTGTCCCCTGGGAGTATCAAACACTCAGAGTAGAAGGTTTCTAATCTTACAGCTCCATTTTATGTCCAAAAGATAGGTCTCTGGAGCTTTGTTAGACTACAGATGCATTAGCAAACTGATCAGGTCTTGGAGACAGGCTGTAGGGCTGGCTTTATTTACTGCATGGACAAATGTATGTGTGGACAAAGAGCAGTCTTCCCAAAAATGCCAGTGAAATGCTCAGGAAACAGCAGGAACTGAGGACTGTTCCTAGCAAAGGGATTTTTCCCAGTATGAAGGATGGCAACCCTGTTTTGGAGAGTGATTTGGACAGCATTTATTGACATTATTATAACCTGAGTCGTATCAGTTTTAAGGAGGGAAAGGAGTTCTGTGTCATCACTTTCTGTGTCAAAGTGCATAAAGCAAGGTTGTGGAGGTAGTGGTAATGCACAGAGTCACCTAATTTTCATGTAAATTATCTTTCAATTACATAAATGTCTCAGAAGTACCTAGCATTGTGTCTCAAAAGCACATTTATGAGCCTACAATTAATAATTCTTCAGTAAGAATGAGAATTCTTCTTTTATGCACCATGCTATAAAGTGCCATGATTTGAGAGTTTTCATGAGTTATGACCTTATTCTCAAAATATTTTAAAACAGTATGTCCATCCAATAGGTTTTGCTAGTAAGCACATTTTTATACATATTTTACAGATAATAAGTTCAGCTTGAATTTTTTCTGCTACTGCTTTGAAAATACAAGTAGCCATGCAGGTCATGATCTCTGGGTTTAATTAGGTGACCATACTGAAAACATTTTATAAAAAGATGTAGATAAATAAAACAAGGTCAAAACACTAACTCATTTTCCAGAGGAGAAATGGCCTCTGTGTAATTTTTGCTAGCAAGGCACTAAGGTTACAATAACTTTTACCAAAAGGAGTTACAACAGAAGACTATGATATGGAAAAAAGATCTTACAAATGTGGTATACAATTCTAAAGAGAAAAATCCAAATTGCTTGTAATTTGGCTATCTGGAAATGTTTGTATATGATTTATCTTTTTGTTGCAGCTGGAATCAACTGTGAAGGTAAATTGCTGAAGAAGCAATTTACTAACCTAGTTTATTCCCTTTAGACAACACTGCCTTATAATGAGTAATGGGAAAACAAGTATCATTTTTATGCATGATGTATCCATTTATGTAGCCTACACAAATCCAAAAATACATATTTTCATCTATGAACACTGCACAGCCAGCCCTGTTTTAATTTTTATTAACGTTTCCACGTTTAAAATAAGTGTTAATGGTAGTTTTTCTATTAAATCCTTGAAATATGGCCTAAATTTACTAAACCTTACATTAAATACCCTCTTTAAAAATTAAATTAAAAATTAAATTTCATGCTTTCTCTGTTGGACAAGTCTTAAGTAAACGCTTCATTATGCAAAATATTGCAAAATTTTCTATTAAGCTATCAAGTGAGAAAAGGAACAGCAGAAAGATCAGAATGAACTGTCCCTTGGAACAACATGGGTTGTGCAATTGTTCAAAAGTTTGAGGACTTTCTAAACTAGAAACTGTGCCTCTTCCTTGTTTACTAGCTACAGGTGTACTATCCTCCCTAAATCTGTCTAATATAATTTAATATAATATAATTTCCCTTTGACATTCCCAATATCCCAGCATAATGAGTTCTACAATTTCAACACCAGAGATAAAAATTGTACAGAAATGTGCACAACTTGGTAAATATGAAGCCTTTTTTTTTCATTTAGAAGTACAAGAACTGTCCAGAAGGTCTACACAAGGCTTAGTGCACATGCTCACTTTCTGTGATAAAGGACAGGATGCTCAGACAAGACCTGGGAAAGGAAAGCAGAACAGAGAGACCAGCAATAAATATTAAGATATAGAGGGTGATCTGGAAAAGGAGAAAATCTTGTAAGATGATTCAAAAGCTTTACTTGCATTTAAAGAGACTTGTTGAACCAGTCTGTCAAGCAGGCTGTCTAAATGTCCTTGTCATAATTCCAGCCTGGAGGCTGGAATATCGCCCACAGGGCATGTGTTTGCACCTCTTACCTCCCCCCAGGCTCTTACACAAGAGAGTTATGTAAAGATTTAAGGGAAAGTCTGTTTATGCTCTTTTTCATACCATTCTTTTTCACAAGTGAGACTATTTTGTTACACAAGATAGAGTTACAGAGCTGGGTGATAGCAGGATGAGGAATGTAACAGCAAAATATGGGCTGTTGAGAATGGTTCAGCTGAGATCCAATAAATGCAGGCAATGAATAAGAGTATATGTCAGAAGGCTGCCAAAAATGGCAGAATTTTAGAGAGGAAAGGTCTGTCTCACACAATCTGCCTAGGGGACATGTCAAGCAGCAAAAAAAATGTGAAGGAAGGGGCAGTGTGATAAGTTCACGTGGCTTCTTCTGTTCTAAAATAGCATGGTGTTCCCTGAGAGATAAATGCATAATTCAGAAGCCATTTCAGGTCTTGGCCAAGGCTGGACTTGAGGATCCTTATAGAAGTCTGCACACAGAAGTAACCATTTCATTGTTAGTTGCTTGCATTTGCAGAAGGCATTAATGGCAGTCAGGGAGGTTTTCCAGCATTGCTAATTTCAGTGGCATTTTTTGGAAAGGAGATGTGGGAGCTATCATGTACTTGAGCCTTTATACTGAGGGTATGGGAAGGTGTCGAAGCAAAAGGGAGAATAAAACCTTTTTCATCCCTGCATGTAGAGAAGGCAAAAGAAAACTGGAGACTGAATCAGAAAATACCAATGCACTATGTTATGTCTTCATTTGGTTTTCAGGCCAAAAATAAACTGAGATACAGATCCTGAGATGCAACTGAAAAAGAAAAGCATTGTGGTTTACAATGGTCAGCTTAATTGCAGACAATAGGATATATAAAGTGAAGATGTAAAGCAGATGGTGAGCAGTGTTCAGTGGGCAGGTCAAATTTTTGCAGATACTAACATTTTAGGGTTTGTTAGTATTTAACATACATGTTAAGAAAACAGCTGAGTGGTGGAGCTTATATACATTATAAGGAAAAATATTTTGCACGCTGTGTCAAATCCACGATGTTGAAAGTTTAGTTCAGTCTTCTGAATTGTACAGCTCTTGTTTCTTCTAGATATTTTGCACCTTATCTCAAGTTTTCTTCAGCTTGTTTACTGAATTTTCAGTCTGCTTGCTCAGGAGATTTTTAAGCCAGAGCAAGCAGACTAAAAATTCTGTAAATAAACTGAAGAAAATGCAAGATAAGGGCTAGTGTGTTCAAAATGAAAAACAAGCTGCAAATACCTTGGCAAGGAATTAACTCTTCACAATACCCACACACATGCACAATATGCTGTGTGCATGTGTGCTTCCATCATGTGCATTAAGCAGATTTTATGCACAGTGGCAGGTGTGGTTTGTCCTACATACCATGCATAGCAGTGCATCAGCCACTCACTGTTTCCCATTTAATTAATTAGAAAAGACATAAGTAAACTGCTGACAAAGACACAATATCACAGACAGGCTTAGTGGCCTGCCACTGTATTTAATTGATTTAAAAATAATTCAACTAGCTGAGAAGAGAGAGCAAAATCTGTGTAATTTTGAACCCATTTATTCTCATATATGTACTAACATAATAGCAGCCTCATAAAATCAGATAAAGAAAATACAGATAGAGTTGTAGAGGAACACATTTTAAATGTTCTGTTACTGTCCTTTTAGAAGGTTCAGTCAATGAAATTGGTTTTTGTGAGGTCTTAAGGAATAAAAAGCTCCCTCATGCACTGCTTTCAATTCTCTCTTCATCTGTAAAAACAAGCCATGTAGTGGTTTAATTTACTGTTGATCACTGGGGAGAAAAAAAAAAAAAGAATGCAAAATCTAAATGACATTCACATACAAAGTTAATAGCTTTTATCACTCTCAGAAGGCAAGTGTAGAGGAAGTATTACTTCATATAATAAACGACCTGGTTTCAGCTTTATTGTCTTTAATAGTTAAAGCACTGCTGCAAATGTGCATGGACTTAAGACATAGAGTTGTCTTACCAAAGCAACAGCAGTGGGTCCTTACAGTGTACTGCATTCTATAATTACCAGGGAGTTATTTAGTACTTTGCATTCATAGATTTCAAATTCCTGAACTGAATGACTTACCAACATAACATGCAACAAGGGAAAAGGGCAGGAAGGTTGGGAGTGAGGCTGGGAGTTAGGAGTCTTAGACATGGAAAGTCTCACAAAAGGTAGGGTACTGATATCCAGAGTCCTAGTCTAATGTACCTACTTACACATTGCTTCCTTCAAGGGAAAAAGGAAAACAAAAAAACCCAGCAAGCTGAAGTAACAGACAAATGTGAAATAAAATAAAACCTTCACATTCCTATCACAAACTGCCTGATAACATAAAAAAGAGGGTTTTTCTCTACATTTCAATTCCTATCAAGGTAAAATCTGGGCGATTACCTGTCAGAGTTCATGAACAGTGCAAGAAGTTGCACAGGTGAAAGACCCAAGCTAGAGCACTCTTTTCTGCGAGTCAAGAGGACTTTAAATCCCTCTGATACATCAAATGCAGGAGTTTGGCTTTGGTCAACTCTAGAAAGAAGATAAAGAAAAGTTACTTGTAAAATCTAGCTGTTATCTGTTACTTATAATGGGTCTCAGTCAGAAAAGGTATTTAACTTTTGATCTAACAAAGAAATAAAGTCTATCTAGCAGAGTAATTTCACTCAGTTAATAAGTTTCTGCTTTTTAAATTTCTTTTTTGGAGTAACCCCATGAGATAAAACAATAACAGCTATGACAATTATTAATATTTTTGAAATATCTGTGCAGTAGCTTCTTATAATAATATATTTTACTTAGAAAGTGAGCTACCTAGTATCTGCCAGCATAAATTCTAGGTAGGTATTCATAGTTACTCCTGCATATGGTACTAATTTTTTTTCTTCTGATGTGTGTTCCAGAAGGTGGATTTTGCCTTTAGATTGAATGTTTCACTCAGTTTCTCTGAACTGTAAATAGAAGTCTGCAGCTAAACTAACTCGATTTCAAGGAGGTTTTTCCCTTGTCATCATCTCAGGATAGAAGATGCAATTAATACAATGGGACCCTAGCAGATATCCAGTAATGCTGTTACCAACTGGCTAGGTCAGCAGGATGTTTTCAGCATTTTTATGGCACAGCAAACATGGGAGAGATCCCTTTCTGTCAGACAAAATCAGCTGCATAATGCAAAGAACAGAAGTAAGAACACACAAAGCACCAGCAGAGATAATGCTACTATCAATACACTTTTCAGTTTTCCCATCAAACTATACACAATTCCCTCCATGTACAAAAAATCTTTCCCTGTTTTCATTATTACTGCAGGAAACAAAAAATAATTTTCCCACTGATGCCTTCCTCTAGTAAAAAAATATTATCTCTTAGGGAAGGATGAGTAGTAGGACATCATCATTAATACCAGCTGAATCTATTAAAATCCAGTGAATATCAGATGTAGTAATGACAATGTGTGAATAGCAAATAGAGTTGATTGTTGCTTACACCAAATAGTGCTTATTTATATATGTTTCTCTAAAACAGCCTCATCAGAGTATGACCCAAAAGAATGAATTTATGCCTTCCAGCCCATCAGCACCATCTACTGTGACTTGACATAACAACAGTCTGCCAAAATAAGCACAAGTTTCAGTTGTTGTATTTTTTCCCTTTACATTTGTCTTTCCTGGAACTTCCTTTTTTTCCAACTTATTGCTCCAGAACAGCCTATCAAAAAGGGTTTTTCAGAAATTTTACATTCCTGAAAATTTTTCTGAAAATGTGACTATTTCTTCCTCAGAAGAAATCAACCTGCAGACTTCAACTGGTTTTGAAACTGTGTAAGGTGAAAACATATGTTTATTTTTCCTTGCTTTTAAATGCCAAACTGGAGGGAAATAAGGGAAAGAATAAAATTTTTTAAAAATATACGCAGCATAAACTAAGTCCCTAGAATCCATTCCTGAAAATGAAACTACAGTCCTTTCATGCCAGGTCAGTATTGAATGGGACAGATCTGGCAGAATTTCACGAGGTTATCAAGTAGATGCCAGACTTTCAACATATTCCTCCCACACAATGCATTCATAATTTTGCTCCTAAGGCAGAGAGTTTTCTTTGTGGCCTAAATACCATCAGGAAAGAAGTTTAAAATATTTGATAAAGGCTAGAGATTTGTTATCTGTCGTCATATCTAATTTTAGCTATATAACTTTCTCTTTTGTCTGCTTCCTTTCTTCCTTTAATTCAAAGATAGATGAATCTGCAAATCTCTCTGCAGATTTGTGTTAGACTAATGGACTCACTGCCTTAAAAAACCTTCAGTTAGATCTCACCATTTTATTCAGATCCATTCTGGCACATTACCAATGGCTGCAGTGACTGTTCTGACTCCAGAATAATGCTTGTGCAAATGAAAAGAAACAAGCTCTCTGACAGGTTTCACCAGGATCTGTCCCATTCTTGGTTACGTAGTGCATAACGTTTATGAACTCACGATAAGAAAAAGAGACACTGTGATGAAACTAAACAAAAATTAGTTATGAGGAAAAAAGGATCTTTCTCATAGAAACTGATGCAAATCCTAAATTTCCCTCTTTAGTTCTCTCCAAAATGAATACTCTAGCACAAGTGACATTGGTCCCTCAGACAACCTTGTCAATTGGCTTATTTGTGCCATTTATGAAAGATATGCTTACACATGCTTGCCTTCATGGGTGTAATAAATTTTATATGCTTTACTTTTCAGACATTAAATCACTTAAAACTGATTTGCCATACCTGGTACATAAGACATAGATTTAGAATAAAAGATGTTAAGTAATGAGGTATAGAAAGAAATGAGGTCCTCAGTATGCTGCATGTAACAGAACAGCAGCCTTCCAGAAAGAAGGGAGTGAAAAACCCCTCAGCTGTAAATTGGCCAGGTTCCTTCCTTTTCCTTCTCATTCAGGGAGAAGGTGATTTGTAAAACTCTTTCCTTACCTTCTTTTAGTGATTTGAAATGACAAATTTCTAACATCTTGTGACTTGCTGTGTGCCATTCTGGGTTAAAGAATGACTACTTCTTTCTCAGGAAGGCAGGCAAATCTAGGAAAACTCAGGAAATAGAAATACATAATTGCATCCTTCAAATATATAAGCAAAACAAACTAATATTTTATCTGACCTCTTTATTCATAAAAGCCATATATTTATTTTTGTTACAACCACCAAGTATTGGTGCAGGAACATTTTCTTTTCAGTATGTCCTTCACATTCTCCCCTGCAGTCTCTTGATACTTAATATATTCTTTTCTTTTAGCTTCCAACTCCTCTTTTACCTGTCCATCAACTCTCCATTCCATAGATCCAAGCATACTTTTCAGTCTTTTTTCTTTTTTTTTTCCTAGACAAAAGGAGGTTGTGTTTTTGATTCTTTTCACTGCAGTAAGAGGAGATGGAACTTTAATGGCTTTAATAAAACTTTTCTCCTGTACTCCAGTGTTAAGTTACCCTTTTCACATACTGTGTTTTGCTGTGTAAAAATTATTCTCTACTAAAGGTAAAGTTTTCCAACTTCAGTAATTGATTACATTTTTAATATTCAGTAATTCGTTCATATTGAATATTTTCATTGCACCACAGACATTAAATTACCATTATGAGGCAGGAGTTTAAATGAGCTAGTCAAAATCTTGAGATTAAGGACATTCACACAATAAAAACTCAGAACACAATAGTGCAACACTTACTCAAGCACTGACTGTTTTACATAGCTAAAAATGGCAAACATAAATGTATTCATATTACATTTATACTGAATCTTTTATAATACTGAATTTCTGTTATATATTATGAACAAAAGCTCAGATCATTGTCTACTTTGAAATCAGTGGACTTCCTACAATACATTTAATTCAATGGATTATGTCTAATTTAAATCACTGTTGGAAATTATTTTAAGCAAAACTACAGCTGGTGAGGTGGGCAGGATCTGGAGCAGGTAATGCTTTAAAAAAGCATTGGCCTTTTAGAAACTGACAGAGGGTTGGATTTTCATTCAGGCAGACTCTGATGAGTTGAAAGAATAAATTCTAAAAATGCTACCATGTGATGTCATGAAGGAAGAGTCCTTCAATATTTGAAAGAATCACCCAGTCAGCACTGGTTGAGCAATAAAATGAAAAAGATTTGTCAGCATTAGTTCATGGATTAAAATACCTCAGATATAATTGACAAAGGCATTTGAAGTGACAGCTGATATGTAAAAGCTTCAGACAAGAATGCTCAAAGATATCATTCAGCTTCTGTGCAAGAAATTACTAAGCAGACTGAGGACTCTTCAATCTGAAAAAAGAGATTAATTACAATACAGATTGAAGAGAATACAGAGTATGGTATATGCTGACAGCTGACCTTCATGAGCCAACTGGATAGGTTGTTCCCCAGCCTGTACAATAAAATAACTATGAAGAATCAAAGAAAGGTAGCAGATTCAACAATAATAACAAAAATAACAATTAAAATTGAAACTAATAATTCACACAGCAGGTAGCCTAAGACATTGTTGTCAAATGTTCTTATTTGTGCTGGATGTCTATATGATATCTAGTGGGAAAAAATCAAAGAAAAAATCCACTGGGAAATAATAAATATTTCAAAGTCCCCTGTGTTGCAAAGTGAAAACTAAAAAATAGAAGGAAGAAACTCTTTTCCAGGAATCCTCTTACAGACATTCTTGGAGTGGGTAAGGATTAAAGATAACTGTGAGAAATGAGAGACTTGAAATTATGCTGAAAATTTGAATGTTCACAAAACTCAGTATAATAACACAAGGTCTTGCATTAATCTTGGGTGTGATGCGTTCCTGGTGTTCTTATGTTCAAAGTCTGAGTTCTTTATTTCTCCCTGATATTTTGGGGATTGTTTTATCTCTTTTACCACCAGCTTTTATCTGCTGTCAAGAGAACTGTTAGGTGCAGCCAAGTTCATTTAAGCTGTCACTGCAGATAGAATTGACCCATGTGAATTACTGAAAGCCAAACTCATACCCTGATGCCCCAATCAGATGCTACATGACTGATTACCTATCTTGTAATACATGCTTTGGTTTAAAGTATTAAAGTGATTTAGTATTAATGGAAAGTGATAACTTGTGAGTAATTGATCATGGACATACAACCTTGGGCCACTTAATACCTTATTACTGGTTTGCATAAGTCAGTATTACTGAACTTCATGGACTTCATGGAAATGGGGCCAGTTACAATTAAATGACATTAATTTCAGATTAACAAAGACTTCTGGTGTATTTTTTTTTTTTAATCTAGTGAAAGAGAATGTCTTGTAGGATAAGACTTTATATATACATGTAAGCTTGTTTTGATGTTCCTGCAACTATTTAAAGTAAATTATATTGAAATATGCCTTGCTTTTCCCAGATTCACTATGCTGGGTTTGTGACTATGAACTTGCAGAGATGTCCATACATGAAAGTAAAGGCAAATCCCAAGATCTGCCAAGTTGTACTACAGGGCACTAACTCCAGAAAGCAAAATGAACAAAAAGCCTAACAATTTTTCTGCCGTGTCCCTGGGAATGTTGCTCCTGTGAATGGCTGCTCTCACTACAAAAAAAAATTCTTTTTTATGTCAAGATGAAACCTCTCCAGTGCAAATTATATCTGCTGCCCCTTGTCATTGCCATGTGGCTCTTCCCAAGACATAGCCTCCATCCTCTTTGTAGCCATCATTTAAGTACTGGAATACTGTGAAGAGAATCCCCATTGAACCTTTTCTTCTCCAGTCAGAAAAGTTCTAACTCTCTTTCAGCCTTTTCTCACAGGGCAGATTTCCAAACCTTTGATCATCTTCATGGCCCTTCTTTGGATTCTCTTGTTTTCTCCCTGTCTTTCTTGGATCGTGGGCTCAGCCCCATACACATTACTCCAGATGTAGCCCAAGCAGCACTGAGTGGAGTGGAATGACCATGTCTGCACCTCTGCTAGCAATGCCCCAGGGTCTGATTTGCCTTTGTCACTTCAGCAGTGCTCTGCTGACTTTTGCTCAGCTCATTGCCCACCAGGGCCCCCTGGCTCCTTTCAGCGAGGCTGCTCCCCAGCCACACAGCGCTGAGCTAGCACTGGGCTGTTTGTCCCAGGGGCAGGACCATGCTCTTGTCTTTGCTAAACTTCATGCTGCTGCTTCTAGCCCACTCTACCAGCCTGTCCAGGTCTCTAAGGTAGTTGTCTCTTCAGACACATTGTCATGGACTGAGGCTGGCCAGATGCCAGGCACCCACAGAAGCTGCTCCCTCACTCCCTGCTGCAACCAACCAGACAGAGGAGAGAAAATTTAATGAACATTTCATGGGTAGAGATAAGGACAGAGAGAGTTCGCTCATCAAATATCATCAAGGGCAAAGCAAGCTAAACATAGAGATAAGAAGTGAATTTATTACTAAGAAAATTAGCAGGATAATGATTCAAAACACCTTTTTACACCCCTGTCCTTTCCAGCTCTACCTCCTACCCCAGTGGTACAAGGAGGCAGGGGATGGGGGTTATGTCAGTTCATCACCTGTGGTTTCTCCCACTGCTCAGGGAGAGGAGTCATTCCCCTGCTGGACTGTGGGGTCCCTGCCATGGAAGACAATTCTCTGTGAACTCCTCCAGCATGGGTCCACTCTCCCTAGCAGCAGCTGCCTGTGAACTGCTGCAATGTGAGTCCTCCCACAGGCAACAGTCCCATCAAGCTGCTGAGGCGTGGGTCACTCTTTCACAGGGTGCAGTCCTTCAGAGATGGGCTGTTCCAGTCGGGAAGCAGTGCTTCTCTCTCCATGGGTCTCCCACAGCACCACAGCCTCCTCCAGGTATCCACCTGCTCCAGTGTGTGCAGCCCCGCCATGGGCTGCGGGTGGATCTCTGCATCCCCTGTGGATCCATGGGCTTCAGGGGCACAGCTGCCTCACCACAGGCTGCAGAGGAATCTTGGCTCGGGTACCTAGACCACCTCCTCCCCCTCGTCCTCCACTGACCTTGGTGTCTGCAGAGTTGTTTCTCTCATGTGTTCTCACTCCAATCTTCTCTGGTTGAAATTAAAACTGTGTAACAACTTTTTGTTTGATTTCTTCTTGAATATGTTATAACAGAGGCATTACCACGATCTTTAATTGGCCCAGACTTGGCCATCAGCACATCCATCTGTTGGAGCCATGAGGAATTGGCTCTGCCAGACATGGTAGAAGCTTCCTGCAGCTTCTCACAGAATCCACTCCTGTAGCTTCCTGCTGTGAAAGCCATTCCATGCAAAACCAATACTGACATCCACCTTACCACCCAGTGTGATGTTATCAGCAAACTTGGTAAGGGTGCTTCCAATCCCATCATACAAATTATTTATGAAGATGTTGAACAGCATGGGGCCCTGGAGACCCACTGGTGCAAGGCTGCCAGCCTGAGTAAAACCCACTCTCTGAGTGCAGCCTGACAGTCACCTTCCTATCCACCTCGCAGATTGCCTGTCCAGAATCATCTCAGCTTTACCAGGAGAAGGTTGTGGGAAACAATGGCAGATGCTTTACTGAAGTCCAGGTAAACAACATCTACAGTTCTCCTCATGCTAACAGATTTCTTTTTTCATTTGCGCTTGGTAAATCCATCCAGGTTTTTCCCAATCATCTGCTTTGTTTATTTTTCAACAGTTTCCAAGAGAACTCATATTATTTTTCCAGGGACTTAGGTAATACTAATGGCTCTGTATATTCCTTAGTACTCTTTTTTTAAGTGGGTATGACTTTTGCTTTCTTCCACTCATCAGTGGATATCCCCTGGATAGAGTTTGGAACTAGACATTTAATGTCCTTTCCAAACCATTCTGTAATGGTGTGATTCTATGAAATGGTCTGTGCTACAACAAAGTTACAGCTGTTTATACAATGTAAAGCGCACATATCACTAAATTGTAGAGTAGGAAGGAATATGCATCTGTCAGTCTTTATCTGATGAGCTTATTGCACATTAGACTGCAGGTTTTTGGAAGCGATAGGCAGTGAGGTACAGTGAAGAGCTTCAAAGAATACCTGATAAAATTACAAAGTCAATCCAGAAACTTTCAAACCTAAGAACCTTCTCAGCAGGAAAGTAATCAAAGCATGTATGCCCCCTGTAAGCCTGATCTACTGACACTCAGCTGGGTTATAGTATTCCATTTTACCACGTTATTTCAAGGTCTTAAAAGCTGTAATTAAGTGGATAATTACAAGTATTGTGTAACCAGAAGAAACATGGGGTCTTGTGAGCATGCCAAAATTCCAGTGGAAGCTGACTTAGCTGTATTTCTGCAAAATGATTCTTTGTACATTTGCAGTATATATATAACTACTTACAGTTTAATATAGTAATAAATACCTTCAGAAGTTACAGGCTGTGGCAATTCTGCTTGGTTCACGGCCAGTCAGTAATGACAAAAAATAACTTCAGTAACCATCTGAGCAAATATTTTGGTTTATTTTTGTTCACTATGCTCTAAGAATTTATTCCTCTGTCTTTTAGAAAATGAAGTAAAGAGCTGCAGTGAATGATATCCTTGTGGATATCAAGTCTTAACAGTTGAAAAGACTAAAACACTATGATGCACAAATTGAAGCACATCTAATATAATATCACATATTTCATATAGTCTTTTTCCATTCTACATTATATTCTGCCATAATTCCACTCAAGCAATGATGGAGAACATTGCTTGTATCACAAAAGAGAAAGCTAAGTAAAAAATAAAATAAATGTCATAAAGTCTATTTCAGATACTCTTCCACCATGAAAGAATTTAGGTTTTTTCCTAAGGAGCTACAAGAAAATATTTGATAAATTTTACTATGTTTCAACTAGAAGAAATTTATTCCCACTCATCTTTTACAAAGTATTTCTCTACCACATTGATTCAGGAATATCTTGGAAAAAAAAATTGAAAGCTTTACAATATGTGAGGCTTATAGAAAAGTTCACTTTATAATGGATATTTGGGAAAAAAATCCCCCGATATTAGATGTAAAATTGTGGGTGACATTTTCTTTGGAAATACAAAAGTTCTGCATGCTTCTGCCTGGAAAAGAAACACCTAGAACCAGTCAAGCAATTGTAATTCTTAATTGCATTGTAGAATTTTTTCATGTTGTTCTGCTTAGGCTTAATAGAACTCATTTAGCTGTAGTTTCAACTTTCATTCTCTAGCAAATTTAGTTTGTACCTATTGATTATGACTATCATTGAAGAAATACAGCCATTAACAATGCCAAAATCCCAATACATGTATATGCACAAGCTTGGGATGTGACATTAATTGTTATGAAAGCTTTAACACAATCCTCTCTTGAACCCATGAAAATTATTACCTCAAAATATTGTTACTGGAAAAAGACTTTATAGTTACTTTCACCAAGTGAGCAGTAGGAGACCAGATGATTTCAAAACAGGTTGAGGAGTTATAATAATTACTGAACAGCTATAATCTCACAAACTGGAAGAAACTTTCCCCAGGGTAATTTCCTTCTTACACTATGAACTTTGAAACTGGAGCTGGGCTTGAAAAAATTGGGTAAAAATAATGCAACTGATATAAGCATCAAAGTTTAGTTCATTAGATCTAGATTTAAGAGAAAAATACAGAACAATTTACAATGGCCTACATATTTATTTTTCATTATATAAACGCAAAATAGCTGCAAGCATGCCTAACCTAAGATGGTGACAGGCAGTATTTGATAGTGAAAAAGAAGATGAAAGGGCAAAAAGAAACCCTGTGGCAGACACTGTATTTTTATTCATATGTATTGGCATAAGAAACAGATGTTAAAAGAGGTTAATTCAATATTTATATCAAGCTCCAGGAGCAGCAAAACATTAAAACTGATAGTCACTAAAAGGAGAAGTGCTTTAAAACCAGTTAAAGCCACACTACAAAGTTTTACCTTAGTCAAGACAGCACCTAATGGTCAGATATATAGCACCAAATTGTCAAATTTGGCTTCCTAGAGTAGATATGAGATGTAAGAGGGAGAAAAGCAACAACTACCCGGAGACAACACATATCATGTGAAAAGCTATGGTATTCAAATCAATAAGAGAGAACACCAAGCAAGATGCAAGAAATCCTGCAAATTAATAAGCACTTATCTTGGCAATTTCTCCCTACACTTGTTCAGGTAAACAAATTCCTAAGGATGGTGCTCATTTTGTATTGTAGTGAATAGAAGTTCCTCCATGTCCATTGACAGGATATAGACCTCTAGTTCAGGCACAGCAATCTTGGAATCATAGAATTGTTTATGTTGGAAAAAACTCTTTAGGTCATCCTATAGTATACCAGCACTGACAAGCCTGCCACTGAATCATGTCTATAAGTTCCACACCTACATATCTTTTAGACACCACCAGGCATGGTGATTCCATCACTTCCTTGGGCAGCCTGGTCCAATGCTTGACAACTCTTTTCATAAAGAAATTTTTCTTAATATCCAATCTAAACCATCTCTGGCACTGCTTGAGGCCATTTCCTCTTTTTCCATTTCTTGCTGCTTCGGAGGAGAGACTGAGACCACGTCACTACAACCTCCTTTCAGGTAGATATAAAGAGAAATGAGGTCTTCCCTCAGCCTCCTTTACTCCAGACCACATACTGGAAAGGAAAACATAGGCTGAAAGGACATAAAGCCATGTGAAGGTAGTAGAAGGTTAGTGCTAAGTAATTTAAGCATCAGAAATGAGACTCTCCCTATCATATATTCAGGTAAACACTGTGGTTCTCAGTCTTATAGAATGGTGAACAAATCCTCTCAGGCTGAAGCAATGATTAGGAAGCCAGCTTCTACCTAATTAATGAGATGCTATGCAAAATATAGGTAGTTTTGTACCAGCATTTCTGTCTATACTTCTGTGGATGGACTGAAACTTTTAAATATCATTATGCTATTATTCCTCACTTTATTATCAAAACCATCCTCAAGATTGGGTCATTCTTTGTTCTCAAGCAGCGGGAAGGCACTTCTGTGCTCTCATGTTACCAGTGAAACAGCTGATGAGCACAGTTTTCTCAGGAATCAGGAAATTATGAATACTGGGCTGTTTATATAATTCTACAAGGGCCTGGTTCAGGCTCCATTAAAATTAATGGAAAGCTGTCCACAGATTTCAGAAGTGCAATGAATCACTGGGAAGTGCTGTCCTGCCTAATCAGTATTTTGATCTTCACAGTCAACCCGCATTTATAGGGTTTTTAGATGTCATTGATACTAGTGCATATATACTAATTTCAGCTTGTCTAGTTAATAATTCTAAACTGAAAGAAAAATACAATTAAATTGCACATTCAACTCCAAATAAAAATGTTTCATTATATTTTCAAAGGGGATACCAGCTATTATGAAAGGTACCAGGTATCAAACCTTAGTTTTGGGTAAATAATCATTAAGATAAGATTTCATAGAAACAATCTGAAATGCTTCATTAACCAGAAGAATTTGTACCTCACATACCACTCTCTAGGTCAACCTTATGACCATGCAGGCCAGCTAAAGTCCCTATGGAAGAAACTAAAGGTACTAAAGAAAATAAAACATTTAGTGACATTCCAACAAAAATTGCACTTTATTTAAATTCCTTGAGTGAATTATATTTTATTGTGTGTTAAATTGACAGGTGTTCAAGAATTTTACCATTTATAAAGAATAACTTCTTTCAATCCCTTGCTCTTTCATCTGATTTCATCATCTGCTGGATCTGTGGTGCCAGGCTAGCTCTGTGGATCGGTTCATGACAAGATACCCAGAATCAGACTGCAGTTCCATTCACCTTTTCTTGGTGGTGAAGCTGATTTAGGAAGCCTGTGATGCATTGCCATCATCCCACTCATCAGCTACAATCTGCCTCCTGTTCAATTGTCCAAGTATTGCTACTTATTTCCACAGTGAATATATAAAAATTTATGCAGGATTTATATATTATCATTACATTTCTACATGTTATTTACATAATTTTTATGACATCTAAATAACATATAGAAATGTAATTGTGTGTGTGTTTGTGTCTACATGTTATAAAAACATTGTATACCAAGTTAAAGCCATGATCTTGGTTTAAGTAAACACAGGAAGGGAAGGGAGAGGGATGTGAGGAGGAATGAATAGGCAAAACAGAGAATGTCTCCTGCTATCTGTCAGAAAGACAAGGTATGTGAAACCTTGTATGCCTCTACATTACCTAGCTGTTGATAAACATAACTTGACAACTAACTGAGATATAGAAAGAGATTTAGGGCCCTGCCCCAGGATAGAATGTACTATAGCAGTAATAGTCACTCTCAGACCCTTTTAAATCTTTCCCCAGTACTGAATCTTTCTCTCTTTTCCACAATCATTTTTTATATGAATTCCATTCCTGTTTAATTACTTCCCATACTCTTTCCTTAGATTTAACAACCCATTTTTAGGGATTTTGAGCCATTATACCTAGAGTGTGTTAGCACTGCAGAACCCAAAGTAGCAGAAAAATATCTGAACTCTTGATTAACAACCTGTGATACCCTTACAGGACCTGCCTAGCCTCTGCTACCATGCCCAAGCTGTGCCAGGGAGCTGAGTTAACTCACTAGCAATACCAGTTAAGTCAGAGAAACAAATTTGTCTTTTGATCTAATGGTTAGAGTAGCATATATTTTTAAACCACTCAGTCAATCCTGATATCATTTATTTGGAATAACATCAATATGATAACCTAATATTCCTCCTGGATATTTCCATACAAATAAACCTCTTTATGGAAAGACCCTACAGCTAGATCAGAACACAGTTAGATTCTCTAGTTTCAGAGTGAACAAATGGCTGTTGCCTTATGGAAGGGAGAATATTTCCAATGGATAAATCAAGAACATTTTGACAGAAATGATCTGCTTGTTGTGTGCAGCTGTTCCATGTAAGTTTCCAGATGAATAAAACCTGGGTGCTATTTTTGTAGACTCAGTATGATCTGTAAGGTGACAGGAAACAATATGCCTACCTTTAATATGCAACAACAGATTAAATCCCCAGGAGCTTTCAGAAAACATTATTGGGGCTAATGTGTTATTGTTAATGATCCCATGCCTTACCATATGTCCAGACAGTAAAGTCAGCTAATGCATTCTTGGTTTTTTCAACTTCAATTCCTTCATAAAACAAGCTGATGATGGTATTAACACGAAAGAATGAAATTTCAGAGAACACTCTTAGTTTTGTTCCAGGGTTATCAGTATTCAGACTGCATTACATTCGTTAGTATATTCAAAATTTACTTCCTGACAGTAGCTGTTTGTAGAAATTCTGACCTCCACTGACCCACATGAATATGCTAGAAGGTGACATTGGAGATTGCTCATTTCCTATAACAACAGGACATGGGATTAATAAATTGTCAAATACTGTGTAATATATTCAATTAAATTTTCACAAGTAGCAAGGAAAATAAAAAAAGCCCAAACATGCTGAATGCAAGAAAATGTGGAAAACAAACACAAATGAATAATGATGAATATACCCAGTAGCCACTTCACAGTAATTTCTGAGCAGCAGCAAATGTCACACAATTTTTGTTCTAGAAGCAATAACTCGGAGAAAAAGTTGACACGTTTTCATTAGTACAAAGACAGAAGAACACCAGTGCCAGTGGAATTATCCTAGAAATACCTCGGGTACAACTGGGCTCAATATCTAAGTTCAGAAAAAAAAAATATAGAAAACATTTTTCAGAAAATGCTTGGATTACTTATTTGGTTTTGGACTTCTGTGTTCTTTATTTTCAGATCTTTTTTTTTTCTTATTTTCCCTTATTTCTTAATTCAGAAAGTAAGGGAATATATGTGTATGTGAGCAGGCCCACAACCAGTGACATGCATACAAAAGTTAGTTTTGAATACTCCAAAGAAAAAATGGCAACTTCAGAAAAGTAATCACCATTTTCTTTTCTACCTTGCAAGTCACAATCAGAAATTCCTCAGAGCTGTTTTGAAAAAACACATGAATTTCAAAATGTTGAATGTCTCTGTTAAGGTGAATTAAAGCAACTATTAAAAATTTAATTTTTACTTTTGCCTGATTGTTCTATTGATAAAAACAAAATAAAAAATAATTCTTTCTGGCCTGAATAAACTAAAACCTCTTCTGGGTTACAGAAAACCTCAACAACTTATAGGCATTTGTATACTATCACCATGCAGTTAAGTTTATAACTAATTATTCCTCTCATGGTCTAATTGCCCACTTTGCCTTCCTGACAATCCAAACCAATGAGACATGCCATAAAAGCATTAAATTAATATGGTTTTCACATAGTGGAGCAGTTAAGGAGGTCATGTAAAGAGGTATCCATCTCTCCTGATAGCCTTAGGTAGTTGTCATGCTCTTTACAGCTGTTGGGCAGCACCTTAAAGCTGAGGTGCTGCCCTCAGCTGAGGTACCAGCTGAGACTGGTACTGAACTGGAGAGTTATTCTTCTGCTTAATTCTACTGTAACCATGAATAGCTTCATTTAGCCCTTTCATAGCTTTTGCTGGAAGAAAATATTCACATTTTCAGGCATCTTTATTACAGAAGGAGATAATTTTAAAGCTAAGCAAGGAAGTCTGCTCAAATAAAACTCTGCACAGCTCCATTCAGAGCAAACAGCTGGAAGCTTAGGCTTCAATATTGCACTGACATAAAGTCAAGAAGCTTTCTTTCAGTCAGGCATTGCTCTGACAAGAGGGACATCTCACAGTAGTTTCACAGCTGTTGGTGCCTGCTTTCCAGCTGAGATCATGGCACAAGGTGTGAGTGTTTTTTTCTTCTGTTCCCTACCTTAGCAAAGTTAAATTGCATAGCTAGCACAAGGAACAGTCACCACAAAAGGGTTGCTACTGTCTTTCAGCTCAAATACATCAAATGTGGATGAATTTTGCATGTTAGCAGGGGTGCTATGTATGAGTTTGGGATGAGAAGGCAGTTCCTAACCATCAAGACTTACAAAATATTTTTCACAAGAAGATAGACTGATCTTGAATACCAGGCTTGTTTGCCAAACTCCATCTTATTTTCTCAGGATTTTTCTTTCTAGTTTTAAACAGCAATTTTTATAAAAGGAGGGGGAAATAGTGTAATAGGAATGAGGCAGTATTCTTTTCTACAGCATCCATGCATACAAAGATTATAAATTCATCTTCAGTCAACTATTTATCAGCCAAGAAGGAAAACATTGCTGTTTTTACACATTACCCAGCAAGCAATCCTACCTATTTCAAATACTATGACAAACACCTTTTGCTTCATTTGGAGCTTTGCTTTCACCTTTTGGAAACTTTCAACAGTTTAAAGAGATACACAATTGTTTTAACTAAAATTTGTTAGAAATGTAGCCCATTCACAAATTTAATCACGATATTAATACAGCTTTAAAACTGTGTAATAATTATCTCTTTAGGAGGATCTCATCACACAGGCCCTTTATTGGGCCAGCTGCTTTGTCCAATAACATTCATTACAAACTGGGAATGCTCATGTCTTCTAAATTTATGCAAAATGCCATTATGGCTAGTACAGAGTCTTCAACAGATGCATAAAAATATATGGAGATTAAGTAGTCAAAAAGCCTCTGTAATGGACTAAAGCACCACAAGAAATATATTGCTCCACACCTGTCAATAAGCAGTTTTGCATTCCTATGCATTCAGATAACTAAACAAGAAATATCATTCCTCATTTTGAAATTAGTTATAGATCTTATTTATTTTATTTTCTCTCCATGTGATTAGTTTTTTATTCACAAGGCTGGAGTCTACATTTGTTCATTTCATGCTCTGTGGCATGTCGTGGTGTCCTTTTTAGTTCCCCCACACATTAAATTATATATTTTGTTCTGACTCAGAGGTGATTTAAGGCCATATCTTCTTTTTCCACCCCTTATCAGACAATATGGATAATACAGATATGTCAGTTTGTTTGAATTTTTGCCTAACACTCTCTTCTACAGCTTCTTGTTTTAATACCATACACCAGTGGGCAAAGTAGTACTGTGCTAATCCAAATGTGTATGGAGGAGCTCCTTGTCATCTCAGCAGCTTTTCTCCTGCTGTTCATGCAAACTTCTTCTTACTCACTTGAACACTTTATTACACATTTCTTCCATCAACGACAGAAAATCACTCTATTTATAATTCAGATATTTAAAAAAAAAAAAAAAAGAGTGAGCACAACTGGAGTCCTGAGCATTCAGGTTTAATATACTTACATTGCTTATCTGGTACTCAGATTGCAGAATCTTCAGAATGAAAGGCAGGGTGTAGAAAATGTATTTTTCTTCCTCTTGGTACAGCTCTGGCATAGTCTTATTTATGATAGCTGGAGATGAATTCAGAACATTTAAGCCTTTTTATATAGGTCTCTAGTGTTAGCTCACAATCTGGTTGCTACTTTTCATTCACAGTGAACATAATTTTGGTTTATTTTTATTTCTCCTCTTCTCAGCTTTTGCAGAATGCTGATGTGTGTATTTACTTACAGATACCATCTTGAGACTGAAAAAGTTATCTTTAAGTAACTTTTTAATAAATATTTTCGTTATTATTTTCCTTTTCAAATCTTAATAATCATTAATCATGTTGCAAATCAGATTTAAATTCTGCACTGGATTTGGCAATGAATTTGCAGCGCCGTATTATTTTTAAGTTTAATATTTATATCGTATATTTGAGTACCTCTTATAAACCCACATATGCACTTCTGAAACAAAGTTTGTGACTTGCTGATGAAATGTATCCAGGACCTGGAAATCTATAGTGTATCTTCTTCAGTTTCCTGATAGACTCTGCAAGACTGTGTATATAAACTTGAATTTTTCAGTAGATTTCATTGATATGTCTATCACAATCTCATGTCATAATGAATGGACTAGGTTTCCTCCTCTATTTGTAGAATGTCCAAGAAAAGCAAAAGTTTTTCTGTAAAATCAGAATTTTGATCTTTCCGCATTTAAATGGAAGTGCAGCTCCTGGTTCTACAATTTACTAAACTCATACCAAAATCAAACAAAACCACAAAAAGCTGGAAAAGGAGTGATAGCAAAGCTTTGTTCAAGAACAGAAAAAATGTCTTTTGTAATTTATCTTTTATTTCCACAAAAAGAAATATTTTATTGTTCTCTAAACTTGGATATTTCCACATTTAGGTATTCTGGAATCTTACGTGGCAAAAATATTTTTTTTCATTAGTGTAAGAACCAAAGCACACCTTTAATTATCAGAATTTCCAGCTGAATAAAAGTATTATTTTATACTGAGTTCTAGGAAATATCAGAGTTCTTTTAAAAAAAGCATTTCAGTGATTTCTCTTCGATATTTTTATGAAGCTCTATCAGGAATAAAATCAAAAGTATAAGATGCCTATTTTGTAACTGCAATGCTGTAGTATCTTACAGGAATAGTTATGATCCTTCTAAAGTAATATGGGTTTAAAATGTTACAAAATACCATTCAAAAATTAATTGTCTATTTCTCATGCTGCATTTCTTCAGTTACTTTTACATCTTTGCCTGAGAGAATGCTTTTATTTACTTTTAAAATCTGATTGTTTTGTTTACACTAAATATATTGAGTATGATCTGCGCACATCTCTTGGTGGTGCTAAATATTTAATGCTTTTCCTTAGAGCAATTATTAGTTTCTCATTAATCAATGTTTTTAAATATCTGTCTTCATTATAACACTTAAGAGCTTTACAGCATAAACTGCTTTTTCCCTGGCTGTCTTAGAAATCTGCATCTCAATTATCTCATGCTGACAACATGCTCTGTTCCCTTCAACTTCTATAGAAATTGGAAATGCTCAGAAGCTCAGAAAAGATACCTAGAAAACTGTAAAATCGAGCCCAGCTTCCTACTGCTCAGGAGATGCTCATGTATAAATCACTCAGTACACCCTCTTTGCAAGTACACATTTTATCTCTCTCTTCTGATGATAAAAGATGGGACACAAAAACTAACAGAAAGAAGGTGTGACGAAAAGGGACATTTTCTTCTCAAGGAGCTCTGCATGATAGCACACATGTGCATTAACATGCATCAATATGGTGCACCCCTCGTTTTCTAGTCTGATTCCTGTCATGTTTCCATTTAGATTTAAGAGCTATCTTGATCTAAAAATAGAAAATGTAAATCCTTCTTACTCTGAAAATTAATGATTTCCCCTTTCCTTTTCTTCCTAATTTAAACATGCTTAGATACATTTTAAGGCCTCCAGAATTTCCTGGAATTTCTTGAAAGATGCACACTAAAAATATTTCAGGGGCAAATATAAGGGGTTTTATTACTACATAAAAACATTATTTTCTCTGCACCTCTTTCCAATTTTTTTCTGAAATCATATCATGTCTCTTCTGATTCCCTTTCTGAACATATTTTTATTCATTCAGGGGTTCTTTTTCCTATCATCCAGAACTGTGTGTCTTGAAACTTTTTAACAGCTTTGCAGTTCAGGAAGTAATTATTGCTTCCATTTAACACACAAAACAAGAATAAGAAAATGTGCTCACCTGAAGCCACCAGAGAGTGGTTCCAGGACATGAAAAGGCATCTCTTAATTTGGAGTCTAACCTTCTAACTAAAAGATGATTTCTCAATTGGTTCATGATTTACTGTTAGGGGAATGCATTCAAAGCACAACAGCTGATTCCAGTATTTAAAGAACTCTAAGTGTGTCTATATTTTATCCTGGCAAGGGCTCATCCCTTCAAACCCCAGCATCCATACAGGTTGTTTACAAGTCCCCTCAGATTTCCCATTCCCTTTAGCAGATCTCCCACTCAAAGGACTGGATCTACATAAGGATGCTCATTGCTGCTCAGGCAGATATTCACCTCATGGTGTCATAAATGCTTCAGAGACCCACAGACTCAAATTCTTGAGAGCTTTATTTATTCCTGATCACCATGTGCAGGGTAGCTCTGATGGACTTAGTTCATGTACTTTCTTCAGCTGGTTCCCTTTCTGCTAAGCCCAGCTGTTAGACTCAGTCAAAACATGTTTCAAAAAGCCCTTCCTAACTTAAATTATCATCATTATTTTCAGATCTGTTTTTTAGAAATATATTAGATTGTTGGCCTGTATTTACTGTGCCATTACCAGCAGAAAACTCTTCATATGGTTGTTATGTACAACAAATTTTCAGGCTGGTCACTTTATTTGAAAGTTAAATCTATTAAGTTTATAGCTTCAAAATAAAATTTTAAATATTTAAATTATTCTCTAATTTCTTTTTGGCCCTTTTTTCCCAAATTTACCCATCAATTTTGCACCCCAACACTGGGATATTATGTTGTTATTGGTCTCAGAAATCCTGTGCATATAACATTATTCTTCTACATTTATTAACTACTCTTTTTATTATTTCTGTTTAGTCTCTAGATCAAAAGAAAAGTGTCATTAGAACAAAAATAACAAAATTATATTGTTATGTTTTTGAAATGTTAAAATTAGAGGGTTATCTCTGTTTGGAGAAAGAGACTCCTACAAACAGCATAAATTATTATGCTTTTGCAGCAGTATAATGCAACACATTTCTCTATAATATTCTAAGAAACTATATGCATTTAGATATTTGTCACTCTGAATTATTCCACATCACATGGGTTTTTTCTAAGAATGATGCTACATAAATGACCATAATTTTCTGTACCAGTTTGAAATGGGGTACACTTGCTGGCATGGAAAAAAAAAAAAAATCACACCTATAGCCAAACATCTTTTAGACATTTATTCTCATATTTGCCTTCAAATGTAATTATTAGGTAGAGCCAATATCTCCAAATGGGCAATCCATACAACAGGATCTGCACTCTAGCTGAGAAGCTGACAGTGAGTTCTTAAATGCATTACTGCAATGTGTTGACTTTCTTGCCTTTGCTGTAGTTGCAGTTTTGCAGCCACACTCAATGTAAATTGATGAGTTTCATATAAGATATTATAAAAATACCCATTCCGATGTTTGGACTGCTGGCCAAGCGAATCCTTGCAGTTCAGCATCACTCATGTAATGTTCTTTCTCTTATGAATTTCTATTTTTATGAGTTTTTGAAGGAAACTTGCCTGGAAAATGCAATATGGGGCTGCTCAAACAAGTCTGATAACACTGGGAGTTTTGATTTGATCAGAGGTGTTCATGCTGATACAAAAGAAGTTGGCATGGTCTCCTCAGCACAATGCCCCATCAGCTTTTGTTGTGTAGGCAGAAAAACTATGGGGAAAAGAAAACTCAGTTTTCAAGATATTAACTGCTTCTTTTATTCACCAGACAATAAAAGCTTTGAACAAAAGCACCCATGTATAAAATGCCCACTTGCCTAACAACCAAAACACAAATAAAAATACAATAGAAAAGTTTAATCAACAGTTTGCATCCTCCTTACAAATGCATATGATTGCTATGTGATTATCTTCACATACAGACTGCTTAGAATGATAATTAAGGCTGAGAAATGAAAATAATATAGCAGAATAAAATCCTGCAAACCTGCAGGCAAACTACCTGCCAGTTTTAAGTATCCCCGATGAAAGAATAGTATACAATACAAAACGATGAAGAGAGGACATGAGAAACACCCTGAAAAGTAGTATTTCATTCTGCTAGGCACTGACTGCAGACATAACCCCTAATCAAACACTTTGGAGGAGCGCCAGCAGCAGGGTGAGAGAAAGCAGAAAACTCCTTCACAGACGACTGTATGGCTGAAATCACCACTAAATGAATTCTGAGAGTTCTAAGGGAAAGTAGCTTCATGTTACGAACCTCCCTCATTCTTGGTCCAGTTCAAAGATAAAGTTTAAAGGTAGTTCATGTCACACAGGAACAGCTTAGTGCTGGATACCAAGGCTAACTGACCCAGTGACAGAGTTTGATGGTGGCCAGGGTGGAGGCACATGGATGCTTAAGAACACGGCAAGCACAGAAACCATTTTGGCCAAACATCCTTTCAGTATCCAGCTAAGGTGCCTTTGTCTACTCCTTTTTGACCCTGGGTTAACAGCTAACAAGTGAAATACCTAGGTGTTATCCATTGCTCTTCAGGGCAGTAAGGGCAATGGCTTTCTGCCACACTGAGAACAGATTTGATCCCTAACATAGAATTTCGAAGGCATAAAAGGAGAAACAATGGTTCACATAGTAATAAAAATGAAGAGTAGTCAAGAGGCCATTCAGAGACCAAGCAAGACAACAAAGGTGTCAGAAACAGGTTTGGATCAGAGAACTAGTAACACAGCTGGATAAAGCCCATTGAAAAGAAATGCTCTCACTAAGGCAAGGCATTGAAGGAATTCAGCTCACAACATGCCCATGGTGACCTGAGTGAACCATGGGCTGGAGGAGAAGAAAAGCACACTCTTTCCAATACTCACCCAAAAAGGATCACCATTTCAGCTTCTGCTCTATCAGAGTCTTTGAAGAGTCCTGACTAATACTGAATGCTTTACCCATTCCCAAACTGTGATACAGTATTATACAATGGTGTCATAATGGTGTTCTAACTACAAATGCAATGTTTGGTTTGTCAGTAAGATTATTTTAAAAATAACAAATGCAAAATGGTCAGATGTATGGGAGGGAGAATGGTCATTGTCATGAGGGGCTGGCAAGAAAGTGAAACACATTTTTTATTCATTTACATTTTTTACTTGCTTTCACATTTTTTATTCATTTCATTGACAGTAAGAAAGCCTGGCATTATTCATTTGAATCTGTGATGATTTCAAAGGCAGAACTCATACCTCTAGACTATGAAATTCCTGATTTTTTAAAAATCATTATGTTATTATCTCCCGAATAGCTTCTGAATTGAGTGTTGTTTCTTAAAGGAGAAAGAAGTAAAAAAATCAGGATCTGACTAGAAGGCCAAATAGCAGACTTTTGAAAATTTCCCTCTTCTTTTAATGAGCTTTAGACTACTCATTTATTGTATAAGCACTTTACTATGAAAAATATTTTAAAATATTTTTAAAATTATTATACTCCTGCATCATTTCTAAAATGAAATCGCATCCAAGGTAAAACATTGTGAAAGTTAAGTGGGAAGCAGTACACAAACACAAGGAAAAGAAAATTTATTTCTAGAAAACTGAAATATCTTCCAAATTTTATTCATTCTCTCTCTTTTATTCTCTCCTCAACAAGGAAATGGAAATGGACAATAATGTCTTCATACTCAGTATTTCTCAGAATGTCAATACAAAACCACAAAGAGAGTGAAAGTATTGAAAGAAGAACTGTCAACTTCAGGAAAAGACTCAATCAAGTCATTAATGTGTGAATCTGGCCTTCCAGGAATCTTAAGAAATTAGGTCTGATAATTATATCTCAGGCCATCCCTTTTATGGCCTGCAAATGTTATTTTAAAATACTGAGATATTTCTTCACCATAGCAGTGTTAGACAGCAGCAATCCCTCTTTTCAAGTAGGTGAAGAAAAAAACAAAGTGAAATTACTGGTTTTGTATAGATGGAAAACTATAGATTTGCACAAACTGAGACATAAACTAAACACCAGCACATTCCCTGAGGCAGAATGCAGCAGAGTTTTCTGGCATATTTCTCTGCCTTAAACAACTGCAATGCTTAACATTTAGGAAAAGCTAGACCTAGTCAATATTTATTACACATTTCAAATTTAAAACACATAAAAAATAAACCTTTAATTTACCAGTGCCAAGAAAACAAATGAACTCTGTTTCTGCCATCATAATATCTGCAGCAAACATTTGAACTGAACTTACCACCCCCATCTTACCATCTACACAAAAGGTAGATTTAGAGTAAAAGAACCAATAAACACATTTTTTCCCCCCTGCCTTTAAGGTAGACCCAAAAAAATTTTTATAGCTATTTTTCTTCTGAGAAGCCAAAGAATTTGTTATTTTTGTTGCCTAATATCCAGTCTCACAATCTCAGTTTATTGGATATATGGAAAAAAGGAATTCACAAGCAAAACAAAGTTCTTTGCTGCAAAACTGGCTCATAGTAGTGAAAAATACAATGTTAAAACAGTCTCTTTTCCTTACTTTTCACACTTTCAACTATAGCTGATCTCATGGCTCCTTTGCTGTCAAATAAATTGCAGGAAAACCTTACAAGCATGGTAATGAATGTTAAGGTGAGCATTGTGTGATCCTGAGTGATACTTGCCAGTTCTGCAGCAGCAGGGCATGGATGTCTGGATAAAAACAGGTTAGGAGTCAGAAAGCCAAGATTTACTCCTTTCACTGAATTCCCTGAAATGAAAGCAGAGAGATGAAGCTGAGATGTCCTCATTCTTTCATAGAACTTTCAATGTAATTCTGACCTATGTCTGATCATACAGAAAACAGTGAGAGAAAATAAACAATTTTGGAATTTCTATTAGTAACTCTAGTTTATTTAAAATTTCATGTTTTCTTTAGGGAACTATTATTTTAATACAGTTTTGGCCAAGAAAATCTAGAAAGTGTGCATGCAAGATACTTTTAAACATGCTATTCTCATCTGCTTCCAGTAGGCAAACCAGTCAAGGCTAAATAGACACACAGCAGAATATTCATTAAGGTTTCTACTTTATTTTTTTTTATTCATTTAACACAATTTTATATATTTTTAAGATAGTATATTTTGAAATATTATATGGTAAAAGTGTCTTAAATTATTCAATTTGCTTTTTGTTGCCCAAGTTGCTATGTTATTTCCTAGGCTTTTTTTCTAAAAGTTTGCTTTTCTTAACTACTTATTGCTTAGATTGCCCTTCAAGAAAAACTTCAAGTGGCATGTAATTATACTATAGTATAAAAACACCTACATAATCACAGGTTTAAAGAAACACATCCAAAATTAAAAAGCAGGCATATGGAAAGAGAATATTGTCTGAAGTTTCTGTGTTCCAGTGTGTCACTGCATACTTTAGAAATGCTTACAATGAATGTGCAGAAAACCTAAACTTGACATCTAAGCCAGTGTTTGGATTTTCGTGTTCAGAGATAATTCAATGATAAAGGGCATTGCCTCTGATAAACATTACATAAATAAAAGGCTGTTTTAAGCGTTACATCTAAAAGTTCCTAAGTGTGTCTGAGGATGAACTGGACGATTTGGATCATTTTAACAAAGTGAAACCTCTGGAAAAAAAAAAGATCTATTAATTATGCATTAAAAATAATGGCTATTTCTTCAGTTTAGTGCATTTTAACTGAGAATGTCTACTAAAAAGATCAACCATCAGGTATGCCATTGCATACAGGACAAGAACATCACAGAGCAGGATCAGTTGCAGTGTCCCCTATTGTGCTGCAAAGTAGAAAACATCTCTTTCGAAGCATTGGAAGTGGGATCTTTTCCTCCTAAAAATGAAATGTGAAAAAATAAAGTGTTCTGATACCTATTAAAGATACATGGAAAGCAGTTTTGGCAGGTGCTTTTAATATGTGCTTCTTCCCCTTAGTCTGAAAGTTAATCAGAACACATTAAAAACACATAATTATCGTTTTAAAACTCATATTTCTTGTTTTATCCTCAATAAGCCTGTAGGTCTTCACATATGGCTGATTTATGGTGACAGTTTCACAGAAGGAATTGTCACTTGCTTCTGATTAAATTGGGGTCTGGAAGGCTCTGTGTAACAGCATTCCTGATAATTGGTTCTATTATGAAGCACTGTCATGGCAAATTTTCTGAACACAAACCAGACTGCATAACACCACCTCCCAGGGAAAAAAGAACTACAACGCTATCCTGCCTCAGCAGCACAAATTTATATTCTAATTACATAGAGTAAATGCAATTATACCTCCAATAATGCAGGTGCCAAACCTGAAATTTGGAGTATGTATTTTAAACAATACAGAGTTTCCACACAGTTTAAAACCAAGACATGAAATACTATGGTTTCAATTCTTCTCTAAGAGAAAGAAGAAAAGAATTCTTCTGTCTTTTCAATGTGTACTAGACTGCTATATTTTTCTTTTTTAACTCACTCTCTAGCAGACCTTTGCTACTTCATTAAAACATTTTTCAACATGTCATATGTATCAGTGGTGCAGCAAACTCTAGTTTATTCATGCTGAGTGGCTAACCTTTCTGAAAGCAATTTAGCAACATTTCTCCTTTCTTCCTTTAATAAAATCTCATCTGAATGGCTCTGAAGCAGAACTGGGCAAGAATTGACCTAAACATAAACCTTTTCAAGATTAGAAAAGGAAAACTTGGGGATTTATTTATTTGTCTTGTTCTGGTACATCAGCTTTGCTTTGATTCTAATTTTCATGCTTTATTCTGTCATCCAGGTCCAGCTAGCACTTAAAAACAAAACCTTCCTTGTAAAATTGCTCTGTTACTATTTCAAGTGAGAATGGAACCAAGTTTCCCAAAGGCTATCACATAACATGATCTTAGACTATAACCATCTTAATTTATAATTGCCTTCACACATACCGAGATTCTCCTCCAAACCATCAACTAAAATATCAACACCTTTATTTAGGACACAAAACTTCTTTTGAAGGAATGTGTGATGGTTTGGACAGAATGAAAAATAAGCTAAAAACTTCTGAAAGAAATTAAGCAGAAAGCAATTCAAACATTAGTTACAAAAAGCAATATTTCAATTTGCATAATTTATGTGGACAAATTACATATTTCTTTCCCAACATTTAATCACTACAATTCCTTCTTGCAGACAACATTTCATCATATTTAGTCCAAATTCTCAAGGTCTCAGGAGAACCCTTACAAAATTACATACCAAATATGCTTCATTATTTATTACTAATCCTTCATATAAATAATGAAAAGTCCTCAGATTGGTCTTTTAAGAGTAGTCTGTAGCCACAAATATGTATACAGAATTACTAGAAGGTTTTTCAGTGTAAGATTCCCATTTGTCACTTTTATCTTGGAGTTGAAGCTGCGGTGATTTAAATTGTAGATCAGCAAGTAATAAAAGGAGTTCAGAGGAGTACCTGGGCAAAGCACTGCCCGGCCAGCAGTACAATCTTTTCCCCTCTGGGATTCCCAACCATACTTCATACCAACCAGCTCTAGGGTAAGTTTAAAGGTAGAGGTGCCTTATTTTCTCAGCTGAAAAAGAAGAGATTTTCTGCCTGGTGGCCAGGATGTGTGTTGGATTAAAACAGAGCATGACAAAGGCTCGTTTGACCACTGCATCACCCACAGAGAAGTTGAAAATTAAATGCTTAGCAAAAATACAAAGAAAAAGAATCAGAAAACTCAAGTATTGAAATGTGGAGGCAGTTCAGATAGCACACAATTTAAACCAAATGAAACTGACTTATATATAACTTAGTATAGGAATAAAGAACTGCACCATCTACTCCATTAAAGTAGTGCTGCAAAGATAGGATACACATATTTTCAAATCCACTCTCTTTTTAAAAGAAGAAGTGCTATTAAGTGATCTTAATTTTTGTTTTACTCTGTAATTTGATTAACATCATTTATGTTTGCAAGTTTTTATTTCTTAGGGAGTCTTTTCACAACTAAGGGTACAATACACAAAGCTCTTGAATACAGTTTAAACCAATACTTAATTCATTTTTTGCAGTAGGGAAAGATCCCAAATCAGTTAAGGTGAAATCATTTTAACTTCCCCTAACTGGAGGATTCTACCTCTTTGCTATACAGACTGGATTTAATCCTATCCACTATTCCCTAGACACTACATTTTTACTTATATCATAGTATTGTCAAGCACAAGTGTAACAGACTGGCTAGGCTCCTTCCCCATGCTTTCCAGGTGGATTAAAATCCTCTAACTAGCCCCTCTGGTTTATTCCTTAACCATTGCCAGTTTCAAAAGAGTACATAGCCTTGAGGCAGGCTAAATCCTCTGCATTTCTGTACATTGTACATTTCTGTACATTTCCCACTCATCTACAGAGTCTCTCCCTTGACCTAGAGCTTTAACTACTCTTTCCACTTCTGAGTCCCAAACACTTCCCTCAAAGGATCCCTCACAAAAACACACACCCCTCAAGCCTACTCAGAGGCCTAAATTAATTATGCTAATCAGACTACCCTGGCTAACCCAATTAAGTTTAATTAGCTGATGCCTTTCTTCCTAAACCACCTTGCCTTGGGGACATATTACCTCTGCTTTTAAGCTAGCTGCAGAAGACAATCTCCTCTTGCAAACTTGCCCCCTAGCAACAGACATTCAGCAGGGAGAGTCTCATGGCAATAAGCCCCTCAAAAGCCTTAGTGAAGCTTCTTGTTTCTTGAATACTTAAAACTGGACCATATTCACATTGGAATTTGGGCTGCAAACAAAAGGAGCTTATTTAGAAAGTCAAGGTTCCATAAGAAGCCAATACGGCCATTAATAATCATCCTTTCATGGATTTGCTATGTCATTGGAGAGACCTGTTAGCTCCCTGGTCATAGCCAACACCTCTGCTTTTAGACAGCAGTGCCACTGATCATCAGCTGCCCTCCAGATCCTGAAGCTTTCATTATTTCACCTATGTCTCCCCTCCATGTCACTGCAGGAAAGCTCATCTGCCTATTTTTCTGAACCTGCATGCAGTGGTGCAGAAAATCCCCTCTGTGACAGATTCTGGTTAAATTCTGTCCCTACTTGGTGAACAAAAAATTTTGAGCTTGTGGTTCATCAAAAAATTCCTTCTTTCCAAAATTTTCCTCAGAGAAAAGTCTAAATCGAAAAAAAAAGAAAGTGAAAAATTTCTACCAATTGGAATTCCAAGCCAGTGTTGCCTCAGAAATACTGGAAAATTGGCATTTCCTGAAAAATAGAGGCTTCTGGAGTTCTTCAGATAGCCAACCAAACTTAAAATTCCTTTCCTACTATCTGTAAACTGTTCTCTAGATTATTTCTAGTGATAAACTAGTCAAACATTTATTTCAAATCACAGGAAATTTAAAAGGAAACTAGCAGACATCCTTCTTGAAGTGATTTTATTTTCATAAACATGGAATTGTGAAATCAAAGGTGGGAGGGAAATAAAATGGTCGTACATGATAATCAAACTATTTTTCACCTAAATAGAAATCAGTAAAGAAGAGGGAACCAAAATTGCAAAATGTGTTTAAATTTTGAAGCCTTTTTTTTTCTTTTAATTTTAAAAGTTGATATTATTTTATGCTGGCTATCAAATTTTTCTAGTGTAAATAAAGTTCAATTGGTTCAACAGAAACTTTCAGTATAGCTCAAAGCTGTTTGCCCAACTAAGTGAACTCTTCCCATTTTTACTTAACAAATATGGAAAATGTATTACTTTGACAGTTATAATAGAACCTTGGCATTTTGTTTATTTGGTTTATCTTCAAGTCTAAAACTAATTATTGTACTGAACAAACTCTTCTTTCCAAGTGCTAAATGAAACATTATTTTGAATAAGTAGACTGTAGTGAAAATAAATACTGAAAGAGCCAGTATCATCTGATAAATTATGACCTAGGAAGATTTCATAAGTAATATAGAAAATTTGGAACATCATCATCATCAAATATTTTATCCCATTCAAAACTCTGTATTCTAAAAAAACTTTTGATAACAAAAAGGTATTCCATTAATTATTCTAAGAAATACGATGCACTGCAAAGAGTAATAACACAACTTACCTTCCTATTAAGGCATGACTTTGCCTCACATTACTGCATGTTTTGCTTTCCACTGTACAATTAATGTAATCACAGGCATACATAGATTTATTCTAAATATTTCTAAATTTCAATGAGTTTCAGCTTTCTATTTGAGCTTTTGTTTATGTGGTTTTTTAAGGGTGTTTTGTTTTGGGGCTTTGAGGTTTTTTTGTAATATGCAAGTGTAAAAGAATAGATATTTTAGAAAATATTTCTACTGATTTCAGAAAGACTTTCCACTAAATGAGTATTGCAAGATTACCTCCTTGATTGTACATTCCAACAACATGAATATGCTTCGCAAGTATAGCCTCTATATAAGCACAGTTCTTAACAGGCTTAAAATCCAGAATAATTTGTAGCAACTCTGTACTTTGCAGAATGCAAACTATTCCTATTTCTCCAATTAAATACATTAGCAGTATGCTCTTAAACAGAAATAGGAGTCTCTGACTGAAATAAGAAAGACCCTTATCAAGCTAAATGTTACATTTCCAATTATAACACTTGGGAAACAGTGATAGGGAAAAAATGCTGGCTGTTACATACCAGAAGAAACAAGTCAAAACTTACTTTCTTGGAGGTCTTCTTTTTTCCCTTATCTCAGCTCTACACCGTGGCACCTTCTGACCCGTAATGTTGAACATGTTCAGGTTATTCAGCTGTTAGAATAAACTCCAGCAGCAAGTATGAAATGAATTTCCTATTGAAAACATGTTGATAAAATGTTGGCAGGTAGAAGTAGTGGCACATGATGGGGAGAAAATTACTTTGAAAATACCCAATCTAATGCTCATATTTGGAATTAAACAAGTAGTTGCCTGAAGTATTGGAATTAAACAAGTAGTTTCCCATACATTCAGGAAATTGCAAATCTTGCAAATTGTAGTAGGATATGGATTCCTCAAGCCAAAAAAGTCCTGTGGTGCATATGAAGTACAGATAGCCTGTTTCCAGAACTGTTTATTTGGAATACAACCATTATTATAACCAAATTCTGCTGTGAATTAGCTTCCTTAGCTCCACAGAGGTCAGGTCTGTAGCTTGCATTTAGTTCTTAAAAATTAGCGTAGTACTGAAAAGTGAAAGATTGAAATGCTGACATAAAACAAAAAATAAATTCACAAAACATAACATACAGCCTACTCCATGATTTGTTGCTTCTCTAAGACTTAGACTGCTTAGCTCAGTGCTGTATCTACTTGAGAAAAGCAATCAAATGTATGATTCCAGTACAGAGAATTTACATGCCCTACACTCATGTATAACAAACAAGTTCAAGTGATAGGAGTTTCCTATGACACATGGTATATTTATTGTTCCAAGGAGTGAATCTCTCAAAATTCTCCCTTAAACTGGCATTAATTGAGTCTCTTTCAGAGCTTTAGACAAGTATCCTAAAGACACTAATATACCTTTCTAGATAATCTCCAAATCCTCTCCTTCTCAAGGTTTTATATGTGCTCCAAACTGAAAGGACACTGAGAATCATGCAATAAATCAAGGAATTATTGCAGTATGATAGGGACTCAAAAACAGCAGATGGTACATATTTCTCTTGAAAGCAGAGGACATTAATGGAGAGGAATAAAACAAAACAAAGGAGTAAAGTTCAGAGGAGACATTCATTTTCAAGTCTTACTCTTCACCTCATAGTTCATTTTGATCCCTCATGGATGCTTCTGTTTTCTGTGATCTCATGTCACAGTCAAACAACAGTGAGTTAGAGAATGCAATTTAGAAGGATGGCATGCTGTAGGAACAAATGATGTGTCAGGAGAGCTGCAAATGAAAAGTATTGGTCTCTCTTCACTCAGTGTTGACTTCTGAAGATTTGTAGGAAGAAAAAGTAGCCCTCAAGACCTTGAAAGATCTGCAAGCATCTTTGGAGAGAGACAAAACCTTCTCTCCCATTGACAAGCTTCCCCAAACTGGATTTCTTTTCTGATGCCTTAACTTTGCAAGCAAGGGTGTGAAATAAATTGTCAAGCTCACTGAAGACAAAAACCTGCTGTGATGCTCCAGTTTTAAAATTTGATATGCTGCTGTGTTCATCTGTCTTTAGCCATCACTGCTAGTCTGTAGTGGGATTTCAACATTAGTCTTTACCTGCTCTGATCTCTAATCATCTGCTAGAGAGAAAGAACAGTAATTAATCTCGGTGAATATTTCTATTCCTCTGCTCTCACAACTCAGTAAGCTCTTTATCTATCTCTAGAACTTTTAAAAAGTAATGCTGCCTTGGTTTTAGAATCTAAATGTCAAAAATTAAAATTTTGTGCTAGTTTTAATAACAGTTTTTGGTTGTCTTGAGTAGTTAGATGTTAGATTAAGCACAAACTAACAAAGTATATCTCAAAATACATTAAAATTGCTGGGAAAACTGCTCTACCTTGTGAATCGAAAAACAGAGCTCTCCACTCCCTGGTTTTTTAATGATATTCCACTGAAAAATGAGTCATAGTGTAATTTTTCTTTTTTCACTTTGAGCACTATTTGTGTGTAAAGCCTTAAGTTGCATGTATACACTTGATTTAAATGCTTCAAACAAACAGTACCACCACTTTTTTGTCCCACTTCTTTCAAATAACCAACTGTAAATTGTATATACACATACAGAGAGAGTTTTTCTTGTAGTTATAGAGACAATTTTATCTTCAGTCTTTCACACCCAAAGTAGTGTTGGAGGGGTGCTCATGCTCAGTCTAATGTTAAAAAACCTGTACTTTGGTGAAAAAGGGTAAACCCACATTTGAGACCTGTTATTTTCAAGAACAATGTGGTAGAAGTACTCATTTCAGACTAGAAATAACTTACTGCAAGTTTGCCACGGTAGAGTTCACTCTGAGTCTTGAGAAGCTGACAACAAAGAAAGCAAATACAACTGGCTCATTTCCAGCAGATGGCATCCATCAAAATGGTATATTTCCAAGATTCTGTATTGTTTCTGCTCAATCTGCAAGTTCAAGGTAGCATCTTAATACAAAACAGAGTCAAACAAATACCTCCCTTAGCTGGCAGCACTGCTCATTTCCCACCTCTGCAATAAATCTAATCTATTTTAGGAACACTTCTTCAGCTTTCACATCATACTTAGATTTCAGATGTCATCCACGGGTTAGTGGAAATGTGCAAAGCCAGCTGAACTTGAGTTAAAGAGCTTTTCTGAAGAAACATGGTTTTGTCAGCCAGACAAATGTTGTCTCTCACTTATTTTTCCAGATTCCAGCACAGTGTTTTGGTATTAAGGATAGATCAGATATTTGAGTGTAAATCAGGAGATGCCTTCCAAGTCCTAGCTGGTTTTATTCCCAGCTAAGGAAGTGATTTACATTATCTTGGGACTCTTACAGTCTGAGTATTTTATTGTTTCCTTCTCAAGAAATAGTCAAAGTAACACTTCTTATATTTTTAATACTGCAATGAAATCATAAGATGGAAAATTCTGGTGAATTAGGCAGGCAGAAATAATCTGAAAGGTTTTGGAATAACTAGAAAAATCTGCAAACATAACATTTTTTCAAAGAAAATGGGGATTTTCAAAACTATGAAAATTCTAATTTTTTAAACAATATCTACAAAAGCTGACCTACCCAAAACATTTAACTGCTTGAAAAGCAATGACCTGTGCCCACATCCATAGTGCAGCACTCCAGCTGACTTCACATTGCAGGACTGGATCAGCTTAAGCAGAACTACTCAAGGACTGAGAGCTGTATTTTCACCTTTAGTCTGCTGAAAATGCTGGAATACATACACAAATGGTGGGCATGACAATGAAGGAATATTTTGGAAAAAAGGCTTTGCATACACTTGAAATAAAATGTCTCATAACATGTTTGGGGCAGATATTGGTTCAGATCAGAAAAAAAAAAAGGCTTTCATCTCCAATCTGCTATATGAAAAATATTCATGTAAGTTCATCTTGTAAAATTATTTTCCCTCATTACTATTTGTATGTTTACAATTAATTTTTATTTTTTGAACAAAAATGGCAAAGGTCCTAGAAGATATTCCATGAGGAATTTTTACAGGGATTTTCTTTATTTTTTTTTTTGTTTCATAGAAATATTAAGCTTGATGTATGGAAGGACCACATTTGCATTCCCTGAAGCTGTTTGTTAATGGATTTTTCTCTTTCCAACTGAAGGACAATAAGCATTTAGCAAGCATTCACATTATGCTGAAGCTGGGATTCTTGGGCATCTAGGCTAAGCAGACATCTAATTTTCCCCCAAAAGCAATGCAGTGAGAAAGGTATCTCTAAAAGCCAGCACGACCTTCCTGTCTTAAATAACTACTTTAGTCCTTGCAGAGGCATTTCTCTATGATTATTTAAAGGAGCCCAGGTGAACAACTTAAAGTAGGCCTCTAAGTTTTAGACAGGTAATAATGGGTAAGATGAAAAGGCTGAATTCTGTGACCTTTTATTTTGTGCTATTAAATCTTATTACAGTTCTCTTACCCTGGTCCTCAAGGTCTCTTAACTCTACACAATATTCAAGTGCTGCTTTGTATTTATAGTTCCTCTCACATTTATGCCATCTGCAAATTTCATTAAAACATTTTTGCTTTTTGTGCCAAGGTCGTAAATGAATATATTAAATGACATCAGTTCTGAGCCAAGCTTTGAGCAATTCCACTGGTAACCTATTTTCAGCCCAACACTTTGCTTTTCAGAATAGGTATAGCATATTCTTCTAGCTTCTTTAGCCAAAGTATTAGTTCAGTGTGAAAAACTTGCATGACTTTGAATCTTTCTAGGCTAGAAATATCAAAAATGTATAAACATTCAGAATTAAATGTTGCAACACATGATTACTGAAAATTAGTAGGAGGATATTTAAATGATCTATTCAAGGACTTCAGGAGTATAATTCCACTGTTACACAAGGGCATGTAGTGTCCTGACCCTCACCTGTGCCATATGTTTTGTCTCCATCTGGGCACAGAGGGTACCATAAGACATGTCGGATGGCACAGCTGCTCAGGCAACTGATTTGGGCTCTTTGTTAATGTGCTGGGTGTAGGCAGCAAGGTTTTGGTACGAGGAGGGCTGCGAGGGTGGCTTCTGCCAAGGACCTGCCCCATGCCAGGCACGGCCAGATCAGCCCCATTCCACAGCAGATCCACCACAGGCCACGGCTGAGCCCACCAAGCCAAGCTGATCACAGCTCTGTGGACATCAGATATTCACATATTCACCTAAGGCCAGAAAATGGGAGGGAAGGGAAAAAAGAAAGAGAAACGAGAGGAAACCCCAAACTCAAAGGAGGAGGAGGTACTCTGTGGTGAAGCAGACACATGCACCTCTCTCCCAAAGGACTGAGGCTCATGAAGGACCAGTGCTAGAGGCTCTTGCAGGGATGACAGCCCACAGAAGTCCTGCTTCAGAGCATGTGCTACTCATAAGGCTCTGTGGCCAGCAGATGAGCCCACACTGGAGTCAATATTACAGTAAATTATAATTTAGGGCCAGTGTATTCATTACCAAATGGAAGGAAATCTTTTTCTGAGTCTCAGGACATTTGGTATATAAGATACATATGAAAAAGACAAAGAAAGAAGTCTGTATCATCACAACATAGAGCTGAAATGGTTTTTCAGAATATTTAACATGTATAAGCCAGACAGCCACCTACAAGAATTGCATAGGCTCCCTACAGTCACTCCAAAGGCCTGGGAGAAGAGTCTGTGGTTTGACTTTCATTGACTCTGCAGGGAGCATAATGATTGGGCTAGACCTGATGCCTTTGCCTTTCTTGCTAAATTTAGCAGGTTATTGTGGACAATGATCATCAAAGTTCCATCTGAAATATATTTAAAATTTTATAATCCTACAATACAAAGAATATGGCCAAGTGAATAGATCACTGTACTCAGGATTACTTCAGTCTCTAAGTAGTGATACATTACACCTGCTGGCTTTACATCCACAATTTAGTGAAAATGAGTTATGATTTGCATCATTAACTGTGATTACAGCTTCAAAAATAGACCTATAATGGTCATATTCCCCATTTTCTGCTAGAAGAGAATTCAAAGCTAGGTGCTACAAAATATATTATTTTTTCTTAGAATACTACTACTTTAGAGAATTGAATGGGGTATTTCAGGTTGTTGATCTATGTTTAGGCCAGCTGTGGTGGGAATACAAAATAGGCAAACTGTTTCAGAGCACCTGTGCAATAAAATTATACTATGCAAAGACAGGTACTAGTCAAGAGGGATATATAAGAGAACCAAAATGAAGGTCTCTTCAGTAACCTCACATAAAGGGGTTTAAGTACCTCTTTGGGATAATTCATCGCTTTCCCAGTGTCATGGTTTAACCTCAGCTGGCAACAAAGTACCATGCAGACACTTGCTTACATTCTACCCTTCCACCCCTCCATGTTATAGAAAGGAAAGTTTTTAAAAAAGGGAAAACTCGTGTTTTGGGACAAAACCAGTTAATAGATGAAATAATAGTAATAATAATAGTAATAGTAATAGTAATAATAATAATAATAATAATAATAATAATAATAATAATAATAATAATAATAATAATAATAATAATAATAATAATAATAGTAAAGAGAACTAACAAAAAGAGACTGAGAAATAAAACCCAGGAAGGGCAAGAGACACACAATACAGTTGCTCACAATCCCCTGACTGATGCCCTGCCTGTCCCTAAGCAGTGATTGGTGGCTCTCAGCAGTTTCTGTACTGGGCATGATATTCCATGGGATGGAATATCCCTTTGGCCAGATTGGGTCAGTTTTCCTAGCCATGCTACCTCCCATATTCTTGTGCAATGGCTCAGCAGCAGAACATGAGACACAAGAAGTCCTTGATTTAGAGCAAGTTACTTAGCAACAGTTAAAACATCGGTGTGTTATCAACATTATTCTCCTAGTAAATCCAAATCACAGAGCACTGTACCAGCTACTGTGAAGAAAATAACTCTGTTCCAGCTGAAACCAGGACACCCATGATTAGTGAGATGCTGTCTAGAGAAAGAAAAAAAGATACGTGAGGTTTAAATGGCTGAATGGGCACTTAGCTGAGGACACACAGCTGAGTTATTGGCATCTTTTTTAGGATACACATCAAGTAAAGGAGAACAAACAAGCCCTACTTTCCACCATTGCTCACTCATTACAGCACACACCAGGAAATAGGATGTCTGGCATTTTTTGAGTGCAGCCCCAGTTTCACAGAAGAGTCATTTTGGGATCAAGCTGCTCCTCAGCACTGATCATCTCAAGCATCGCTCACTTGTTGAAGATAAGCCATGGTACAAGAAGGAATGGAAAATATCTTCACTAACTCTAAATGATCATGGGCAATGTATCACACACAGTAGCATCACAGTGTTAAGGGTGACAGATATTCATACATACTTCTGTACCACTTTTCTTCTGATTTCACTGTATTTGCAGTCTTCTATCTATTAACTCCTACTGTAGTGGCCCAAACATCCCGAGACTCTGCCACCACCCTTCCCACCTCTCCTTTCAAGGCCTACAGCATTCTGGAGCTATTTTGCAGGAGTATTTTGGACTAGGCAGGAGAAAAGCTCCGGTTTGCCTTCACTGCCACCTCAGTCAGCAGCTCTCCCTGTTATCTACAGCAAAATATCAAAGTTAAATGGATGTTTACATGCAGTTTGACTTGACAGACAGCAGACTCCATGAAGGACTGGTTGAGGGAAACAAGTTGGCTGGTACAGGATATTCATGCATGTGAATTTCAGAGTGGGTGATAAAAAATCAGTCCTAGATTCTACTACATATTCTGCTAAAATCTTCCCTAGGAAATGAAATCAATCAAAACTTACCTTTAAGTATTCAGTGAGGCCAGATCAATTATAAAGTGAGGAACTGCATCACTGAAGAGAGAGACAGCTTAGCTATTCTACATAGTTTCCCAGAACTCCATTGCCCTTTTTGGAAAATATTTAATATCAGGAAATGTGCTGATAACATGACTTTTTTTTCCTCTTCACAGTAACACTATGCAAAATCTAACTTTATAAGCCATTTCTAAGTCTTCATTTTCAGAGTGTTTTCTCTATGACATTTGATTACTTTGGATTCTGGGAAATTCTTTGGATTCTTCTAATTGGTAGCAACCCAAGGAACAGTCTTTTAAGTGTAGAAATTGACAAATTTATTTAAAAACTAAACATAAACCTCAAAGGCAAAACAAACATTTCCTATTTTCATTATTATTTTTCCAGTGAAGGGAAATGGAAGTTTTTAAATTCATTCTCGCTCAAAATTAAAACATTCTCAAAATACCAAAATTTCTTCTAGAGGGGATATTCAGAGTGTCAGTCAGCTCTGCCTGAAAATACCTTTCTGAATTCATTCAACCACAGAAGCAAATCTGTGATTCTTTTCAAAGGTTCTGAAAAGTTGTATTGTATTTTCACTTTAAAATGCACATTAAAGCATTACATGTGCTTCAATGTGCATTCTCAGCAACAAAAATGCTTTTAATCCTCAATTTTAAAAGCAGCTGCAGGGATTTGTTCCCCCGAGAAGACAGTCTTAAAAAGGCCAATGGAATTTCTAGGTTCCTGAGGGACCATGCTAGGCTTGTTTGGATTGTCTCTGGGGTCTTTCATACAGTTCAGCTGAGGGAAGTGCAATTTGTTCCTTATGTTTGCTGATCATTCTTTTTTAACCAATTCAGCAAGTACAAATAGCAAAAAAAAGCAGACTAACCAGCCAACCTAGAAAACGTCTAAAGTGCATATACTTCCATTTTACAATTACACCTCCAAAAATTATACTGATCAGAATTTCCCCTGCATGTTTAAAGAACTCAGGATTATTTTTTTTCCCCTCGTTATTCTCTAGACTGAGTTAGGTTTCTCTATTCCTCTCTCATGGAAACAGACAGAAGGAATTTTGGGCTGGCTGAAGCTGTTGGTCACCCACGTCACCAACGTACCTCAATAAATAGCAAACTTCCAGTTATGCTCTGTGCAACCATGAGAAGAGAGTTACAAAATCTATAGGAAGGTACTTAAAAATCATCCCCCACCCGCCCCAAGGATTTGGAATGCCACATTAATTGTAGCATTAATGCTACATTGATCGCTTTAGCACATAATCAAAGTTGATATGAACACTGCTTTAGTTTCCATTTGTGAAATACAACACAAACTGCTCAATAGGATGCTCTTGTGATTATTTATTTGGAGTGACAGAGAGAAGCCTCAACTAAAATTATAAACCTATTTAAGGACATTGAGCATACACATTACCAAACAGCCCCTGATACAATTATTTCTCACTTAAAGTAAATAAAATAGAAAAGAGATTATTATTAAAGTGGTTATATGAGTTACTAGCAAATTTGGACATTCAGAGGCAGGAACAGAACATAGATTGTCAGGTCTTGGTCCAGCACCCAGATGTTTTTTGTGGAATACTCTTTTTATAACATTTTCTTCACTGGTCTGAAGAAGGCAGTTATAAAACTCTCATCAGAAAGCATTTTCACACTAAATTCCAACAGCTCTAGCATAGTTAGAGGGCAACAATAACTACAGTTTAGCTTCACTTTTAGATAAGATTGGAAAGAAAGCCAGGAGACACTCTTTAATTTATTCTTATCTCGAATATGGTCTATTCACCAGCGTGCCATGGCTTTTACCTTCAGCTCCCAGCACAGCCTTTGCATATCCTAATATGAAAATGCAAGTATAAATTTAACTGTATTCCCATCACAAAAAGGTGAAATATTCTTTTACTTTAAAACAACAAAGCATTAGTAAAGATATAACATTGCATGGTTTTAAAATATACTTCTTTCCTATTGAAGGCAGAGATTTCAACTAAATCTATATTCATGGAAAGTAATGGTTGAAATTCTGAGTTGAGCAATAGCAATGCATTGGAATGATGATAATAATTGCAACTGGAATTAAAGTTGTACAGAGCCAATTCCTACTATAACTTGAAAAATACCCTCTTTTCCTACTAATAAAAGTAAAAATGTAAATGTCTAAATCAATGACACAGTGACATGTCTTACTTCAGCTTTGCAAATACTACTGTAGTCATTCTGGAATACACTAATTTATAATCAGACAATAAAGGCTGCATCACAACTTTCAGCATCCTTTCCTCTCCCCCAGTTATTCTTACATTATCTCTAACACATTTTTGAATACAGCAACCTCTTCAAACTGCATGATTCAGTTTTACCCACAGTCACTATATCAGACGAATACTAAATACACATTTCATGTTCATGCCTACCACCTTGGACAAAAAATGAGAAAGAATGCCTAAAAATGTGAAATAGGTCAGCTTTAGATATGTTTTCTATCAAAAATAAAGAAAAATTACTAACTTTTCCTTCTGAAATGTTATAAATCGTTAAAAAAAACATGAAAGAGCACAGTAACTAAAGAAAGGTCCATAGGACCAGAACATTTTCTCATTCTATATTTATAATTCCATAACAAGAGATTACAAATCCACAAAACTGAATCCTAAATACAAACTAAATGTAGTAACAGATAACCATTAAATTATGCTGCTGTCATCATATGAAGATAAGCCCTACTAGTTCCTAGGGCTGAGTTGAAGCCATATTCTTGTTCTTAAATTCTGTTGTGGGAAAAGATGAGGATAATGAAGTGACAATAAAAAGATACTCTGATATCTTTTTCCTAGCATGGTTAGGAAATACATAAGAAATTTTGCATAAATTGAGATTTAGCTAACTTTTGCTAGAAAATCTTGAACTGCTTTGCAAGGTTAAAAAATCATGTGAACAGGAGATCAAGACAGTCTAATCTAATTATTTGGAATATACCCACCTTATTGTATAGAGCCAGGGGAATTATAAACTTGTACAGTAGAAATGTGTTCTTTTTTTCCTGAAGAAGTTAACAGCACATGAAATTACTGATAGAAACCAGAACTGAAATCTGAGTACCTAAAAAGTGGATGTCATCAGGTAGCACGGAACTTGCATATGTTCTAAATACAACTACAGATCGAAAAATGTAGTAATGAGATGGGATAGCTTGGAGATCCTTGCAACTTGATTATCAATGGCTGTGGCCAAGGAGCAATGGAGTCACCAATTAATCACATCTACAAGTGGAAAGGCACATAACCAGTTATATTATCCCAGAAAGGCATCAACACCTTGATCAAAATACCAAAATGTTGCACTGACTCCTTGGTGTGAAGGCTGAAACTGTGATGAGGAGACATGATGGGTTTACAGCTAGTGCCATAACTTTTGAGAACAAATAACAAAAAAGGAGGCTTTTGAAGAAATTTATATTTTTCTTACAGCTCAACAGTGTATTGACATGTCACTAAAATATGCATAAAGGATTTCCTATTATGACTTTGTCAGTTCAGCAGGAAGTAGAAAGAAGTCTTAAAATTTGGAAGAAAACGTGGACATTCTAAGTAGAGTTGGATCAGCTAGTGGGATAAGAGGTCTTCATAAACTTCATTTATAAAACCACAGCCAATTCAACTGTTGTTATGATTTCATAAACACCAAATTTAAAATAATTCCTCTACCCCAAAAGAAATTGTTTTCCACAATTCTTGGAAAATGTAGATCATAGCATATAGAGAATTAATTTTATTATTATAAATATTATTTATGCTTTACCTGTTGGAGCAGTGTAAGGAGGCACCAACTAGAGTATGAGAAGGTGCAAATGGGGAAGAATTATATAGAATGATCAAAGAGGATATAATGAAACCACCTGAAATCAGTTTAAGAAAGAGAAAAAAGAAAAAGAGAATCTTTAAAGACTTTGTTGTCAGGGAGTTCTAACAAGCAAGAGAACAAAGAAAAGACAACAGAAGTTATAAATGTTGCATTGTGGCATTTAGAATGGGAAAATATTAGCACAGGAAATAATTACTAAGGGAAAAACATTATTTACTGAAGACAGGAAGAACCCAGAAAGCTGGAAAGCTGGATCCTAAACTAAATGTGAGTTGCTGTCATCTTGCAAGTGTGCAGACAAGATGCTTTAGTTGACTTCTATTGGCAACTTTATTAGGTTTAGACTACAAGTTCTCTTGTAACATGTGCTTATAGCATGCCTAACACAACACAGCTTTAACCTTATCTCAAACTGTGCCTTTTTGTAGCACATGGAAATAATGAATACACTTTTCAATTATTTTTCAGAGCAGAAACTTGATATAGTGAGATTTTGTGATTTTTAGGCTTTATGCCTTTTAACATGAAAAGTCAGTTAAAATATCACCAGTGCTGGAATTAATTAGTTTATTATAATTAGTGGCATAATCATTTTATTAGTATTTTTTAGTTTAAATATAGACTGGATAAAACAGAGTTGATGAGACTAGCTTATAGGAGTAGCTACAGAGTATATGCTTCTCCAGGCAGGGAAGATGATGTTTGACACTTTAGGGATTCTTCTTGAAAGAATACCACTGGCAACAGCCCTGGACAAAAGAGGGGTCCAGAAGAGTGGTTTGATTTTTGTGGATCATCTTTTCCAAGATCAAGAGCACTTAATTTGAAATTGCAGAAAATCAAGCAAAGATAAGGAGGCCTGCTCAGATTAGCAAGAAGCATCTGACTGAGCTCAGATATCAAAAGGAAGCATACAAGAGACAGAAGAAAATTTGAATTGCCCAAGAATATAGTGCCATTGACTGCTTGGTCACACAGGGAACACACAGGGATGTGGTCACAAAAGTCAAAGCTCACCTGGAGCTAAATCTGGAGAGGAATGTGAAGAGTTAAAACAAAGGCTTCTACAGATACATCAGCAGCAAAGAGAAGATAAGGGGAAATGTGGGTCCACTTCTCCATGAAGTAGGGGACCTGGTAAAAAAGGACAAGGAAAAAGCTGAGGTACACCATGCCTTCTTTGCCTCTTTAATGGGAAGATCTGCCTACAAGAATCCCAGAGCCGTAGAACAACAGGAAAATCTGGAGCAAGGAAAGTACCCTCTGTGGAGAAGCACTGAGGGAGTCAATCAACATCACTGTAAGGCTACTTCTGGTTATCTTTGAAGGGCCATGCTAATGGGGAGAGAGAGGAGGGATCCCTGAGGACTTGCAGAAAGAAAATGTCACTCCTATTTCAAAGAACAGAATGGACAAAAATTTGGAAAACCTCAAAGTGATCACCTCAAAGCCTTGGAAAATGATGGAAGAGCTAAACGTGGAAGCCACTTTTAAATGTGAAGGACAGAAAGGTGACTGAGGTTCAGTCAACATGGCTTTACCAGGGCCCTGACCACTGTGAAATGACTTGTTCAGTGGCCAAGGAAAGAACAGCAAATCTTGTTTATTTTGACTTGAGTCTCCTATGAAATTCTCATAGACTAACTGGTGAAATATGTGCTTGATAAATGAACAGTGAGTTTAAAACTGACTGCACTGCTAGGTTTGAAGGCTTATTATCAGAGGAAGGAGTCCAGCTGGAGGTCAGCCATTCGTAATAAACTCAGTGGGTCAGTACTGGGGCAACACTGTTTATCGTCTTAATTATTACATCAATAATAGGACAGAGTATAGCTCCAGCAATTATGTACATTTCACAAGACTGGGAAGGGTACCTGACTCACCAAAGAGTCATGCTGCATTCAGAAGAACCTCAGGAAGCTGGAAAATGTTTCATAAGACAGTGATCTTACGAAAGTCAGCAAAGGGAAGACACCAGGAAGAGAAGAATTCCATGGAAAAGTGCAGGGACCAGGTGACTGGAGGACAACGCTGATGGACAGCAGGCTGAACGTGACTCAGCCATATGCCCTGAGAGCAAAGCAGGCCTGTAGCTTCCTGCACTGCCTTAGGAGTGCTGCCAAGAGCTCCAGGGACCTGATCCTTCCACTCTACTCAGCACTGGTGAAGCCTTACCTGAAGTGCTGCATCCAGTGCTGGGCTCCCCAGTACAAGGGAGAGATGGCAATACTGGAGAGAGTCCAGTGAGAGGCTACTAAGATGATTAAGGGACTGGACTATTCAGCCTATGAGGAAAAGCTGTAAAGGGAGAACTGTAACTGCTTAGCCTGCAAAAGAGAAAGTTCAGGAATCTAATCAGTGTCAAGCAATACCAGACAGGAGGAAGTAAAGAAAGAGTCAGGCTCTCACTCATGCTACCCTGGGAATGGTCAAGAGTAAATGGCCACAAACTAAACAGAGGAAATTCTATTTTATCATGAGAGAACATATTTTTACTCTGAGGCTGATTGAACACCAGAAGAGATTGCTCAGAAAGGATTTGCAGTCCCCATCCCCAGAGATAGTAAAAACCTATCTGGATACAGCCTTGATCAACCAGCTCTAGGCGACTGCTTGGAGTAGGTGCATTGCACAAGAAAACTTCCAGAGGCCCCTTCCAAACTCAGCAATTCTCTGATTCTGCATTTTATACAGCTATTACACTCTGGAGGATAAGAAGCATAGAAAGACAGTTTTTCAGCTCCAATGCTTCCAATGATGTTAAGTAAATTTACATTTGATGAGGATCTGGCTAAGAGAGTTTTAGAGCATTAGATGGAACAATTCTCATATAAGCAAAACTGGCAAACAGCATAAGAAAATGAGACTGAGTCAAAGAGAATGCTGATATTTAAAGCATGCTTCTCACAGCAAGCAAATTTAAGGAAGGAAAAGAGAACTAGTGACTACCATTAGTGAGAATGGTGGGGAAACATAAAGGAGTGTTGGAGTAAGTCCATGCATGTGGAAAGATGTGAAGTACAGATAGCCTACACTCCCTAACTTAGCAGAAGTGCAAAAAGTTTAGAAACAGAGCTTAATACATCCAGAGAAACAGCCAGAATGCTGAAAGTAAGAAGCCAAAAGACAGTGAGACTTTAATGATAAGGATAGGAGGGGTTCAGAGCCATTTCATCTAATAAGCTGTTGCTGGTTCTAATCCTTGTTCCTAATTTGCTGTCCCTTTGACATTCATGGAAATAGCCAAATACTCTGCTCCTTCAGTTAAGGACCCTCAGACACCACTGGACTGCAGGAGAAATTCAGAGAATGATGCTAACTCAATATGAATTTAGCTGCTGCATGTATTCAAAGGAGACAGTTTTTCCTTCCTGTGTTCTTGCTGACCTAAGGAAAAAGATTGTGAATCCCTCCTGTCATTTATTTCCAAAGTTAGTATTGATACAAAACACTATGCAGTCAGCAAGCCAGGAGATAAAAATCACTTAAAAGTTAAAGCTGCTCACTGACAATTCTCCATCATCTGCGTATTTCAAACAAGCTAATTATTTTATAAATTCTTCTAAAATCCTTTCCATGAGATTCAATCATTTTCCTTGTCAAATACATGAAAGTTTATTTCTAACTCTGAAACACACATATATATAAAATAAAGCTATTTAGAAAGTATAAGAACATAAATTTATTTTAATCCTTTGACTTTGTTTCTCTTGATGAGCTAAGAATTTCAAAAGAACATAAAAACTCAACAAGGTAAGAGGTGATATCACTGGAGACAGCAATTTCCTTCCTTCAAGTCACTAAACCATAAATAGAACATTATGATAATAATTTGATTTTTCCCATTTTTGATTCCATCCTCCGACAGGAAAAATGAGGTGAGACTGTTGAAATTACCTCAAATTAATTTTTCGTCTTGCTTAAAATGAGTGGGGTCTATGTACTAAAGCACTGCCAACATAAAAATAAATGCAATCTACCTTAATTTGACTTTCTGCATAAAATTGTTATTTACAACAATGATGCTGGATAAATACTAGTTGATATTTCTCCCAGCATAAGTATCCCACTGAAATTTTCATAACTCTTGCTATTTTTTTACTTATTAAAACACTAAGGTAGTTGAAGGCTCTGGGGAAGGTTTGATGTCATCTTTATAGTACAGCTAAAGGGAAAAAATGTAATCTGTGGGGGCTTTTAATATTTTTGTGTGCTTAAACTCTAAAATTATAGTGTAATTCTAATTCAACTTACAGGAAATAGGAGAAATGTATGAAAATATACTCTTTATCAACAGCTTTAGGTGAATCTCATTTTTCATTAGCATAACAGCTAAAATTTGACCTCTGAATTCTTTTCAATTTACAGGGAAAATTTTGCTTTCTTTCATGAACTTTTACTTCATAAAGAAAGCAGACAAAACATCTGTTACTAATTATTATTTATTCGTATCACAGTAACACTGAAAGGCTCCCACACAAATCAGAGATTCCATTGTACTTCATGCTGGAAAGTGCATTCAAGGAGACAGTCTCTGCTTCAAAGACTTTACAGACAAGGCAGACACATCCTTTCCTCTGAAGATTAGAGATGAGGTATTGTATCAGAGAACAATCATTTCCTCTACATTATGCAAAAAGGCTTTAATAGAGACAAGAATTAAATGTAGATATTCTACTGATAATCTTAATTCTTTGATTGTCCCTTCATTTTCAAGTACAAAATACTCCCTGGATAGTGGGCCTAATCATAAAGGGTACCAGGAAGCTTTCTGGGCATACAAGTAAATCTTTTGTACCTGTTTAATCTATGATCAAAATAGAAAATCTCCTCCTAAGCTGGAGGAAGATAAAATTCATTTTAGAATTCTGATAATATGTGTAAAAACTTTATTTCTTAACAATTCACACCATGCATGTTTGGATTTATGCTTTGTTAGGAATTAATTTTTGCACTATTTCATCTGTGATGAACCTTGTTCCACAAAATCTGTGTTATTGATTTCCTAATAGACTGGATATCATTGCAAAATACTGATATAGCTTTTCCTTCCCTGTATATAAGGTGCCTTCAGTATGCATGAAATAATGAATAGATTACAAAAGACTTTAAATTGTCTATTGATCCTAGGGCAGTACACAGTAGCAACACAAAATTGATGAAAACTTGAGTGAAACTAAAAGAAAAAAGATCCAGAGATAGAATAGATTTAAAACTCATAAAGTAAAATGAATGACAGCATGTTTTCTCCAACACATCCTCCAAATGGCTGAATGTAAATGTCTGAGCTGTCATTAATATTAATCTGAGGTCCCTTTTTACAACTCCTACTGCATTTGCAGTACCTGGGAAACAAATTACGGAGGAAATTAATTATTACATTTATCCAAAATCAAATGCAATATACTCTGCACCAAATATCATTCGGTCAGGGCCATATCCAGGCAACATTCAAGTACTGCCAAGGAGGGTGATTCCACAACCTCACAGTAAAAACTGGTTTTCATGTGTAAGCAGGATTTTGTGTATTTCTGTTTGTGACCATTGCCTCACACAGCTTTGTGGGACAGAAGTGAATAGAGCCTGACTGTGTCTTCTTCACACCCTCCCTTCAGACATTCATTTGCAATGTCAAGATTCACCCTTCTGAAAATGCTAGTCCTACCCTAAGTGCTGAGGAACAGGCAGTTCTCAGTGCCTCAGCTTTCCCTGTGACAGCAGATGCCCTGCCCCACTCAGCAACAGACACACCTCTACCCCAGCCTTTCTTTGGCTGACTATGTCACCTAAAGGTGTAATTCTGAGTTTCTTCTCATTAGGTCATTCACCTGGTTCATTTTTTCTCATACGTGATGTTTAGTCTGAGAGTATTTCCTCTTCAATTTAACCTATGATTCTTTTCCAATATGAGCAAGGTATCTTATAGGAAAAACATCTGGTATACTACTTTTCAGGGTTCATTTACAACATTGTTGTGTTTTATAAAGTTCTAATTCTACACTGATATTAAAAAGACTTCTCAAAACAAATCTCTTCAAGGCTGCTTGTTTTGATCTCTTCAAGGCTGCTTTCTCTGATTCATTCTGGGGGCCCAGAGATGAAGGCATGTTAGCACATTTGTTGAAATAAAGATGCCATGTTAAACTATGTTTCTTCAGCTTTTTTAGTGTGGCTGACTTCACTCAAAACTTTATCTTCTTCCTTACATTTTTTCTAGATAAAGTGAAGACATTCAGAAAACAGACTGCAGTTAGGCAACAAATGACCATAGGCACACTAGAATTTTTGACATAAAAATGGATTTGCTTCACACTGTTATATCAAAAAAGTGCCTTCATTCCTTGTATTCAGTTTTTTGTTTCATCACCTTCATTTATTTTGAAGTCTGTTAGAAGAATTTACAGAGGCAAATGTGTTTTATATATATATACACATATGATTTGAATTTATTGCTTTAAAAAATTAATGAATCGTAAGAGAAGAGGTATGTCAAAAAAAACCCCAAACTTTAAATGAAGGTGGGAAGAGGACAAAAAGAAATCTACAAGAGACAAGAGTTTCATACAGAAATAATTAGGAAGAAAATTCAGAAACATTACAGAGATCTCTACATTATTGATGTTAATAATAGGTAGGACTTCAAAAAAACAGAAAACAGCTGGAGTTATCCTAAAAAATCAGAATTTTTCCTTTAAAATTACTAGAAATACATCCTCCAGGAAAAGGGATAGTAGAAAGACATAGAATTTTTATTAAGACTGTTTTCCCCCACCAATTAAACATGTAGCAAAATTATATTATAGCTAAACCATCTACCTCATACTATTTTCTTCAAATATGAAAACACTGGAGAGTGGATCAGCTGGATGTGTATCTGCTTATAACTTAAATGTAGCCTACTTTTTTTTTTTAATAAAAATCTCTCAAGATTTATATAGTTACATTTACCTCAAATTACCCTTCCACTATTATTCTCCATTGATTGTGGAGAATAAAGTAATGCAGGTTCCCATGATCCCCCATTACTATTTCCCTGAACTCACTATATTAACCTTGCTGAGCCACTGGTATCATCATCCTGTGGAAGCTTGCTAAACAAGGGCACAGCTCAGCATTTTCTCTGCAAAAGTAGGAGGCACTATTTAGCAATCACACACAAGTCCTTCCACTGTCTGCCATCCCCTATCCTTATCTTCTCAGAAGAAATTGTTCACAGAAGGAATTGCAGGGAGTACACCTCTGATTTCACTGTCTGATTATCAACATGCTGCCCAGGAACTTGATTAATCCTTGATTTTTGAACCTGCTTGGTATTATTTATCTCCAGGACCACCTGTGGCAACACATGCCACTAACTCACTAATCCCTCTAGAAGGCAGTATTTTCTTTTACCTCTCTTCAGCTCCCATCCTGTTAGTTTCAGTGAGTTTATTCAGGCACTGGGGGATTTGATGAATAACAACAGCCTTAACTACTATCTTCATGACTTGCCCAATATTTATCACCTGCCCAGATTTTCTTCCCAAAAGAGAAAGGCTCAGCCAGTTTGCCATTGACACCAGATTGTGTGGTGGAGTCAACATCCTGAGGGAAGAGATGGCACCCAGAGGGACCTTGACACACCTGAGAGGTGGGGCTGTGCAAATTCCCACACTTGCACGGGGGCACTCCCGAGCAGAAATGTAGGCTGGAAGATGGATTGTGAGCAGACCTGAGAAGAAAGAGGAAAATAGGGATGTCCTGTCCCTGGAAGTGTTCAAGGCCAGGCTGGATGGGACCTGCCTAATGGAAGGAGTCTCTGATCATTCCAGGGGGATTGAAAATCCAGATAATTGAAAATTATCTTTAAGGTCCTTTCCAGGGCAAATTTTTCTATGATTCTATGACAACTTTAATCTTTTAATATGAGACAATGTTTCATTCCCATAATCATGAGAAGTTGATTTCTCTGCATCATTTTTGACTACATTATAGCCTTTTTGAGATGCAAGTAAATGCACTGTATCAAGTGCATCAATGTTTCTCAGAGAAAAAAAAACACTTGTTTCTGGTTTAGTCTCAATATGTTTTCTGATGATGCCAAATATTTTGTTTGTTCTTGAGAACAAAGTGCACACTGAGTTGATGATTTCAGAAAACTGCCAGACAGCCCAAAATATTCCTTCTGAATTTTAACTTCCATTTTCAAGTTCACCATCTTTAAGTATGATTTATGTTCTATTACCTCCTATTAACTCACATAAATTATCATCTTGCATTTCTTTACTCAATACTTGAGTTTACTGATTATCTTATGGGGTTTCTCACCATCAATGCCATATTTAACTGCCTGAAAGAAAAGTTTATTATCTGTGGAGGAAAGCATTTTTGTTCACAAACATATGCACTGAAGTTCATAAAGTTTCAGACAAGTTGCGTAGTCTAAAGAGATAAATAGTATTAAGATTTTTTTCTTCAGTACAGGAGCAAATGAACCAGGATTCACACTGTCATATTAAAATAACCAAACGTGAATATTTAACATTACACATTCCCTGTTTCGAGGTCATCTGGGAAAATATTGAATACAAATGCATACATCACTGGGGATCCACAGTCTTCTTCCCCCTGAAAACAGATCTAAAATTAAGCTGTGGCCTACCCTTCATCTTACCATCTATTAAGCCATTAGTCTTTCTCCACAGTAATAGCAAATAATTTTCTTACATGGCCTTTAAATGGAAGTTTTTCAAGGATTTTAATTTCCAAATCCATATTCATTAGGTCTTCTGCCTCTCCTTTACCCACTTGCTTACTCACACTCTTACAGAACCCCATGTTTCCTGGCACCTAACACAATGAGATTACACCTGTGCTGCATCAAAATGTTATTCCATTTTGTAAATCACCATTTTGCAAGGAATGGAAGTCAGACTCAACCTGCAGTTCTAGGATTCCCTTTTAAGTCCTTTTTTTCTCAGATAAAAGTTATGCTAGAAACCTGGCAGTCTTTGTAGTAGTTTACACAAGTTCACCAAAATTCAGCCGTTTCCCACCTGAGTTCAAACTCATTGCTGAATGCAGTACAGTCCTAGTGACTTACTCACATTTATTTGACATCACATCATCATTGGATAAAACAAACAAAACTCTTTTCTTTTGAAAAAGCTTATGGATTACATGTCAGCTCGTTTTGTGCTATTTTTTTCCCTAGCTCCTTTCTTTTAGGAATTCATCATGGAGACAAGTTTATTATCTGTGGAGGAAAGCATTTTTGTTCCCAAACATATGCACTGCAGTTCATAAAGTTTCAGACAAGCTGGGTAGTCTAAAGAGATAAATAGTATTAAGATTTTTTTCTTCAGTACAGGAGCAAATGAACCAGGATTCCCACTGTCATATTAAAATAACCAAATCTCCAAGTGAAAAGGGAGATTTATTCTCTAGGTATGCTTTAAAAGGAGGCAGCCACTATCACTGCATGCTCAGTAACCTGTAAGTCTGAGGAAGCTTAGCAGATCATACCCCTCAAAGGAGGAAGGCAGTAGGTGCCTAGTTCCTGGATCCCTGAGTTAGGGCTGAATTGCTGAACTACCAGGATTGAGATACTTCTGACAACTGCAGTAACAGCGATTTAAGCATCTGGACAACTTTAAGGTCAGGAACTGAAGTGCTTACAGATTACAGACCTGTCAAATATAAGAAAGAGCTCTGTGGGAGCTCTGGACCTCACAGGTTTAGACTAAGACTTCAAAATATGCTGCTCTCACACTTCAAGAACTTAAATTCTTTCTGAGATCCTTCCTTTGACAACTGTCAAAATTTGCTTTGAGTTTACCCAGCAATTACACTTTTTTGATATAACCAAGTAGTTGAGCAAAAAAATTATAAATCCCAGAATAATTTCTGCATTACAATCCTAAAACTCAATGGGAATTGTATTTCAAATTTTGTATTGCTTAACTGTGCTTGTAGTAGAATACTCAATAAAATGTATAGTATTGACCTCAGCTGTTTGTAATATCAGGTACTCTGATAAACTACATATGACTGTATCACATGCTGTCTGTGTCAAAGACATTCCTACAGCTTAAAAGCTGTTTTTTCCAATGTTAGCCTCTGCCTAAAGCCACTAGCAATATATTTCTACTAGTCAAACAGCAAATACTCATGCACTTGTTGCAGAATGTCTCAATTTTAATGTTAGCAATTTGAAAAAAGGTAAAATTAAAAAATGTTTTTCGTGTTTACATAGTCTGAATATTTGGGTTTCTATTTCTCACAAATCTAAGGTAAAAGTTTCTGTCTGTATGCTTCTCTCCCTGTCTTTCAATTATTCCACAATACTTTCAAATCTGTTGACTATTCTCTAAACTGTCATTTGCTAATAAATCTCCTGGGAGTTGTGGGAGCTTTTTCTATTGAAATTTCTGATGCAGTTCTTCTCTTTTTTTTTTTTTTTTTTTAATTTGAAATTTTTGGAATGGTAAGGACTTTTCTACTCTTCTTTAAAACAAAATAAATAGCAAGTTTACAAGTGGTATATTACATATGTATGACCTGTACACAAATGTTATATTTTATACGCATACACACTGTTTGTATGAGGAAAGCATTTTCATTATATATTCCCTTCTACACCCTTATTTGGTTATTGTTCCTCTGTATGTGGTCTGATTTTAAAATCAGTATTGTCCAGTAACAAATTGCTCAGGAATATTTTTGGCTTTCATCATAATAAGAGCCTAATATAATTAACCCATTTTAACCTGATTAACTTGAGTACGATTGCAGAGTGAATGAATAAATGATAATATTGTAATTTAAACACATAATAATAGTAATTATATTATTGCAAAAATTACTTACTAGCTCCTGCATTATAGCAAGACTTCTGACATTTGTTAAAGTTATTACTCACCCATCTCAGAAGAACAAACCAAATAATCAGTTACAGTTTGTTCATTAATTCAAAGTATTATAGAAACTTGAAACTCTTATGCACATCAGAAGAACCCACCAATTATTTGTTAATGAGCTCAGAATAGCAACCTGCCACTGCCGAACTTTAACACAGAACATTTGCCCACAAAAAGAACTCTGACTTGAAAATGAACATCTATCACTTTAAATCCTTGTCTACGAAGACAAAAAGTGATAAATTCTTTCTTCTTCCCTTCTTTATAGAACACGAATCTTGATTAAATTAACAGCAGACAAGATGATAGTCTTTGAGTCCTAGGAACCATGACGGTCATCCAGTCTAGCCTCTGATATTCACACACCATAGAATGCTCCATTTTAATCCATATAAGCTCCTATCTCCCTTTTTACCTAGAATATCTCTTTTGTAAGACACCAGATTTATTTAAAGTTTTCAGGCAGTGAAAATCCACAGCTTCCCTAGATAAGATTTTGCAAAGATTAATTACTTTCACTTTTAGAAATATGTACTTTTCTTTTCAACCTTGAATTTATCTTGCTTTACCTTGAAATAAGATCCTTGCATCTCGTTATACCTTTGCAGCAAAATTAAGGAGCTACATTCTGCAGTGTGTATCTTCTTTGTGAGTGGGCTTATAGCTACTGTTCAATAGGTTAACTGTATGTCACATGTATCCAGTGATACTGCTTCGAAATATGTACTCTACCCTACATTTTAATATCCAAGAATAATGTTTTATGATCATTTAAAATGTTGCTGGATCAGCATGACCTTCATATGACATTCAAACAGAGCACTTCCATATTCTTAGGGGAAAAAATAACTTAATATTCACTTTTGGGCTTTGCTTGACACTGAATCCTGAAGTACTTGACCCTAAAATATTGACCCAGTTTTTATCTACCTTCTTGTTGTAAGTTTTCATGCAATATATACTGACTGCCATATGAAAGGCCTGCATGAGCACACAGTTGACAAGACATTGGCACTAATTGTTATCACACAGAGTTGAGAAATGGAGAATTGGATTGACTTTCTATCTCAGTGAGACAGGAACAAATTCATCAAAGATTGTCCGGTATCTCCGTAACTGTCAAAGGAGCTGCAGATTAGGTCAGGAGAGATCAAAGGCACTGCTTTGCTTTCAGTATCGTCACATACCTGTTCATATGCTGGGAGAAAAACAGCTTTTTTGCACAGCTTTTATGAAGAAAAATACCAGTTAAAAAGTAATATTTTAAAGCAAGCATTTTTTTAAATACTGAAATCAGAGGAAGACCAGTAAATCAAAACCAGGTGGTGATGTGAGCCAGCATCAACACTCTGCATGGTCTGTGAGTTCCCTTCAGACTGGCTTTAATCTGGTCCCTGGATGAAACACCATCACCACATCTATATTATGAAGCATCAAACATTATTTTCAACTTGTGCTGTTATAAAGTGCACAACGAGAGCTCCAAGTTTAATATCCTCTGTTGGACATCTGGTTTGTGTGTAACAAAACTTCCTTTGGAACCAAAACAATGTGTAACAATTGCAATTGATTGCAGGATTAACCTCAGAACTGGGCTATTGCTTCAAATGAATGTTGGAGGTATAGCCCTGCAATAACACCTGTTTAGATAACTGGTTCAAGTCTAAGTGCCTCTAAAACAGAGAAGTTTGTAACTCAGAAAAACAGTGACAAAGAGGAAACTACTCCCATCTTTATTATCCTACTCACTCAGATAGGACATAACCCCGTTTATAAAAGAGGAAGATCTGGTTGAAAATGTGATGCTTATTCTAACCTCTAGAACTGAACCTCTAGTGCTCAGGCACTGAAAGACCACAGAAGAGCAGGAATAATCTGAAAGGATATGTGTGTATATACATATATATATATATATATATATATATATATATATATGAATACACAGGAATTTCTCAGTGATTTCAGCAGCTGTAATTTAAGGTGGCAAATCTGAAATTCAGGAGATTTAGCTTGGTCCCTTCAAGTTGTATGAGATGTTCTAGTATCAGACCTCTTGATTAAACCAGCAGTCAAGTGTATTCTGCCTCAACAAAACACCTAAATATTCTAGCAATCCTGGACACATGAGCATAACATGAGGCCTTAAAAAAGATTATTTGGGAGTGTTTAAGTCATTGCCCTTTTGCTATAAAAGGGCAGTGACTTTTATAACAATATAAAAGTATCATAAATAACTATTATTGTCTGAAAATTCAGAAGTATACTAATATTTTAAAAAAAATAAAGTGGCCTTAAAGTTAAGTCAGAAGACTTTGGTCATGCCCACCAGAAGATTCAAAATTCACCTCAAACAATCTATAGTCTTTGTGAATCAACATTGTCTTTGCCTCATACAAAGCAGTCCTTTGGAGCCCAAAGACCTAGGTCTAAAAACACTGGGTTATTCTGCTTCCTTTTATTCCTGTTATGATATTTCATCACCCTTTTATTGCCACTCTCCAGAAAAATATCACCAAGTTTAAAGGTCTAAAGAGTATTCATTTCTGCTTGTTCTTTCCTATAAATCCTCTAGCCATATTTACACCAAAAGCAATTTGAAAACAATTCCAGAGGGACTGCATAAAAGATGCAACCTATACAATGTTTTTATTCTCTTAGCTGATAATTTTCTAATCTTGAAATTTTTCAAATTTGGTAGATAACAATGTTTCTAGTTTATCTATTTGTAGGCACCGAGGGGTTCTATGTGTAAAGCTGAGCAGATAAACAGCATAAAATATTTACTTTTTCTCAAATAGCTCATTCCATTTCACCATGGATGATTTTAAGCAAGGACTGTGATTAGAGATCTGTAATTTTAAGTAATGCATCCCTACCTTTGAGCTGCAAACTGACTTTCAGCTTCCAACATGGAGAAATAGAGATGCTGAAATTTTTAAATAGAAGGGAATGCAACTGGCAAGGGAATTTTCCTGAACAGGGAATATGCACTACACAGTACAGTGTCAGAGCAGATTATATCCCATGAACAGCACCTGTGAATTATAGTGGTATCCACTAGCACTACTGTGGTCACAGGTCTGTCAGCTGTGCCAAGAGAGTTGTGCTAAGAGGTGTAGGGAGGCAGAGGTGTTGCAGATCCAACACTGACATGTATTGTTGCTGGAAATTTTTGTATACAGTCTCCTCTGGCTTTTTTATTCATCTCTCTCCCGTTCTGTTTGAAATAAGCTGTTGTCACAATCAAAGACAATGTGATAAGGATGCAGGTTCACTTGTGCATATGTGTTAGGTTATGTGGAAAAAAGGCTTTTCTGCCCACACACAGATGTGTGAGGCAGAGGGTCAGGCAGGAGAAACTCAGTAACCTCATCACCTACACCTGCTCCCTGTCTCAACCTGGAGAGTTCCAGGGGAGCATCACCCCAGTGCAGCTGGGGACAACACCCCTCAGATGAGGGAGGTGCAGGATTTTGTGATGGGATGAAGAGGAGGAATTTCTTGATATTGCATAAGACTTATCATTAAAAATTTAAGGGAGGAGGAGCCAAAGGAGGGGAAATGGAAGAATCAGTGTTTGATGGAATAAGCATGGGAAAATAGATGAATAAGGTGATAAAAGAAGATGATCATATATAAATAGTCATATTTATATATCCATATTCCAGTTTCTCTGTTTGCCTGCCTGGCCGTGCCCTGTAACCATCACCACCATCTGTCCTGTCTTCTTGTTTAATCCCATTTCTACTTCTTTACCTTAGTGAGGGACCTGTGTGCTCTTGGGGAAGGATCTGAGTGCCAGCAACGAGAGCCAGACCGTGGGTCTAAGGGGCTGTGTGCCTGACAGTAATTGCAGACAGCAGACTCACACACTGTGAGAGATTGTGTGTCACCATGCAAACCCCAGCAAAGGTCAGACTGAACAAGCCAGGGAACAGGATACACGGCTTAGCAGCCACACATGGAAGTGGACTCAAGTGTGGGGTGCATCTGAGTGTGCAGCTCTGTGAGGGAGACAGCTACTGCAGGGACCCAGAGCTCAAGGCTGATTGCTAGAGACCAGGGGAGAGAGAGAGAAGAAGAGAGTTTGTGTGAGTGATGCACCAGCCACTCACTGGGGAGACTGAGTGTCTGAGACTGGCTCCTGAAGGGCTCCACAGTGCAGGTGTCTGTGTGTCTCTGCACCTGTGTGTGCAGGGGGAGGAGCTGGGGACTGGTACCAGCCTTGAAGTTGTGTGCTCAGCTGCCAGGAACTAGAGAGCCTGGGATCCAGAGGAAGCTATTGCACAGACCGAGCATCTGAGCCTCGCTGTTGGAGGGACCTACCTTGCAAATGTATATTTATTGCCATTATTGCATCTTCATCCTTATCAGGCAAGGGAGGTAAAAGGATAAGGTCACATTTGCCGGGATTTTTTCGGTGCTGACTGTTTCTGTTCATTTTGATCTGTGTAGCTGAACATGTCTGAATATAAAAACACAATTTGTGAATTCATGTGCCCACTAGGAATGCATGTTCACCTCTAAAAGGCCAGGAGACTCAGCAGCACTAACCATACCGGCTTCAGCAGGTGGAAAGAGAACATGTTTAGCAAAAATGCTTTCTGCATACAACTCCTCTCACAAATAATATAAAAATAAGTATAAAAGATGCATAAATATCTTGTTACACAAATAATCATTAAATATTACACCTACACACAGTTACATATTTTATTCTGTGGCACTTTCAATGTATCATATAGGAAATGCATATGAAACCAAGGCAAAAATGAGTGGCTTTCAAGAAAGAAGTCTACTCTCTGAGTTATATCCATTTAATTTGTACAACAATGACCCTGTTGCTTGTATAGTCTACTGAATCAATATCATGCATATTTGAAATACAACAAAGATAAATAAACCGATGTATAACATTGAAAAGCTCAAAGGTTTTAAAATTAGAAAGGGCCAAATCCCGTTACTTCCATACAGTTCTCTAGACCAGTATGTATATGAGACAGGCAGGATTTGGCTTACAGTCAGCATTAACATTCAAGTCTGATGAAATCAATAAAACTGCTGCCTTACAATGGAAATTCATGGAAAACAGCAATAAAGACCCCCTCCACACTGAAGATTACTGCCATCACAGCAGAACTATAGGAAGTGGTAATGTAAGCACTAAATAAATTCCTGCAAAGTATAACAGATATCTCTACATAGCTAGAGGTAGAATCCTGGGAGTTGGGGGCAGGGGGGAGGAATTCAAGCTCACTTCTTTTTAACTAAATAGTAAAGCAAATATCTTAAAACTGTATTCAAATTTCCTTAATGCACATCTGAATGTACTTAGCACTACTTTAACAACCACAGAAGAAAAGAGTTGTAGCTTTTAGTTGTTTTCTGAACTGAGCACACAGAGGTTGAAAACCATACAAAAACTTGCATTCTTTGCAAGTTTCAGTGTACCTACTGAGAAAGCAGACAACATCTCAAAGGATGAGCTGGTATTCTATAACACCTGAATAATATTACATATGTTAAACCTTCCTGGACATTTCATACTCTGCAGTAAAATTTACTCCCACAGGTAGTTCTATTACAATCATTAGATTTTTTTCACATGAATGCAGGTTCAGTGGATGCAGAAAATTAGTTTCCGCCTCAAGTTTTCTTGTTACCATAAGAGTAAATCACACTATGCTAGTTGAATGTAGATTCCTGTCATTTACCAGTACAAAGGTTTAATAAAAAACATTTATTTACTTTTATATTTCTTTTCAGGTCTGCAGAAACTTTAATCAATAGCTACAGATTCATTTTCTCTTCTTCTTGATATAATATCTGTTTAACACGCCTCCAGTTTAAAAGCTTAGAATAGAAATGACAACAGCAGTTTTATCACTACCACAAGGTCTCCTGTAAACTACTTAAAGCCATTCAGCCCAAAGTCATACCTTCCAGCTACAGTCACTTAATGGAGTCCAAGTTTAATCCCTTCTCTGCAGCCAAAAGTGTTTCAGCCCACCAGCCTGTTGGCTCCAGTCAGCAGATACCTTTTGCAGTACTTGTGCAAAAGCTGTGATGTGATGCAGAAGAGGATTCAGGATTTCTGCAAACACAGAGAAGAAAACCTTCAGATCAGAATACAAGGGAGGGAGCTGCATTCCAAGATTATCATCAGATCCTGTTTCTCTGCCGTGCCTAGTGACTTAATGGCCAAAACCATTCCAAGGTGGAGAGTCTGTCCCCCAGCTGGTACCACCACAGCTCTGCCTGCGAGCTCAGCCTTTGCAAGGAGACAGCAGAGTGGGGGCTCCTCCATCTGGGGAGGTTCTGGGTGCACAGTACCTGTGCCCTCTGCCCTGGCCAGCTGCTCTGTTCAGAGCACAGACCCAGCCTGCTCCTTCATACCATGTATTAGAGGAAAAATGCCAATAGTTTCTTGGCACCTCAAAGATAATGTGCCTAAGTCCAATTTGAAGCTGTGAATTTCTACTTCACACAGACAGCTAAATCTAGGGGAAAGGGAGATTTCAGGATATGTTGTTCTTACTTCTAAAACCATTTGCAGAATTTGGACTTAATCCTCATTGAATTCACATTCTATTACAATTCTCCCAAAAACCCTGAGAAAGGTTTTTGTTCACTAACTGAGATCTATTTTAGCTCTAGCAGTTATAAAAAGCCATCAATGGAGCTGAGTTCGTCTCTTATCTAGTTAGAGGTTAGATTTAATATTCTGGTCAGTTGTCTTTTGCATATGGTTTTGCTAGATAACAGTGCTGCCACATTCCTGTAATCCAAAAATTAAAAATAATCATCCACTTTGTAACATTTTAACCATTTCACTTTCCCAAGTGCGAGTCTTTTCACAAAGGATTACCTTTTTTTCCTATTAAAGCAATTGATAAAGAATTCTGCACTGCATAAAGTATGCCAAGCACTACTTATTCTTCCTACAATCCAAAATAGTGCTGCAACTTACAAATCCATTTATAGCAGACTGTTACAGGTAAAATGGAACATTGCTTTTGTTCTTTCAGGCTTTGCATGCCCTCAGGCTAGTGATTTACTATACATCCATAATTTTCAGAAGCACTGTCTAAATTTGATATAGCTTAGTCCATAGATGTTCCGTTTCAAACAAATCAGTTCATGTTTCTGGAGATAATTACCTGTCTTTCTATTTGCTATTGTTGTTTCATACAAAGGATTAGTTTTCATTCCAGAAAGGAAGACAATTTCAGCACTACTGTATCAAAGAAAAGGCAAAAAAAAAATAAACCTAGCATCTGTACTACCAGTTAACATGTCTATAGACACAAAGGATTTCAAAATTAACCTTTTTTTTCAGAATGAAGTTTCCTAAAATTAAGCAACAATAAACAGTAAATGAGAATTAGGACAACACAAAGAAAACCTCCATGCTAGAGGTAGTTTTTCTTTCCCAGAATGCTGTGTTTGTGATATTTTATTACTTACAAAGTTTGAAGATTCCAGTAATGCCAGTCTGCCTGCACTTAATCCCCAAAGCTTGAGCAGTAAGAATTGTGGTTAAAACTCAATTCTGTAGTAAAATAATTCTAAATATTTTGCCAAAATCAAGTAGATTAAAAATCAGCCTATTTTGCCAATCAGTTTTTGCTCATGTTTAGATGTATGGAAATCTCATTGACCTGTGGAACGCTTATTTTGAATTTATTTTGTGCATCAGGATTACTGAATCTGGTAAGAAAACTCTGGCTTGAGTTTCATTCATTTTAAGTCAACTGCTATGACAATTTGCAATAATATTGGCTGCTCATCAAATCCAGTTGTTTCCTGTGGAGCTGGTAGTTTAAACTAAAGTGATAAGTAGTGAAATTTTCATAACAACAATACAAATGCTACTGCTAGTCTTTTGACAAAAATGCTTAACCAGAATTTTGGGATTTTTGGGCTGTTCTACTAGGACAATGAAAGTCTATTTTTGTTTTAATCTTATTTATGCTAAGTCACTTCTAGAAGAGCACTGGAAACTGAGAAAGTTTCTCCACTGAAACTTTCTTCAAAAATTATGAATTTGACAACAGTGAGTTAATTGTGTGTGAAGCTCATAGATTATTTAGCTGGATGTATAGGACAAGATAAAGGCTCAACTGAGAAGAGTAACTCTTCAGGTATGCAGCTGCAAGATATCATTTCCTTTAATTTTTTGGAATTGTAAGAATAACACAGCTTGTACCACATCTGGCCACTTTGAGAATGCAGCCTAAAGGAATCAGTATCCATTTACATCCAGATCAGTGAGCACCTAGGGAATTTTGATTTCTAACTTAAAGCTTAGAAAAGGATATCTGACACTAAAAAGCAGACATCACATCATGTTCTGTGTGAACCTCATTGCCATGGTTTCAGCATGCTCTGTACACACCTTGGTCAGGGCTCCTAATTGGCCCTGAATATCACTTGGAGTTAGTGGTAAATAGATGTCTAAGTGTCTCAGACTGAGAAAGCTCTTGGCATACAAAGAGATCAAAACCTGACATGACCACCACCTCTATACAATATATTTTACTCTCAGTACAAACTTGCCTCTTTCACAGCCTTGCAACAGTGTTAAGCTTTGAAATCTATAGTTTGTGTGTCACATAGAAACTAAAAGGATCCTTTAGTTTGTAATTTGGATACGAGGACTTGACAAATATGTATCAACAGTTTCCTAGATAAAGCATTTTCTTATGCTTTTTGATATTCTTACCATTAAACGTGAGCTGAAGTATATAAATATAAAAATAGAGTCATCAGCTGGTTTTATTTCTTTTCATGCTTTTCCGTGTAAAAGTGAATTGCAGTGTTACTATAACAGACCTTCTGAAGGTGTGTCATGCTAACATAGCCAGTATCAGCACCACCACTAATCTTATCAGCAAGGCTTCTCTGGAAACCTCCTTTCCTACAGTAGTTGTCATAACCCATCTGCCCAGAGAGGGAGGCTGACTCACATATCTACATGCTTATTATGCTGCCATCCTTCAGGGTATCACCACTGCAAAAGATTTGAAAGCCTTAAGCAGGCCCAGGCAACCGCAGCAGAACCCTGCAAACAATCGAGCAATCTTTATGTGTATATGGCTACACATACCAAAATTGGAAAGGAAGCCAGGGACTACATCAGGGAAATACCTGCTCCAAAGGGAGCCAGCTGAGAACCCATGGCTGCCAGCCAAAATCCCTGCTGCTTTTAAATAGACTGGAGGAGGAACAAAAAAAAATGTACAATGCACAGACAAGATGATGTCCCTCCGGAATTTCAGTAGCTGCCTTTTGCACTGACTTCCAACAGCTCACTGAAAGCTTTACAGCCCCACAAACAATAGTGTAAAGGCACTATTCACTACTGTGCTCCTTCTGTGTGTATGCCAGCACACAGTAGCTCTGATAGATGCAGATGTCAAAGAGAAGAATGTTATCACCTCTGGTATCCAAGGCAGACAGGAGGGACCATCAGCCTACCAGAATAACTTGGAGGTGCAATTTTAGCAATGTCCATATTGAAAAGTGACCAATCACAAAAAACTATTACAACTTAACCATACAGCATGATATGAGATCTATAAGTCTGTTATTGGTAGGAAATTCCAATAAACAACTCTCAGTACTTGCCTTGTGCACAAGTACAATAAGCTTGAATATTTGCAGTCATTCATTTCTGCTATTTATATGCTCAAATTTCATTTTAGAGAGGAAAAGATAGGTATTTATGTACCAGTGGGGAATATAGTTGCTAGCTATTCAAATGTGAACAGTTTAGTCCTGTTTCTTTGGTCAAATTGTAATAAAATTTTTTAAAAGCTTATATTAAAAACATTATGAGAGTAGTTTTAAAAATAAACAAAATTTAATAAGAACAAGTTTCTTTCAAAAGTATGAGGATACTATAATTATAAATAATTTTATTATAATGCTAATTGTTTAACTGTTAAACTTTTCTTTGGTAGTCCATTGTTTCTGTAGAGATGTACTTTAAATTAAAAACCTATTTATTAGCTCCACACAAATAAATTCATAAAAATATGTTATGGTAACACAGACAGCTAGAATTCTTCATGCTTCCTACAGAAGAACATTATACTTTCTTTAATTATTTTATTTCCCTCAATGACAAAAAATGTTACATTCCAGTCATCAGCTACAGTTCTATCAGAGAAATGAGCACTACAGACAAGGAATGTAATAATCCTTTTAAAATAATGGTTTACTAAGAGCTATACACTCAAAAAGAATGACATACTTCTTTTTCATTTTCACATGAATAAGTAAATCTAGAAATACTCATTTCTTTAATATGAGGCTATTTTATTTTTTTGTAGTTTATATAGCAGTGGCAAAGTGATTCTCTAATTATTAATCTCTTAGTAATTTTGGTACAAAGTCCTATCATAAGTTTCAGTGTTTTTTCTGAAAAACTGTCTCTGTACTGCTTGGAGTTTCTTTCTGATAACTCTCATCACCTTTTTACATACTAACGCACCAAAATGAAAATTTCCAAAACATTTGCCATTTATGACTCTTCAGTTTTCACTTCCTTAAGTGGGTTTGTTTTAACCTGGACTCTTTCATGAAATAGCCAAAAATTTGAAGCCTTGGAAAAATTCAATTAGTTTTTACCATGAACTAGTCGGAGACATCTTCATAATATATGCAAATCAGGTGTCAGTCATTTCAGAACTGTGTTTTAATACAGCCACTGTAGACATTCAGGTCTGCTAAAATGTTCCCACACTGGGCAGCTAATAAGCCTTCTGATTCAAAATGTAAGATATTTTCAAGTTTTCCTGATTTTGTTAAGGCTGTTCTCAAGTTTTCTTGTTGTAACTTTATATTTCCTGGTTTAACTTTATAATATTTCCTGGTCTATACTGCATGTAACACCACCCAGTAAATAGATAATTTTTGACTACTATCAAAGTGAGGGGTTTCCACCCAAGCAGGAAAAGAAATCTCAAAGCCACACAAAGATAAGACAAGAAAAGGAAGAATCAGTCAGCTAAAACAGGGTTCTCTTTCAAGTATTAATTTGCCAGGAGTCACAAAAGGTTAAGTACAAAGGACACATGACCTTCAGTTTCCCACCTGCAACAAGCATCCAACAAAGATGCTTTGTAAGTTCCCTTTAAGGATGTTCCATGCAGTTGAAGAAGAGCAACAGTGATAAAATCTGTTGAATAAAATCCAGAAGACTTCTTTGAATTGCAAAACTTTTAGTTGCAGAACAGAAACACAGAGGATGCACACAGTGGATAAAGTGAAACCATCTTTTCACCTAGTGTACCAAGGCGCTGGTGATGCTGATAACGGGTACCAAACGTCTTCATGCCAGGGATGCAGCTTTCCAATCCTCAGTGAACCTCATCCACATGACTGAGTTATGAGTCTTTGCAGATACCTTTTACAGGATCATGGAGGAGTTCTGAAGCAAAAGGAAGAATAGAATTCATTTCTCAAAGGCATAACTGGGAAAGTGGCTTCTTTTTTCCTGCAGTTTTTTCCTAATATTAGGAATATATACAGTATTTTGCTACATACAGTAGACCACGGAAAGGCTTTACAGAAAACAGAGGTCTGTCTCTCCCCCATAAAAACAGCAGTGCACACTCTTAATGGTGATAATAGGGAAACAAATTAAAGTTGCCTAGGCTTTAAAACCATAATCACTCTCTTTTAACTTGTATGGAGGCTTTAATGCATTGTGCTATGCCAACTAGGAAGTCTTTTTTCCTTTAACTGGAGCATATATGCTATCACAGCTTATCACTTCAATGAATAAGACTTTATATCGAGCACCTAAAAGGTACTTGCTTGCTTAACAAAGAGAATGGTTTGAAGCACTAAAGGGATGCTTCAAATTTCATCATATTTGAAGCAGTTTATATTATATAATAGAAGTGAATGTAAGTCATTTTCCAAGACCTTAAAATCTTAAACTGGTGAGCAAAATATATTAGCATCACAGCAATGTGTTCCTGCCTGTGTAACACAACAATTATGACACAAGTTTCACAGACACTGAAGATCCCTATGTGTTTCAGTCCTGTGATCTAACTACTAACTTCATGAAACATCAAACTATCCATGAGCAATTACAAAGGGTCTGAAGTCAGAGAAATTAGATGAATTTTGAAAGTGCAAGGAATGAAGAGTCATCGTCTTATCCCTTAATCAGCATCTTCTAACTTTAAAAATTATGCTAATTTCAGCCACTCACCCACTGAAACTTACTTGGGAACATTTTCATTACTAACAGATAGCAACTAAAATTAATGACCCCAGGTTACTATATTTTCCAAGTAGGAGGTCCAGGACAAGTAGTAACCTTGTGTCATTTTTTACCAATGTCAAATATAAAGGTCAAATAGAGGGCATTTCAGAAGCCACAGCCCATAATGAAAAAAATAATCCAATTTAAGGAGTCGCTAACCTGAAGAGCATTAAGAATGAATGATTAATGACATGATGATTCATTAATCAATAAATTTGTTGACATGTGTTTAACCAAAAAGAGTAAGCAGCAACTCAATGGTTAAAGGAGAACATAAATCACTTTTATAAGTCCTGAGTAGCATCCTATTACTTTGAAGAGAAGGAATTAATTTATCTGCATCCTACATGGCACTAAATATTGAGTGAGAGATCGAGGAAAATGTTTCCTGAGAATTAATGGAAAGAGGGTGAAGTACATTTTTTTTTTCTCTTTAAATTCAAGTTTCTTACTTTTAATGTTGCAGTTTTTATAGTTTCTCACACTCCCTAAGAGCAGCTACTTCTTATACCCACATACTTTGCAGAGCTACAGCTTGCACTACGGTTCCATGAAACAGTCAATCTGATATTAAGTAGAAAGGTACCAAAGATGGGAGTAAAATAAGTTAGTTGTACGAGACAAAGCTTTGAAAAATTCACTTTGTCTGTTCAAAAGGACTCAAAAATTTTGAAAAGCTAACTTTTTTTCCATATAGACATTATTCCAGATCACATATCAGCCATTCCACTGCTGCAGAAAGCCTGCATAGAGCACTATGAGGTGGTCTTTGTGAACAGAAATGCAACTGTGCTCTATCTGATCAACTTGAGACCCTCAGGGGTCTCTGAGTGCATAAATCCAGCAACACTGAACATAGAGGCATGAATTTAATACCAGATGTTGCTTCGCTGGTACAGATTAGAGAAAACCTGAAAGCAGTTGAACTCCCCATACTGTCCTTCCTATGGTTTGCATGAAAAGCCAAGGATACATTATTATTTCAGTTTCCAAACTGGATAACTTCTTCCTTAAACAGGTAAAGCAAGCTGGTGCAAGAAAAACTTGAATTTTTCTTTCAGTTCTTTAAAAGTTCCACATTTGCTTCATTGAAAAGTTAGCTGTCTGTAGACTCTGTGATGAAAGGATAAGTAAATTGAACAGATAGACCCAGCAAGGATCTAAGGATATATGAGTGGGAGACCCATAGTTACACAATCAGTGAAAACCTAATCAGTGAAAATTAGAGCACACTGAATCAGCTGCCTCTAAAGCTATCAAGAGAAAATTATTGTCCCTGGTGTGAATCCCACTGAGATGAGTCAGCAGCAGAAACTCTCTCTCAGAGGCCTTCAGACTAAAAGGAGATTATTGCCTTCAAGGGCACAGGACTTATCACAAAATGGAGTGGCGAAGAGGATTCGTGGATTGTGTAAAAATTATTAAGGGATGCATCAAGTTAATTGTGGGAATGTTCAAACTTTTTATGGTGTGCTTAATGTAAGGACCAAAGATGGGGAGAGAAGGTAACAAAGGTGAACTGGGAGGAACAAACATGGGAAAATAGAGGAAACATGACAAAACCAGTTTCATGTGAACAGACAGTGAGCAGTTTTGTGTCTCCTGATCACAGAGAGGAGGAACAGGTTCAGGCTGACTGAGACTCAAGGTTATGTGAGGCTGTGTGGGCATTTATGGGTGTCAGTACAGGCACCACTCTTTGGGGGGGTCTGTGTGGCCACAATCAAGTCAGACTTGTGTGCAGACTGGGAGTAACTTGTGTCTGGGGACAGGGAGCCACAGAGGCTTCACAAGCATGGCTGGGGATTCCTGCAGAAGAATTTGGAAGACTGGGAACATCCATGTTACTACTATTATTTTTCTGAGAGATATTTCAAGCAGTTGCCAAATCATCTTGTGGTCTTAGCAGATTGAGAGCTGTGAATTCAAAGATTCTCCATCCCTGGAGATATTGAAAACCCAACCAGACCTGGTTTTGAGCAGCCTACTCTAGGTGGCACTTCTTTAAGCAGAGTTTTGGACCAGGTGGTCTCTAGAGGTCCCTTCCAAGCTCAGCCACCCTGCGATTCTCTGAAAAAAATTCTGCTCCTCTTTTCCAAAGGCCCTAAAAATTATGCAGTAGAAATAGAAACAAAAAAATTAAGTGAAAGTTTTCAGGAAACAAAAGGGACCTTTCAAGGAGCTCTATAGTCTCTATGGCCTTGAGACACAGACCTAAGCTTTCCCCATCTATTTTGTGAACCTTGTGCCTCTGTAGTTGCATTAAAACAATGATCCAAACAAACCATGATATATTGGATTTCTTCCATACCACTGCCATCTTGGGGCTCAGAGCTGTTTCAGATTCATATAATCCAAAAGTTGAAAAGATTCTGAAAATATAATATAAATATCTAAAACAAGATCATTATAAGTGGATAGAATTTAATCAAACAGCCCATTTTTTCATAGGGTAAGTAGAAGCCAAATTTAAAGGGAAAAACTAAAACCAGAGACCATTATCAACATACAGGTTAGTGTTTATGATAAAATGTTGCCTCAGGGGAGAAGCTGATACTTTCAAAAATAAAAATAAAATGGTTTTCTATAAAACCTCAACTCTTAAAATATTTATATTCCCCTTGAAAAGACTTGTCTAATAAAATACTTCAAGATCAAGAGGAATCACTGAGGCATTTAGTCTGCCTTTGCATGTATCTCAAGCTAAACAATACACCCAATTACTCCTGTAGTCACATCAGTAATAAATGGCTCTGACTGAATCATACCTTTCAGAAGTAAACACACAGGACTGATCTGAAAGTACCAAGAGGTGGAGAATGCACCATTTCTCTCTGTAAGTAATTTCAATTGTTAACACTGGCAACAGCAAAGACACTTTATTTCTAACCTGAATGTATTTGATTTTAACATTCAGACATTAGTTCTTGTGGTGATTTTATCTGATAAATGAAGGAGCCTTTAACATCCAATATTTTCCCTCCATGAACCTGAACAACTATTAATCACCCAAGATGATGGTGTAATAGGCAGGAAAAAATACTTAGCAACTTCAAAGAATATTTAAGAAGCGTGAAGAAACAAACCAAAACTCCTCAATATTCTTCCTATCACTCTCTCTTATCACACTAAGAGTACTAGTGCTCTTATTACTCAGGATCTTTTCACCATTTTTCTGGGAGGTTTTTTTACTATCTGTGAGTATCACACTTTCATTGAAATCAAAAATGGTCTAAACTGTAAAGTTCAGGTAGGTCAGAACTGTTAGCCAAATCCCATATATGCTTATTTGGGAATGAACATAGGATTGCTATTTATAAAATGCCAGAATAAAGGACTACAGATTCAGCAGGGTTTCCTATTTTTATCAGAAATTTTATCAAAAACAGAAGAAGAAACGTTTTTATTTTTCTTAGGAAGTTTTCCTAGCAACTTAATTCTATAGAGCTGTTTGTTTAGTTGCAACTTCCAATATTTAGCTTTTAGCATTATTTAATTTCTAGAGAACAATCTTAAATATTGTGATTTTTGTTTCCAGAGATACTGACATGATTTCTAGTATTATTATATGAGGACACTTTATTTGACAGAAAAACTGATTATATGAGATCAACACTGAAGAAAGGAGCATATTTCACTTATATCTTTTAAATTATAGTATCACCCTCCTTGTCAGACATTTTACTTCAGATCACCAGTGTCATTGTAATCCAGGATATCAGGAGGAAGAGAAATCAAAAACTCTTACAGAAATACATTGTTTTGGTGATTTTTGGAATTCTTTTATTAGTACACTGGGAGATAGAACAAAAACCACCACAGTGTCATAACAAAAGGATACTAGCTATTGCAGTGCTTCATTATACTCCTTGTAAAGACATTTTGTTTCAGGCTTATTCAGAAAATCATTTTCTCCAAGTATTACAGCATTGAGAGACAGCCTCTAGGTAAGTACATAGCACAGATAACCACTAAGGCCGAACTTTAATCATACCCTTGGCTCTTTTAGCCCCACAAAATCCATCCTTTTGGAGGAATATTTCTGGACTTGCACTAAAGAACAAGAAAATGTGTCTGCCTGAGCTCCAACAGTAGAACAAATTATGTTTCAAAACATTGCGTGACAAGACAGACAACAAATGGAAATCTTTAATTCATTTAACAATTATTGGAATAATTTTGCAAAGACAGATAAATGCATTTAAAGGCAGGAATATATTTAGTCATTTTTGTGTCTACCTTTAAAGATATTGTTAAACAGAGAGGTTTAAATCTGTAGATGTTCTTATTTCTCAAATTTTAGATTTGATTGAGTTTTCCTATTTAAAACAAATTAGTAGGAATTACTAAACTAGAACAAGCTGAGCTCCCAGTGAGAAAAAGTCATTTTGCATTCAGGAAGTTTTGACGATTGCACCCCAGTAAAACCAAGACAAATGCTTTAATAAAAGGGTATTTTGGATCTTGCAGTTTTAGGTTTCCAGGTTCAGGAATTTACAGAGTCTGTGTTTTAACTGCCTCCACCTGTCAGGATTTCTAAACTTCTTTTGTGAAGAGATAACCTGCTTCTCTTCCCAGAGTGAAATTTATTTTTTCCATGAGACATTTAAAGTGAAAACATACCAAGATCCCACTTTACAGATACAGTTAGGAGTTTTAACCTTACTGAAATTAGAGTGCCTTAGGCTCCTTAAGGTTAGCACCAAAATCAAACAGAAACTAAGAAATCCAGTTACTGTTGAATTGTGCCTTTGACTTTCCTTCTTTTGGATGGACATGAATATATATTTAATTAAGAACAGTAAATAATATAAGATTTCATGAGGTATATTAGCATGCCTGAAGTACTTACAGGAAATCACAGAAATTTTTCCATTTCCATCATTAATCTTACTGCATTTTGAAAGCAACTAAAAGCCATTCCAGGCTAGAATAAAAGAAAAATGTTATGCCCCTACAACACCTTGCCTCCATTGTTAGGACATTGCTCCTGCTTTTTAAGATTTCTACAACATAAAGAAGGAAAGAGAAAGTTGTAGCAGGTGAAGTTCCCCAGGCCTTCAAGGAAAACACAAGGAACCATTCAGGCCAGCCTATTCCCAAACTTCCCTGGACAGCCTCATTTATTAGCTTAGCTGCATCACTTCTGTCTTTCTCTTTTTCTGCCTCTTCTAGATGGCTTTGAACTGGTGACAATGAATGATCTTGTTATGTGTGCGAATTTGAGCAAAAGCCAAGTGGCTCTGCTATTGTTAAGGGCTTCTAAGCTTTACTAAGAAAAGTAGTAACAGTAGGAGGGTTTAGAGCTCACACTAAATTTCACTTAATGATACCTGTTACTGGGGCCCAGCGAGCTGTTATTGACATATCACTATTTGAGTGACATCTAATTAATCATTGTATCACTAACCAGAATCAATAGTTATAACTTTGAGGACCTTTGTTCAACCTTCCCACTGGATACCTTGCACCAGCTTTGAGTTTGTCCTAATGTGAGACTGTTTAACCTATAAATCGTGTGGCTGCGGGAAATTACCCTGGGGTTTTGTCACCTTGGCGTTTACTGGAATGCAATTGTATTCTAGCAGCAAAATAAATGTATGCTTCTCTCTGATTGGAAAAAAATCCCTGTCAGACCTTGGACATAAAGCATTTTCCCCTTGTTCCCCTAAAAATCAACATAAAAGTAAAAAAAGTACATTTTCTTTCACCTTAACTCAAGGAGAGTTATTCTGGATGATCCTCCTGGCAGTAGAAACTTTATAATCACACTTTGCTTTTGGAAGCTGGGAAAGTAAAACATGTGGAGAGAACTATACTTATCTACCAATACTATATCTTATTTTTCCTTAAATTTCTAACTATTTGAGTTCTGTGATGACAGTGTGGTCGCTAAAAACTAGTGGGTTTTTCTCCATTCTTTTTTTAAGGGGAAAAAAGATAAAAAGTCTCAGATCTCCACCTTGTGTGGTTGATGATGAATGACTCTATAAACACTCTTGAGGCCCTTGGTTTAAGACTTGCTCATTATTGTTGAGGAGTAAAACATCAAGATGTGATTCCTTTTGCTTTTATTTTTCGTAATGTTGCAGCATTCCAGGTTTCACCTTTATGTTTAGTTTATGCTCCAAATTCTGTCTAAAGTTTGCTTATTATCCCCATTCAAAAGAGAGACCAGAAGAACAGGTACATGATAGTCAAGTCCTTAAGAAGAAAAGTTATAGTGGCCAAATAAGAGTCCTACTGAGCTTTTCCCATGGCAGAGTTAAAACAAAGGATGGATTGAATCTCAGTAGCACAGTTCAGTCAAAAAAGTACATAAAGTTTTCCAGTCTGAAGCACAGGATGAACAAATAGAAATACATCTGCACGTGTATATTCTGAGCAGTAGTTTCTTAGTAGAAGGTCAGATTTTGTGCTCAGTCTGGGTATTTAGTCACTGCTCCATCACATTCCTATTTACATAACACACTTTAATTTCCTAGATGAGTTAAATATTCTGTTTCATTTCAAGGATGGCTCTAGCCTCGTGTTTTGTGGCAACAAGGCACCAAGACTGTGATGCTGAGCTCTTGTTTCTATACATTCCATAACCAACCAGATTCCATTACTTTGCTCCAGCCTAACTTATTTGAATAAATTTCTCTGTCATATCTTATGTGTCAGAAACTAATTGCTTGTTTTCATACATGGAACTACCAATTAAAAGGCTTACTCTCTTTTCCTCCATTGTACCAAATGACACTAAGTATCTAGAAGAAGGCATTTTGCTATTTTAATTAAGCATATGGAGGAAAACACAAGAACATGACTTTGGAGGAAATATGGAAAGAATGAGCTGTATCAAAACATCTCATCAACTCTGTGGCATTAGAGATCAAGACAATCATGCAGTAAAATAAAAGATGAAAAATTCATATTGAAAAGCCATGGATGATAACCCAAGTTCCATCAGTTTCAATTAATTTATCTTCATTGCACTGAACTCACTAATTACAACTCAGAGAACTGAACCATATTCCTATGTTTCTGAGCAAAAAAGGTCTAAATTTAAAGTGGAATGACAAGAAACCCCAAGGCTTTTATTAAATCAGAAAAAACCTAGGCATTTTCAGATGAAGCTTTTTAAAGGGAAAAGGAGAAAGGGGGAGAAAGCAATCTCTGAGTCAACCAGTCCAGTGCTGGCATGAGTGGCTAAAACCAGCTCTCCTTGTGGCTAGAGGTGACCTAAACATCCAAAAGTCTATCAGATTATAAGTAAAGATAATGAGGTGGTTTCAGTTAATATTAGATCCCTACTGTCAGAGGTACCTGGAAACTAGAATCCATCCATCTCTTATGGCAAGGGGAAAACAATGCCAAAATAAAATGAGGAAAAGTTACTACATCTCATACCTTGAAAGTTACAACAGATAAATATTGCAAAATATTTTCTTTTTAACTCTAAAATAATGTTCAAGTCATTATTGACAGCTCATCTTTTAAATACAAAATTCTTGGCTAAATCAGGATGAATATTTTTCTATTTACTCTGTGGACACTATGTTACACAACACAAGGAATTTTAACTTTTAGTATTAGATTCTCTTAAACATTACTGGACAAATAATAAACCAAACTTCTGATAAATCACTGAGCAAGTTAAGCTAAAATTAAGTTTTTAGCCACTGAAAATTTGTAGGGTTTATTCCTTGAGCTTTGTGTTTAGGAAGATTGCTTTTAAGCTACAATAGTCATAGCTTGAAGCATTAGCTTGTCCTGACAGTCTCATTTTCCCACACTGCAATTTCTATTAACTGCATTTAAAACAAACCAGAAAGACTATGAAGATGAATGGGACATAAGAAACCCAAAGAAAAGGAAGGGGGAAAAGAAGAAGACAGCAAGCACTGGTTTACTTCCAATACTACAAATTTCCTTCTGTATATGTAATCAGTGAATTTAATATATAGTAAACAAAAATAGGGAAGAAAAAGACAAGTACAAGAGGAGTGAAGAAAGTAGAGAAACAAAGAATAAATGCATACTACCTCCAGCAGCATTTATTTCTCACCAGTACAAGGTATTACAAACATAATTGACTTTTTATGTTGGCAGCTGCTGATCTTTCAACAATAACAGGTAAAGAGCATAATACTACTCTGGTTTATCCATGGCATTAGTGAAACATTCAGCTCTGCATCACCCATGATGATTCACTACCCCTGCATAGTGTAATAAATATACATTCCTAGTTCATTATGAAGGGTAAAAGTGAAGCATAAAGTCCATGCCATAAAAAATCATTTTGCAAGCAATTCCACTTCTTCCAAACCTTTTAGAGTGGATGAAAGGCAGTAAGGCACACAGGGCTTTCATAAGACCATCTCAATCTCCAGCAAAGGCAAATGGCTTCAGAAAGCATGTTCACATACAAGAGTTTCTTTTTCTTTCCAAACCAATTCAGCACAAGCTCATGAAGATGTATGCCCATGGGAGGCAAGGGGATCCACATTACATTGTAGGAAGAGATTAAAAGTCCAAAGAATGGACCTAAAACTCAGCCTACTAATTTCATGAGAAATGGTTTTATTATCTACCAGCAGCATTCGTCTTGCATGGGTATGGAATTTTTCCCTTTCAGAACCAGTTTAAGAGACAGAATATAGAATAAAAGGTACACTATAGGTTAACATCCAAGCATATAATATTTTAAAACTTTATGAACATATAGGTGTCCATACGAGTGGGTGGAGTACTTTTGTACAATCAAAACAAAATGTTACAACTTCATTGAAAAGAATTTTAAAATGTTTAGTTTATACCAGGAGAGGATTTAGCCATCTATCCAAATTACCTACGACAAAGTAATTTAAAGACATTTTTGATTTGAACATGTGTGTGGGGGTCCCAGTTGTTGGTTTTTCTTTTTTTTTTTAGGGTATGCATTGAAGGCCCTTGAGACAGCAATTCGTGTTTGGACTGAAGTGTTTATTATTTCTTACCAGTAGAACAGTCTCAAAATCGTGAGCTCAGCAGCTTTTCATTAGAAGGCACAAAATGGCCACAATCTCTTGTTACAAGGCCTTTTAAGACTAAACTATCCAATTAAGAAATGACACCTAGATTATTTTCCCTTTAACCCAACAACTGATCCCACAGAGCTGCAATGGAGACTTTTCTGCCCAATTACAAAATGTCACCCAAACCCATGAAGAAGGAGGAAGGAGAAGCATGAAGAAGAAGCCCAGGATGACACCCTGTGCCCTCCATCTTGCTGCCATCCACAACATACTAAAAACCCCAAAACCTAAATTTCTCACCCAGTGATACACCTACACTACTCACTATAATCTATTTCACACTTTTGTGGATTCTGGTCTATCTTGAAGTCTAGGAAACTTTCTCCATGAATGAGGATCAAAGTCAGCGCTCCCCTGGGGGTCAGGGCACCCCAGAGCAGACAGAGAAATATTCCCGGTGCCCTGACATGTGATTGCAAAACTTGTCTGAACACTTAGTCTAGGAAGTATCACCAAGCAAATGACTGCAAACATACCTGTGTTACAGCAAGTTCTTGTATCCTCTGTTTCCTTACCATTGATTCCAGTGGAGTTATTCTGAAAAGATAACGTCAATATCTGATAGCAATATGCTGATAATTCTATGAGGATTTTTTATGATTCAGCAACCAGTAAACCTCCAATCTAAGGAACAGACATAATATTGAGAAACCATTTTCAGTCCTGATTTTCAGCAAATCAATGCTTTCAAATTAATTTTAATCACAGAAACTAGGAAGCCTATGAAATATTTATGAGAAAGTACACCACATATATAGCAGTTCTAGTCTGTGACTGCAACATATGGTTTAGAAATCGAAACAGGTGTGGGAGAACAGGTGGTCACAGGCATCCAAGGGTATAGCTGGAATCTACCATGACGAAAAGCAAAAAATAAAATTTAAAAAAAAAAATTTAGTAGCTCATTTACCTGCCAAGGTAACTTGAAGATTTAATGACAGAAGTCACAGCTCTTCAATGGAGAAAGGGACGTGTAAGACCTTGTGATTTTGTTACACATTAAAATCCTAAAACAAGTATATGATAGCTGTCTTATTTCATACCTTGCCCTGACTATATTTTTGTCAACAATCTATAAACATTTAAGAAAAAAACCCACTGTTTCTCCATCTTAGCTTTCAAAGAAATTAAACCAATGTGTAAGAAACAAATGATATGGAGGCATAGTAGTCCAGCTTCATTCAGATGTCAAACAGAATCAACCTATCAATTGGTTCCTTTGTTGAATGGTTTTTAATTCCTCTAGATCTAAAGTAGATTTTGCTATGCAGTAAAATTAGCCTTTGTGCAATACTTGATCTATTTTGAATTTGCACTTAATTCAATTTGCAGTTGTACAAACTCTGCAATACATCTAAAATTCACATGCAAGAAGCAAATACATGACCAGTACAGCTCTAAAATTCCTTGAGTATTCAAGCACATCTTAAAAGATCATTAATCTTTTACTTTCCTCCTTTATGGGGATGTTTCATCATTACGTATATTTCCAATTTTAAAAACTGAAAATTACATACATCTTTAACAAAAGCATCAAGTCCATGAATTATATTCTTAATTGTTCAACAGTTGCCCCTTGGGTCACAAAAAATGATCACTTTTGAAAACAGAATACTCATGCACTTTGACATGGAATTACAGTAAATAAGCTAAACTTCAAATATAGCTACAGTCTGCATTATTTTTCAAAATCATCAGCAGCTGTTTATTTGACTCTGGAACTCCTGAATTCTCACAACACCAGAAAGGTAGAAGGCTGAATTCCGTCGTGCTTTCTTAAATATATTGGGCTTCTGCATTTAAGAAGTATGCACTCTGCTAAAATTCATCACTCTATTTTTTAACATTTACAAATGAAAATAATTTAAAATAAAATTAACTTGTTCTAACCTCTGCTTGAGATGAAATTCCTTTTGGCATTTGTGTACTGAAAAGCTATTTTCAGGGGCATAAGAACTGACATGCCAGATCAAACTAATGGTCCATCTAGATAGAGTATTAAGTGTGCTTATCAACTCTCACAGTTTTCCTCTGAAATTCCTGATTCAAAAACTTCCTATTTACTTTTAATCTTGTAGACAACAATCAAACCAGAGCATTAATTCCAGGGAGCAATTTACCATATGTGCTTGAACATCATTCCTATGGATCTCAAAAATGCTAGAAGTGTGGTGCCTAAATGGTATATTTAATAATTTTTTTACTAAATTATGCTGTCACATGCAGTCAGAACAAATAGTCTTCCAACAGCAGACCAAATTCATCCCTAGCAACATTACACAGAAGCCAAAGGGTTTACACCAAGCATAAAAATAACCAGCTGTGCTTCATATTTACTGTTTCTTTCCATTCATCTGCATTAAAGAATAAAATAAACATTCAGTACTTTTGCTACTCCTAAAGCAAGCCAGATAAAATTACTTTAAAACTAGTAAAACCACTTACTAGGCAGAAACACTACTACAACTGGAAACTGAAAGCTTTACAGTTAAAGCTTTTTTCCATATAGCAAACCCTCTGAAAAAAAAATTATTTATGGGAAATTATTTTATTCTTTGAGAGTGCTCCCATATGCAATTAAATTTAATTAAAGTTGATGATATTTAAGCAGTGTTTTAAGTTAGGCACATATTTAAGTACTTCCCTGAATTAATCCTGCAACTGTCAAACTGTGTATACCTTATCAGTAAGCAAGTTAGGTGTTTCTCTAATACTCTTCTAGGACTTAACATCATCTTTACAAATAAAGTATTCTTGTAGGAAAAAAAAATAGTTCAACAATTAGATTAATGTGATCTTGTGCAGGTATGGTTTTTGTAGGTTTTTTTAGGACCAATTTTATTGAAAATTAACGTTAGTGTAATTTTTAATGTTCCATTAAGGTGGTGAGGAGCTGAAACAGGCTTCCCAGAGAAGCTGTGGTTGCCCCTGGAAGTTTTGAAGACCTGGCTGGATGGGGCTTTTAGCAAGCTGATCTAGTGGAAGGTGCCCCTGCCTATGGCGGGGTGGCTGGAACTAGATAATCTTTAAGGTCCCTTCCAAGCCAAAATATTCTGTAATTCTGTGACTCTATGATTTTTTTTCTGGTCTTTGGAAAATATTTTAAACTTTAACCTCTTGCAGGGCCTTCACTTGTTCCTATGGATGCAACGCACACCAGATCCAAGGAGGCAGAAGATTGGTTGGTCCTTTGTTTAAATTACTTATAAGAATAAGTACACTCCCAGTTTTTAAAATTCCAGGACAACAGGAAGTAAACATATTTGAGGTCTAACTTTTCAGTACTTCAATCACAGATATGTAAAATCCCTGACACTGTGCTCTTCCCATCTGAGGCACTAAATGATTACCACTAATAGTGGAACAGGGAGGATAGGCAAGCACTACAGTTAATGAATGATCTGCTGCCCCTATAAATACATTTTCAATGTACAACTGAATAGTTTTGGATGTTATGTTATACAAGCACAATTAATAATTTAATAATAAGACATTCAAACTGAATGTGAAAATAATCAAAAAGCAGAGTTCAACAGATGTTTAATTTAAATTTAACAGAAAGCTGTGTATTAAGAACAAAGTCATTTTTGCCATGCATTACCTTCTGAAGGTGCAGAAATGGTTTCAAGTGAGCCCAAAGAATCTAATCATTATTATGTTCCAACCTGTTTCAGAAGATGATTCCATGTTCTCTTGACATGGTTGAGACAAAATCACTCTGTCTATTCCTGTTGTCTTTGAAAAACTAGAAATCTAGAGGAGCTCAAAAGGGATCAATCTTGACTTTAAGTAAGTTGGCAAGTTACAGAGAATCTGCAGACATCATTCTTTCAGTGGTAGTTTTAAGTACCAAATTCCACTCTTAAGATTTTTAGATGGTAAAACTGAGTCTGTGGAGATGAGCATGGGTAAAATCTGTGGAGTTTAATTCACACCATTTACTTTACAAGGTACTGTAACAGCATCCTACAGATCTTGAAATTCCAGGATGCTGCTGTTGAGAAAGCTCATTATAGTAAGTCTAACAAACCAAATAAAGCAAGATTAATCATTTAAAATAAAACCATCCCAAATCCTGAGAGCAGAAAATATTCTTTGTTTATGAACATTCTAGGTCCATGTATGTGTGTCTATATGTACATGTACGTGTGTGTACACATATCCATGTGTGAGTATATATATATATATATATATATATATATATATATATATATGTATACACACATGAGGTGAGGTCTCTGACAAGTTCCACTGCATTCTGCTGATACTGCAAATTTGCATAGTGCCTTGGGTTATTTTTTAATTGAATTCCTCTATTTCTCCATGAGCAGTATTAAAGACATCCCGGAGGAGCGCACGGTTTGATAGGGGATGGTTTTGTTCAACGCCACGTCATTTTAATTTACATCGAAGGAGAACTCGATGGAAGCAGGCTGCAGTTGCTTAAGCTTTAAATGTCAAGTAGGGGTGAGGAGGGGGGTGATGTTTAGTTAATGTAAAAGACAGTTTCCTAAGTAGAATTAAAGAGCATAATTTGTCAGCTAGACTATTTAAGTAAAATGGAGTGTCCTTTTCAGCTTACAGCCTATTGAGGGAGGGGGGGGATCCTCTCGAATACCAATTGCATTTCTGGAGAGTACAGCATGCCTCTAAATATATTCTGTAAGAGACTGAAAATTCTTATCTTCTGACCTGTATTGCACCTCCATGGAGTAAAAGTATGGCAAGCAAAAAGAAAGGAAATTATTTGGTGCAACACAAAGTAAGCCATGTATTAAGGTTAATATTAGAGTTGAACAGGTGTTTAACTGAATTTGTTTTTCTGAAGTTTGATAGTTGATTGCAGTTTGAATGAAAATAACACAATTTACAGTAAAGAAACACCACTAAAAAGGAATTTTTTGGAGTCACTCCAATACAGCCTTTTCCTTACTTTTCTCTTAATTAGCATCATAAAATAGTGAAAAAAGTTTAAATATGAACAACAATAATGATAATTATAAAGCCTCATTACAGCAGCATTTTTAGCCCTAGGATCTCAAAATGCTGTAGAAAGAGACATATTTCAATCCACTGTATAGTGAGGCTAAGGATAAAACCTTGTCTCCCAAGCCTTCTTAGACTGCTGCCTCCTTCATCTTCCTCTCATATTTCTTCTTAGGGGATGGAGAAAAACGAATGTGTCTGAAATATTTAGTCAAAAGCAAAAAAATATAATTTCAGGACTTTACATCGATTTCAACACTACTGTGCAGAGGGGAAAATCTGAGTTCTCATTCTTTTTGCAGGAACTAAAAGACAAAAATCTGCCTGAAGTATTTAGTGAGTTTGATTTGTCCAAGGGGAAGCTTAGTCACCGCATATAGCCTTTTTCTGATGATCTGTCCATACAATCTCAGGCAAAGATAAAAAGTTCCCTGAATGGCTTCAACTTGCTTAGATATCCCAGGATATGTGCTCACAGTTGTCAAATGCTATATATATAAGATTTTTCAGTGGGGAAAAGGAGAAAATGTGGAAAAACACAGATATATGATAACTATGTGACATGCAGCCATTTTCACTAACAGAATTTAACAAACTTCCAAAGCATGACTGTCATTACCAAGCCTTAAAATCCTCCTGACAGGACGTGGGGAGAAACTGGGATGCAGGTATGCCAGGGTTTTTTATTTTGCTAGTCCATTCATTACTATTCTCCCAACCTCATATGTTCACAGAGCAAGCAAAATTTTTATCTTTGGCATTACAAGGGTGGCTTAAAAAACTCGAAGAGTAAGATAATCTAAATATTATTTAAAACTAACTTTTTAAACAACAGTTACATTCAACAGGGGAGAAACCACACATATACCTTCATTTTATTAGAGTTACCACCCATAGGTCTAACATTTCCCAGCATTTACTGGGGTACTTCACATATTCCCCTCCACACCCAGCCCCAGCAACTTTATATATTCCACCAACGTATCTCTTCCTTCAGGCTGTTTTACTCCCACTTGTACTGCTTTCAGAGAAGGAGAAAGAGAGAAAAAAAAGGGGCCTGGATGTTAAAACTTTTCTGCTTGACTGCTTCAGAGACTATTAGGGCAGTTGCCCTCTTTTATGTCTTTCTGCTAACCTTAGAATGGCTGGATGCTCTTCTTCATCCCCAGGCTTCTGCAAGGAGTTCCCTCCTGAAACAGTACAAAATGTGACAGAAAGCTACTTTTAAGTTTTCACAGAGTGGGAGGAATCACTGGCTGGAATGCATCTCATTATTTCTGAAACCCAGATGAATGCAATAAGCTGTGTCTGTGTGCTCTCACCTACAGGAGCTGGGATTCCTTTAACTCATTGGCTTTAACAACAATACAACTTAGGAGAAAAATGTTCCCACTAGTTTTACATGCACTCTCTGAAGGAAAACACATACTTCTGTAGTTAATTTCTTTGATTAAAAAAAAAAAAAGTGTTACTTGTAACATTATTAATTTGGAACATTAAAGTCAGTAGGTTTTTGCTCTCTCTAAAATAAATTAAAAATAAATTTAATAAAGACCAGGAGACAAAGTTTAGCTGGGAAGTAGGTCTTCTGAAGAGCTCAGTGTCCTGTTGTCTGCTGTGGAAGATTGATCCTGGCTGGATGCCAGGTACCCACCAAGGCTACTCTATCACTGCCCTCCTCAGCTGGACAGGGGAGAGAAAATAAAACAAAAGTCTTGTGGGTCAAGATAAGGAAAAAGAAATAGCTCAGTAATTCTGTCATTGGTACAACCAGATCTTAAAACACCTTCCCCACATCCATCCTTTCTTCGCAGGCTCAACTTCACTCCCAAATTTTCTAACTCCCCCCCAGAGCAGCACAGGCAGACAGGGAATGGGGGCTGTGGTCAGTTCATCACATGAGGTCTGTGCTGCTTCTTCCTCCTCATGGAGAGTACTCCTCACACTCATGCCCTGCTTCAGCATGGGCTGCCTCCCACAGGAAACAGCCCTCCATGAACCTCTGCAATGTGAGTCCTTCCCACAGGCTGCAGATCTTCATGGACTTCTCCAGATGGGTCCTTCCTACAGGTTGCAGCCTTTCTGCAGTACAGACTGCTCTGACCTGGGACCTCACAGGGTCCTAAATCCTGAGAGCACACCTGCTCCAGGGTGGCCTTCTCTCTCCATGGGGAACCAGCACAAACTTCCCACAGGGTCACAGAAGTCTTTGGACATCCCCCCCTGCTCCACCATGAATTCTTCCAGACTGCTCAGCTGCAGTCCTCCATGGGCTGCAGGGGCACAGCTGCTTCCCCATGTCTGCACCACAGGCTGCAGGGCAATCTCTGCTCTGGAGCCTCGGGCATCTCCTCCCCCTCCTCCTGCACTGACCTGGGTGTCTGCAGAGCTGCTGCCCTCACACATTCTCACTCGTGTCTTCCCACTGCTGTTGTGCAGGAGTTATTCCTCGTTCTTAAAGCTGTTATCCCAGAGGCACCACCAACATAACTGATGGGCTCAGTCTTGACCAGCAGCAGGTCAGTCCTGGAGCCAGCTGGAATTGGCTCTGTTGGACACAGGGAAAGGTTCTGGCAGCTTCTCACAGAAGCCACCCTTGCTGCTTCCCCACTACCAAAACCTTGCCACACAAAGCCAGTATATCTGTTAAAATTAGCAGTCTGCTAAGGAAAATTACTAAAAACAACATACCCAACTTTAACAAAAATGCCTTATAAAGACTGCCTGGTAAAAGAGTAGCATGGAATATTTTAGTGTAGCTAACATTTTTGAAACTCTGCAGACCTTAATTTGGCATCACACTTGTCAAACAGCTCTGCTGCTTGCATAGTGCAGGTATTCATATTCTCTTTCAAAGCTGAAGATATAAAACTTCTTTTTTGATGGCTTTTTTTTTTTTTTCAGTCTTACAGTTCTGGTAATAAGGAATGCCTGCCAGCAAAATCCCTGTAATGATCATCACCAACACACTTTAAGAGAGTCCAACTACTCTGGTAATTCTCTCATCAATTTCGGTAAATGTTCACTTTAGAACATAATGTATTTTATAATTATACAGTTAGAAATATGAGCATATTGATTTGTGTGGAGAATCGAAATGTTGCCCTTCACCAATTTTTGGCTTCATAATCACTGAAAGTGCTCCTGATGTTCTTGTGTTTCTTACTTTTTGCACACATGTCAATTCTAGACCTTACAGATATTTTTAATCTCTTTTTTTAATGTCAAGGTTTAAAAAAAAAATTATACTCAGATTATATTAATCTGAGCTTCAAGGTAAAATTAATTTTTATATTCTATATATCATCAAGTTGCACCTTGATCTTTTTACAGAGAAAGATTTCTCATCACTATAAAGCATTTTCTTCTGTATGATGCTTGGATAGTTGATTGGACTCTCAGTTTCACCCAGCCCCTTACCCCTGGAAAACTGAAATTTTACTGAGATTGGAGGAATAAACAAAAATAAAAAAGGTTGTAAAAAAATCTAGAAAATTACTTTAGCTAGAAGTCAGAATTATTCCTCCAAGGGGATGACTTTTCATATGAGTATAGAATTCCTTTATATGATCCTTGACACAGTTTATTTTCCTGTATGCAGTCTGGAGCCAAAGGTGACTTGGCTTCCTGGCACGGTGTATGAAGATTCCTGGTTTCAACCTGTAGACACTATTGGCATAAGCCCAGTCCTTGTGAGCATTTCCACTACTTCCTTTATTCAGACCTGCTTTCAGGAGCATGAAGTTTAAAACTCAAATAAACATGAACACAAATCTGTTCTAGAGATGGATTAACTATGAGTAACCTGCACACCCTGCTCAGTGGTGAGATGAGGCTGTTTACCATTTCCTGCCTTGACTCTGACTTCCTATGCAAATGTAAGCAATATTTTTTCACCCTTGTGGGCAAAATTCCCATATCAAAGTCACATCAACATGATAAACAAATTTATTGTTTTTAAAATGCAGTTATTATGATGATGAGACACACACACAATCAGTGTTATCAGAGAAATAATTTTAAATTGCTACTTATAGCCAAATTAATGCTAAATAAAATGTGTTCTGATGCTCACAAGCATTGTTAACTTTCTCTTTCCTTTTTCTTTTAACCCTCACTGCCTTACCAGTGCAGAAACCTATCTCCTCTCTGAAACTTGTGCACCAGCTTTACCCCATTGCTCTCCCGTTCTATTCACTGCTTCTTGCTGCCTTTCCCCATTTGCAAAATTCCACCTCCAATGGATCAGTAAAAAAAGACTCTAGGTTAAAAAAAAAAATCCTCATCTCACATCATTCATTTTACAGACCAGCCTCCCAGCTGATTGCTGCTCCCTGTAAAGGGTAATGCAGAAGCACAATCTGAAGCTGTCTTTACTACCACAGACTGTGCTCCATGCTCTCATTATTTTTGGTTCTTTCAGCAGCTATCCTTAGTATATAACATTATTCTATCTATCATGTCTCTGAACCTATTTTTATTACTTCTTGCTTGCTTCCACTGGTTTAGCAAATTATATATTGTGGTATTTTTTGTATAATTATGTTTCAGTAATGACACTGAGTCTTATAGTGCACAGTCTTCTGCCACAGTTTTGAAATTTCAGTAAATTCCAGTGAATCTTTTACATTTTTCAATTATAATAAAGTCTAATTTACTTCTGCTAAGGTCCTTAAAATCTAAGGGATTTTTCTTTTTTACCATTTTAAACTCTGAAAATCAGTGGCATACATTGCAAAGTTGCATTATTGTTCTATCCAAAATTGTCACTACAACTCACCTTAAATTAGTATTTAAGGTGAGGTGTAGTGACAATTTTGGATAGAACATCCATCACTGATTTTGTACTCCTAACAGTACAATCCAAGAAACATGTTTTTCTTCAGCACTACGACTGCACCACACTGAGAAACTGACAGATTTTTCACACAATAACTCCCAAACTTTTTCTGTATCTTGGCGAGAAATCTGTGACGTCTTTTCTTTTTGTGCATACATTGATTTTTCATTTGCATTTTTGATTTATTATCATATGCTTGTCAGCTGACCTACCATTTAAATCTTTCTGCATTGTTTCTAATTATATTAGAGGTATAACAAAGAGATATTTTCTTGGGTCTTTTTATCCTAAATTTGACTAGAGAATAATAAATTGTCTTCTTATTATAGAAATAAAAAAGGTCTGCACATGATTTCTGTGCATTATTGGGGAAAAGAAAAGAGACAGCAGGAAGCAATAAAGATGTATAATCCAATTCTACATTCTGGAAAGAAAAGGGTCTAATTTCATTTATGGTGTCAGAAGTAATGTTTCTGGGAAGGGTAGGGATGGGTTATGATTGCCATCTATCATTCCTCTGTAACAGTTAGTCCACAGAGCAGCTTGCAGGCCAAATTTTTTTCAAATTTGCACTGGAAGCCCATCTCATCATGCCACCTAACACCATACCATACCTTTTACCAACTGTGGTTGTTTCAAATCTTGAATGCTTATTAAAGCATCCCTTTATTTAAACACCTCATATTTTGCTTTGCTTATTAGAAAATATCAGGAAAAGAATTTATAGCAACAGATACCTATTTGACCTTACTAGTTAGGGTATATTACTTAAAGAATACACACATTTTGGCTTGTCAGACCCATGAAATCTGCCAAGCAAATACTTCCTCTTGCATCATATCAGAGAAAAAGATATCTTTTGGTACCTGAGGAAAGTTGTGGATATTCTCCTTTCTTCTGGGGAAAGCCTTAAGGATGAGGCCACAGTCAAATCTCTGTTCATGAAAGAGATTCAGACATTTCCAGAAGGAATTGAGGTGGCCTTTGTGTAAAAGCTAATTTCAGAGCTAGTGTGGGTACAGAGATAACGTGGATGTAGAAGAAATAACAATAACAAACTGATTCTGCAACAAAGAACATGTAATTTTGGGGCAATCTAATCTAATCTAATCTAATCTAATCTAATCTAATCTAATCTAATCTAATCATCATATTGATTAGAGTTAGGCAATTTAAAATATATGCAGGCACATAGGAAGAAGAAACAGGTGATGTGACAGACAAGAACTTCAAGATCTGAAAGATAAGGATCACCTCTTGTCTGGTGGGCTTGCCAGCCCCTGACAGGGAAAGGAAATAGGAGATGGAGTTTAAGAGGATCAAAGAGAGGAACAGAAAACCAGAGATGATACAGATACAGCATCATCCAAAGAAGAAAAAACATCTAAGGTCTTCAGAAATAATAGAAGGATCTAGACTCTGTAGCAATTAGCACACTTGACAGGACTTGCTCAGTTTTACTTAGTAGTAGTGGGTGCTAAGTAAGTGCAATGCATCCTATATTCTTTGATAATGAAGTGGTACAAGGAATTACATAGTGCATTTCTGCTTTAGCATCTTCCAGTAAGAGAAACCAGCAATTCCATTTCATTGTGAGGATTCAGATCCCTAAAGGGAACGTACAAGGAACCCAGAGAGGGACTTTCAACCCTTTCAGAATTATTATACCATATAACTAAATTGCACATAGTTATAGGAGAAGGGGTGATGCTTTTAAAATAAAAATGGGTAGACTTAGATTAAATATTAAGAGGAGATTCTTCATTGTGGGAGTGGTGAGGCACTGGAACCAGTGCCCAGAGAAGTTGTGGATGCTCTATCCCTCAAGATATTCAAGGCTGGTTTGGCTGGGGCTTTGAGCAATCCAGTCTTGTTGATCTCCCTGCTCATGGCAGGTGGGTTGGAACTAGATGGCTTTTAAACCCAACTATTTTATGATTCTATGATGATTCCCTCTCTCATCTGCTTCAGCTTGCATCTCAAGGGTGGACTGAAAATTTGCCTTTAATCAGCAAGGCTAGTTTGAACAAAATGTCTTCCCTCAATCAGCTCAGGCTGATTGATAGCTAGTAACACTAGTTATGTTGTTCCTGTTCTGGATTACAAGAGCCTGCCATTCAAAAAGAGTTACTCTTTTTTCCCATTTGCTCTCTGTGGCAAAATTGCTATGAATTTATTTCAGATTTTAAAATTATAGCTCAAAAACATAATGATAAAAAATAATCTATTTTAAATCTGATGTAAGTTCTGGTGTCAGAACTTGTCCAGAAATATGCCAAAGACCTGATGTAGTTCTTACTGAACTGGTAATTGAAGCTGTATTAAACCCATATTATTCCCTTCTGCAAACTGTGACTATCTCAAAACCAGATTAGGTTGATGAGGAAAAAAAGAGTTAAAAACTCATGCAAAAAAAGAGTGTGTCTCCTGATGCAGGGATAGCATATTGTGCTTTGCAAAGATGGTTACTACAAACAGCAGTATCCTGCATGAACTGTATGGAAATGAATTTTATTTCAGTACAGTGCATTAGAGATCCACAGTCCAACTTTGTCATCATAATTTTTCATACAATTATGTATGGGCTCTATCTTGCTAAAGATTCTATCTGTCTTTTACTGCCTCTGGCTGTCATCTGGAAGAAAGTTCTCAATCATAATGTAAAAGACTTTCCAAACCCAGAAGTTAATGGCCATAGCAATAACTGCTATTTATGCATTCTACTCCCCAAAACCTCTGAAGCATTAGCAACATCTGCAAATTCAGAAAGGCATATGCCAAAGCATGTGCTAATAGCAGCTTACTGGCAGCAGCATGATGATGGATTTGGGAGCATTTCACCTTAAGAATCAGTCTTTTCCAGATTTTTCAAGTGGTTTTATTTGGCTGATTTACAATAGCTTGCTTCAAAATAAATTTGGTGATTACATATCTATCCTAAAACAAGCATCTAAGTCCCAGAACATTGTGGCAACTTTTTGTACTGTCTCCACAGAAAACCTAAAGGTGGTGTAAATAGAGGGACTGGCAGACACTCTCATTGTAGTCTGGTTTTAAATAATTAGGGCAGGGTTGCAGCAAAACTAAACTAGATGTGAAAATATGGATTGTTCTGACTGCTCCATTTTCTGACGTCTCCCTTTCAGCACACTCTTCTAAGAGACAAAACATTCCTATATGATGTGAGATCTTTCGACTTGAATGCATAATTTATCTATGCAATTTCTATTTCAGAATCTATTGTTTGGAAGAAGTCTCTGGTTCAAATATTTTTTTAAAATACCTTCTCAAATTATCTGCTGCATTTCAGGGTTAACCCTCAAAGTGCTCTGCCATTCATATTCCACACAGCAAATCAACGGCTGCTGCTCATTTGTGATTCCTGCCAAATTGCTACGCTCTGCTCAGACTGAATAGCTCAAGACCCTAATATGCTGACAGCTGCTGGGAATGTTACTCTGTAAAATGAATAGCTGGATAGTATTCTATCAGCTAACAGCACACAGCCTTATGAGATCTTATTTGAATATAGGTGGTGATAGCACATTTCCTTGCAACCCATATGTACTTCACAACATGCTGAGTTTGTTCCCATTGCAATAATTAGAGCTGCTTGCACTTCTGTAAGTTCATACAAATTCTTGCAGGATCAGGGTCAAACTTCAAAATTCAGCAGTCAAATGAAAGTGCATGATCTTTTTTGGTTTTTAACTGGTTGATATAATCTAATGTAGTAAATGCTTTGGCCCATAATAAATACTGATAATTTAGGAAACTAGAATATGTCTAAACCCAAGTCAGTGAGTTAGAGCACTTTCTAAGACAGGCAAGAAAATAATGTGCATCATAACAGCCACAAAATCATGCTTTTCATAAATCAATCAATCTTGAGATTAGAATTGATTACATTTCCTACTGCCACCACTTTTGCTGGAATTCTCTTCCACACCTCACTACCTTACAGTACATATCTCTTACGCCCTCATGAACTTTTTCTTTCTTTTCTTATTTTTAAGATAAACAGTATATCTCATTCTTTGTTGCCAAAACCATGGACTATTAACAAGGAACATTCACTTGCTCCCTGTGCCTCCTCTACAATCTAAAGAAACCAATTTAGTCTCATGCTAAAATATAGGTATTTCCTACTGAGTCTGATATTTTTCTCCACTTTCTTTTAGAAAAATGAGATCAGGCTTTCATCTACAATGGTGCTTGCTCTACATACCCAGCATGGAACGATTTATAGAACAGCCACACCAATATTTTGTCTTCCAACCTGCACTAGTGGCTTAAGTTTACTCCCTCAAGAGTGAGAAATTTGGGTATTTTACAATAGTTGATCAATGAGATCACTGGTCAATATCAAAGGGGATGGTCTGCATTGTTAAGTCTGGCCACAGGGAAAAAGGTACAAGGAAAAACCAGTGTAACAGTTACAGTGAGTGCTAAACTTCAGAAAGCATAGAAAATTTGGGACATTCTGCCACCTTTCTTAAACTGAGTTGCCAATTGAACTGCTACATGTGGCCACAAAATGTAAATCAAATGACAGAAATGACCCAGGCAGAAAGAAACCAAAACAAAACCATCCTCCCCACACTGCCTCCTGCCCCGCACACTCGGCCCTGGAGGGTACAGGCAGTGATGCTGGCAGCAGCCAGGAGCTGGAGAGGTTGTTACAAACAAATACAGTAAGAGACAAAATAATTGCAGCTAGTTTTATTAATCCTCAGTGTCTTTTGTATTGCTGCAAGTATTTTATTATTGATTTTCAGCAAGATTTTTAACAGCTGGGGGAGGGCAGTTGGTTTGGGCTTTTTTTAAACAACACGAATTTTGAAAAAGGAGCATTGAAGTTGAGAAGCTGAGAGCAGTATCTCTTTAATTTGGTTAATCTGTGGGGGAAAGGGTTAGTGTTGAAGCAGGTACATGGCACCCTGTCAAGCAGCAGGTGAGTGTGGGTGAGACTGAACTTTAGATACTGTCCTACAAATGTATTTTGTGACAACAAAGGGAAACTTACAGCAAAAGCATCGTTTAAAGACGTGGAAGTAGAGTACCTGAAATACACTGGCTTTAGGCAAGTCCTTTCATGTACATTTAAATTATCTATGGACTCAAGTAGAGTCTCCAGAGGGGGTTTGCAGGTTTCACAGCCAATGTTCAAGCCCTGTTTTAACGTTGTGAACAAGAACTAGAACAGGCCTGAATGTGGGGTTATCAACCGTGTGTAATAAACAATGTCATTGCTCCCCACAGCAAGCAGATAGGCCTCCTGCTGCATCCTGACTCCCTCTCTGTACTTAAAAGAGCAATTCCGAGCAGAAAGCTAACCCAGGTGCAGGAGCCAGCCTCGGGAGATGACTTTTTCTTTTCACTCCCTTCTCAAACCTACTGGTCTAGGCACCTATGACTATCCCAGAGTAAAACTCACCCATGCCCAAGTCATTTTAGAATTTTCTCTGTACCCCAGTTAAAATTTATGTTGAGATTATTAATGAAAATTTTACATTACATCAGTTCAAGACTTTTCTTGGAGAAATTTCATTATTATTTCCCCTTGAACAAAATCCATTATCATCTCTGCTTGAGCTGATCCCTCACTTCCATAGAATCATAGAATTCCTGTACAAATCTCTGTCTTCAGTAGTTTAACTACGAATTGCCTGGGAAACACTGTGGTAGATTTATTTCTCTAAAATTATTCACATGGGTTAACCAGACTTACTGAACTTTTGGGCAACTGTGTGCTTCATTTGAGCTATAAGTAGCTTCTAAGCTGTTCTTGTTTTCTGCTGTCCTGAAGTACTTTCAGCTGCTCTTTTCTCCAAGAAACTTCACAAACCTTGCAGTTTACTGAGCTCAAACCAATAGTTCTGTAGTGACATGACACATTTTTGCCCATTTTGTTCACTGAAATTTGAGTGCATTCAGATTTTGAGTTTGAGGTTCAGTGTAATACAATATAGGAAGCACAGAAAACATTATCCACCTTTTTGAGCATATAGGTTATATTTGCACAATAACTAGGGCCAACCTTAAAGTTACCCTATGCTCTGTGTCAGACAGAGTCAAGAACCCAGATTTCTCAGATTAATGGTCAGGAATACCAAGCAAGAAACATCTTGTAGGTAAAGTCTGTTCACCTTGACAATTCAGTTTAAACTTGATAATTCTCTGTATCTGTCTTTGTTCAGATGACAACATAAAAATTCACTAACCATTTATGTTACTGTAAATGAAAATTTTAAGTGGAGGAGAGCTGTATTTTGCCAACAGATTGCAGCATAAGAAGAACACTAAAATGAAGTCATTTGCTGGGACTGTGTAACAGTGGAGCATGTTGCTACACTCCACACCTCCCTCATAGTTTGGTGACCCATAAAACCTGAAGTCTTGTGCTCTGTCCTTGTTGCCATCCCGACTGCCCTGCCCTGCAGTTCTGCCACACTTGCAGAAATGGTGATGTTTACATCCTTCTCTCACCCTAACCCTGCTCCTCTTCTTGGCACATCTCTCATCTTCACAGGGTACAAGGCAGTCAGCACCATCTCCACCACACACACAAACCTTAAACTCCAGCCCTTTCCCAAACACCCTTTGCTAGTGCATGAAGTTCAGAGCAGCCTGAAAAGACCCTGCATTCTAGAAAGGCTGCACTTTGAGTGTGGTTACTGCACCTTGGATAAAACAAGCAGGAATGACAGTAGGACAGGGGTGGAGGAGGTGGCTCAGGTAGCCTAGAAGGGACTAAGTCAGCAAAGACAGACCTGCAATGGCATTTTGTTCAGATCTGATATAGTTGTGAAAGTCCAGGACATGCTACTGCTTTACAAATACCCTGCCAGTGCATCAGGAATATTTTTAGAGAAATAAGGACTATTAAATCATTTGGCTGGGTAGGAAAAGTTAAAAAACCTGAGGTGTTTAAATGTGCCAAAATAATGTAACAAGAAACAGAAATTGTACATTTGTCAAAAAATAGCTAACAACATAAACAGCTAAGTAGGGTAAAAATAAGATGCAGATGGGTACCTAAACTGGCACTTCTTATCTTCTGAGTGCTTGACTTCACAACCTTAATACTACAGCTTCTGAATGAATAATGTCCTTGTTTTGTTTTAAGAACACTACAGCCACAGATAACACACCAGACAAAAGACTCAGCAGCAGAGGAAAAAGTTGGGTTATCACTTCATTTTACATTTTCATAGACTATCTTCTATTTCGTAGAATATTTGATTATGTTTGAATGCTGAAAAATATCTCAAACATGAATCTACCAACAGCCTCCACTTTTTATTTACCATTTTTTAGGGAGGAATGACTGTAAAGAGGCTTTTTCTGACTACTTGAAAACAGAATTTACATAGAGATTAATACACTTGAGACATTCCACGGGACACAAATCTGTTTAATTGGTTTCTCTTGACTGTAATCATTCCATCCAAGATATTTTTTTCCACACTTGAAAAACTACAGACAAAAAAACCCAGTTGTAATCACCTTGCTGAACCATGCAGAAGTCCACTATTAATTTTCTCTTGATAAATTCTTTGCTCATTGGCTGAAAGTGAAGCTTTGTCTGTGAAGTTATGAGAAAAAAAGTAAGAATATCTCTGCAAAGCAATGGCTGATATGAATGACTGGCTAGATGCTGTGCAAACCTCCATCCTGGTAATGCCACCAGCTGGCTCAGAAGCTGCTGAAAGCTCCTAATCTGCTTCATTTTTGCCTCATTTAGTGCAGCATTCTTGCTCGATGGTAGAATTTTGACAGGGCATTGCTGTGGCATTGTTTCAATTCAGTTTATGCACTGATCTAGCTATACCACAGGTTTGGCAGCTACAAAAATATACTTCATCCTTCCATATCTCCAGTGATCTTACAGCCTTCACAACGTTCAGATCTTATCAGCCTCTGAATTTCAGCTTCTGAGAAAAATGCAACTTTCCTTTCTTTCCTGTTCTTTGCCACTAAACATCCCTTTTTATCATGATTTTCAAGCCTTAATCTTTAGAGCATAGAGGTCAGTGAATTTGTCATCTTTACTTCTACAGAGATACTCCTGTGCATCCTAAAACAATTACCAAACAGTTCTCAGAGGATACAACAGACTAAACCCCTGCTAGAGCATTTCTTTGCAAGACTGTTATTCCATGAAACTTCTTGCATGACATTTATTCAATCAAATTATAATTGACTTCTCTTATCCCATCCCCATAAAGAGTAAAATGTTAGAATAATGTGATAAAGTGAAAAATAACAGATGGTATATAAGGATTATGCATTTTAAAAATAAGTTGTTAATCTGTCAATAAAATCAATAAACATTTGTGGGTATTCCTGCCTGTGGAAAAGATAAATATTTTGTTGTAAATATAAAGAAGCCAGTTGCAAATTTTGCCTGTCACTGCAAAGGCACAATGTATGATGTATTAACCTTTCAGCCCACAAGCATTTGTATATATACTGTCTCTAACTGGCACTGGCAAACATCATACTCCATCAAAAAAAGAAATATTTTTTTGCTGAATGCAATGCATGATAAGGCCAGTCAAAGGAAAATTAAGTTATAACCAATTTTTTCTGAGCAGGCCTGATAATTAAAGTCACTTTAAAAAAAAACTTTATAACTGAAATATTCATGAGAGAAATAATAGTCTAACTAGAAAGTATTCATTGAAGATGCATTTTTGCATATTCAGTGATGTTTGTACAGCTGCTTAAACCTGTAATTGACATCAGGTCTTCTTGCTGATTTTCTGAGAAAATCCAGCTCAGGTAAGAAAGATTTTTTTTTCAGTCTTTCAAGACACAAAACTGCAGAAAAGTGTATTCAAGAGGGATGTTTGAAGTACCATGCAGGAGCTAAAGCCTGTTAACAAATAATGAAACTAAGATTTAAATCCCATAAATCTCACTCAGTTTCTTTTAATGTTTCTAAACTGTTTACTGAAATAATAGTGTTTCTGTTTAGCAATGAATGCAACAGTGAGATATTTCTTCTTTAAGGGAAAATCTAAAAGGTAATGCTTTTTTCCTAATAAGATTTGTACTTAGTTATGGCACAGCGCTGCTGATGCTGAAGGTTTAAAGCTGAGTAACAATGAGATTTTATTAATGTTTAGTGACAGTCTGCCTACTAGAAAGGATGGAATTGATGGATAGTCATGCTCTTTTACACCACCTTTTCAGTGACTCCATTCTCTCTGTGAGCACAGAATAAGGCTGTCTGTTAGGCACACATAAGAAGCCCAAGTTTTTCCAGTACCAAAAGGGATCCTACAGTAATTTCATTCTGTACACTTAGTCCTCATTTCTCACATCAGAGGGGTTTTAGGCATAAAAGTAATCAGGTTTGTTGTGTTTTTTTAAAGTCAGATTAATTCCCTAATTCCCAATCCACCTAAGAGGAACAAAGCCTTGCGCTGACGCAGCACAAAGGAGGGAGGTGCTGCAGGAGGGGAGGAAGAAAAATAAAAGTCAACAGGCACTGAGACATAGCACTTTGTACTGTGAAACCACTGCTCAAATCTGGAGCAGCTTAATTTCTCTAGAGTAGGGAAAGAGCAGCAGCTGTAATTACTGCCTGTAAGTACAAACACTCCCTCACTCCCCTGCCTTGGAGAGGCTGAGCTGCTGCTGGCCATTTAAGACAATTCACAGTTCCCTTGCCAGAGTAAACAGTTCTATCCAATAACGCCTCTCACTTCTTCTCCCTTTTTAAGAGGAGTTTGTTTTTTAACATACATCATTCCAGTGCTCTGGTTTCCATCAGGGCCTTCCAAAGGCACAGACAGAACTAAATGGACTGCAAACTATAGAGCAGGCATAGAAAAGCCTCTAGTTAAAACGTGGCCCACAGGCTGGTGTAGCTACAGGCACTAATGGAGGATGGTGGCTGCTGGAGCAAACATCTCAAACCTTCCTCACTGAAAATGGCTTTGTGAAAACCTACATTCTCAGCTCTTTTTTCACTTGTGGTCAGAAAAATCTTTCCTATTCTTATTTAAATATTTCTGTCTGCAGAATTAAGCAGATTTTATGTCTTCACCCACTGAGCTTTACTTGACTTCTAAGATTTTTAAGAGGATTTTTCAAGGACAGACCTAGTTCCACAAAAAAGAGGGAAAATCTGCTGGCAAACAGAAATGTATCCCAAGGGCACACACCTTCTCAATTACATTTGGTCACATGCCTCCTGTAACCTAGTTCAGAGTACTCATGTTCTCATCTCTTCCTTGCTTACTTAATTTTTCTATCCAAGCCTCAACAACACTGATTAAAACATAGGGAAAATATTATCCTAAACTACGCAAGATTACATGAATTTAACTTTCTGCACTTCTAAAGCCTGTACCAAAAAAACTTACTTGCTATTGACCCAGTGGAAATTTCCACTCATGTCATAGTTTGCTGAAGCATGTGATCATTTTTAGGTTTGAGCAAACACTTTTCATGCTCTAGGACTCAAATGAGGCATATTTGCTCCATTTGTACTTGAAAGGCTAATTCATTAGCACATTACGCCTACATCAAAACATTCATCCTCAGAGGTGCTAAAAAGTCATCTGTCAGTTTTCTAGAACTTTTAGTTCTATATTATCTTTACCCATATTACAAGAAAATTTTATTTCATGCCAAAAAATCTATCTGTGCTTAGCTGAACTTTCATGAAACCAGTATATCCTTCTCTCTGCATTTGAACTATGTCTTAATTCTTAAATGGACAGACTGGGATGACCCTTCAGCTTGTAATGCCACTGATGCCAAGGCAGTTACAGTGCCTTGGCACTGATGTGCAAGTCTCTTTTCATACACTGGTCAATACAGAAAGGACATAAGGATAATTCTTTAGAAAGAGAAAACACAGAGATGGCTGAAGGGGGACACAGAGGCAAGTGCCCACCCATTACTGATCCTTCAGGCTCCACAAATAATTCTGCTTCTGTTTAGAAAGCATTTACATGCTTAGCTCTCATTTTCATCATTCTTTCCTTCTTCCCTTTATCCTCAGATTTCACAAGGAACAAGAAATATTCCTGAGAATATTTCTATTCTCACTTAACCAATAAATCCCCTAGTTGATATGCCATACTGAGAACTACACATACTCACTTAACAGTAAAACAGTAGCAGCATTAAAGCATTTTTCTATAAGAAAAGCTAGATCACACAGGGCTTGCTAATGAATAGGATTTGCTAAATACTTTTTTCCTAACCTTGGCTTGCTTTATCATCACTGTAAGCTGCAGCAGGCTTTACAAGCCTGAAGGACAGGTGAGCAAGCAGAAAGCAGATGAAAGGCACTTTTTGAGCAAGTCCCTTCTGGCAGCTTTGCAGAGGTTGATCTAAGAGGTTAGTCAGAGGCAGAGAAGATAAGAGCTGCTGTGGCTATCCTAGACAGGCTGCAGGACAGGCTTGTGCAGCTGCCGTGCAGGAAGCAGGGAGCAAGCAGAAAAAAACAGGAATGCTCCAAACACCCTCAAAATGGCAACTACAGGAAGGAAAAAGGAAATGGACTAGAGGAAGAGAAAGCTGCAGTTATGCTCAAAGTTATGTGGAAGCTTGAGAACAAGAGGTTTTATTTACTATAGTAACAGAAATACAACCATTGGGATTTGAAAAGAGGAATTATGTCTCAGTGTCAATAGAAAGGAGTATTACTCTGGTAGCTTCATTTTGTAAGAATAGAAGGGGTAAGGGATTGGGGACCTATTTGTGATAATAGATTCAGAGCTCACATCTAACACAATTAGGTTTAATAAACAATACCAAAAATTTTTCCCCCCCCATTCAGCATAACTGTAATATATTTAGCTACTGAAAGCATTTATTGATCCTGCCTCTTTCCCTCACTTGCCCTTAGGTCCACAGAAGACAAAAATCTTTTCCTTCCAATTCTTTGTTAAGTGAGAAAAGTATTTGCTATTGAAGATGCTACCACCAGTATTGCTTTTCTTTAATCATGGAGAGACATTCAGCTGAACCCTTAACAATTGAATTTCACAGTGTTTACATAAAAGAGGATGTGGATACAATTCATTTCTGTGTGTTGTAAAGACAGTGGGTTTTATTCTGCAAAATGCAGCACATTTCCATATTTATCATTGTAAGCATAGAATTGCTTAAAGGCAGCACATCTTTAATTAATTTTTACTGCAGTGTGAAAAGAATCCTAAATCATTAATCATCTTCCTTTCACTATATACTGAAAGAAAATTTTCCTGTCTTGTTCCATACAAACACATGCACCCAGAGAGAGGAAATCTTGTTGAACCTGACTTTCCAACATACTGGTTACAAACTGAGCCCCTTTCAGCCTCTTGATCTAAGCAGATGTACCCATCAGAGAATAGTCAATGGGTCAGTTAGGGTTGCCAGTGCCCAGCCAGCAGCTTCTTCCAGAGCCTTAACCAGTTTCAACAGGAACAGATGCTGGATTGAATTTAAAATATAATGGTTTTTTCCCACTGATTCTTTTTAGCTTTCATTCACCTTCCCTAGCTGGCTGACAATTTTTTCCTAAGCCAAACCATCCTCCTGTCTTCTATTATTTTGCATTACAAGAGGGGAATAAATAGCTTTCTGTTGGAGAAGGCAGTTGTAATTCTCCCACATATGTATTTTTCCCCCACATAAATGTCAGCATATAAGATGTTACACGTAGTCTCCAGTAGGTGCATTACATGAATGCACCTTATCATTCAATCTGCTGCCTAAACAGAGCCTGGAAAATCAACACGTTATACACGTCAAACACTTTATGAATATTAACTAACCAGTCATTATTTGCCCCATCCAAAAGATGAAATGAAGGAGAGAGAAGAATTGTGTCTCTGAAACACCTCTACAACTCAAGATTCTAAAGACTCTTTTAGGGAACAAGTGAACTCTACAAGGGTTTGGAAAGTAACTGTTTTGTGGTTTAATTAAAATTTGACCCACACAAAGAATTCAAGATCACAGGCAGGCAGAACTGGATGCATACACTGAAAATTCATAGTGCCAAAATATAGCATGTATCAATTTTTGATTCTTAACACCAGCCTTCTTATTAATCTGAAGGAAAATCCTTATATTTTCCTTTTTTTTATTTTTTTTTTTAAGGTTCCCAGGGTACCAAGTAGATGCTAAAATTGCACTGATGCTAAAATTGCACTTGACAAGCATGAGATGTTAACTGACTTTACTGTACATACTTCAGCATGATCAGAATCAGAGGCATCTTTTTGCCCAAGTTATACAAGTGGGGTCCTAAGTAGGGAAGGAATTTTATGTCAAGCCTTTGTGCTGATTTTCAGACAATCACAGAACAAACTGAGTTGGAGAGACCCACAAGGATCATCGACTCCCAGCCCTCACAGCACCATCCCCAAGAGTCACACCATGTGCCCAAGAGTATTTTATACTTAGAGTGAGCATTTTTTACCCACTGCAGACCTACAGGCATTCCAGCTGAGGAGGGTAGCCCACATGAGCCACTAGATCCACAGTTCCCACAAGACAATATGGAGAGATTCAGTTTCACATCAAAGCCAGCTGAATATGTTGTTCTGATGATTTTTGACAAGAAAAAACAAATCTCCTAAATTCTAACATACAAATAGTCTTCATTTTTTTGTTGCGACTCAGTGCTTAGCTATATTTTATCATTTCCTAATTGCATATTTTATTAATTCAGCATTTTCCTTACTTTTCAACCAAATTCAGTATATAAATTAGTGCCAACAGATGAATATCACAGTGGGAAAGAATTTCTATTTTCAGGTAGCGTTACCACTCTTACTTTAAAATGATCTTGTGAGCCACTAAGGGAGATGCTGAAAACCATCTTTTGAGTATGTTCACAATAGTCTCAAACACACAGGTTACACTCACATTTAACATTTTAGGGCAAATTATCAGGGGATATAAATATATATATATATATATATATATATATATATATATATATATATATATATATATTTTTTTTTTTTTTTTTTTTTTTTCAGTGGTGACACACAGATTGAGGCTACATAACTTTCAGCTAGCATACAGACCGTGGTAGATTTTAGCTTTTCTTTCAGGCAGATAGGTGATACACCTCCTGTGAAAGCAGCTCTTGAAAAGAGTATCTATGTGATCCTGGTATGTGAAATGGATTAGAAATATATTTAGGTAGATGATTCTTTCTCCATATATTATGACTCTGTGATGGTTTTTTTTTCAAAAAAGCATGCTTCTGGTTTGGTTTGAAGGCGGAAGAATATAAATTTTTACACTTTTTTCATTTCTCCATTATGATAGTATCAATTACATATATATTTTAATATATGCATATATAACGTATTGTTTATTCAAAGTAATTTTTTTGTCTATTTAGACTATATATAGTTCAAATAGATTACTGTAAAATTTCTGCTTTAATACCAAAAATATTTTCCTGTGTGTGCATAGAATTAGACAAAAGTCATCTCCATTTGGTAGTTAGGGGCAGATCATTGTTTATCTGCATTTAATTGAGATCAAAATAGGACTAACCACATCATATGGAACCTCAGATCAGATCAGCTCTATGTCATTTAACATAATCCTTTATGTCCAAACTCCAGATCTTAAAACCTGTACATCACTTAATTAAGTAAAGCATTCAATGTCCTGAAGATGAAAGTTCCAGGAGCTGTCTGAAATTATAGAAAACAGCTTTGAAGTGTAACAGAACAAATAAGAGATCATAAACAGGAAGAAAAATCCCCTTAAATAGTGTCACAGAATGGGTCAGCTCAGCAGGAAGTATCATTTGTCTGCGAGACAATTTAAACCCTGCTTGCATTGCTTATGTTCAAGCATTGATGATTTAAAAGATTTTTCTGTGCCTTAGATTTCCATAGCACTTCTTACAAAACTGCCTTGAAATGAAAGAAAAGTATTTTAAAAATGCTAAATATACTTTCATGTTGGAGGCTTAAGAATAACCCATTTAGGTCTGTTGTAGCAAGTGCAGCAACTGGCACAGCAATAGCCTGGGTGTTATTCTCAGCTCTGATATTTTGCCAGTTCTTTTGACTTTTACCCAAGAAAAGTTTAAATCATTTTAATGAATTCCTGAAATCCTTAATGTGGCATGTAGTACCAGTGCTTGTTATTTAGCAACATGCAGATTTTGAAATAAATTGGATTTAAAATATGTACAAGTAATAAAAATTACTTTAATTATTTCTGTCTGCTCTTGCTTTGGTGTGTGGGGTTTTTTTTCAGAAAAACTTTTTTGCCTTTTATGAAAGAAATGCTTGAAGCTTTTACATGATTTATTATCTACATTATACTAGCATGTAGCATAAAAGATGAGAATAACTTTCCCTTTCCCAGCCAGAAAACAGAATACACATAAACCATGAGACAGGTTCAATTCAATAGAGTAACAAGAATACCAGAACAAACAACTTTTTTTGTGCATTTAGTGAATTTTAATCAGGTTGTAGATAAAGATACGCTTGAGGAAGCACAATCAAAAATGACTGAAATCTACTATTTTAAATATTCCACTACATGTAGTTTACTTTTTAATCAAGAGCATTATTTTCCCTCAGCATGAAACACAAACTTAGGGGACAGAAATATAATAACACCTATTATGAGCTGGAGTTGGAGGAAGGGGAATGAAGCAGAAGAAAAACAAATCTGGCCAAGGAAAGAATAACTGAACTTTTGAAACAAGAAAAGATATCTTTCTCAGCATCTCTTATGGAATGGGTAGTAAAGGACAGAAGATAAAAACTTCAATTATAGTTTAGAGTTCTTTCAGAAGATTGACACCATAAGTACTAATCCAGGTAAAGTAGGGTTCTTTTAGAAGTTCTCTTCAAATCTAGAAATCAAATCACGACACAAAGGGCTTAATTATTTACTTTTGGTATGACAGCACATGTACTTTTAATCTTGGAGATTTTAATGGGCTAATTAGTCTGTCTTAGACCCAGCAATATCTCTAAGTTTATGGCAGTCATTTTTCATGCCAAAATTCATCCTCTAACATCAGGCTATTGTCCTTACCTTAGGTCTTTTATCCATGTTTGATGGAAGGGAAATTAAACTTGTGATTTTCCAAACTTGAAACACTGACACTGAAAGGGAGAAATGCATGTTTTTATCCCAAAATCATGTCACATTCAGTCAATCACGGCTTAAAATCTCCATGTTCTACCAATAATAAAGAACAAGCACATGTTAGTGGAGCAGCTCCAAAAAGAGTCTCTGAAGACTGTCAGCCACCAGACCCAGCATTCTTGAGGGGCATTAAGTCTTCTCCAGTAACAACAGGAGTGTTGTAGGTGCAGTGTCATGAGAAGGGAGCAAATGGAATACCACAAAATTTAGAGAATAATCACTCTTCCTTATCTCCTCTGCCTCTTTTTCTGATTTAAATGGGAGTTATGATGACATGACAAATTTATGAAGGAATATAAGGGAGATAGGGAAGAAGGACTGCTGACCTCATTTCATGGATGACTTGTTTCACAGAAAGAACATCTCTCATTGTCTTAACTCAAGGCACATTAGATTATTTTGAAATAATCATACAAGAACAAGATAAGGTTGTTTTGGCAAATATGTTACAGGAAATAACAAAAATACCTGAGCTAACAACAGCAATTTAGGAAGTGTAGGAAGGAGCTGCCTGAGGTTTAAAATTCAAGTTCCATTAAATACTAAAACTACTGCTGCAAAGAAAAGGATTTTCAAAGTTATTAATTATTATTATGCTTCATCAGAAAAGAAAAACATGACCCAAAAACTTTATTTCTTGCTAAAGCTAGCAACATCTGTGATTACTGAATAGATTAATACAAAACTATTGATTATGCAGAATGTGCTCAAGACTATGAACCAGCCTCAGCCTCAACCTAAAAACAGATATAAGGAGTCAGCCACCAGGTCAGCAAGTTTTAACTCGATGACCCTTTGCCCCTGCTTCCCATATCTTGCTCTGAAAAGTGAAGAGCTGCCTTTTTAGGAAGGACTACATCTCTTTGATACTACAAGTTGCTGCCCTGTTTCCAGTCTAACATCTGTGGGAATAAAGTTTCAGAAGGTCTGTGAATAAAGGGGATGATCAAAGCTATAAAGAGACTATAGCTATAAATGAGAATATAACAAAAGTGAATATCTTTTTTTTTTTTTTTTCTCTTTGTGGAGGGCTTGAAGAAATTGAGTGACAGAAGTCATAATTATGGTCAGTCTGTTTCATAATCTGGGATTGACATTACTGAATATTTGAAATTATTTCATAAATATTTATTTTGAGTGCATGTTTACATTTAACTGACATCACTGCCTTGTTCGAAGTCTGGAGGGCTGCACTAGATGATGATAAAGGAACTGTTTAGTAACTATTATTTATATACAAATTTTGCTGGATTTTAGGACCTTGAAGACACAACTGTTTCTCTATTTTTCTTTCTTAACTCCTTGCAACTTAATACACTCTCATATTCCCGCTCATGTCGTCAAAAGTATTTTTGCAGTAGGAATACTGTGTTGAAGAGGCAGAATTAAAATTCTAAACAGGAGGTACTTTAATTATCAGTTCATGTTCACCACCAATCTATTCAGCATCTCTAAACTCTAAAAATTGCTTCTCTTTTTTTTTCAACCAGAAGCAGCTCATGACAATGAAACTTACAACACTGCAGCAGGACTGCCTTCAAAAAGCCACCACCCCAGTCCAGGGACTTCTCTGAAAACTCCTTTTTGAGTTCTTAACTGAATTATATACAAGAATGAGAAATACAAAGTGCCATGCATCCCTGCCCACATTTTCTATAAAGCATTTTTTTTTCTGATGTCAGATTTAGATGAATTAATAGCAGAGATAACATTTCATAATTATGCCATCATACTCATAAGAATGAAATCCTAATACTTAAAGCCTTGTATTTGGATTTCAGCACTAATTACTTGCCAAAATGCCAATATCAGTTAGTTAATGAATTGTGCAAATGGCAGCTCACTAAACTGAACTGATCTTTAAGATCTAATTCAGCTACGCCCAATTTCAAGTCAAGTGCTGTCACTGGAAGACTACAAAACATATGTTGCTTCACATGTGCTTCTTCCTATTCCTTGATCTTGGCATCCTTCTATGACTCCTGAGCTGTCCATTTCTTTTTCATCCATTGATTATATCATTTTTTTACCAGACATCAATACACAAAATTTAAGTCTTATAGAATGTTAATTCTACCTTATCCATATGAAGAATAAGAAACTATTTCCTAAGGGAATAACTGGACTTCCTGATACACGCTCACAAGTGTTTTACTTAACTACAAGTTATTCATGCTATTGCAGAAATCTCTGAGTCAAGTTGCAAAGAAAGAAGTTTCTCAAGCCCAGAACAATCCTCTGGACAAAATGTTGCCTGATAATATAAAATTACACCTCCAGATAGTTGAACACATTTTTTAAAAATTTTTTGCAGCAAGAAATGCATAGTCTAATGATACACCTTTTTTTCATACTGAATCTTTTTACTTGCTAATTGGTTGGAGTAAATTATACATTATATGATATTTTAACATTTATTTTATGCACAGAGGCTGATATTTTTTCCTGAAATATCACCCTCTGCATTAAAAAATGTTTAAATGTGCTTAAAGCTTAGCAAGGACTTAGTCCCTTTAGAGTGAACAAAACTAGTCCCATGCTAAGATCATGCATCTGTTTAAGTACAGTGAGGCACAAAGATAATGTATTTGAAGGAAATTATTTCCATTATTCATTTAGACATGCTAAAAGAAATGGACATAAGAGAATCTTTTAAAAAATCTTTTTTTTGTAAAGATAACTTTGGACAGCTGTGATAGCTGCACCTTGAACTCCATTATGATGCCTCGTGAATCCCAATCTGTTTTATTAATGCTCCATACTGCATTGGCGAGCCACGTTTAACACAATGAACAAGACGGTCTGTAAAGTTCAGGTGAATTCTGCAGAGGGGCTTAACATGTGCATGTGACAAGGCAGTGCAGATGTAACCAAGCCAAATGGTGGAAAGGGGCTCTGAATCCTGATAGCCATATGTGCCCCTCCTGGTTCTGTCAGCAGCAAACAGGACAGGAGCAGCACCATCCTCACCTCACCTGGGTGCTGTGAAAGACAGAGCAGTTCTCTGTTATCTCACAGCCCAAATCTGCCCTGCTCTCCAGCACACACTGTCACTGCAGCAGACTGTTGCCTTCAGTTGGGACAGAGGGAGGATTTGGGACTTTGGACAAAGGGGAGGATTTGCTGTGGTGAGCAGAATTAAAAGAAGAGGAAAGTTGTTAGGAGAACATGGAATTTTCTCCTTGATAATCAAAGCCTAAGGCATATATCCTCAAAGGATACTACTGTGTAATGAAGACTTTCCTATCTTTTTTGTGGTCAGAACTCAGCATGCCAAAGTAGGCAGACCTTGAAAGGCTGCTGAATCAAAATTCCTCAACTTACTTATGAGGAGTAAATGCATGGAATAAAGAGAGGTGCAGACAATATACAGAAAAAGATCACCTATCTTTATTGCCTCCCACTCCTCTCACAGCAAGAATCAGTGATGACCTATGTCCACTAAATTCTGTATGTTGCTGAAGCAGTAAATCTATGGGCTACTCTTCACTCACAATTTAACAGAATTCCACATGACTTGTTGGAGGACTGTTATGTAAATACATTTAGGTATAATTATATTGCCTTTACAGAGAAACACTCTCCTAGCCATTACTCTTGGTAAGCCTAGAAAGCATTCTGTGATCAGTGACACAAAACGATAAAAAAAAAAAATTCTGAAAACCACAATAGGTACAAGGAATAATCTTGAAGGAAATGGGTATTATTCTTTTTAATGAACAGTGAGCAACATCACTGTTTCTAGCTGCATTGATAAATAACAGCTTTTGTATAAAATTTAAAATTGTGCAAGGTAAGAAAGTATTGTCCACCTACTAGCCAACACCTCTAAATCTAACTTTGAACAAACTACAGAAAATTATTAGGTGACAAGTACTTTATCAATGTGTTTTTATTTTCTATAACACTGAGCTTGATGTCTATAAGCAACTTATAGTGTTCACTTTTGATTGAAGCAGTGCTAACATTTCTGCATTTACTGCAATAATACTGTGCGAGCCATAACACCGTAAAGTAAGCTGTAAAAGCAATTTGCTCTCCATGTGATATTGATTTTTAAATAAATTAGTAAAGTTTGTGGTCATTCCATGCAGAAAGCAAAAACAAAAGTGGAATTAAAAAAACTACACTTACAGCTTTTTCAAAGTTCTCTAAAACAGAACACTGGTTATGTGAAAAGTTTTGTGGCTACATCCTTAAAGCCCACAGTATTGCTTCACACCTTCCCTGACGTGCTTCAGGAAGGAACATATCACATTCCTAGCAAAACTTAGAAAATACACCAACATGAGAATTTCTGGACAAGTTAGAGCTTAAAGTTGAAAAAGGAATACTTTAAAGTAAATACTTTGCTGGTATGCAAAGCTTCATTATGAAATGGAATACATTTGTTCCAGTATTATATTTCCAGACCAGTTTCACTGAACCTTCTAGAAATCACACACATCTATTTTTTCTGATGTGCTTATAGGCCCAGAGTGTCAAGCATGTTGAGTCAAACACAATTTTTTTCCTGATTCTCCAAATCACAGTTAACAGGGAAAGAATATTAGAGAAAATGGGGTCCTGTTCTTTTTCTGAGCCTGACTCCTGTGTCTCATACTAAGGACAGGCAGAGACAATTTTTATGGTGCTAACTGACTTCTCATCTATCACTGATAGAGAGGTAGCTGTAGAATGGATTAAGCAGTTCATTCTGAGTGACATAATGAAGACAAATTCCTTCAAAGAAATTCTTTTTAAGAAAAATAACCAAAAAAAAATCCTGGTTTTAAGATAAGGGCTAACTGAGAAACAGAATCCTTAGTTTGGCAAAGGAAAAAGGGAAAATAAACAGACAAACAAAAAATCATGCATATGCATCAAGAAAGAAGGAAAACAAGAACAATGCCAGCATGTAAACACAAAGTGTGCCCACTCCTTCAACAATATATACTGTGTTGGCCCTACCATGGCAGAAAGCACAAGTAGGAAAGGCCATGGGGGGGCATGGGTTTGGAACCCTCCCAAATGAAAGGAGAATAAACAAATGGCAATTTTTCAGCTGGGAAAAGGGATAATGGATGATATTTAGCAAAACTAAATATTTAGCTTTGTAAGAAATAAATAGTTACAGTGGTATATATTACTCTTATCATTGAACCATAAATAGCATAAAGATAGTGCACAGGAAAATACAGGGGCAGTTTATAGATATTAATGATAACAATTAGCGATAACAATTTACAATATATAATAATTATATATATATATATATATATATATATATATGTATGTATGTATGTATAACAATACACCACAGCAATGAATTGTAGGTAATTATCACAAAGATGATTAGTAGGTAATTATCACAATGATGATTAGTACAATATTATTCAATTGTGGGACAGTGCCACACAATCCTGTGAAAGCTGAAAGCAAGTTCCAGAAAGAACAGGAAGAATTGACAGGAGCCAGGGACATCAATGGCCACTCAACATTGTGCTTTTGACCCTATATTAGCTTTAAAAATTCTCTCTGTTTGGTTGGCATAATGTGGGAGAGAAAAACAGGGAGAGATTTTGTCTTCCTTGGATTTTTAAGAATTTTTTGCTGTGTATGCAATATTTGTCATCATTAGAGACAGAGTGTTGGTCTAGGTGGATATTCAGTTTGACACAGGACAGCAGTATTTGTTCTCTAGGACATGTAACCAGCCCTGTATCATTAAATTTATAGATGCATATGAAAAAAGAAGAGTAACCTGAGAAATTTAGGAAAATCTTAGGTTGACATTTAGTCTTAGGTATTGGAATTACAAGCTTTTTGAAATTATTTTGTGCAGATTCAAGAGATTTATACCCAGCAGTAATCATAGAATCACAGGATGGTTTGGGTTGGAAACAACCTTAAAGATCACCTAGCTCTAATCCCCTTATCATGGGAAGGGACACCTTCCACAAGACCAGGTTGCTCAGAGCTCCATCCAGCATGGCCTCAAACACCAGCAGGGATGGGACATCCACAACTTCTTTGGGCTACCTGTGCCAGTGCCAAGTATTGCAAGGGATTAATACACAGAAAATGGTAAAGAGATTCAACCACTTGTAAGAGATAAAATGTATTTTTAATTCCTTCTGAAAATAGGTTATTTCCTTTATAATGTTTAAAACATTTTTCTAATAGGAAGAAAAAAGTCTATATCAGAGTATATAGAACCTTCCAGCAGGTTCTTGGATTTCAGTTGTAAGAATAGAACAAAAGCCATTTAACCAAGTGTCAGTCTTCCAGGGGTTTAATTCTATGATCTTGTTGATCAGGATGACACACAAAATAGTTTTGTTCCTTGGAATCCAAGGTATGATGTCACCAGTGTAGGTGGGATTAGGTTTTCACCTCTGCTCTCAAGGAAATCAATAATTCCCTTCTTTGGAGAGACAATATTTAGATACATAAAGATGATATGATAAGTAAGTTGGCAGTGTTGACCTATGTGTTCTGCTATGTAAGAAGTATCTCAGATGTAATCAGTTTGAATTTTTATTTTCACATCATATTTACTGCTGAAGTCTTTTCTTAGAGCCCTTGACAGTTCCTGTTACTATTGTGGAACTCTAATATTTACAGACTCACTCCTTTTAGAGGCTCAGGTACAGAAATGTAAAACTATATTAAGTCAAGCATTTAAAAGTATATTTTAATTGGTTATATAATATTAGTCTTTTTTTAGTGAGAAATTTAGACATGGAAATTTCTGAGGAACTTATTCTAAGCAATCATCTTCTTCAACTGATTTTATTTACATATATTAGTGGGATCATTTTGCAGTGATTTTTCTTACATTGCCTCTGCTCTTCTTTCCTACCCTCCCAGCTCTGTTGTGATCCTCCCCACAGAAAACACCTGCATTTCCTTGACCTGTGAAGCTCTAGTTCCTCTACCTAGCTCTACCTACCATGAAGTTATTGAAAGTCTGGCCTAATTGCTTCCTGCTGCCAGCTGCACAGCAGGTGCTGGCATTCAGTGCTCCTGGAGTCAGAGCTCTCTTTGAATGTTACCCAAACAGCAGCACATTTCCAGAGGCATCTTCTCTGCTGCTTGGGAATCTTGTACAAAATTATATTGTGGTGCCCCAGACTGCTCACAGGACTCGAGGTGAGGCCACCTCAGTGCAGAGCAGGACAATCCCCTCTCTCCACCAACTGGTGATGCTGCCCCTGATGCACCCCAGGACAGGGCTGGCCCTCCTGGTTGCCAGCAGAAACACATTGGCAGGAGAATTAACTTGTGGTCTGAGAGTAAAAAGACCAGAAAACAAATTCATCCTGAGTTACCTGATTGTATTGCTGCATCAGTAAACTTCTCACAAAAAAATAGTCTTGGTATCTGAGACAAATGAGGAGCTGATCCCCTTAGATTCCCTCTGAACTTGCTTGGCAGGTTCCTAGGACTCTAGGCAGCTTTGGGGACCCCAGAAGCATTTCAGAATGGCCTGACATTGTGCAGTCCTTTAACAGCTGTGTTAAAATTCTAAGACAGGAGAGGATTTCAAATCTGTCTTATCTTTAGACCACTGTTACCTTGTTGAAATAATGTGGTATTGTTACAGAGAACTCTAATTGCAGTTGTTTTTTACTCTGTTGTTTGATTAACCAATTGCATGTGCTTTTATAAGGACCAACAACCTCTTACCCAAACCATGATTCTCAAAATCATTGCAAAGAGGGAAATTTCATAATGCCACAACCTCTCCATTCTCTATGTTGTATTTAATGCAGAATACTCTAATCAGGCTTCTGGCCTTCATTAAATTATTTGAAACTGATTAAGTATTTTTGATAAAGATACAAATAATTAGCAAAATACTTTATTTTCTGCTAAGCCTACACTACATCAACAAAAATTATCTTTTAAGTACAATATCTAAACTTAACACTCTCTCCAAATTCAATTCTAGAAAAATGCAAAATCTCATTATTTCAGTCTACTTCATGCGCTCATTCAAATCTATACTTCCCTAATTCAACTGGACTCATTCATAAAAACTCAGAACAGGAATTACACAATGACAAATCAGATCCAGCATAGTTTAAAGAAGGTTTCACCTTTTCTTGTTTAAAATAGTTGTGGTAAGTCCCAGAAACAGAATCTCAGTGGCACACCCTGAAAATGCTACTACACGAACATGAAAATAAGCAATGCAAAAATGCAAGGTTATACGTATAGGAATTTCCATTATTGCATGGCATGGATTTATGCTATGAATGCTATGAATTGAATGACATTACTCACATGACATTACATGACATGAATTTATGCTAGGAAAAATCTCTGAGATGCAAATGAAAGAGAGGAGAAAGATTTGACATGACTAATTATCAGTTTTATAATGTGCCCACATGGAAAGGCAGAGCCATTTTAGAAAGGTAGCATGTGAAATAGTTCTTGTAAGTATTCATGACTTTTACACAAAATAATTGCAAAATTTTCTTTTAATTACTCCTTCACAATTCTGGTCATTCATGTTCATGGGAAATTACTCTCTTATCTGGAGCAAGTAGACAGAGAAACAACCAGTATGATCATAAGTTTGGACAGTCTGTTTTACAGGGAAGACTAAAGGAACACTTGGCTTCCTGACTCTTTAGAAGAAAAGCCAAGAGGAGATATGTTTGCTCTATGTAAATACATCACAAAGTTAAATATTAGAGACAGAAGGGCTGTTTAAACTAACAGACAAAGTCACAAAAAGACAAAAAGTAATGGCCAAGGAATACACTCAGAACAAGTATTATTGAAAGTGCTTACCTGTCAGATGAGATAGTTTCTGGAACACTTTTCAAATAGCAATAGAGGAACAGAAGGAAAAAAAAAATCTCATTTAATAGAATTAATTAAGTTGTATATGGGTCATGTTTGTTTGCATGTACAGACTACCAGGCCCAGTAGACATGGATGATTCACACATGTGGCATGTGTGACAACATTCCATGAGCTGGGAGGCAGGCTGGAAATGCACCTCCTGAGACGTTAACCACACATTCCCAGGAGAGCTCCACAGCTACCAGGCTTTGTGTGGCAGTGGGCGAGCAGGGCACGGGGATGTTCTTGGTGTCTGTATTTTGCAAGCTGTTGCACCCTGCTCAGAAGCACTCTGCAGCTGTGAGCCATCCAGTTCACCCAGGAAAGCACACCTTGGCTCTCCAGGTCTGAGTGTCTGGATGGCACTCTCAGTTAAATGGCTTGGTCTTAAGCAGACCTGAGGGGAGCAGGGAGTTGGATCAATGATCCTCATGGGTCCTTTCCAAATGATGGCATTCTGTGAATCTAATGTGAATAACTGGTGCACAGAGCGAGACCCTCCCATCTCTTCTGCTCAGCACTTCTAAATAAAGCCATAGGTAGACATGCTGCAGTCCAGAGAGATTTCCTAGTTAATAGTTAAATACCTGCAAGACTAGATAGAGTTAAGCAGCATTTTTAAGTATCTATCTTTAAACTTAATTTTTAAAAGTGATACTATGCAGGGGAAAAAAAAAAAAGACCTTTGCACATTTATGAGTCTATCTTTTAGATGGAGCACATTTAAGCTAACCAAACCTGATTCTAAAAGGCAGAGTGCTGGAATTTAAGCTAATTTAAATAACATTTGCTTCAATGACTCTAAGGCACCACATATTTTATAGAGAAAGGTTTTCAGCATGATAAATGCAATTTTGCAGACATTTTTCTGACCTATTCAGATTATTGCTTTGTATGTCATCAAGATGCAGAAGTATATTGTGTTATCATATTTTCAAGTTAAACAAGAAATATTTTGGTATTTCTCTTTAACAAATTAATTCTGTGAACATGTTTCATTTAGAGAAAATAGTTAATTGGTTTATGTTCACTGAAATGTTTAACAAAAAAGCAATATGACTTTATTGCAAAATGAAAACATCTTTTCTGGAAACCTCATTCTGGTGCCTTAAGGACTGTCATTATGTTGAGAATTCAGTGGCAAATGTGTCTCACTGGAAGTAAGTGAGAAAGAAAGACTATAAAGTCAATATACTGTCAAGCCAAATATCTTCCCAAAGCAAGATGGGCTGCCAATTCCTCCTAAAGAAGTCTCAAAGGGAATTAAATTATATTCTTCACTGCCTAAAAGTCCCTAAACACAGGTTAGAGCAGTTTTTTTGAGATGCTGGGCTTTCAACTCTATGAAGCAAGTACTTCTAAAAGAGCTCCTTGCTATTCAAGTGCCTCATTCTCATCAAGTCCACACAGTGAGCACTGCCCAGTGACCGAGCTGGAAAAGTTCACAATGAACTGCTAAGTAGCTTTTTACAACATGCATTAAAATAAACAAAGAACTTTCCAGTCACTTCTGTAAACATTGATTTGGATCTTATAGGCATAAGAATAAGGAAAAAGGAAATAAGATCTTTCAGGGTATTAAGAGGGATTGTGGTTTTGAGGTGTAGGCTTCTTACCCCTCAGTAGAAGACTGCAACATCTCTTTATATGGCCATTACAGCAGAGACAAAAAAACACAATAAAACTTTCAAACATGTAAAAGGCTAATTTATTCCCAATCAAGCTTGAAGAAATTAAACTCTCCTTTAAACAATCATTTTTTCCTTTTATTTGTAAGGGGGTAAGAATAGCTCCATGAATGCAAGTACATATGGATGGAGCCCTGGACCTTCAAGCTGAAGAGCCAAATTTGTTATTCACTTTGTTGTTTCAAAGCAGGATAAACTGTACCTGAATTGTTTGGTATTAAGCTATTCTGTCAAGTACTGTTTGCCACAAGACCTTGGCCCTAAGCAGCTGGGGATCCTTTTTCAATTTACCAAACCACACTGACCTGAGCACTCGCTGATAATCTCCAGGATGACTAAATGCCTTCCCTGATCTTCCTTTAGTTGTCTTTTTTTTTTCCCACTAAAAAACACTGAGTGTCCTTAAGAAACAAAACAAACAAACAAAACAAAACAACAACAACAACAAAAAAGAACTTATAAACTTCATCAGAGAAAGGAATGGAAGATGTCTTTGTTTTGGGAAAACACAGAAAAAATCTCTTCACATGGAACAGAGTACCTTTGACCACAGTCCATTGATCTACACTCCAGTGCAAATTTCCAGCAGCCAATTTCCATTTTCAGCATCACTGCCACACGTCCAAGTACCATCATTAGTCATGCAGCTTCAGAGTGTTGAAATATTGGCAGTACATTAAGAAAATAATTCTTAATTCAACCAAGTGGCCTCATCTCTAGGCAGCAGCAATGTTGGGCACGGTTTGCCCTCTCTTCCATTCTGTCCATGGCTGCAAGAGGGTAAGTCAAATGAAAAGATCATTTTATAGCTCCACTGATAGTACTTTCATTTGGTGCACTGCCCAAACCTCATGCTGTTTCTCTCCTTTCTGGAAGATCTGGAAGACCATGGCAGTCTATAGTCACGGGGGACAGGACAAGATTCTTAAAAGGCTGGGCAGAGGTACAAAGGAAGCACATGAAGCACAAGATTTTCCCCATTCCTTGCTCTGAGAGGGATGTTCTTGTCCATTTAAATGGTATCTCTTTACTTCAGAAGCTAATTGCAACAAGATCAACAGAACAGCCTGATGGCATATTCAGCCCTATTTTGCCAAGTTTGCATGTTCTGGAATTAAAGCTGTACTATTTAAGTAGGGTTAAAAAAGACAACTGTTGAGATATTAACCATGTTAAAGGTGATCACACATTGATCAGGACCAAATGCTTAGCAACTTGCTGAACAGCTTATGGTTTTCAGACATCCCTTTCATATAAGTCTGAGTTTTCTAAAATAATTTCTTTCCTGTTTAATTTCAGTCAAATTTTACAAAAGAGTTTTGCAGTGTGAAGAATTCTATCACTAGAAATTATTAAATAGAAGCATGACAAACTCTGTACAATAAAAAGATGTTACAACATAAAGCAAAACAATTAAGACACAGATAAGGATCAGTGAAGCCAAATGAGACAAGTTCTTTAAGGCAATTTCCCGAGAAAAATGCTTCTATAAAATACTTCTCAAATTTTACAAGTTAAAGATTCCTTGTAGATTAAATTGTTCAATATTTTCATTAAAATTCATTTTCCCTTGTGTATTCTTAGCTGTAGAGTAGATGAGTTGGTGATCATATTGCTAAGTGCAATTAAGGCTGCTCAGACAACCACAGTTCTTATGTTTCTTATGTCTTGGTTGTGTAACTCTTCAGTACTTAATTTCTTATAACACAGATCTTTTGGACATAGAACACAAACAGCCCAAGTTCTCCCCTTCTGAGCTACTCATAGTCTAATGCAGTCAGAGATGTATTACACAGGAAGAAATCTGGGTGTGCAGGAACTGCTTATCACTTGCAAAAAGATCAAAGATGGAAGCCTTTCTGAAATCAAGCACATTTCAAGCAGCAAGAAAAGACCTTTTTTGACCTAAGTGTTAGCCCAAGGGCCATTGCAGATAGAAGATGAACCTGAAATAATCAAATATTTCATAGGAATCATTCTGCTTGTTTACAAAACATTCCAATATTTGCTGTCACTGGGCTCTCAAATGCTTTTCTCTCCACTTCTGTGCCTTTTCTCTGGGAGACCGACACGTCAACTCTGACCAAACAACATCACAACTGTATGTCCATTTCAGAAATGCTCTGAAGTTGCCTTTGTACTGAGAAGCCCCACCCTTTTAGTGAGACCCTCTATTGCTCCACCTTTCCATTTCCATAGATACTTCAGCTATACACATGGATATTTACTAGCAATGACTATCAGACTGACTAGATTTCACAAACTTCATAAACATGCAAGTCTCCCTCCACACAAGAAAGGATAGTTCATTTCAATCACACAACACCTTGAAAAGACAACGGCTGGATTTTATTGCCCTGAGGCAAGTTTGCTGACATTTAATTACATACTCTCATTGGGTGAATCTTAAAAAGGCTCAGCATACAGCTAGCAGCCCTGCAGCAGAGACAGACATATTTTTAAATCTTTCCAATATTAAGCATTTTGAAGGAATTATTCCTCATGTAATGCAGACAGACAGAAGTTACTGCAGAGAGGCTTCCCAGAACCTTAGAACTTGGCAGCTCCCATGCTATCATGCTCTCAGCAGATTCTCCTTCCTTACTAAAACCCTGCACCTGATTAAGGCAGACAGTGTTCTGAGCACAGTGGGTACAGCTGTTTATCCTGAATAAAGTCTTCCCCTTCCAAAAGCACCACTAAAATAAACAACACATTTTCAACCACATACATAGAAAGCATAAGTTGTATTGATTCTATCTTGACTATTTCACTTGAAACATATTGCTGTATGTCTACAGGCCCTGGGAGAGAATGCAATTAATTGCTTGAACTCACTTGTGCGTAATTGTGCAATACAAATCATTTAGGTGCCAACAAAAATGCCTTTTTTGTTTCTTTTTGTACGTGATTTTTTGACTGTTGCACAGCATAACTGACATGAACCAACCAGAGACACAAAGTGGAGGACAACTACACAGCATGTGATTTTTGTGCTGTTATTCCCAGCTGTCTATTTGCAGTTTTCATTTGCACTGATGCTTACTACTAAAGCAGACACTTACGCTTGAAGCAGCATTTTTATGGGCTCCATCTATGTACCCTCTGAACCAGAAATCATGTAGAGTTTTTATGCAAAAGATAATTCTTAGCCTATAGCTAGGAATGGTCATACTGACATGCACACTCTTAAATATTACTGTTTGTCAATGGTAAGTGAAAGAAATATTAAATGAGCTGATTTGTGCTGGTTTGGCCATAATGATTAATTTCTCGCCTGATGGAACATGGTGATTGTAGGGCCAAATGCAGAAGATGTTGACCTTTTATCTTTTTATTTCAGTTTCCTTCAGGCCCCTTGAGCTTTATTTACCAGGTTTATTAACCACCATGGGGTTTCTTCTGCAAAGCATTGTTTTGATGATCACACGACTAGAGAATTACAGCAGGTACCAGGAGAAGAACAACAGTTAAGAATAAACAAAGGCTTCAGGAATTACCCAGCAATGTAAAGTCTAGTGAAACAGGATTAATCAAAACACATATGTGACTTTCCTTTTATGTTACCGGTGCAGAATGCTAAAATTATTAGGTTTAATTAATACCACCTTAACATTTCCTTTGTGTACAAGGGGCTGAGTAGGAAAGCACATTTAAGATCTCGTTGTCCTCAGTCACAATCACAATTTTCTTCTAGTGCCCCATAGCACACAATTCATCCAAGCCACATGGTTCTGGACTACCCACTTTGGAATTCTGCAGTAAAATTGGATCAGTAACTGATTTGGGACAAAATAATTCAGCATTTTTCTATTCCAATAAAAGGGTTATTCCTAAAGCATCCAGTTGTGTGATTTTGAAGCAGGGCAGGGTAGGAATCAGAAAGTCTTTAACTGTGCTCCTGAAACACCTGTATCCAAGATCTACAACTTAATCATCCCCTCTGTAAAGCAGCCTTGAGAAATTAAAGGCAAACACCCTGCCAACAGCCAAGAAGCAAAATTTCAAATTGGAACAACTTCAGTAAATGGATAAATACAATTTTTTTTTCTGATAAAAACACTTTTTTCAGAGTAGAAATCTATCATTTGCATTTCCAGTGTTGCTTTAGAAACTATTATCCTCTGCCAATAGTTACACTGTGGTTTTGTGTTGTTGGGTTTTTATTTTTTCTGGTTTTCTTACAGGACATAAATTGAATACTACAAATATAACAAATGAGATCTATCACATTTAACTCTGTCTAGATATGCCTGTACTTTCCCTGTCCTTCATAATATTTGAACTCTACTGTCTGTATTCAGCTGTATATGATTGAAGATAATTATGTTCCTTCAAGTATTGTGAAAATCAGCAGTTAGAGGGAAGGGTAGGGCATAAATTGCTGTCCTGCTGAGAGAAAGACAAACAGATTTCAGCCCGTGTACACTCCATTTGGCAGCAGCTTTCTAGCGAGTCAGCAAGTGCACCCTTGCTGGCTGATGAGCACACAGATAGTTCCAGTTTAGGTATAGCACTGCTGTCTCTTGCTGGTAAGAGATGTCATGGATGACATGAAAGAGAACTCAGCTGGAAAAGGTGAGAGACAAAAGATACAAATTATAAGGAAAAAGAAAAGACTCATTAGTTCTGCTTTTCATGGTGTAGCCAATAATCTGGTATCACATGAATTACATCATGCAAGTTTGTCTCATATAAGCATATATTTTCTAGGAGATTAATTATTTGGCAGGGTGCAGGTTATGTGGCAGAAAAGAAATGTTAGCATTAGGAAGACTTAAACTTTTCAGCCATGGCAAAGTTACACTGTAGAATATGATTAAGTCAGATGCTTTGTCCTGTTTCGCCTGCTTTTTTGCCTTTTTTCCTGACTTGGAAAGTTCTGCTCTTTGCTCGGCTGCTGCTGCATTTTTATTCTCTCAGACATTCTGTAGGTCACAAGGGTATCGTTCTGACTGAGATGTGGTCAGAGAGAATAAGAAAAATCGATTTTGGAAAACCTCTGTTAGAACTCTTTCATGAACATTTTGTTATATCCATTGTGAGCTTTTAAAAGACTGAACCTGTGAATTTGCTATTGCCATGTCTTTGTATGATTTTTGTAGCCTTATAAGCTGAGAAAGAGCAGCACAGCATAGAAAACACCCCAGTCTTCATGTGCACAGGGACAGATTCCCTTTTGTATTAGAGTGTAATTTAATATTCTGTGCACAGGCATGCAGAATTTCTTGCTGGGCACTGAATTATGCAGAGAACTGTAGATCTGCAAACAGGAAGCTAAGCTTAGAAAAGATAATGTATTAAAAGCACCAGTGAAAAGCTGTTCTGCTTTCTATGTTCTTTAACTCCCCCTGAAAGTCCTCTGTCCTTTACTAAATCTACAGGAAGATATTTGGCACAGATGTGTTGAAAGGTAAAGTTTTTTCAAAGACTTGAAAAGTACTGGTCCTATCTGCCAAGCTTTTATATGGTTCCCTTCACCATAACACCTTGGAATTTCCACTGATTGGATCTCTGAAAAATCAATGCAGAAGATGAATTAAGCACATCTGAGTGTTTGTGTGAGACTGAAAAACCTTTTGATTCACAATCTCAGCACTGTTTTTTAGTTTTGTTCAACAGTAACAGACTGGGGGGGGGGCAGGGGGGAGGAGTGAGGGCTTGTGATTAGATAAACTCCTTTTAATTTTTTCTTTCTGTCTTAGCCAGATGGAAACACATGGACAATTGGTTTACAGAGATCTTTATCCTCTCTCCTTCATTAGCACCACAGGGAAGTTTCTATAGTGGCTAATGCACTTACTGACATGGTTTCAACAATTTAATCACCCAGAAGCCTCTCTGTAAGGTCAATGTTCTCTACATTTGTTCCAACTCATTTACTGAGTAGAAAGGTGAACTTTTTCATTCCAGGTATGTCATTATGGAAATCATGTTAATGAATCAAGACACTGGAGGGCATATGTATCTCTGTTAGCACAAGATTAATGGAGACTTCATCAAGCAGGATTCAGTCTTAAATTCTTCTGGTAAATCCAGGTCTGAAGTCTAATTGTCCATTAATAGTCTGGATTTATACTGGCATAGCAGCTTCCATCTCAGAGAAACTCAAAACATTTTGCAAACATCAATACAGCACACCCAAGGAACAATTCTTTTATTACTGAAACACAATAACCTGAGGGCACAAAGAATTTGTATCACACAGCACTGTGTGGTAAACTGGGATGGATGTCAGCACACACATTCTACAAATCCTGCTCCTGAAAGAAAAGGCTTTTGCTCAATGAATGGCAAGCTTTTTTTTTTTCTGTTTATAGATCACATGCCTATATTATTTACTCTATATTTGAGTTTAAGCTAACTGGTATAGAATCTCAATTATTTATGACCATAGAGGGAACAGCAAAGTTCACATGTTGTCAAAGAGCAAATATTCACTTAATATTCCCTAAAATGCCCGACAAAAGAGTAAAAAATAGTAATCTAGAATTAATGGGAAGGTACATGACTAATTATTCTCCTAGTACATATGAGAATCCTACTTGTTGCCCATTCATGATTAAAATGCCTAAAAAGGAGAAAGGGAAGTGCAGGTGCATTGAATCCTGAAATTTTTTATAGCTTAAGAGGATGAATAATTTCTTTACTTTCAAGGTAGCTTCAGGTCATAATGTGATTTGGGGCTCTATATCCAGCTCTTTTTTAGAGAACAAATTGAATATATCTGCAATTTTATAACCTGAAACACATGTTGCTATAGTACAACATAATTTTACTTTCTAATTGTAGAATTCTACACAGTGCTATTTGGAATAAACCTTGATTCTTCACATTGCTTTACCACTATATTGTAGAAATTAATGAAATCAGACTGACACTTGTTGAGAGCTCCATCATTTAAAAATAAGCAATGTTGACTTTTAAATTTTAAATCTTAAATCTTTTTTAAACAATATATATATAATCAGTTTTAAAAGTTTTCTATATTCAGAAATTCCATTACTTTCAATATTTTCCCTTTTTTTTTTTTTGTTTAAATGCTTTGATCACAGAAAAGATTAAGTTTTCCTATTTTCTGTAGTTTCAAATAATGAAAAATAATCAGACAGATCAATATAGAAATGTAGGCAAGATCCAAAGGGCAGCCCAGATTTCACATTCTCCCTAGATGTGTTTAGGTATGACTATACCACTGTCTTTGGAGAGAGACCAAATATTTTGATGTTTTCATGTAATACAACATTATACCAGATGCAGTAGATTTGATGAAAGAAATAAGCAGCCTCTCCTTATAATAATTGTTATATCAATGTTAAAATATATAACTATTATAGTAGAGGTTAACAATAAAGTGACTCAATTTCTCTACTCCTGACAGAAACCTGAATATATGACAACTCTTAAAAACGGAAAAGAAAAAGATAACACGTGTATCTTGTTCTGCCATATAAGCCTACCTCTGTCCTCTGGAATCAGTGACAAACACTTGGATTATCCTCTGTACCTACTCCAGCCAGGGCTACCCTAAAAACAAAAATGCCAGGAGGACTGTTTGCCATTTTAGGATGTACAGTATTTTCCACAAAACTGTCTTCTCTTATTCCTTTTACAGGAATTCAACCTGCCTTTCTTTGCAGTAGCAGTGATGTACTGACTGGTGAAGAATATATATTTTAGCAGGTTGCCAGGAGTCAGGATGAACCAGCATCTCTGCATCTTAGCAATCATAGATCCATTGTTCCTGGGCTGAGTTATGTGAATCGTGCAGGTACAGAAGTAGAATAATCTATTCTTGCCAGAAAGACACAAGGAATCCAGTTAGCTGCACATACAGCAGAATAATGAAAAGAGAGATTCCTAGGGTGAATGTCAATAAAAGGTTAAATCTGACTAGTCTGACATGCTTTGTACAGAAGAAGTGAGTTTGCCTGAAGTACAGCAAGCTCATATTCAATGCTTTGTCTTCATGTACATAATGCAGGAAAAACACAGTTGGGATGGGCTCCTCCCTCCTGTGTGTGACACAGTTCCTAGACCTGACACACAGCAACCAGATCCCACTAGGGACAATGGATTTGCATAAGCATTCTTAAGCATTATTTCTCTCCAGCCTGAACCTTTTCAGGTGTCAGGCAGTCCATACAAACAGAGCTCTAGAGATGGAGGTATTGGACCAGAGGTGGAGCCACCCTCTGGGTTTGAACCCAGACTAGTTTCATCATAGTTTGGAACATGGTTATGAAACCAATATAGACCACAGCCTCATTTCCACTAAAACTCTACAGTATCATCTCAAGTACCCATGTACTGGGAGCTATGGTAATTGACCTTGCCTTTGTTGGTACACTTAACTTGTTTTGGTTGCTGAGAGGGCAGTGTCCCCACTCACACCTGTAAGCACCTGAGAACCATCTCTGTGGGCATAAAGGATCTGTGCTCCTTGGATAAGAAAAGCTGTGCAAAAAAATTCAGAATTTTCTTCCTCTGCTTTATTCAGTCTCCTGCCTTTCAAAGTGATATGCATGACTAGGGAAAAGTCCAAGAACAGAGTCAGCATACATTATTTAAAATTCTCAAAAAAATAATTTCCAACCTTCAAGCATTTGTGGCTCATCATGTGCTAGAGGTGATCTCCACACATTTAGTAATCGCCACCCTGGATCTCTATACAATTTTCCCAGTCTCTCTCACTCCAAAGTAAACATTTAGTAGCTACAATACAGTGCAGCAAAGATTTGTATAGCTTAATGAGCTTGTTTTTACAAAAAGGGAGATGCACCTGCCAGTTAAGATGGCCTCTTGCTCCCAACTCTGCATCATATCTTTCAGTTATCCAGATCTTGAATTCTCTGAAGCTATTACAGGAGGCAATGGTGAAGGGTGCAACAACAGAGACAGGATGTCTTTCTTCTGCATCTGTCAGCACCTAGAGGTAAAATCCAAAAAAGAGATTTTATATTCAAATGCAAAGAAGGAGAACGAACTAGTGAGTACTGGATCACCTTTAATCTGTTTCTTGATAATTTTTGTGAGGAAGAAAGGTAATAGTAGAAAAATATCTGCCTGCACTGCTTTATAACTCATCTCTTCTGTTTAAATATAAAGTGACTCACAAATTATCATTTTTTATTCTGCTTTATGTTTTGCATTTTTGAAAATCATGATTATTCATTTCTATTGGTCCTCTTTACCCATTTTCTGCCCTGCAAGATAAAGTAACTCTCAGCTCTGCATTGTGGTGATAATTGAAGTAGATTGTGAGTGATTTGCTAGATATGACAGAGGTAACCTTCAAATCACTCTCATGATAGACACAACAAAACTCCACACATGCTGCATTTGCTAGGGGTTATAGAAAGGATACCCCTCCCACCTTGCCAATAGGGAGCTCCCAGACCAAGGCATTATTAATGCCCACCCTACTGCCCAGGGTTACAGATTACCAAAAAATGCAGAGGTGCATGGCTCATCAAAAGAAACCTAGCCCTCCAATGATGGGAAGAGACAGAGACTTTCACAGCCAGTGCCTGCAAATATAAACTCAAAAAGAGGAGCCTGAGTTAGACAAAGACTGCTGTATCCATGCTGTGAGTAAGGCAGTAATCTATAGATGGGTACCTTCCTAGACCCAGGTGCTTAATAAGCTTGAAACGCACTGCAGAACAGAAAAAACCCTGACTGGCATCCAGGGAACTTATGTCTGCTTTTGTACAGATAGAGATATTGCAAAAGACTCAACACAAAAATGCTTGGATTTGCATGAGGTACTCAGATTCAGCTGAAATGTACAAGCAAGAACTCTGGGCACCGTAGTCAAAAGAAAATCTAATTTGTGGGCTAGAATTCGAGTTCTATATATGAGACAGCAACTGGGGCAAGGAGGAGGAAGGAAGAGAAAAGAGGAGGCGGGAGTGATGCCTTATTATCCAATTCACTTATGCTCAGAGAATAAGGAATACATCATACAATTGACTGAGAAGTTTTTCAGGGGCTTTGCAGCAGAGTAAAGCCACAAACTCTGAGTGTTTGTTCTTTCTTTTCCCTTTACAGTTAATCAGGATAGTTCTTGCTAAGAAATGTACAGGCATACTGCAACAATATTTGTTCTATAGCAATTGCTTATGGATTTACAGCATATGATTAAGTGAACAGCATGAAAGGAGTCCGATTGAGCCTGTATTATGCATAGTGAATGCATGACGGGTTTTCTTTGTTTTTTCCCTTATAAAGGAAATGTTTCTAATGTCAGCAATTTATCAGTTTGCAACTCTCCCCTGCTTGCTTTTCTCATTGGTTTTAATTCAAAACATCTGTATGAAAACTTCAGTATGGAGTTATACACTGAAGAGAATCAATTGCTTCCAAAAAATCATCATCATGATTTTTTTTCTCCCAAACCTAAGTCTTACTGCTTTTTAATATTTAAGAAAATTTAACTCAATCAGTGCGTGAATCTCAGACACACAGAGAAGCCTTAAAATAATCATGGAAATTATTCAGTAAATAGTTTATAACAGATACCAGATATATATTTCTGTTTATACATGTTAAATTTAGTTATTTTACTATAATATATATTTTTTCAGGTTTTTATATAAAGTAGCAACTGTTATGATTCCAAATGGAATAAGACTTTCCACATCTTCCAACTATTTCTTTTCCTCTTGACAGTGGTAACAAAAAGCTTTTCATGGGAATTTTGAAGAAAAATATGATCAGGAAATTGCTCCAGTAGCCTTCAGAAATCTCTGTGTACCTCAAAATACATATACTAACAACCTCTTGGAGCCTTATATCTCCAAAAATGTAAGATTCCACACAATTATCAAGACTTTTTTTTGGTTTTCAGTTTCCATAAGTTATTAGTGTTGATTTGGAAAGGTGATAAAAACATAAACTCAAATATAAAATTACTCTCATACAGAAAAAAAAAGGAAGCCGTAGATAACCCTCCATCCCTCCTGAGCACCAAAAAAAATATATGATGTTCCCACTCTCTTCTCAATCAACCTGTTCTAAATGGATTTCCACTTGCCAACAATATTTCTCTGTTTCTATCTTTAATTCCTTCTTTTTAGAACCGCTCATTCTTTTTCTTTATCATACCCTCCCCCCTGAACAGGTTCTACCCCAATATGTCTCATTAATTTTGAATAGTCTCTGTTAGCTCGCACCTTGACAGTTCTGCTCCCAGCATCTCAGTCTGCCATTACTTCAGCTTGTTGCCATGATGCAGGATGGCATTGAAGCTTTTTCTGGTTTCCACCATTATCCTCTGACTCTGGTCTCTCAGCTGGAATTCATTATGCTCCAAGATACAAATGCTTGTCCCTAAGCTCCTCTCACTTAAGGGAGATCTGGCTACACTTCAGAAGTGGCATAACTTTGAAGAAGGGCAAAGCTCCTTTCCAAAATCCATGCTGTTACCTAAGAGAAAGTAGGAGACTGAGAGAATGATTTAGTAACTTAACACAAATCTGAGCAGCACAAAGACACACATGCTCATTATGGAAAAAATATCACCCTCAGTAGACTTGCTTAAAGCAAGCTCTTCGGCATTGAGACTGTTTCTTCTTCTCTGTTTATGAAAGGACTGCACTGTGGGGAGCCAGGCTTCATGGGCACCATGGGACATCACCATGACATAGAAAATCTGCATCTGAAGGAAAGAGCTACTCTCATGTCAGCTGTGTGAGAATCATTGCCCCCAAATTTAGTTTCAGTCATCAAATCAGTCTCCTGCTCCTACTTGTTGATATGTGCTGGAATGAAAAGAGAGCATTTTTGCTTGCTTTTGCAAATGAGATTGGATTAAGAGAAGCAGGTGTATGAGACACTGTAGCTTCCCCTTTTCCACACTTTGGCTGTTCATCTCTTTCAATTCTGATATTTAACTGAGCTAACCTTCAGCCAGTACTTTTTTTTTCCACTTCATTGTTATATGTGGCACACAACTCATTGTTTCTGTGCAAACCACAAAAGAATTGCTTTGCTTCTTCTCTGCCCTGTGCCTTACTCATTTCAATGATGTAGGGTTTTGTCCATGTCCTTTGTGCCAGACTTCCCCAGCTGCTGGCCAACACCTCTCTCTGCAGCTCCCTTCATTTTTTGGCTCTGCCTCCAGAGCCATGGATAGGAAGCTGAGCTCTTTCCAAAGCAACTCAATGAGCTTAGTTCAAGTGTGAAAAAAAAAGCAATTGGCAGCAAAGGCAGACAGGGCAACAGAGGCTTTTAAATGTTATGGTGCTAGAAAGCACCAGGAGTTATAGACAGGAGGAAAATGGAAGAGAGAAAAATATTGGACAGGAGAAAGCAAAACATAAAGGACAATGAAGTGGTCAAGTGACAACTTCAGCAAGCTAGGAACAGTCTATTGTACTAGTCACTAGAAATCTGGTTTGCATTCAGGCAGAAAATACTGCCCAGTGAATGACAAGACACTTGTTTCCCTTGTTCTGCTTTCATTTCTCTCTTTATTCCTTCATTCTTCTCTCTCACTTCTTTTTTCCTTCTAGTTCTTTGAATTACTTCTTTGCACCATAGATTTTTCAGATGGACTTTGAATCAGCAATGGAGAAGTAATCAGAAGAGAGAGCAAAGCACGTGTTTCTCTAGATGTGATGTAACATTTTGTTGTCTTCTCCTAATAAATTGTTTTTTTAATAGCACACAATTGTATGACCCTGGCAATTTCAGGTCATTTCTGTCCATAAGTGCAATTAACAGTTCTCATCATTTTGTCATATTTAATGCTTTTCTTGAAGCCCCATCTCTCATATTCATATCATTAGGTGACAATCTCTTAACTTATATTCTTTGAAAAACAAATGAAGGGTGGGATTAATCTCAGCTAATTTAATCTGAGTAGAATGTAGACACCTACATCTCAGCCAACTCCTTAGGCTGATTTCATACTCAATGAAGAGAATTAGGCAATTTTAAAGCTTGGTTCTTCTGTTCTATTTTAGAAGTGTATTTTAGGATGAGATATGCTGCACCCAAGTGCCTACATCTCCCCACTGACAGAGAGGAAGCTCAGGTTGAATAGCTGAGCTGTAGATGATATTTGCCCAGATAAAATCTTTTTACCTCTGGATCTTCTGGGAAAAAATCAGAATGTCATGTCAAATATAGATAACTTTCTAATTACTCTAACATTATTATGCAAATAAGAATAACCACAAATATTGTATTTAGAACCACATATGCTTCAAGAATTTCAGGCTTTCCTTTCTTTAGTCTATTTGATGAGCAGACTGGTTTTCATCTTTTTGCTATATTTGAGTACCTGAAACTGATATTAAATACTGGTTTAAAAATACCATTTCCTCTTCTCTTCAAACACTTCTTTGTCTCTCACTTCACCCACCTTGCAGCTCTGTCACTGTCTATGGCTTTTTTTTTGTTTTCTGGGATTTACTGTATTGACTTCTGCAAGGGTATGTGGAAGGCAAGAACATACAAGGATATCTGATCAATGGCCTTTTAAAAGGAGAAGGAGATAAGTGAAGGGGAGAGGGTTAACAAGAAAGAAAAACAAGGTAGACAAAGCATAGATAATAAAGACAATGGTAAAGATCAAAAGTCTCCAGGTAATAATTTCTGGACAATTAAGAAGCTCCAGACAAAAGTTTGGAGAGGATCAGCCTCAAGACATTTCTTTGTGAATGCTGCAAGAACTAAGGCGCTACTTCTGAGGTAACAAGAGAGGGAATTTGGACAAGGGTGTGTGGATAACCTTGCCTGAGCTGTGGTGTCACTCCCTGGAGCCAGTGGGGCCTCTGTGCCACCCACTGGAGCGAGGCGGTGTCTCAGACCCGGCCACTTCGGTAGGAACCGTGTGTGTCCCCAAAAACAGCTACCAGCAAGTGAGGCAGGCATGAGTGAGGAGTGGGAGGGACCCCACACTGTCAGCTGGAATGAGACCGGGGGTCATGGTCTGTGTGCCTGCTGCCAGCTGCTGGGCAGGGCACATGTCTGTATCTCCCTCAAACCATGTGTGTGGGGTTCGTGGGGTCCCCAGCAAACCCCCCCACAGGACCAGCCTGTGAGCAGGGACCTGTGGGAAGGGATGAAGGGCAGGGGGGGCAGCTGGACACGTACCAGTACCACAGCGGTACTTGGGACAAGTGAGTCTACAGCTGCTTGTGAACCCAGACTGGTGCATATGTGACCTTTAGAAAACTCCAGAAAATAGCTGAGATTTTTATAATTGGCATTAAAAAAAAGAAAATCCCTACTCTTCTTTTCTTTTTGCCAGAGTTTGAGGTTTTCTTCTCTTGTTTATGCACTATATCTGGCTGCATTTGACACACCTTGTAATACGTATCTCAAATAGAGCTGTGTGCAACTTGGCAGTTTCACTTCCCAGGGGCTCATGCAATTACAGTCTGTCAAACATATATCACTTAGCTAAGCAACAACTAAGGAAAGCAATAATAACCTACAAATTTTTCATGGGAAAGCACTGCAGAAGGAGAGGAACTATTCCAAGTGACAAAAAGGGATTTCAGCTCCAGGAAGAATAATGAGATAAAATTAAAAAGTGTGTTTGTTTTGATTATTTTGGTAAATATCGGGAGAGAAAATCATGTTGACTGGAGAATTATTCACTTTTTTACTCCTCTGAGAGAAATATTAGAAACTCTGTCATTTAGAAAATTCATTGGCAACTGGACGAAGGGGAAAATAAAGAACAAGCCACGAGATAAAAAGTTTGAGGGAGAGCTGGATGCTTTTTAGGGCTCTTTAAAATAATGTTGTTTTGGGGGGGAGGGGGTTGAGAGAAAAGATTGTGAAACTATGTTCTTTGTTGTCTTTGGGTATTCTCTCACTGTTTGTCAGATTCTTCATGGATTAAACACTCTTGTATTTTCTTTTGAGTTGGTGTTTGTAGTACAACTTCACTCTATTTTCTGACTTCTGAGAAAACAAAACCTATACTTGTTTTTCTTTTATTTTTCTTCCTTTTTTCTTTTTTTTTTTTGTAATATTCTGGGTCTATGCTAAGCAGATCACTGTTCAACAGTTCCACTGTGAACAAAAGAGTAAGAAATTACCTTATTTTCATCTCAAAATGAAAATAATAAATTTTCTGCAAAGGGCAAAGGTTCACTGATTCTTGCAGAATCTAATTTGCTAAGCATAGCAAATTAGACCAAGAAAACTGATTATGTGTGAGATTTTTACTTCATTCTGTACTCTGCTATTCCATAAATGGTTGCAGGATAAACCTATTCAATTAAGATAAGGTACTGTATATTGTTCAGAAAATATATTATGCCTTTTGAAAGAAAGTTTCTGGTTTTTCATCTCTTTTTTGAAGTTTTCTTTCTTATGGAAAAAGCCTTTGCTTTCTGTGTTCTTGTTGAGCTCAAAGAAAATTTTATGATCTGAAATAAAAAGCCTGCATTAAAAACATTGCAACATTTAAAATATTATACATTAGTTTACTGACCCCTATCATCAACAGTAAGATATCTGCCATATTTCTAGTGATAGTGTTAAATCTGTGATGTATTATTTTATATCTTTTTATAAAAATATTGTATATAATTCTATATTATTGTACCTTTATATCTGTAATTTCACAATAGCAGTATAAAAATTCAATGTCAAAAGAAACCAAGACCATGTTTAGAAAAGAACATTGTCCTGGAAGGACCAAGCATCCTTGTATTTGATTTTCACACTATCAGTCCCACAGGGGAAATTTGGAGTCCCAGACCAGTTATCAAAATGTCTTAGGAAGTAAAGTGTTTGGGAGTGTCTCCACACCGATGACCCCCAGCCAGGTAATAATTAGTAGTGACTCCATGATTCACAGAAGGCTGATCAATCTCTTTATTAGTATCATTATTAAGAAACCCATTGCTTTTAGGATACACCTGGACCTAATTGGTCCACCAATCTAAACACCAGCATCATTGGCTAATTAAAAAACCACCCTTTGGTAAACAAATCTCCATAACACTTTCCACATGTTCACAACAGGTGCAGCAGGTTAAGATAAGAATTGTTTCTCATTCTGTTCTCTGATCATCTCACAGCCTTTTCCAGGAAATGCCTGGAAACTCGTCTGCTGCCCTCTGTGCCAGAGAGCTGCTGCCACACTTGGGAGTAGTGTCCATTCAGAAATCCACTATGTTAAAAAAAATCTTAAACAGTGAAATGAGGGGGGAAAAAAAAGTTGCATGTTAAACCCTCTTTTGTCCGTAGTCATAAACACCTATTGGTCATAAACCTATGTGGTTACATATATCTGGCATATCTATCTGAAAGTAGAGTTCACTGGGTGTAGAATTCACACTAGAACCCTTTTTCTGTGAAATCTCAAGTCTTAACTCTGGCTAAGAAAAATACATAATGTTATCAGTGTTTTTCATTAAACAGAAAACCAACATGTAAGGGAAGTTTCTCCTCCCCTCCCCTCCTCTCCTCTTTTTGTTTTTTCTTTTCCTCTCCCCCTCCCTCTTGTCTCTCTTGTTTTTAAGAACACAGACCCTGAAAGGGACTTGTTGCAAACTCTTCCTGGGTTCTGGTTCCACATCTGCCTATGTATTCTGCATTGTAAAGACACTGAGAAAACGTACAAAAAAATGTAGAAGCCAAATCCATGTTTTCTGCCTTACATCTGAGAACTGACAGTATTGGGCCACCAGCACCTTGCAACCTGCATCCCCCTCTGCATAGCAGGACAGCTTCAATAAAGATTCCATGTTGCAATCTACAAGCATGTTTCAGTTTCAAGATCTATTGTGTCAGTGATAGACTACCAGTGACTGCAGCTGTAATAACCACCAAGCCAAATTAGGGCTAATGTTCTGAGAGATAAAACTGGTGCAATAACAAGAAAGATTATTTTCTCCTTGCTGATACAACCTTCCATTCCTGGGGAGAGAGAGAAGGAAAAGGTTGCTTTCCTGATCAGGCATCCCAGAAGCAATATATTCTCTGTTACTAGAGGTTAAGATTAGCTTGAAAATTAACAGCAGGAAGCCCCAAGCTCTCAGTCACAAAAGAGACATGGAATTATCCTCCAGGAATAAATTCTTCCTCACAAAAAAAACCGCCATCCTGCATCTATCAATTGACCCAGAAAACTGATGAGCATTCCTTCCTCCTGGTAGACATGACTTGAAGATATTGTACTTAGTTATACATTCATTAATTAGCTTGAGTTACAGAGCATAATGTCATCAGTTGTTTTCAGCTTATTGTTCCCACAAAAGAATGGCTTCACCTACTGACTGGTCATGTCAGAGAGGCTGGGGAGGATGCTTAGGAGATAAAGAACTCTGCTTAGGTGACTTCAGACTCTCAATTCTTGACACGGAATCTGCTGCCATTTCATAAAATCCATCTTTCTCAACTACTGGAGCAACACCAGAAAAATATCTAAAGCACAATTATATTGATGTTACTGGATACCAACTACTCAGCTAAAGAGTGTTGAAATATAGGTTACATACTTTACAGTCAAAAACGTCCCATTGCCACCATAGGATTTTTTTAACTAAGCAGAATCCAGCTCACCCTGTCAGATGTGAACATGAAATAAGCTTTAATCCTGGGCAAGCAAGAGCAAAATGGAAGGTCTGTGATAAGGAATGTGCAGACAGGACCTGAAGCCATGTGCACATGGTCTGCACTGCTTTCTTTTTCCAAAGGCTCCACACACATCAAAATGCCTGAGGCACTACAGTGTGGGCAGGCCCACCAGAGGCAAAGTCAGGGCACAGGTATAAATAAATGCTATGGCATCACTGCCAGAAAAAACAATTGGTTAGGTAATTTGGCTTACCAATTAGTGTAGGCAACCCACAGATGTACAGTTTGTAATAAGTTATTTAAGCCCTCTGCATATAAAAATGACTTAATAGAAACACATGGAATCTGAATAATTTTTAAGCAGGTGAAGTAAGCTATTTTCCATGTTGCACAAACATAATAAGGTCATTTAAGAAACAATTATAAGGCACCACAGGGTGAATAAAATATAAAACTAGAATGACTGATGGCCAATATAACCTATCTTAGTTTCCATAATTGCCTATGTGTTCTACAAAGTTAAGTAAAGGGACACATGCAATTTAGTTGCTACTGTATGATTAGCTATTATCAAGGAAATAGGATGATTCCAGAGCAGGCACTCAGCTCAAGGAATATATAATTAAGCAATGTTTTCTTCATACTGCTGGTAGGGGATTTTTTAAATTGTATAACTTTTTTTAAATTTATATCTTGAGAAAAGTTCTCATTCACTGTTAAATGTCCATCAGCCTTCCAGAATTCATCACTGAGTACCAACAGTAGCTGTCAGTCAGACAATTGTCTACCAGATAATTCAACCTACCCTGCTATCTTCTCCAGGGGAGTGAAATAGCCACATAACAGGAGCTTAAATGGTGGTTTTATCCAGAAGATTATTCTGTTTGTGAAGCAGCCGATTTTGAAAGGTTAAAAGTCCTTTACATGCTTTACATTCCATCAACAAAACAATGCACTGATAAAAGTAAAGTTAAAGTAGTCTCTCTAATTATAATCAAATAGCACATGATATATTTTACAAAACCTTCAAAGCCTGCTAACTTATTCAAACTTTTCTGGCTCTTAGGTATTTATAGACTACATAGATTTGCTTCTTATAAAAAGTAGATTACGCCTTATCAGCTGTTTGGAAAAAAAATCTTGATTTTGCTGTCTATCAAAGCTTGACATTAGACAGACAAAACATTTTTATATATCACTTTGGACTTTAATATTGATCTTATTTAGGCTGGTTAATATAACTTTTAATTAAGGCTTTTACTTAGAGAATGATAGCCATTTCTCTAATTAGTTACAGTTCTCAGATTTGATGCAATCAAACCACAAACTTTTGTGATGTAGAAAACAACAGCACACATAATGTAAATGGACTCTTATATAGAAGTATTATGACCTTGAGATTTAAATACCTAAATAAAAATCATGACTCCATGCAAAACTCCAAAGTTGGAATGTAGCTGTCTTTTGATACATTAAAACTGGATGACTTTTTTTAAATTATTCAGAAATGTAGAACTTGGCAAGAGAATGCTTATTAAAATCCCCTTACATAGGTATTTCTCATTAGCTTTGAAAAGATGCTATAGCAAACACTCCTCTAAGCTTAGCACCTTCCTGCAAAAAAAAAAAAAAAAAAAAAAAAGAACATATATTTTCTACTGAATGGACTGTGGTAAACAGCAATTCTAACCAAAGTCATAATTTACTGTACAACTAACTGTACAGTCCTTCTTAGCACTGCCTTATAATCACAGAATCAGAGAGCACACTGAGCTGGAAGGGCCCCATCAGGACAACCAAGTCCAAATCCTGGCCCTGTGTAGGACACCAAGAGTGACACTGTGTGGTTGAGAGCATTGTCCAAACAATTAACACCACTGACTTCTACAATATCCCTGTAAGTAACTATAAGTTTTCCCACTGAAGAAATGAGGAATGGAAAATAAATCTTTTATCATGGATCCCACTAAAAATCAAAGGCAAGATATCCATGCAAAGCATCTGTGTCCCAGTCAAGACAAAATTACTAACCCAGAATATTTGGCATAGTACAAGAAGAAAGTCGACAGGTCATGATTTTTCACATTCTAGTTAAAGACACTGTTGTGATTAATTCTTGAATACTAATAACCCAAAAGAAAAAGCTTTTTTCTGTCAGAAGCTGCTTGCAGGTCCAGAAACAAGGTTTTTCTGTCTCTGCTGATGGAAAATGAGATATTTTAGCCCATTTGGAAGTTTGGGTCATGGTCTGAAGGCCAGGCAAGAAGAACTCATGAAGCCATCAATTTTATTTCTTGCAACATCAATCCTAAAGAATTCTTGAAAGGCAAATTAGAACCTAAATAGATAGCATTGATTTGGGTGAGCTTTCCTTGAGAATTTTGAAATCTAGTGGACACAGCTCTAGAAATCTCTTCTCAAATATGTTTATCTCCCAATACAATCCAGACAATGAGTCTGCCAGTCTGAGAAGCAACTATGCCCCACAGCAGCCTCAGGATAATTCATCTGCCACTACTTGAGCTTATTTTCCACACCTGAAATCATCTATTCCTCCAGAATGAAATTTGTCTCTTAATATTAAAACTATCTTTCCTCAAAGACTTCAGACGAAATAAGAATGGAATTTTCCCTTTGTGTCCAGTTTTACTATTTAAGTTTTTAATAATTTAAAGTTTTACTCTCCTGAATAACTGAAATCATCTGCTGCCTCTGATCTAAACTGCTCTTGGGGGCAGGAATTGCCTAAGAATTATCTTCAAAACCAGACACTCAGACCAAATGCAAAGCAAAATTGTAAGCACAGCCTGCTCATACCTTCCAAATCATGGAAGTGTGCCAGGTAAGTCTGTATGCTGCTAGGCACACTGCTTGCACTCAAGTCTGCATTTCAGGTTTGTGGATGGCAGTCAAGCAGGATGCAGAGCACATTGCATTCAAGACCTCTTCAGGGGCAACTAGGTCTCATCCCACATAAAGATAAGGCACTATGGAAATATAAAATAATGGAGAGATGATAAAACATTTTTAGGCAAAAAAATCTATCCAGTCTCACATCATATACTTGTACTTCACACCAACTTTATAGCAATGGCTGAGCTGTGCTGTTCAAGGGAAAGAATACTAAATATAATAAATCCTGATGCTTTAATAAATGGTGCTAACTTAATGTTGAGCAGCTAAACATGTTGGTCATAGCTGAATCCCTCTTGTAAGACAGATGTAGATTAATACATTTTCAAACAAAATAATAGTTTTTGAGATTCTTTAAGTATCTAGAGAAGGGCTTTGACTCCACTCTTGCAGTCCCTAAGCAGCAGGAGGAAAAAACTTCTGCTACATTAACTGTTTACTGTGAACACACGCAACATTTTCCTGCCTCTTAGGAAGTGTTTTCTAGCTCAGGAGTAAAAGTCCTTCAGAAATAAAATGTCTCTATTCACTAGTTTTCTTGTAAAGCCTAGTATATTCAGACTGAGACCTCTGGCTGTAACCACTGCAGACACAATGCAGATGAGAAATATCTGCAAATTATTTCTGACTCTAAAGAATTCAGTCTGTGGTGTGCAAGAATCCAGACTTTAATTACATAGCCTTAAAAATTATTTCTTTGCTTGATGCAATGTTCTGAGGGATCTTATCTCTTATTGAGCATTGACAGTGACAGCCTTGGAGAATATCTCTCTTATTCAGCACACTGATGTTTAGGCAGTACAACTGTCTGGAAAGTGTAACATAACTTTGGATAATAAGACCCTGTGAGGAAGCAGAACTCAACCTATAGAATTAGGATTGTTCACTGAAGCAAACAAATCTGGAGATTGGTAGTCTCAAGGTTCCATGCATATTCTATAGTTTGTAAATCACTTCTCACTCTATTTCTGACAGAAAAGCCAAATGGTTCATCTTCAGAAGTCTCTTTCCACTGCATTAGAGTTACCAATTCGAGCACCAGAATAACCTTACTTTCTGCCTTGGGACCCTGTCAGTCCCAAAGGCAAAAGAAAAATGAAATAAAATGTCTTTTGGAAAAAAGAAAAATCCATTCACAAAATCAGCATGGAACTAATTCTGAACAATGAAAAACCCCCATGAAGTTAAGGCCTGATAGCAGACAAGGCCATTTGAGTTCTGAGCAAAAATACATACCAGCATATTTATTTTGCTCTCTCTAGGAAGAGAAGTGGTTATATTCAGTAACTAACTTCCAGTAATGCACAGGTGCCCATCATCACTGTATGATCACTAGTCTGTCTGACAATTAGCCAATACACTGATTTTTATCACTCGCACAACAGGGTCATATTTTCTTTTCCTGCAGAAGCTCTCTTTAAATAGCACCTTTTAGAGACAGCTGAAGTTCATCAGTTGATGACAGGAACTAGACAGTGCCATCTGCCTTAGCAGCAGTTCAGGTAATAGCAAAGAAAAGCTAATTGCCAAACATGAAATGTGCAGGAGTGGATTTTTTTTACAACTTCCCATCAAAATTTGATCTATATGGCACTGTGTGATTCTCTGAAGAAGCACTTTGAGTCAGCTCTGAAAGAGCTTTGCTACCAGTGTAAGTATCCTGTGTTGAATATGATGTTATCACAGTTTTGTTGCTTTTGGTATCTGAAGTAGTTGAAGATCTTTGCCTAACAACCCAAAGCACTTAAATGTGATCTGCACACCAACATAATAGCTGTACTTAAGGGGTGTGTACATTTTTCCTCCTTTCCTGAGCTAACAAAGCTTATCTCCACGATACTATTAAGGGAGAAGCATTACTGAAGTTCACTAAGGGTGTTGCATATGCAGGTCTCATCTATCCCACGTTGCATTGACGGTGCTCAAACCAGAGCAGCAGGAAAAGTGGCTCTGCAAAGCAGTTGCATGGAGAAACTCAGCAGCAGACACTAGGGGTGACTGCTGACTCTGGGGCCACGAAGGCTGAGATGGGTAACTCAGAGGTGGGCACACAGCAACAGGAAGATCTCATGACAGAAGGAAGCTTCAGATGGCCTCACAGATATGGGACAAAACACTTTCTCCACAGGGCAAGGCTGACAGCTCAGGCCTGCATTTCCCCTCCTGAGGTCATTTTGAAAGTTCATGGAAGGGAGAGGTAGAAACACACAAACTGTGATGATGACAGCAGTACTGCTTCTGTTTTTCATTTGGTTTAAAAGGGATGAACAGATCTGCAGTCAGGGACAGTATCTCAAGTCTACCTTAGCCCAGATGGATTTTCTCAGTTCTAAGCAACAGATTCAAGCTCTTCTCTCCCAGTGTTTCCTTTAACAGAGATACCTATTTATTTTCACACAGTGGCCTGGGTTCAGCAGAAAAAGTTTCTTAGCACCAAGTAGTTTGCAGCAAAAAAATGGGAATCACAGGGTTTGTGTTCCAAAAGGGAAATGATCCATGGACCTGGACCCACTCCCCAAGTAATCATCTACTCCATCACACAAGCCAGTATATCAGGAAGAGAGCAGCACTGTTCCAAAGGGGCTAAAATCAAGCTCCTGGCACTCTGGGCAACTGCTCTAAGAAGCAGCTGGAGCCTCTGGAGCTGCAGCCATTGTTGCCAGCCTTGCAGCTGTGGCCACCGTGCCCCCAGAGAGCGCTCCAAATGCACAAATGTTCCCGCCCTTAGAAGAATTTTAGCTCTCAGTATCATGGAAAAATAGGAGCCTGGGTGTCTGCTGCAGGCCTGTGAATGCTGTCCAGGCAGCTGACTGCCCAACTCTGAGAAAGAAGACAGATAAAACCAGAAATTTCCTTAAGATTACCTCCAAGTGAAGGCAGGTTTTCAAAACTACTGCCTGTTTCTTAGAGGGTATCAGTACTATAGTAAAAATTTGGCATACACCTCTCTAAAATATCTTCTAATCAAGCTCCAGTAGGTACACATACTACCTGCTATTCCAGTAGGTACTTATACTACTACACTACAAGAGAAACTATGTCGTATTTACAACATTCTTTTGCTGGCAAGTACACAAAATTTCTTGGACTCTTGCACTGATTAGAACATAATTTCTATATTTGGGATCATTAGAAAAATTAAAACAATGTCTCCTGTAAAATTAAACACAAGCTGTATGGGGAATCTGTACAGCCCTATTCTCACTTTAGAATCTGGCAGTAACACCCAGCCCTTTGGGCCAGTATCTCTGTAATCTAGATGTATTATCATTATTTCTGAAGTGTCTATGACAGTGGTATCAATGCACTGAAGTTTGCCAAGAATCTCAACTCCCAAAGCAATGTCTTTCAAAAACTATTCAAAAAATCACCTTTTCTACTATTTTCTAAACTGTAGTATACACTTTTAAAGGTCACATTCTGAAAGTTTTCACGGAACAGACTGCACACATTTCATCTTATGTCCAGACACATTTAAACTAATAAACAACTTGAGAATTTTTAAGAACAATCATGTCTCGCTCTGCTTCTGAGTCACCAGGGATGAGAACATCCAGTTTTATGCCCAGAAGTTTTAAGTTTAGCATCAGGAAAATCTTTGCTCCATTACAAAACTCAAAATAAAAATCTGTCCTTTTCCACAATACAGCATGCCTATCTTTTTATTGAACTTCTTAATCTCTTGAAAATTCTCCTTATTTTTTTCAGACTATGTGCAGACTGTCTTTGACAGGATTACAGGGACCATGTCTAAATTATGCTTCTCTATGAAGCAGTCTTGGACTGCCACAGTCTCTCTGATCCAAATTCCCATGAGCCAGAATTGTTGGATTTGGCAAGTCTGCAGTTACACATGGCCTCCAGCTGTTCTATGATAGGTTAGGAAATAAACTGGCCTTCATCCAGCTCAAGGGGTTTATGTCAAAAGCTGTGCAATAAGAATTATATGTGTGCAAATGTAAACATTCACATTTTATTCCCATTTTTTTCAACAGTCCACAGGTAATTATTATATTACTAATAATATAGGAAAATGGCCTTTTCTTCTTGAAAAAGAAAAGGATATATTTAATTCAAGCTGAGAACTATATGAAGCCTTCAGTATTAAACACAGCCTTCTAACAAGCATATATAAAAATTACAGCTATTCCACAGTTTAAGAAACATATGCATAGTTCTCTTACAGAAACAGTGGTTCAGGAAAGTCTGAACATTCATTAACAAAGGTATAAGCACCTACATTTTTGTTCCAAAGAGTAGTAGTGGAATAATGGCATCTCTCAATTTTGTTAAAAGAAATTAAAGTGAGTTCAGTTACACTTTAGTGACAGAATATTTGGTCAATCATTAAAAAAAAAAAAATCCTTTTAAACATTTTTAAATTAAATAGAAGTTCATAAGCAGCAGAGAGATGAAAGTCCATCCATTATCCACCAATCCTTGCCACCAAAAGGCGCTATAAATAGCACCTAATAAATGGCCAAGAACAGTGTCCTCTGGATTGGGTTTCTGAGGCAGAAAACCAGAGCTGAAGCAGCAGTTCAGTTAGATACAGAAATCATCTGAACAGGACTCACAAGACTAAATGCAGACCAATCTGACATTTAAACAGTATGTATGGCATCAGTTCTTCTGGGAAATTATAATGTGGAATGGTAATGAGTATCGAAGAGATGACTAATCAGACTAAACAGTCTAAAAAAGGCAAGTTAGTAATTGCACTAGCACTTTTTGCTGGCAAATCACTGAAAAAATCTAAGCAGGTTTTGCCATAATTTTGCTAGAATCATGACTGAAATTTCTTAGCTACTCAGCAGGCACCAAGAGAATGACATGCAATGAAGGAATTGCACTTCACAAACTTTTGACAAATAACAATATTTTGAGGTTAGTATGTGCTTTGAGTATAACTGTCTACATTTCAGTAAGATTAAATTTTTATTAAAAGAATATTTTCTTTTTCTTCTCTTACTGTGAAAATTTGTATACTCTACTGTTGTGAAACAGGTTTTATCAGAGAAAAAATAAAAAAGATTAAGGAAAAATGATGATAATAATTTACATTTCCGATAACAAAAGATGCATTTTGAAAAGTATTTGTATCACAACTGTCACTACACAGGCCAGTTGAGATTATGCTAAGCTTTCTGTTGGCAAATGGTGAGATATAAACCTGATCTAAGAGTTTGCAGAATAAGTGACAGGTATCAGGGACTACAGTAAGTCTGTAAGTGGCAGTTACTAAGTGGCTTTCTACTAGAGACAGAACTACTGCTGCTGACTTCATGTAGAGAGTACTACAGGGGACTCGAATTATATGGTGCTGGCTAGAACAGCCTTAAAATGGATTCCAGGATTCTCAGACAGAGAGGATGAGATAGTTAAGAGATAGAGAGAGTACAAAGCAAAAAGGACTAAATAGAGGAGGCACATTTACCCAACTGGGAGATGTGGATATGCACCCCAAACCCTCTATTCTCACTCTGACATATCTGGCTACCCTGGGTACCTCTGCCACTGCCCACTGCTTGCAAGGCAGGGGAAGCAGGAGATTGGGATGTTGCCCAGTGCCACAGTGCACACCCACAGCTCAGTTCCAAAGTAACCTTGCTCAGGGACTTGCTCAGCACCAGAGGAGGAGACACAAGGATTCCTAGCTCCTGGCCAAATGACTGCACAGATGTATATTGTGAAAGCTGACTGAGAAAATGAATATGCAGTTTAGGAGCATCACAAAAGTACATGGAAGAAAAGGATCCCCTACAACACTCAGTGTGTTACTAAATGCCCAAGCAGGCTCTGGCTGTACTTCCCAAGGAATCGTATGCTATTCCCCACCTGCTCCAGTAGATTTACCTTCTCACCAATAATAAAGAATTTGCTTTCCCCAAAAGCCCAGGCAGACTAGAAGTAAAACATCTTTGTGTGTACTCAAAGATAAAGCAAGCACTTGTAGCTTTCACTGATTAGCAATTACAAGATTAGCCCTGGGAGGAAAAATTCTCTAAGATTTATAACTGGAAAGCACTTTTATAGGCCTTTGTGGACCATCTGGTAGAATTTAACAGAAAAGTCTGCTTACCTCATAGAATTCTTTGCTGGCATTTTCCATTACATCTAGGGCTTTTTCTGTCAGGAGTCTCTCCATACATTTTGCTGACACTAAGATTCCCTGGATGAAAGAATGAGCTCTGCACTCATTATAATGGACAACTTCTCTCCAGTCTTTCATTCTATCATTGTAAATGAAGTGACACTAAAAAAGGACATTTTGGGCTGTTTCCTGGCAGGACATTATGCAATTCTGTTCCTTCTTTAACCTATAGGGCAATATGCACCACACATCAAATATGCCCCATAGCTCCTCTGCTCTCCTCTTTAGCATTCTTAAAAAAAAAAAAAAAAAAGAAAATGCAAAGGCATGGTTCTGACATTACTTGTGTCCACAAAATAGCAGGCTATTGTTGCAAGAAACTCTGCTCTTTCCTTTAATTCAGACTAAAGTCTTTCCTTTCTTCTCCCTGCATGTGACCAGTTTCTCACAGGAGACCTAGTCTGGCACAGCAGCATCATGAAAAAGGCATCAGGATAGATTCTCCATGATGTAAATTAGAGTGTTCCAGTCCAATCACATCCCCATCAAGGTCCTCAAATGAAACCTCCCACTGAGATACAAGCGACTGCGTTTCCATCTGTGTGTCTCTTGCTGTCAGTGGCTATTGTTTAAGTAAACACTGGTTTGTATTATTTTCTTTTTTTTTATTTTATTCAATACATGTTGAGGCCTGGTTAAAAGGAAACAAAAATTGCTGTATTAAAAGACTAGTATTTTCAGCATCTTGTGATGTAAATTGCTAATTTAAAACCCAAAATATTGTTAAAGTGTCTTTATTTAATAGCAGACGATTGCAAGCTGTAATTTGCAAGCTGTAGTTGCAGATGGCAATGTTTTTCCCTCTTTTCAGCAGTACAGTAAAGTATTTACTGCAGTGATCTGCAGACAATGACATACCAACTGCAAAAGAAATGCTCTGGAGTAATACAAGCTATCAGGATTCCCATGAGGTCCAGCATGCAAGGTACCTGCAACTAAAGCATGACATTTAAATACCAATTAAAATATTAAAATCTCTTACACGTTCTCAAACAACAACTCTTTGCAATAGACAATTTTATGACGTTCAATTGCCATTGTATGTTTCTAACACAAAACAACAACTCTTGTTTCCTTTCCTGATCTTTAATCCCTTTAGACTGAACACGCTTATTTTCCAATGCAGACCTAGAGGCCCGAGTCTGGATTTGAAACTGACAGCCACCATCTGGACCACATGAGCAGAAAGGGTGATATGTGATCTGGCACATGTCTAGCACACTGTTCCACGTTTTGTACACCAGGACATGCCAAAATACCACAAATGTATTAAACAAAAGCTTTGCCTTTTATTTCATTTTGTTAAGTAACTCACAGATGTTTATTTTACAAGAGAAAAATTATTTAACATCATCTATTTAATAGCATTGTATGAAACATTTAAATACTGCATTCTGTAGTGCCATCTAGGGGATTTAAAGCCTGGAATAAAGTGCTCATCGGATAGAAAAACAATAAACACTAAAAAATCAGCTATGACTGCCAAGGTAATTTCTTATGTATATCTAGTGGTTTGGATTACTTTTTCCTGCAACAACAGGAATATTTGAATAAGGTCCATGTACAGTGTCACATCTGTAGAATCCATAAATAGGAGAAGATGTATTGTTCTATACTTCTCCTTTATCGACAAATAATTTACAAAAGCAATCTTTAAAAAATATCCAAGCTAAAATCAATTCCATGCTCTGAAATAGGATTTGGAAAAAATTTCTAGCCTTAGTTCAGTTACCAGGAAGTAGATGGGAATTTTTTTTGCACTCCAGATATTTATAAAAATATCAGACATGTTATTGTATATAATTACAGGAAACTGAAATAAAACAGGAGAGCTACTGGCATTTTCTTCGATCCTCATCTTCATTCAGATTATTACTATTTTTCTAAAGTTTTCTGAACCAGATGGCATTTACATAGTAATTTCCAATGCATCACTGAAGATATTGTTAGAAATTATTAATTTTGTAACATATTGATAGCTAGAATGACCTGTAGGCTCTTCAAACACATTTGCTTTTTTTTTCTTTTTACAGAAACCAACTATAACAAGTTCACACATTGTATAAATGATCACTTGAAAGGGAAATGCAGAGCAAAAATCAGACTATGTAAACCAGAGAACTACAAGCCTTCCTTCGCTCAGATGACAGCCATGGTCCATTAGTTCATGCCAACACATAAAAAGAGATAACTCTGGATCATCAACAGTCATCAGCTGCCAGAACATCATTGAAATCAGTGAATAACTTACACAGGCAGAGAACCTACCTACACACTTACATGATCATGCATTTTTTCATGGTCCCAGTTACAGATCAGTTTCCAGCCAGCAGGATGAGAGACAGGATCATGTACTTGACTTCTGAATTTTCAAACCTCCCATTTTTACATTCTACCTGCAAAACATATACACTGAACATTTGCAGTTATGTGCTGAAAGCTATTTGTTCATAAAGGTAAGATTTGAAAAGCACCTAATAAGTGTCTTAAAAACACATATAACACAGCTTTTGACACAGCTTTTATTTGGAGCTATTTTAGGCAGTATCCAGACTTTGATCCTGAAAGAAGCTTCCATATTCAGCTGGCTGCCCCCAGTTCCCTGCTCCTCTGACTGCAAACTGCCACTTAGATGCATTATCCTTTACACCCTCCAGTCCCACACTCTACATCATAAGGTAATATATTCCTCCCTTCTCACCCACCCAGCCCATGTTCTTGTATCTTCTTCCCCACATTTTTATCACATTGCACCAACCCAGTGCTGCACTCTGAGCCTGCCAAGGCCTCTACCCTGTGCTCCCACTTGGAAGGACAGAGCACAGCAGTGGCTCAGGCACCTGAGAGTAAGTAAAGGAGCAGGCAGGAGACACAGACTGTTAGTGTGTATATTCTGATCAGTAGTAATTGTAGTTCACTGAGCTCTTGCCCAATGCATACCAACAGGTATATCACCAATTAATAAAAGGAGAGTCAGAAGCTCTGAATGTGTATTCCTATGGGAGGTCATGCTACTATCTCTAATTAGCCCACAATACTTTAAAAGGGCTTTTTAAGGGATGATGCAGTATCTGAAAATATGATTCTACTAAGTGATGTTAGATTTGCTGCCACCTTCCCCAGCAGCTCCAGCCCAGGTTCCTCTTGCCCAGCTGCTGGAGCCCAGCCCAGTGCCTGGGGACCCCTGGTCTCTGCCCAGCCTGAGGGACATGGTTGCTGCTTTCCTGACTGCAGCTTCTACTAGTAGTAAAGCTGCACATGTCCCAGACACACACAGACATAGAGGACACTGACACAGCTGGTCACACAAGCTGCCTGACACAGATGAGGTGCTGCCTCAGAAGTCATAAAACACAAGCCAGCCAGCCAACTGCCCTCCTTGCCTTCAGCTGGTAGAGACAGGAGGTCACCAGCGCAGGCAGACACATGGCAATCTCTAGATCCACAAGCATACACATATCCTCCATTCCCTTGGTCCCCTACTTGCCAGCTACTCCAGCTTGATGCTCACTACCCAACACACAGGCTCACACATTCATCCCTCATGCACTTCACATTTTCAAGTCTCCCTGGAGACTTGAACAGCACCAGCACAGACCTTCTGCCCACCTAATGCCCCAGCCCAGACTCAAGGTCCCCTCCTCACTGTCTGGACCACCTTGATGTTTGCTAACAAAACCCCCACTCCTCACACACACCTGGCTGGAGAAGATCAAGCAGCAGCTGGCACCTGGCATACAGGCTGTGATCCCAGCCTGGATGTGACCCTGCATGTGATCCCAGCCTGGATGTGATCCTGCATGTGATCCCAGCCTGGATGTGATCCTGCATGTGATCCCAGCCTGTATGTGATTCTGTATGTGATCCCAGGCACTTCAGCTGCCAGTGCTGAGCCCCTCACTGTCCTCTCTCACACCACTGCTTCCTTCTCCTGGTAGCTGGGAACACACAGTGTTCCTGCCCAAGTGGCTGGAAGCTAAAGACCCAAACTCATTCCAGCAGATGGCACAGAGGCCTCACTGGCTCCAGCAGCTGCCAGCACAGGCACCCTCGGCCCTGACTCCAGCAGCTGGCACAGAACCCAGTGACACACATACAGATCTCACCAGTGACTGGCACTTAGTCCTTGCAACACACACACAGACACAGAGCTAAGAAAAGATTTAATAAGGCATAAGTTAGGACATACTACAGACATCAGGCAGAGGGCTTGGTCAGGCAATGTACAGACCTGCATTATTTTACAAGTGACCAATCTCTTTCCTCCACAGGGTTTGTACTTACCTATTCATCCTTGACAAGCTCCTGATCCAGATTTCCTCTGGTTAACAATTTTATCTGCTACAAAATCCAGGTTGATTATCCTGGAAATGGCATCTGTGACTCCTTGATAGCCCACAATGAGTGTGAGTGTTGTCATTGTCTCCATGTTTGCTTTATCAGGTCTGTGTCTTGGTTTGGTTTCTGGCTTCCTCCTTTCTCCCTTGGATTCCCAAGTGACAAGGTCCCTGATCAGACCCCTACATTACCTCCCTGGAATAAACACACTGACACTTTCACAGGTCCCCATCAATTAGTGTGATTGTTCTGCTTTGGTTCCCATCACTGCCTCCCTCATGGTTTGTTCGTCAGCTTTGTGTCCTATGCTTTTGTTTATGGCTTCCTCCTTTTCCAGTTATCCCCTGGCCTTGGAAAGGTCCTTGACCAGATAGCGTTAAAGCATCTGACCCTCTCCTGCACACAGCCTTGTACACACCCTTCCATCCTGTGAAAAGCCATACCAGACACTCTGCCTTCCCCAGGCTGGCTGATGCTGCTGACCCACTTGCCTATTTCTTCCCCCTTTCTTTGTGGGAGAATTTATTGTTTTCTTTATACCAGTGGTGACCATAAATGGAACAGTGCTAATGGAAAAAGTATCTTTTTTTTTTTCAATGAGCACAGAACTACAGAGAATATAGCATAAAAACAGAAAAACAGTCAATATATTTGACATTTTCCAGGCTACAGGACTTAACTGGCTTGAAAAATTTGAATGAAATAAAGTTTGAAGCAGTGTTGATATAGAAAAGGATGCAAAATACAGGCTTTACAACAGCAATTATTTTTGAGGATAACAATCTGTTCACATAAAACACCATCTATATTTAAAATAAGAAGTCACAGGAGATCAGGGGAATTACAAAGCAATGAGACTTACTGTGGTTTCAGAGAAAGTAATTAAGAGCCTAATTAAGGACAAAACCATATAAAAACAAAAGTAAAGCTTGATGGGAGGAAAAACAGCAGAGCTTCCGCAAGAGCAAAGCACTTTTTCCAACCCTGATATATTTCCTTGAGGCAATGAACATTCAAACAAGATTTTGTGGGCCAAACTCAGAGAGGAACTTGAAAAAGGCAACTAATCCATGGAAAGGACAAATTTTACTTCACAGTAGTATAAGGTAATGTACCCAAGCAGTAAGCTGACAGCCTGGAAAATTAAATCTTACTTCACCATAACCAGATTGTGCACCCAGTATCTGATAACCATAATAATAAAGTAGAAGCTTAAGGCAATTCTAATTGACTTGCTATACTTTGCAGGACAAAACTGAAATTTAAGGTATCTACAGCAGTATGCAACTGCTATAATATCCCTGTATGGACACTCATGAATTATACAATAAGGGTTTTTTTGCTATATAGAAGATATAGGGGTAGAGGGCAGAAGAACAACTGGATGCATTCCTGAGTCACCAGCAAGGCTTTGTTTTCTTTCTTCAAAGTGTACTAGGAGACAGACATGGTGACCTGTAAAGGAGAGATTTGAACTAGGGGCCCACATCCAGAGGCCAGCTAGAAAGCAGTATATATATGGGAAAGTCTGCCTAGGAAAGGGTTGCAAATGCACAATCCTACTTCATGTGCTTCTATACTAATGCTCACAGCTGGGACAGGAAACAAAACACAGAGCCAAAGTTACCTTAGTAGAGATGCTATACAAGCACAAGAACAATAACACAAGATGCAGCCAAAAATAACACAAGCTGCAGCTTGGGAGGTCCAGGCTGGCATTCCACAGCAATCTCCACTGGGAGAGGAGTGCAGCACTCAGGAGTCTGTAGATTCACTGGGCTGCACACTGGACTAGAGGGCTTCCAGGCTTTCCTTTTAAACAATTCTTCTGTGATTCTCTGACATATTTAATGAGTTCCATCTGCTAATTTGAATTTAGTCTATGGGACAGGACTAGTGATCCTCTGAAGACAAACACCCCAAAACTAAAAATGTAAATGTCAGCTTCTCAGCATCATTTTGCTCTACAAATCTGCTCCTACTGTGTTGCACTACTTTCTAAAATAGACATATCCAAAGAAGGCAATTTTAATACCTGTAGGAATTAAAGGCTACTGATACAAACCCAGTATGATTTTCAAGAATTTCAATACCCATTTATATATCTTCTAATACAAAGCTGAATGCTTCTAAAAAATCCCCTTTGGCATCTATCTGAATCTTCAGGCACCTTTTAAAATTTAGACCTAAATTTTCTAAGCTCCTTTGGAAAATCCCAGCCTTTATCCTTTTAGGAATGAAAAGAATGAACTGCACAATTTGAAGTTAAGGAAAAGTAATAGCTCATGCACATAGTATCAGCAAATTAACTACAAATATGTGCTTAACATTTTCAAGAAAAAAGCCCTGCAAAAGATAGGACACATCAGAAAGCTTATAGAGCAAGATAACCATTATTTTCAATATATTCTTCTAACCTGATTCTGAAGTCTCATTTTAAATTATTTAATGGTTTTGATCAGGCCACAGTGTTTTTTCATCATTCGTTTCGCTGACTAACATAAGAAACATAATTATCCGTCAGTTTTATAAAGTTTGCATTTCATCACAGTTTTAATATTATAGAATTAATCATGCAGGAAATTCAAGTGCAGAGACTAGAATGGATCAAATTAAATAAATGATAAAAGTAGGAAAAAACTCCAAAGGTATTTTTTAAACAAAACGGCAAGCTAGCAAGACTACTTGTTTAATATGGTTTAACCCCAGCCTGCAACTCAGTACCACACAGCCATTCACTCAGTCCCCTTCAGTGCAACGGGAGAGAGGATCAGAAGACCAGAAGTGACAAGAATTCCTGGATTGAGATAAAGACAGTTTACCTGCTCACACAAGAAAAGCAAAACAAGGAATTCATTCACTCCTTCCCATGGGCAGGCAGGTGTTCAGCTGTCTCTGGGAAATCAGGAAAAATTACCTCAGGTAATGGTGACTTGGGAAGACAAATGACATTACTCCAAACATCCCCCTTTTCCTTCTTCTTCCTCTCAGCAGCTTATCCTGAGCATGATGCCACAGGGAATAGCCCTTGGGCCAGTTTGGATCAGCTGTCCCAGCTGTGTCCCCTCCCAATTTGTTGTGTACTCCCAGTCTCCCCACTGATGGGGTGGAGTGAGAAGCAGAGAAGGCCTTGACCCTGAGCAAACATGGCACAGCAATGGCTAAAGCAACATTCTGTTATCAATAATGTTTTCAGCAGAAATCCCAAACATAGCCCCACACTAGCTACTTTGAATAAAATTAATTCTACCCCAACTAAAACAAGCACACTCATAAAAGCTATTACCAGCTGTGAACGACTTCTTTTTTCTACCAAACAGAATAAAACTTTTTCTACAATGTTCATAAAGCTGTGAGCAAAACCACAATAATAACACTTTAGAGATCTATTGTATCTTTTGTCAAGTATCTATGAAAATCTTCCTAACCACTCAACTGCACTAGCTAAGCAACTCCTCTATGAGGCATTTGTCAAACAGAAGTGGGTAAACTGAGGCAACAAGAATTTTCATGGCAGGGGCTGAAATGGATAATAAGTGTCCTGCTACCCACTGCTGTGCTTTTATTTCAAATCATTCTTTTGCTAACTCATTTAGGAGAAGTTAATCCCCACGTCATCTATTTATTTGAGCAGCACCCAAAGTCTGGCAATATTCTCTGGGGAGAAAAACCACTGATTGTACATGACTTTGGATCATCCAGTCTCAGACTTTTCTAGGACAAGAAGGACCATGACAGATTTGTGTAGCACACTACACTACTTCATAAACTAACAGCAGAAGCAGAGAGCTGACACGTGTAAGGAGCAAGAAGCATTTGTAATTATGCTGTCAGGGTACAAAAAAGCAAGTTCCCCGCTCAACTTATGCTATAGATAACCTTCCTCATGCAATATTCACAGCAGACTTCTACCACATTATTAGCAATCTCTTAGCATCAGAAATAATGCTGGTGACACTTGTCATCTAATCCTTTCATTACAAGTTAGAGTAGGATCAGCAGTTGATCAGCACTAGGAAGAGCTGTATTTCTCTGAAGTTATCTCCATAGAAATGGCTGATTTAATCCTAACCCTCAGTTTATCAGTTCATAACTTTGTCCTTTGCAAAAAGAAGCTACTTGTAGAGAATGATACATGATAGTCTCTATTAATATTTTCATCTTTTGACACATTGCATATCCCCTCTGGAATGAAACAATTAGAAGCACAATAGCAAAATTGCTGCAGCAGCCAAAAATCTCTGAATGCTGAATTCGGAGTCCTGTATAGAGCAGCTAGCTGGGGACTTCTGAGTCTTGGCTTTTCCCCCCGTGGAGCAAGTCAGCCACTTGGATAGGTGAAGCAGTGATTGTTACAGCAGGTCAAGAGAGTACAGAAATCATCAGTGAATTAAAGATCTGGAAGCATGGAAAGTGATACGTAGAACACCTATTTGCTGAGTTCAGCAGCACTTAAATTAAACATTGCTTATGTGACTTTTCTTTCACAGGAAGCATAGTATTTCAATGTGTCTCTCATTGCCTGGCAGTCCTGCACATAATTAACTCTTTACACAAGCTTGTGTGCCAGTTCTCTGCAGCACCCATCTGTGTCTGGTCTTTAAAGCACCCCCAGCTTCTCTGTTTTACACTGCATCACCATAATACCCAGAACTGTCATCACTAATGGTGATTATGTTCCCCCAGAACTGGTGTGATACTGGGGGACAACAGCCCTCAAACATGCCCCCACACATCACAGTCATTGCTGACATGAAGGAGAAGCAGGAAGAGTGACCCTGTGGTTGGGACCAGCTGCTGGCCAGTTATACTGAACCTTACTGGGGCTAAGATCTTTGGCATACATCTGCATAGCAATGTCAAGTGACTGGTTATTTCAGAGGTGTTTAGCTTCCCTTTCAGCACTCCCTGGATGTGGTAAATACAGGATCCATGGCAGCTGTCATCTCTCACATGTGCTCATTACCTTCATTTCGACAGGTTCTGCTCACTTAGGAGTCATTACAAAGGGAAGATGAAACAATAAACAAAATCAGCTAAATCATCCAAGAATCATACAGAAGACAATAACACTTTTCAGGGAATACCAGCCAGGCAAGGAAAATAAAAACAAAAAACTTCCCTTGTTCTCTTTTTTAAGCTCTTTTCCCTTCCATCTATTTCCTACTAGTGCAATAGGTTTTTTTTTTGCTGTTGAATTTTGAACTCAGAAGCAGTAACTGCATTCCTGAAGTAATTTACCTTTAATTCTCAGTTGTCATCTCTATTTCTTCTTTCTCACTTTTTGCCAAATATTTTTTTCCACTTCTTCCTCCTAATTTTAGTAATTTGTTTGATTCTTCAATATCCCTCTCAATATTGTGTCTCCTTTTCACCTTCAAAGAATCAAAAATCTATCTTACCTCCTTTGCTCTAAAAACTTAAGACACTAAAGAGAGTGTATAAAACCATAATTGTGTAGATATGCATGTGTTCACGTGGGTCCTTCTATTTAATTTCCCTCCCAGTCAAATGAGATGCTGTGACTTCATTTCATGCTTTGGCTAAAAAAAGCAAGATCATCTTACTATAGAAAAAGAAGTAATGGCAAACAAAGAGGAGAAAATGGCACCAAAAAAAATCTACTAAACATGCTGATTCTATCCTTGATACTTGAAGTTAAGATATGGTGCCTCAAAATAATAAGCTGATTGATCCTATTTCTACAGTCCAGCGATTTTTCTCAGTCAGGTGTCTGCAAATTAATAAATCTGTTAGCTGACACTAGCTATGGGTTACCTAACTAATGCTCTGTTTATGATGGTTAAAACTCAGGAAGCATTTTGTATCACTAAGAAGCCATGAATTCAGTCCTCTAGGAAGACAAGAAAAGGAGATATTCTAAAATATAATGTATGCTTTATGCCAAGAGTTAGTGAGCCACTAATTGTACTTACAACAAGTTTAATAAAAGAAACTATAACTAACAGCTATCAAGATGCTGAAAAATTCACCAGGGAGTATTACCAAGCTGCCGAGCAAAAGCAGCAGACAGGAGGATGTACATGTGTTTCACAAAATAGTTGAAAGGTCCTGGGAGCTGCACAAAAATATCTTCACAGGTGTCAAGAGTGCACCAAGATATTCAACCAATCTGTTTAGGATCAGACACTCGCATGTTGGTGGTTTTCTGGATGTTCTAGTTATTTTTTAGATACTGAATAATTAGAAATATTTAACTGTACTGAATTAGCTTCAGAGTGGTGGTATTAGACACAGATTGATAATATAGCTAAAATGGAGCAAATAGATAAAAACTAGATCCAGAAGGGCTGAGGTCATAGCTGGATGTTAAAGTGAGACTTGAATCCCCTCTTCACACTGCCAGGTTCTCATTCCCATATCTCCTTTCTCCTTCACTGGACTATGGGTCTATAGAACTATACTTGATGCAGAAGGGGAAGATTTTGGCCTGCTTGCAAGGTGGGTTAGTGCTCTACCTGGGTTCACTAAGCAGCTGCAGACACAAAAGTACCAACACAACCATGAGAGCTGTGTAGGGATTTCCAAATAGTCATGGAACTGTCTTACAGGAGAGGCAAAATGTATTTGTATCCCAAGCCTGGAGGAGAAATACTAGGGGAAATTAAGTGGTAACCCAGATTCCTCCAACTGTGTTTTTGTAACTAGATACACCTTTTATTGGATCTGTTAGGGTACTGATTTCATTGGTGATTCCCGAGTAAGTTTAGGTGGAAAAATGTTTGCTAAACCCTAAAGTGTGTATCAAAAACTAGAGCACAGTCTGGTCTCTGTAGAGTACCCTCCATGCAGCAAGTGAAGGCACGTAGCTGGAAGCAAAGGAGTCAACACAAGAATGGATGGGAACTTGAATGGTATCTTGAAATGTGAAGGAAAGAGAGAGTGACAAAAGGGTGGAAAGGAGAGTGGCACCTATCACTTAAATGATGCTTTTCATTTTTAGACACTGAGACCTTCCTTCAGAAAAAGGAAGCTTTGCTATTCTGCTTTCACTTCTTTCACTCTAATAAACCTGTTGTCTCTCCCTTCATTCCCTCCAAAACAAAACAGGGAAATCACTACAGGCATTGCCATGTCCAAGACCAGCATGGACACCATTTCAGGAAAATATTTAGAAAAATGAGAAAAATAGAGATGTTTGTTTCAGAAACTTACTCTGGGAATGTGACATTCAAATTTACCTACAGTAAAATTATTATCTGATATGGAACATGTTCTGTACTCCTAAAAGCAAATTTATATATTCTTTATTATTGAGATTAAAGGAAATATCACCACGTCTACTAGCTGGAGGACATGGTATTAATATTCCTGCCCAGCCAAAATCTAGCAAAGAACCTAACAACTGAAGTCAGTAAATGTGGCCTTTTTGGCAAATACTTTTATCACGTTTCTAATAATTTTAATTACAGTTTTTCTTTATCAATCAAGGAAATCCAATTTCACTCTATCTGCAGTGTGCAATTGTTCATCTATTTCACCTTTTTTTTAATTTGTTTGTTTCTTATGTTCTCTGGCTGATTCAATAGTGAACAGCAGATATTTTTCTTCATGCATAAATGCTCCTATTCTAGTCCGAATCTAAGAATCCCCAGATGTTTGCACAATCAAAATTCATTAGCACTGAGTTGTTAGAACAATATCTACAGAAGAGTAATAGGGACATAGTCAAGCCAAACAGCTGATAGCTGGTCATTCAGTTAAAATAATGAAAACATTGTTGGAGGCATTTCAGCACTCCTGACAAGATGTATGTCAGGCAGGATCCAGTAATCCAGAAAGCAAATGTGTACCCTGCACCACTGAAGTTGATGGTTGCACTAGCACTACAGTCTAAATTTTCCAAAATAACTCAAATACATCAACATAAAGGCAAGAGTACTTAAGGATAAAGTCCTGACTAGATAGATTGCTAGATCAAGTTTCAGTGACGATTTCAGGAAAAATTAAAAAAGCTTTCTTGTGAAGAAAATAATGATAATCTCTTATGAGCATTTAGCTGCTGCCCTACAGCAAGTATTGCTGGTCTACAGAAAGGCCAAAATAGAAATTCCTAACACTTTATTCATGAAGCCACAGTTACTGAGAAAGCATTTAACTGCTGGCCTCATGAGAATATTCAGCACAATGCACATCCTTTAAATTTAATAGGCTGGGCACAAATAAACAAAACTTTTCTCTTTTTTATGGCAGTGTAAATGGCTTTTCAGAATGCACTTATTTCTCACATTCTGCAATATGCAATTATTTCTTCCCTGGAAACCCCTCACCTAAGTTACACAGCTTGCCTAATATTTTGTCATTGGCCATTTATTCTCGTGTGGACTATCAGCCTTGTCCTTGGCTGTGTCAATCCAAGTACTCCTGGCAACAGCTTTACAAGCCAGAAAATCATTAGCAGAACTAAATTTGGCAACCTTATCTAATTGCATCGCCTCAGCCAACCTTTCAGCACCCTCAGGTGAATCTAATATGGTCCAAGGTTTTCAACACATGCAGTTTCTCTAAGCAGTTCCTAACCTGTTGCTCCTCTATCCTGTTGTCCTCCCCACCCCCAGTTTTTCTGGTACTGAAAATTTTGCTTGTGAAGACAGAGGCCAAATAGACACAGAGTCATTCAGCCTTTTCTGACCCATCTGTTTCTCCTACAGTCATTGATGGACCCACATTTTCCCTGAGCATCCCACTGATGTTAGAATATTCTCCCGTTACCCCTTATGCGCCTCAGTACTTTTATCTGCAGCTGTGCTTTGGTCTTTCTGAATTTGCTCCAAATGCTCAAGCAAGTCTCTCTTTGTATTCCTCCTTTGTTGCCTGCTTTTCACTTCTTGTGTGTTCTTGTGTTTCCTTTCATCCAGAAGCACCCTGCCAGCCAAATGACTCTTCTGCCAAAATTCCTCATCTTCCTGTGCAAATGGAAGAGAGTTAATTTTTGAACTCTCACTAAGTCTTCCTTGAAAAACAATTTTGCTTACGCACTGTCTATCCTTCATGGCAGCTTCCAGTGGGAATTCTGCCTAACACTTTGAAACTTGAGCAGATAAATTGCCAGAACAGATTGAACTCTGGTTCCTGAAGGCCAGAGCCCCAACTCTGCTGTGCACCTTTCCAGCTTTCCTTCAGACTTGGACACCTGTGAACAGCAGGTCACGTACACCATTATAGGTCTGACCCCTCCAGGATTGGCACTGGGAAGCAGCCAATATGCAGTGAAATATTTTCTAGAATTGACTGCATATTGGCTGCCCTTCCAGAATATGTCTGGACTGTTAAAATCCCACAAAAAAGATAAGGATGTTCAGGCATCAAGCTCCCGTTATTTGCTTTTGTCCATCCTCATCTCCTTTCGGACAGGCGGCCTGTAGCACACCCCCAGCATGGTATCCCCAGTATCAATCATCAGACAAACACATTTCCAGTTTCATGGGAGAGGACTCTACCATAGCTTTCCTCCTCTTCTAATTTTCCTAGATAGGTTATAAACACTCATGGAAGAATCTAAATTATGCATAGTATTGCACCTCATGGTTGTGATTTTCATATTTACAAGCTTATGGAAGTGCATGGACTCACAGACCTTTCTTGTTAACCAAGATCTGCATGCTAGAGTACAGGCACCTGAGGAAAGCTACATATTGACATATTTACACCTTTCCCTCCTATAAACAGCTTTGTTCCCAGTTATGCCTGTTCTCTCAGAAATATACAGCAAAATAGAACTTTCTAAGTCTTTTGGATACTTCTCTATCTAGCCCCACAGTTTTGGTCTTTGACTCCACACAGCAATATCTACAGCAATGCACTTCTGATCTTCCTTTTGGTTCCATTTCATCCTGAAGTCACGTCAAGAGCCAATGGAAACAAGGCAAAACACTAAGGGAGCCACAACAATGATTTAAAAGCAGTTGGAAGGAAGGAAGTAGCAGTAAATAAGATCTCAGGCCATGTGAACATCAAACCACACTACTATAGCACAGCTTGTTTTCTGGGCATTTGACCTTGAAGTTGTCTTTAAAATATACCTTAAAAAATAGCAGCCTCTCTGTTTCCACACCTGGAAAACATATGGTTTGCCAATGAAGATGAACACTTCTCCTATAAAAAAGCAAAGGGGATGAAAAATCCTCCAAAATAAAACCTCAAAAAAAATATATATATATATATATATATATATATATATATATATATATATATATATATGTGTGTGTGTGTGTGTGTGTGTGTATGTGTGTGTGTATATACTGTATATTATATATATATATAATGTATGTAATATAAGTACATATATGTATGTATATGTAAATATATACCTTCATGATAAGCCATTATTTTAAAACCTACTAACAAGTTATCCTTACATTCTGTCCCCTTAAAATAAAATCTAAAAAAAAAAACCTAGAAGAAATAATCATTTTAGGTTTTTTTATAAGATGAAAAAAGCATTAAAAAAAAAAAGCAGCTCTATTTTTTTGTTTTCCTAATGAGGAAATTGAAACATGTGTAGATGATGCTACAGTTACTCTAGTTCAAAGAGGTATGTCTCAGCTTAATAAGGTCCATTTTATTTGCCAAAGAGACTCCTGCAGGATGTGAGAAAAAGAAATATCATAATTTGCTCTCCAGAAACTGCTAGCATCACTTTTGGTGCATATTAATACAGCTCAGTACTGTCAATGAGGTGATTATTTGCTCCCTAGAGAGCTCATCTCACAGCTAGTTTTTAGGATCCTTAGGAGTTTTTGTCTCATGTGGTGCAATGTATAAATTAGATTCTACAGCTTATTCCAGCAGCAGTGTCAGAGAAACCACCTCCAGTTCTGGTTTTAGTCACTAATTTACAAAGTTACAGAAACAAATGCGTAGTTGTTCATTTTATAGAGTTACATCAAATACTCTCCATTTCTACACCTGTGAAGTCATTCTGCCAGTGTAGGAGGTTCACTGCAGTTTGTACAGTACTGTGACACTTCTCTTAAGTACCAGCTGTAAAGGTACAGGATACAGACTTCAGAAGAGCCACATCCCCTAAGTGCAAAGGTGTGCTTGTGTAAGAAGTTTCTCTGCTTTGGCACCAAACAGGAGCAAGCTGAGACGTGCCTAAACAAGTCTTGATCACATGTAAATATTTTTTTAATGTTGGGCTGCTCAGAGTTACTGTACTGGATGGGGGCAATAGGGATGCATCTGCATTACTGCTTTGAATTTAGGAGCCTGCTTTGAGAGGATTAAGTGCTATACTTTGGCTCCAATCACATAGGAATCTTGGAGTATACAATCTGTATGTCTTCTGGATGACTCTGGGAGAAGTACTCCAGCAACTCAACTCACACACTCCAAACATAAATGATAATTCAGTTCACTGAGCAAGACTAATGTTAACTTGAAGTAATCTCTCTGAAATTCTTGCTGCAAAGACACTAACTCTTAGGAGTGATCATAACATTGTCAAAACTCACTTTTCTTGAACATATGTCCTATTCAAAATGTAACTGAACTACAATGGACTTCACAGCTTCTTGTGTTATAAAGAAATATAATTTCATCCCTTATCCTATTGTTTGAAGCCACTGCAAGACATAATATTTTTTTAATAGTTGGATGCAGTTTACAGCAATTGAAACACTTAACATTTAATGAAAACACATCTCATATTTTTATATCCACCTCCCGTTTAATGACATCAAATTCTTTCTGTAATCATAACTTGTATAAAATAGTACACTCAGGCCAACTAACAACAGTATTTCTTCCAGTGGATATGTGCAGTGCAAATGCACTGTGAGACCTACAAAACTGAAAACCAGCAACTTGTTCAGAGCTCTGTCTGGAGTGTATGTGAAAGATCATCCAGTCCTGAACTGAAAAATAAGTAGGAGGCACACATTGTCATGCTAACAGCTGCTTTAAAAGGCAGCCAAATGAGAATGCAAAGACAGTCACCCAGGATGTGAGTTCTACACTCTCCTCTCCTTGGCAAAATAAAAGTCATATGATCCTAGAGCTCTCATAACCCACTGCTATTATAATGCTTATTTTGTCTTTTTAGAAAGAGAGCAAAGGGATAGCTACTGATTAAGTAAGTAGCTTGTTATGTGTCATACTTTAAACAAAAAAATCAGAATAGGATTTTTGATGTCCACTACAAAGTTAGGTAGCTACACAGCATCTAAATCCCCTAGATTTTGCTTTCATATTTTGCATTTCTTTCCTCTTTGTTTTGTCATTACACCAATTTCACAAATGTTTTTTCTTGCATGGCAAGAATGGTAGGGTGGCCATATATGTAATATGCATTTCAATAGAAGTCAGTTATTCTAGATTTAAACTTAGGTAAACTTGTTTTGTATTCTGAGGATTAAAAGAGAACTTAGCACAGATGCTTTTCTGTCTTCTGCCTCATTAATATGAAACAGGCATTTGGAATATTTTTCTTATAGGAGTTCCAAAGAATTTCCTTTACATGATGACAAAAAAGTATCACGACCTAAGAAACTCTGTATAAATTTATGTGATTACCTATGCTTTTATGCCGTTTTCAAAGACAGTACTTATGGCCAAAGGTTGGGTTTTCAGTTGGTTTCAGGTTTTTTCATTATTCAAATTACTAAAATGAGAAGGAAGGAAGTGCTTTACCTCAAGCTACTTTCCACAGGCTCCCTTTTCATACCTAATATAAAATATTGCCTTCTTGTTACCAAAACACTTAATAGAAGCCTCTACTTTGTATTCCACAGCTGTTCCTCTTAGAGGCATAAGATGATGCAGTAGTTATGGAAATTATCTCTGTGTCCCCACCACTGCACATTTTAAAACAGTATTATCACCACAGCTTTGTGGCATACCAGTTTCTGCCAGTGTTTTTACATATTCCTGCAAACAGTCCCTTTTAATTTTCTGAATGCAGGCTCTGTTATCTCGCTCAGCAAAAGAAATAGCCCAAGTGCCTGGTGAATGGCACATACACAAATCTATATAGATGTCTGTATCTACACATATAGAGCCATTAAAACAAATCCCCTGTATCTAATTCACAAAAGTTAACTCTGCTAAGTCTCAAACAACAGAATTGATGTTTACGGTTGCTACAGACTGTAGCTAAGTATCTTCTTTATTTATCTTGTTATTACTCTAGTCTCTCCCATCAGTGTGTGCCATTTCAGGAGTCATTAGATATAAAAAATTCCTCCTGTTCATAATGGCACTTAAATGAAAAGGCAAGCTTGATTCCAGTACATGCGGTATAAATTTAGAACTACTGCGTGTTTGTCTACATCAGCAAGCACAAAGAACATTAATCCCAGCTCATGAGCACACTGAAATCAACAACAAAGATTTCTAGCTTTTTGTTGCATAACTCATCTCTCAAATGGCTAAAAAAATCCTCCTCCCTCTACCCCCAAAAGCCTTTTTAGAACTAAGCCCTTAGAATAATTATCTCCCCATTGTAGTATTTATCACTGACTACAATACTGATGTGTGAGAAGGAAAGGAAAATGCTAGATTTCTTCCACAGAAAATGAAAATGGAGCATTTTGTCTTTGCCACTTAAAGTCTTTGGACATAAATGCTATGCCAATTACCCTGTTCCATGTTAGTCATAGAGAAATTGTGCTTAGATTTTTTTATCATGCTCTTCAGTGCATTAAGTGACCTGATTAGCATCTGTTCTCTTGCCAGAGAAGGCAATGTACATAAGCACTTCATTTAATACAATTCTCAAAGTACTTCCAATGTATAAATATAAGCATATTGCCATCTATTTATTTTAGGGAGGAAAGGACACAGAAATATATGGTCCACTTAGAGAAAACATGAATTAATCAATACAGCATGCGCTTTGTACCACTTGACAACAGAGAGCCAGCACAGCTGCACAGTTCTATCATGGCTGTCCAGCTGCATCCCAGCTCAGAGGTGATGGATCATTTTGCAATCTGTACAGGAAAATCATCCCATAGTTACAAGCTTAAGTTCCTGAACACATAAGCCTTAAACTGTCATGGAGAACTTTATTGAGTCAGAGCATGTTTATCCTAGAGCTTCAGGTGAGTCGGATGAACTATGCTTAAACTTCAGCATCCAGTAGCATTTCCTAGCTTCTGGTCCTGGCACACATTTGGGTCACATCCAGACACACAAGAGCCCCAGCTGCTTGCTCCCTTTTCACAATTTGGACAATCAAGAGAACAGAGCTACAGTAGGCTTGGGAATATGTTTGTCTATGCGCAAGCCTAAAATATCTTTTTGTCAATGTTTAACAGAAAGTCTAGACAGAGAGATGAAAACAGAGTCATTTAAGAAAACATGCAGCTATATAAACAGCCCTGTAAGCCCACAAAGCTTTCTGTTCAAGTTGTCATAGTCCATGTAAGACTCAACAAAGGTGTGGCAATTGAGCAAAATAATCTGTCAAGGTGAGATAGAACCTCCTAGTTTTAACCTAAGACAATACAGAGCAAAACTGATGGTGTGAGTGGCCTCCGTACTCACAAGTCAAATTTCTCTTTATTCTATGGAAATTAACTTCTCACAAATTATGCAGTATCCTCTCTACTCCTCTTGCCTACAAGAAAAAGTCAACTACCTGCAGATGTAGTACACAAATGCTGTGAAACACAGCTACTCCTCGGAGTTCTGTTGAAACAGTATAATAGGGTCTGATTAAAGACTCTGCCTAAATACTGTGCTAGTTATAAAGCTACATAATATATTACAGAGGGCTAAAAAATAAATCAAGTGAATATAAAGCCATTTTCCTTTAACCAGCAAAGTTCAGGTGTTCCTGTGCAAACATGCTCATTGTTAAACTAAGTCAGAATATTTGGTTCTGCAGCCTTTTTTGGCCTTGGCTTCTTCTAGTTATCTCATTAGTGAACTGCTCTTTTAATCAATAGGTTGCCAACTGGGAAGCTATGTTTCTTATTCACAGCTTTGCATGTTCCAGTGTTCTCAGAAACACCGATGAAATTGCATCCTGTTTTCCTTGAAACAGCATCTCTCTCTTTCGGTTCATTTTACCCTATGTACCAGAGAAATTGGAATATTCTTGATGTCATGAATAGTATGACTGAACCCAGAGTATTTTCTCTATAAGCTGAAAGAGCTAAAATAGGTGTAATATGTTCTGCATTTGTTTTTCAAGAGATATGGTCTATCCCCAAAGCCCCCAAATTAAATCTATGAACATGCAAAAAAGTTGTTGGAAAAATTTCAGTGGAATTATCTGTGATACATATCTGAATACACAGCTTCTGAATTTGTGACAAATCTTGATAAAAACAAAGTATGCCTGTGTGTGTATGCCTGTTATTTACTGTAGGGTAAATAAATGAATACAGTGCACATGTTTTAATGCATTCTAAGTTCATACACCAGCTTACCCAGCATTAATTTTTCCACATGCATACTTTCAGCAAGAAGATGTTAAATGTGAGATTTTAATATGCTATGTATGGAAAAACCAAAAAAAATTCTGTGTTGTATTTTTTAAGAAACAATTTACAGCTTTCCACACAGTTCAAACATGCTTTTCAGCAGCCAAGAGTTTTTCATTCACAATATTGCATGCCGTAGTATTAAACAGCCTTTAAAATGTCTCATATACATTTATCCCACTTCTTTGACAAGAATTGTTTCTAATGAATACCAGGGTCTGATCCTCCTTTTTTTTTGCACATGCTTGTCAAGGCACTTTAAAACTAACATCAAAAATAGGGAGCAAAGCAAAAATTCACTTCTTACTGAAACGGATGCTCAGTAAAAATTGGTTCTGCCTAAACCATTTTTTATAGTCAGTTAAAATATGTTGATTAACACTTTAAGCCCTTTAAGTACCAACTCTCTCTAAGCAACCCAAGTCACAGCCTCATACACAAGTTATGTGTATGCACTGGCTAAAATTCCTTAGCACCAGGAATGCCTGTTTGAAGCAATTTTGCTCTCTAATGATGCAAGCTTAACACTCTCTGCTTCTCAGCATCTTGCTTCATAACTCTGCTTCACCAGAGATAGATGCAATGTATTTACTAATACAGAAACATTTGAGTCAAAATATTAGATCACACCAAGGTCCATCAAATCTTAATGATCTCTTAGAACATCTAATGCAATTATTTCACAGGAAAGCATAAAATCATTCCAGAGTAAAAATTATCTACACCAATCTACACAAAGTTTCATTTTCTTGTGTCAATAGACATAAGTTTAAGCTCTGAAATGAGACATAGGTTGGTTTACTAAGTTCTTATAATTAATTGTAATGACTTTGCATAGCATGCTAAAATTATAAACATGCATAAACACACTCTTTTTAGTTTTGCTAAGTGTTTGGTCCTATTGCTTTCTGTCGCACTATAGTCCTCCCATTTAATTACTTTATGCATGGGGTAAAAAAAAATCAGCTTTCAATTTACCATCTTTATTACATACATCCCTAAACAGTTTTCTGTACATCACATGGATCTCTGTCTCTGCAGGTCTGAGTCCTTGTGGAATAGGTTACCCTAACGCTGCTTAGGTTTTATGTGAAGATATTTATTGCATTATTAGGTAAGGAAGGCTACATCCTGTCTTACATCTCTATTATTCTACGTATAAGTAAATAAATGTTCTCATTAATGCTTCTTTTGCCTTGTATTACAGAAGAGGAGGAAAAATTGTCCTTAATCTTTATACAGTATGCAATACTCTGTATATTTTATTGTGTCCCCACTTTCCCATCTTCTTTCCCAGGAAAACACTCTCAATTTTCTTTCATGAGAGGTGTTCCAGATTCTCTATAATTGTTATTGTCCTTCTCTGAAGCCACATATAGGTGGTTAATATCTCTCTGAGATGTGGTGGTGCCGCGCTGCTGCGTCGAGTGCACTCTACTCCCCTGAGAGCGGGGGGGAGGCGGCGCCGGCTAGCTGAGGGCACTTGCAGCAGCTAGCAGCGGGGGGCACTACCTTAATGTGCCGGGGCGTCAGGCAGCACCTTCGACAGGGAAGCAATATCGAGAGGAGAGGCAAAAGCGGAGAAGCTTGAGAGAAAAGAGGACCTAGACTCGGCTGGTGCAGTCCAGAGTTTTATTGTCTCCAGGGGGTCCAGGCGGGAAAAGGCCGAGAACAATGAGCAACAGCAGTGTATAAAGGGGGTGGAACATAGGTACAAGAACCAATGGGGGAAACTGAGGAGGGGAATCGGACATAACTGACACGGGCGAAAACTAATGATATAAGAGCTAGGGAGGGGCCCGGAGCACCTGCCCAATCACCCTCTGAGGAAGGGAGAAGTTTCTGGAGAAATGGGCAGGGCCCCGGGAGATGGACAGGGCCCGGGAGGAGGGGAAAAGCAACAAGGGGTGGTAACCATGGAAATGGAGGTGGAGACAAGGGCTTGGCAGTATGCCCAGACTGGGAGGGAACCATTTCAGGGAGAGGGGGAAACCAGGGCTAAACCATCAACATAGGCTTAGGGATGCAAAATGGGGAGAACATTATAAGATGGGGAGAACAACACAAACAGGGAAGATAACACAACTGGAAATTGAATGCGCACCACAACATGGTGGAAAGCCCTGCACACTGTGCTATACAAGAACTCTGACTACGGACTCACAAAATTATTATAATAATCTTTTATTATTCTTCACCCTACTTCATACATGTCCCAAAATCGTGCTAACTTTCCTGATTGTAGCTGTGCACTGAACTACTTATAATTATTTTTCTCCCTTTCTTCAAGCAATACTCTTGACTTAGAATGCTGTAAAGTGCACCACTAAGTTTAATTTTAACTTCAGTATGTATTTATTAACACTGAATTTCATTTGCTTTTTTGTTGCTCACTTAGCATGTCTTAGTTACTGAAATTTTCTACTGTCTTCTTTGGTCAAGCAAATTTATTTCACCAGAGATTAAAGTGACATGTAGAACAACTAGATCTACTTGGATCAGTCAGACTGGTCAAGGGACAGACTTAGATGACAGCTTTTGAATAAATCAATTCTCAGTAAGCAAAAAAGCAAAACAAAACAAAACAAAAAAAACCCTCCCAAACCAGCAGTTGCCAGGAAATGCACATAAATAGGAAATCCTTTTTGATTACAAACAAGTGGCATTTGAAAATACAGCAGAATCACTACACAGAGTATTAACTAGGACACGTACATTGTATTGAGCAAACAAGAGATAACCCTATTAGCATTCAAAACTTGGGAGCATAATGGTAGCACAGAATATTATAAATGCATTACGGTGCCACCTTGCATTGTGGATAAGTGGGTTTCTTAATAGCTGAATCAGAGCAGCAATAAATTTGAGTCCAGCACTGAATAACATTTTTACTCTTTTTTTTTTTTAACAAACAAACAAAGATCTGTTAGCCATCCACTTCTTTTCTTATTCGAGTTCTTATAGTTCTAAAATCTATAGAACCATGATACATCTTCTATCTATTTTAGACAGAGAAAACCTTTCTGAGTACATTGTCAGTGCGTCACATCCTAGTAACGTGTAATCATGACTTTCAGAACAACTTGTGCAAACTACCAGCTTTCATACAGACAAAGAGCTCAAATCTCCCATAACAGTTTAAATTTGCATGAAAATAAGTTTATGGGAAAATATATTTTGGATAGAGTGTAGTTTTTGTATTAATCTTATCATATGTACTCTGATCCACATAGGTCTGACTATGCCCTGAAATATTTTTAACAAAAAAACACATCCTCACAATATTGGTCCTGCACATTTGACCTAAGACAACTTGGGTTTTTTCACTTACTTACCCATATTGATAGACTCTTCTTGCATTATTTTCAGTGCACACCCAGAGGCACCAATGACTAAGAAGAACAGCATAAATGTCACAAATTACCACATCCCACCTCTGGATATGACTACAGTTCTTTATAATAAATTCACGTCTCTTTTTTTATCTGCCCCCCTATGATGGCATTTGCTTAGCCTAAACATTCTGGTCAATTAAAAAAGAATGCTTTGTTTGGGTTGGATTTTTTTATTGGGGGAGTTTAATCTCAAAATTTCATTTGGTGTAAAGCTAAATATCACATTTTTCTTATTTTAGGAGAGGGAATAAAATATGTTTGCTTTGTTGAATCATGTTGTTTGCTTTTATCTTTTCTGAAGCTATTTATCAAATGCATTAAGATAATAAATCAATATGTTTTGTGGGTTTAAAAGCCTTTCTCCTGAAATGTTTTGGCTTGATCTAATTATGGCACCATTTAGTTTCTTCCAGAATCATAATGCTCTGACTAATTTCATTTACTCTCAAACATAACTTTCCTTATTTTTCTCTCCATCATTCCCTCCTGTAATTTTATGACTTGCTTTTCATGTATGCATGTGAAAATCACATTAGGCTATTGGGACCACTCAGTCAAAAACTCCAGTGTTTTGTTTACACATAGTTGGCAGAGGTTTAAATATAGTAAGAAACCTTGATAAAACCTTTTGTAGAAATCACTAAAAATAATCAATGATATCACTCAATCAGATCACGACTGCATCCATGATTTCTGTACATGCCTAAAATACAGAAGCAAATCCAACTTGGATAAAATCAGTTTGGGAAAAGAAGGGGTAATGTTTGCATTATAAAATAGTCCTTGCAGCATCTACTTGGAAAGCTCTAAAATAAAACAAGTTATAACATTGACCTAAAAATCTCACCAAAAATACTTTCCATGTGAATTATGTCTTTAGTGAAATATGTTTTGCTTTTTTGAAGTATTACAGTCTTATGTGTACTTGCTGTGTGTAAATCACACGCAGAACTTTTGCCAAGAAAAACCCAGAGAATACTATAGAATGTGGTATTAATACAATAGAACAAGCATAGCTCCTAAAAATAAGACAACTAAGAAAAAAATCCAAAAGAAATACAAAAATCCAAAAGAAAGTGATATTGAGAAAGCAAACATTTGCTCCTGCTGAAAGATGAACCTTTTTTAATTAACTCTACTTTGTTCTTTCTCTGCCACTTTGAAATGCATTATTATATTACATATCATACATTATCTAACTGCAAATACCTGTTGCAGTATTTTGTGTATGAAAGGCTTTATTGTAATGCCTTTCATGGTAAAAAACATACAGAAACAAAATATTAACACTCCAAGCTGAAAAGCATTACACATTATGAACTGAACAAACCTGTTGTTTACACCCCAGCAACTTGCACACATGTCCCAGTTAATGGAAACAGAATTATGCCAGGGATGATTTAGGGATTCAGGCCCAGTGTATATCAATTTAGTGGCTTCAGTGAAACTGGCTAATTACAAGGTTTCTCACTCACTTTGAGGGGGACAAAATTTTGCAATAATTTTTTGAAGTTGAAAGAAATCGGAATGGGACAAGGAATGCAAGGGACAGGAACTGAACTTACAGAGAAATGGGGAAGGAGATATATTTCTACTTAGGAGTCTGAGTTATGTAAATAAGTAGTCTCCCCTACCTCTCTGCATGATTAATTAGGACATCCTAATACTCATCTAATCTGTACACATTAAAAAACTCAAAACAAATGAAAAGCAGTTGCTCAACTGTCATTTTGCATACAGCTGTAGGGATCATTCAGGAGCTCTGTGAAGGAAGGCCTGGCAGATCAGTCTTCACAGTTTTCACTAACAGGTATTCCTGTGAGAGATAGAAGGAAAATCACTACTGACACTGGAGTAGGTTGGCACCTCTGCATGTGAAAACCTGTGATTTCTTCCTACTCAAAAAGCATGCTCAGTTGAAGTAATTTCTGTATATTCATGCTGATATTTACAATGATGCTAAAAGATTCTAGGACAGCAATGCAAGAGAGTGCAGCATTTTCAAGTTCCTTCCCTGAGTGTGAGAAGAAGTATTTAGTCTTTCTAATAAGCATAAATGTGAAAGACAAACTGCAGCCTGAATGATTCTCCTAGTCAGAGATTATTAAAACACAGTGTGAGCTCACAGATATCAGCACTAGCAGAACAGAATGTGTTCATCTTTGTTTAAAAATACAAAACAATGGGAAGATACAATGGGGCTGCAAGAGATGACCATGGAATTAGGAAACAATAGCAGGAGCTTGGCCACAAGACATGGATTATGGATTAAGTCCTACACCAAAAAGATGGAATGATATTCCAAAAAGAAATCCTAAACTCTGTTACATACTAGGTCTCCATGCAACTTTTAAGAAAGCCTTTTCCCAAACAGCACATGCACTTTGCTATTGCTTGGTAATACCTCTTTAGTCTTTTCCTCTGAATGAACAGGGTTTTTTAATTTTACTGAGATCCTTCACACAGCTCTTGGCACACAGGGCTGAAGGCTTTCCTCACTCAAATTCACTACAGATGTTTGCCTTCCTGTAATCGCTTCCACAGCAGAAATCACCCTACTTCTCTGACCATTTTATTATTTTTCTTTTGTATAGTTTGAATGACTCTTCAACAGCTGCTGTATAGTTTGATTAACCCTGCCACAGGTTCTTTAAAGACTCACAGATTTTAACAGCTAATTTTAAGTGAGATTTAATCCACAACAGGTACCAAGAAGGCACAAACCGCAGAGAAAACATCCATTTATGGCATCTGGCTAGGGCCTTTGTTGATGGCTGAAGTATATCACTATAATTTTCTCTAAAAAAATCAGTTGACACATGCTTCAGAATTCTCTAGATACAGACCTGCATATACACTCAGAGATACACCTGTTTCATTAAGTGAATAACTACTGTTAATTACTTCAGAATATTTTTATTTCTTTCTTTTCACTCCCTGTCCTTTTCATATTTAAGAACTTATCTTTGTTCTTTTCTTACCTCACCCCATTGTATTTCCATTTTTCTTTCCTTTTTCCAAGCCTCACATACCTTGTGCTAATTTTGCTTGCCCTTGGTGATTTTGCAATGTTAAACTTTAGTATCTAGAATATCAGTGGAAGAAAATATTGTAATTTTTTGATAAACAGATCAGTAAGAGATAAAAGAATTAATGATTAGCTAGGAAAAAACAGATTAAGTGGACATCCAATAAAAGCATTACAATGTTCCACTTATCTGTTCTGTGCTAAAAAATGCTGCCTAGAATGTGTAAGGAAGGTACTTCCTTTGTGTGTCTTTCAAAATTCATTCTGAATACATCAGGGTGCCCTGCCTTTTCAGTTACACATATTTAATTTAGTATCAGTCCCCCAGTTTACTGAAAACTGGGTTAGGGAAGCTGTACATGTAGATTCTGCTGTCAGCATATCACAGGGCATTGCAAATGGTACAGCAATAAGCACTGGAACGATAGAAAACACAACCATGTTTCTACACATGAGGAATCCATCAAGCAAAGACAGCTTCTACTTCTTACAAGACTGCAAACAATGTCCAGTGGGTTAACCTTGACTGGCTGCCAGATGCCCACTGATCCATTCCTCCTCCCTGGCACAACAAGGAGGTGAAATGAGATGGAAATGCTCATGGCTTAATAAGGACAGGAAACTGCTATGTGCAAAACAAACTCTAGCTGGAGAAGATTGATTTAATTTACTGCCAATTAAAAACAGACAAGAATGGTAAGAAAAAGACCAAACCAAACATGCCTTGTCCTCACACCCCCTTCTTCCCAGGCTCAACTTCCCTCCTCTCCTTACTCTTCAGCTTTCTCTGTGCTCTAAGTGGTACAGTGGGATAAGGAGTGGGGGCTGTGGTCAGTCCATAATAGCATTCCATCTCTGCTTCTCCTTCCTCCCCACACTGTTCTCCAGCTGCAACATGGGGTCCTTCCCACAGGACACAGGTCTTCCCAACTTGCCTCAGTGTGGCTCCTTCCTATAGACTGAAGTTGTTCCTAAAATGCTCCAACATGAATTCTTTGCACACAGCCCAGGCCTTCAGGAACAGACTGCTCCAGCGTAGTTTCTCTACAGTCCACAGGTCCTGCCAGCAAACCTGCTTCATGTGGGGTCCACCTGGGCTGCAGCTTCCTCTATGACACAACCATTTCCTCCAGCCTGGCATCCTCCATGGGCTGCAGTTTGCAGCATATCTGCTCCACTCGTGTGTCCCACGGGCTGCAGGGGCTTCACCTGCATTACCATGTTCTGCTCCTTGGGATGCAGGGGAATCTCTGCTCTGACACCTGTTAACACCTACACCCCTTCCTACACTGACCTTGGTGTCTGCAGGGTAGTTTCAACTTATTTTTCTCATGTCTCAGTCCTCTTTTTCACAGCTGCTGTGCATCATTTTTCACTCTTTCAAAAGTATGTTTATACAGAGAGACCACAAGCGTGACTGTTCTGATCAGCTTTGACCAGTGGTGGGTCCATTTCAGAGCAAGCTGAAACTGACTCTGAGCAACACAGGGACAGCCAGGGGCTGTTCTCACAGAAGACACCTTTTAACAGACCAAATCCTCATCCCCTGTGTACCAAGTTGCGCTTTGCCCTATTTATAACCTAGACTCTTCCTAAAAGTCACTTGGAATGTCTAATTGTTTTCTCAACTTTTGCATCTATGGATGTATTTAAAAATGAAAAAGAAGTAGCAAACAAAACTTGGACATAATTTGAGCAAGACAAGGGAGCAAAATGAGTTTTGCAGGATAAACAATGAGCTAAGTTTTTACTGTTACTAAAAAACAGGTAAAGTAAATTGGTAAAAAGCTGACAGGTATGAATCTTCTGATAGTGAATGAAAATTGGGATATACAAGATTGTAGGACCTCTTAATGCTAACCTGTTCTCATTTGATATTGAGAATATATCATCAATATAAAAGTAGTAAGTAGGACTTTTTCTTCAAGTACTTTATGCACTAAAAATTATCCTTCATTCCAAAACTATCTGGTTATGGGAACTGATCAAAAAGTGAACTAATGGAATAAAACAGATAAAAATATGTTTGATGCCTATAATCAAGAAAACTGAGCAGAAATGTTCATCTAATTGTAATTCTCAGCTGTATCCCTGTGTCTGTTCAGAAAGTCATCCTCAGCAAACTAAGCTGGATGCCACACATTTTCACATGAAATATAACAGTATTATTATAGCCAAACCCAGATTTTAATATTGACTAAGAGTGAGAAGCCTGGGAGAAAAAAATAACAACAAACCAACCCAAGTGAACAAAGCATACAGAGAATAGTTTCCCACACTGAGAAGCAGTTTTAGACCTGCTTTGCTTTCAACTGGATTTACAGTGAAAAGAGTTAAAGACAGCCTCCTTCGGTCTAGAAACCATTTTTCTCTTCTTTTAATTTCCCTAGCATCTAAACAAGAAGTGTCTTGCCTTCAAATAATCACCCCGAGTCTAACCATCTCCAACACAGCACAAGGATGTGTTTTGCCATGGAAGAGGCAGCACAGGAACCAGTTTTCAAAGGTGATAAAATGAAGAGGGTAACAAAATAATAAAGTCACAGTTTACGGCAAAGACAGAACCCAGGTGACCCGACAAGGGAAAAAATGTAGCTCCTGTGAAAATTCCATGACCAGGTATTGAGACAAATACCATAGGGGACAAAGCAAGGCAAATTACATTGTGTGTATTTCAAAGGTTTTAATTTATGAAGCTCACAAAGTAGGCAAGAAGAATACATTTCTTGTACTTGTCACGATGGAAGTTGGTCCTGAGGCAGGATTAACATTGCAAACTGATATCAAATACACACAAGAAATCATGAATATTTATGATAATGTATTTCATAAACACATAGAGCCAATAACTACAATCCTAGATAACCTGGTGCTGTTAAATCTAATCCTTACTTGGATGTTACAAAGGAACTGATGCAGCACTTCTATGTAAAATACCAAATGACATATTCAAATAAGCTGTAAGAGCTATTGTATCAGGTACAAAAAGTAAATTAAGTAACTGTCACTCATTACAAAAGATTTGCTAATGTTTCAGCACCAGACTTCTGTCCTCTCAGGGAAGAACAGGAATTACCATGAAGGGTGGAAGAAAGCACTAATTCAGTCTAAAACTTTGAACAATAAACAGAAAATAAAGCACCACAAAGTCATGTCACCAAATAACCACCAAATAGGTAAATAAATCAATAAGAAACACTGGCTAAAAAAGATAAAATAAAGATTGAACATCTGAACAAAGTAAAGCTTTAGAGACTGTCAAGATTTGTGAAGGAAACATGTAAAAATGAAAAATTAGTTCTAAAGAAAGAGTTACATTTAGAAAGGGAAGGGCAGTAGGTGATCAGTAAGGAGGTAGGTGAAGACTCATACCTTTAGAAGAGCCATGCCCAGTTGCTTTCTGGAGAGGCTGCCACATACTCTAGACTTTGGGAAATATAACTGAGAAGGAGAAAAAAAAAAAACATGCAAAGTAGGCAGAGTTTTCCATGTGCCATTAGAACAATAGCAGCAGCAAAGCAAGCAAGAACCCTGACTCTGCCAGGTGCTTTGCTCCCTGCCCCAGCAGGGCAAGCCCAGAACAGAGGCAGCAGGAGAAAACAAAAACTGTTCATTAAGCAGGGGGAAGAACCAACAGCAACCACAGAACTCTTATTATAGTATTATATTAACTCCCTAGAACAGAGGAAATGGTCTAGAAAAACGAAAACATCTATATACAAGTGCTTATAATCCCAGGATTTCAGTTTTAAATTCTTCAATACTACAATGCTACTACAGTACCTACTTTCTCTGTCAGAAGTCACAGAGAAGTCACATTTGCCTTCAATGCAAAACTATCTTGAGTTTTCTTAGCACAACACGACATGTTGCGGCATCTCAGCTGTTCAAAGAAAAATGTTGTTTTCTACAGCTCCACCCTATGTTTATTTTGTATTTTCTTCTTCATCCAAAAAATATTTGCAGCAAAATCTCCCTGCCTCTCAAGTCATTAAACTTTTGAAGTGTTTAAACATATCAGGAAGACATAAATCATCATTCCTCCAAATCACTGCATTTAAGCACTTTTAACATAAAGCCTGACATACGGCTCAAATAATGGATGTATGTTAGATGACTTTATCTGCAATTGTTGACCAACTGCGCTGAGCCCAAAGAGGGAATTACCACCAAAAACAAAACACGACTTGCTTCCTGCTGCCACAGTGATTCATGATTAATTTTTTTTTTAGGATGGTTTTCAAACAAACTTCCTAGAGCAACCAGTACTTTGATTTTCTAAACCTCTTGGCTATATCTCATGGCAGGACATTTTCTATAGTGTGTTTAACACATTCAGTGTCTATCTTATATGTACATATGGCCAAATGGATTCCACCTAAACAGTAAATGAACATGACACAGTTATTTCAAATTAGTAGTAAATGCTACCAAAAAAAAAAAAAAAAACAACAAACCCACAAAAAACCCCAAAACAAGCAAACAAACACCCCCCCAAAAAATCCCAATCAAAACCTAAGCTAAAGTAACAAGCCAAAGTTTCAGTAAGTTACATGTAAGAATATGCTCACTAAGATACGTTTGATTAAGTAACTTCAGTACATTTAGCCGCAGTTCTCAACAGAGTCAAACAAAACCTTGAGGTTTTCAGCAATTTAATCTATTCCAAAGACTGCATAAGTGTAATGTGGCAGTTGCTATAGTAACCACATTTTTCCTTGGAACTCAGAGTAGATACGAGTGTAAGTGATTTCTCCATCTCACTGTCTAAGTTACTGCTGTGCTATGATTCTAAGCAGCAACTCTAACCCAGAAACTATCCCACTTGCTAGTTATTTAAAATACATTTAACATTTTCTAAAATATCCCTTTCTGATTGCTTAATTCTACCCTATTTTCTCTGACTTCACATCCTTCCATAAATCCTCTAGATGACGATTCAGAAAATGAAAAATTTGAAAAATTGGAAAAAATAGGAAATAGATCAATTTATAAGTTATTAATTATATTTAAATTATAATTTCCATATATAATATATAGAAATCTGTCAACACTTATTCTTAAAATGTCTGCTTAGAACTTTCTTTGAAGTATATCACAGTGGCAATGAATCCAAATGAACTGGAATTTTTGTTTAAAAAGTCATTACTTATTGATGGTTTCTGCAAATCGTTTTTCTTTTGTGCCACATTTTCACTTCATTCCTTCACAATCAAAACACTTCAGCCTTGAAACCACGTTGGTAATTTACACCTCTGTAAATGCATTAGCAGATTCTGCTGGTTTGACTCTTGGCTTTCTGGTGTAAAAGGTGGAAGTATCATTCTACTTGCATTTAGTTGCCAAAGACTAAATCTGCTAAATATGCTAGAGGTGAAAACATTCAGTAGAACAGGAATGGTTTTGTTAGCCAATACATCACCACATTAATGACCAAAAATGTAGGGGACTTTGCACTAAAAACTGTGTTGTAATAAAAAGAACAATCTGAATACACATCAGAGATTTCAGGGGTGCTGAGCATCTGCAGCTCCAAGTGAAAAGAATGGGAATTGACATCAGTGGAATTATACCAGCTTCCAGCACCTGTGAATTTGGCCTCAAGGTGACCTAATACACCCTTTCCATCTTTCATTTCTGTTTGATAGCTACAGCACAAACAAAGTATTTTCTCCTCTTTACGATTAAACTAACCAAATAAGCTATGTAGAGCAGAGCATTCAATGGATTGAGGCAATCTCCTATGTAATAATTTTTTTTAAATGTCATTTTCTTGATTTTTCAGCTATTCAAATTCTATTTAAATTCCCATAAAATCCTCCCAAGCACACAAGAACATTTAAAACTCAGCTAGTGAACAATCATTTCAGAATCCACTGCTTGTATTTCATCTGTGGGCGAGTTAATACAGATCTGCAACTACAATTTTTGGTCCCTGTATTTCCAATTATAAACTAATAATATCTCTTCTGCAAAAGATATTATTATCATTTTAAGTTTGTCAGATGTACTAGCTTGGAACACTAGACTTGTAGCAGCAGGTAGAAGTAGCTAAAGCTAAAAATCTGAGTACCATGCTCTACCAGGACTCAATGCAATAGTTTGATGCAGCTTGGGAGGGTTGGTACCAAATTCTCAATGTCCCAAGGAGTTTCATGGGCTTGATTTGGAAAAGCTGGCCATGACTTCAAATATATTAAATGGATGTTGCATGTCAGCTGTGATTGCTTGTTACAAAGCACTGCCTCTGACACAAGCAATGCCTTCCTTTATATAATAATAATACACCTGATAATGTCATGAGCTGTCATAAAGTGGGAAAAATTATATTGATGTTCTTCACATTCTGAGATTATCCTTATCCCTGGCAGATCACTTACAGAAGAGAAATGGACATTTTACCCCTGCTGTTTAAACCAAACCAGTCCCCAGAAAAAACAAAACTTTAATTATTGCCTTTAAAAATCTCTCATTTTCAATTTTACCCATAGCAAAAATGATGGTGTTGGAAATGTTGAAAATAATGATCTAATTCACAGATTTATGACAAGGAATAATTAATTAATGTTTATTTGCTACCTCTGAGATATTGTATAATGTTGGTAAGATATATGCATAAATACAGAACCAAAACAAAGCCTCTGGAAGTTTTCCTACTTTTGGAAAATGAGGGTGTACTGATCATGCACAGTGTGACAAAACACTGTTAGTCCACAATGAATGATGGATAAGGCAGATGTCTTTTTCTGCTATAAAGACTGGTTGTGCATCCTTCCCTAGCTACCAGTCTGCATTAAATTGCATTTTGTAATCTATTCATACGTGCAGTGAAAAGGGTAGTTATTTCTTATGTTTCTCAACTATGGCAAACCACCTGTCATCTTTTTTCTATTTGAGTTACTAGATAACAGCTTCTGACTGCACCAGACCTTTTGACAATTTCCTTAAAGTAAATTTGCTATTTCTTATCTAATCCAAATAGCAATAATTGTTCATCATACCTGTCCTATCATACTTAAAGTATGGGGCCACTATTGTCAAACAGCATTTTGAGTTCCATGTAGACAGAACTGTTTCTTGGGACAGAATTTCCATTCAGGAAGCTGCCTGTTTCCATTACTCACAGTTAAAGCTCAGATTCCATTTTGCTACTCAGTCCCTCATTTAGGGCTTTTTTCCCCCCTGTTCTTCCTCTAGCTTCTTTCTCCTACTCCCAGTATACATGTATCTACTGAAGATTAAGAACCAATATAACAGTAAAAAAAACATTGTTTTTTTTCTTGCAAAGAACTTGGAGATACTGACAGATGAGTTAAACTTGAGTTGTCAGAACATTTATTTTCAGCTTGAACCCAGGTCAGTTTTTCCCTTAACTTGTAGTATTTCTATAACTCAGGCCATTGTGGTAAATCCTAAGGAAATCGCCAAGCAAGTACAACCAACATCCTAGCACAGCTTAAGTGCTTGTAAATGGATTTCTTCCGTGTCCTAAATTAAATTGAAGTGTAAAGATTTATAGCATTACCCTGTGACAACAGTCAGTAAATTAGATGTTCCATTACCCATTAAGCTCTAAAGATTTTATTTATATTGCTTTGTTTTTTAGAATTGTATGATGACCTCAAAGAGTAAATAAGTATTATGTCACCATAATGGATCCCACATGCAAATTGCAGCTTTACCCAGAGTGCCCAGTTTTAGTCAAATAAATATTCTCACTAAAGCAAGTAGGTTGTTCTTCTTACTGAAGTTGAAGATGGATTAAAAATTCAGATACCTTGAATGCCAATCTCCTTGTCACATTATGCCAATATTTTCTGACGCCTTCAGGGGCCACTGTTCAAGTTTTTAGGCTCCACATGAAACCAAGGGGCTTGCATGATGCAACCTTAGGGAATTTAGGGCTTTATTACATTTCAAAATTTGCCAGGCATATAGTCAGATTCATAGGGCTTGGGTAGAAAGATTTTTGGTTCTGTCTTTTTTTACAATTTATAGAAACACCAGTTCAATTTCTAAATATTAAAGCGACAGAGATGTAGAGCTCCAACTTGGAAATCAAGAAGTTGTCAAATGGATAATTTTTTAGCAGAAAGAAAAAGAAGAAGAACAAAGGAAAAGGAAGGCAGGACTGATAAATATATAAATAATAACCACACTGGCACTTCTCTGCACTGAGAGGATAGTTTCACCAAGATATTGGTTGTGCTTTTAGTCTCCTACTGCATTCTTCTCAGTTTGCAAGCATAGGCAATGTAGAATTAGTAAAAATGGATTTGTTTCAGAGTCCAGTGCAAGTCAAAGTTTAAATGCCATTGCATTTTCTCACTCCTTCATCAGAATGAATACAATGTGCTAGTAACTCAACACAGAAGCTGCTGTACACTGCTGTGCATGTTACAGGGAAGTCAGAAAGTGTTACCACCAGCCTGGGAGTGTAACACTCAATGTCCCTAACTTACTTTTTCAACCTTTTCAGCTTTTTATGAATGGAGAGTGCTCATTTTATGGAGGGTTTCTTGAGATTTCTTCTCTTTCTAAATAGTAGTGTGAGCATTGAAGGATTTGTATTTCTGTTTTGCTTTAGAAAACCATGTATATTACATGATCATCTCCAAGTAAATAAAAGAGGACTATGGGTATGATGATGCTTTTACAGAAGTTCTACTTTAGTTAGAGTGATATCATTAGTAAATTTGAATGCATTCATATTAATTGCCTCACAACATGATTCTATGAGGTTAAACTGTTTTTTAGGGGATCCCCATACACACACAGAACAAACGAATCATTTTGGTTTTTTAGAGGGTTATAGTGGTTTGAGTCACCACCATACACAACACCCTATGGAATGATCTATCTGCTACTTCCTTATCATTAAGAGTCCAAAATTACACATAAGGTCCTTACACCACAGATTCCATATCAGTGTTTAAGCCATCTTACAGGCACTGCAAAGAGAATTTTGAATAGCAAGTCTTATTCTGATGTAAATGCATCTGTTTCAAAATACCTCATGGCATTTACTTCAATACATTTCATCCCAGCATGACCTGTTAGATGATATCAGAATCTATGCTTAACATAAAAATAGAAGGTTCTGATTTAATTTTTCTGCCTTTTTTTCCCCCAGTACTGGCACAGAATGATAATCACCATCAACAGTAGAGAATTTTTTTAAATATATGGTTTTTCAAACTGACATAAAATTTACTTTGAGATTGCTGTTTACAGACTACATTGGTCTAAATCCTATCATTGGGATAGCTTGTTAAATCTCCCTGGCTCAAGTTTTTTGACTTTTCATTACCATTGGTTTTCTGGTTTCTTATTCCAATGCCACATTTTGGTTTTCATTCAGGATTCTGATTTCACTCCATCACCTGCTAACAGCTAAAACAATGTTTCACTGATTGAAAAAAAATAAAAGACAAAAAGGCAACAAGGAGGGAAGGGAAAGGGAATTGACTGCTGATCTCCCTAAATTCCTCAATGAGGCCTTTCTGTTTTGGATGTGTGAGAAAATCACCAAGTTACCATCCTCCTAGCAAGACATGAACACATCCACTCAACCAAATTCTGCATGAATACACATTAGCACTACTTTGATTTCTGAGGACAATGGCCTGATAAAATCATACAATTGTGGTTGCATGATTTAGGTGATATTATGCAAAAACAAGGCATCATGCAGCAGTTGAGGGAAAAGCAATTACAAATCTAAATGCACCATCACACAATAACAGTGCAGAGCAATGTTTACTTAATTAGTGAAACACTCTGTGGCATTAGAAAACACAACATTGGTTACCTAACTGCCAAGGCTGTGACTACCAAACATCTTTGCTGTGGATTTCTGGGAACAGAGAAAGAAGACTACCTGACACAGCCTGACACTAACACTACTGAAATGCTAGTCAATAATCCCTAACTTCCTTCTGTATGTGAGAGAAGTACTAGCAAAAGTTCTACCGTTACACCTATATAACTTTTGCTGATAAATATTTAAACTTCATCCTAAGATTTCATATGCATACCAATGCAAACTACTGCTCAAGGGCCCTGCAAATGAATTGGCAATATGAACAGAGAAGAAAGATTTCAAAGAGAAATTCATACCTGGCTGTGGTTTTCAAACCTGCCAAAATGCAGAAGGCAAGAGGCAGATACAGAGGATTAAATCCAAGTCCATTTTGAAGAATTATTTTATCATGAAACTGCAGAGAAAAGAAAAAGAGAGAAAAAAAATACAAGGATAAATCATGGATAAAGAATACCAGATATTTCTCTTTCAACTTTAATCCTACAAACTGCATACAAACATACAAAGCTTTGTAGTCAGACATAAGATTAAATTTCCCATATAATTGCATTCCAGACTGTTTTTCTTTTCTCTCAGGTATTCATCCCCTAATTAGACCTAGGAAGATGACTAAACATGTTTTTATTTCTATTACCACTGACTACATGTTGTTAACCACAGATCTCAGATCCATCCAACAAAAAATGTGTAGCTTACCTAAATTCTGATCTACACATTTTTTATTTTGTAAGTTATGTGGTGCAACTTAGTGTTCTGGAAAATTTCAGTGTTTATTCACTTCAAAAAAGATAAATTTAGATATAATGTACAAATTCTCATTGATGGGCAATTAGTCTTAAAGCTGTTTGCTTATGCTATAAATCAGCACAGGAATAAACAATCTGCATTTGTCTCATAAAATTGTTAAAACATACAAAAGCCATGAGAAATCCCTGTGACTGAAATTTATTTTAAACTTTTTTCTTTTCCAGTGTGTTTTCTTGGGGAAATGCAACATTTCTTTGTGGAGAGATGTAATGTAGCTCTAACACTAACTGGGATTTAACTCTTTGAAACAAAAAAATTCTCTTTGGCATTCCAATTTAATAATTGTGGCTGTCAAATCTAAGCTGCTGAGCTGCTGTCTGAGACAGGAACAGCACAGAGATGAGGAAATAAAGCAATTTTCCAATCAAAAGTTGAGGTTCTATTTCATTTAACACCATCTCCTCATGTACTTAGCATTACCAGTTGAGATCATGAGCAGCAGGGATTCAGATATATCTGTATCCTGTGTCAAAATTCTGGACATTCTGGACAAACAAATCAAAACACTCAGAAATCAAGTTATATGCAAACAGACTTTCAAAATTCTAAATAAAAAATAATCAGCCATTAAGATAGGGTTCTGCAGCATCTCATACTGCTTAGAACTGGACAGAACACTTACAGAATATATAATACATGGAATTTCTCATTGAATCACTGAAGTTAGAATATACCTCTCTGTATTAACTTGGAATGTTAGTTGCAAATGCTATAAATACGCTGATTTCTTTTTTTTTTTTTTTTTTCTGTATGTTCACAAAGCATAGTCACATTATTCCTATGGATTCCATGCATAACCACACACAACAGCTGCCAGTCACTGCTCACTGCTGAGGGCAATGCATGTCTCTTCCAAGAGAGATTCTACACATCTGAAAAATTCAGTTCAGGGCATTGCAAAAATACCTGGCCAGCACAGACAGTGGACACAATGCTGCTGTGTTTGTAACTGCACTGAATCTTACCCTGTGTGCTGAGAAGCTCTCATTAACCTTGATAGTGCCATGCTAACACAGATACATTGCTTTCACAGTCCTTGACAGGATGCTCAAGTCCAACTGCAGCCTCTCCCTGCAGCTCTGTGCTGTGCCATGCACACATAGTCAGGAAGGAAACTCCACAAATCAATGGCACCGTTCATTTTGGACAGTTATTTTCATTGCAGTGCCCGGCCAAACTTCACCTCCTTTGGCAGAGGTTAATCCTCCATATCACTCTACTTTCTACTAAAATCAAATGTTATTACATGATAGCTTGAATATTTCTCTTGATGGCATGTTGAGGAGCTTTGGCAATCATCACCTTTCTCTAATGACTTCCTTAAATTTCAAAATTATGCCTATTTGACTGATGTAGAGTAAATATGACTCTCTTCATGTGTAAAATAATCCCCCAAGTATTATAGCTCTTCTCAAACACTTAATTATCACTTTAAAACCCTCTTAAAGAGTCAGGTGAATTCTGAAGTGTTCTGTTTGCAGAAAATTATTCACTTTGACTATTTTCTGAGTTATTTAAACAGTCCTTAACCTACACAACTGCGGTACCTCACTTTTATAAATGTAGTTTAGCTCAAAAACCTTTTCATCACAATTTCAAAAGACAGCAATGCAGTGCCCTTCAGTGCATGTTTACCAGTCTGTTTAGTTTCCTTCAAAAGTTCTTTAACTATTGCTCAGCTAGAACATGTGTGACCAAGGAGGTATCAAATTTTTCTCTTCCCCCTAAATTCTATGAGATTGTGCAGCAGAGTGGAGGATAGTTTGGGTTAACTTCCCAACTTATGAAAAATAGTAAATTTGGTCTCACATTCATTAACACTTGTGATCATCCTACAAGTACAGCCCCTCATGCCTATTTGTCAGTTCTGTTTGAGTGCGAACACACACCCACAGAGGTGCTCACCTTCAAGACATGACTTCACAAGAGCCATGACTTCATAAGTTGCCACTGCTCATTCAACTTCTCATTCTTTTCTCAGAAAACTGTGTCACACAAATGCTGGCTTATGTTGAATATTCTTTGCTAAAATTAATATACCATGATATTCATAATATTGTAAGCAGAAATATGAACCTAGAACTTCATACTATTTACTGCTACGTATTTTGTGAGTGAACATAAAGATAAATAGACTCATTTTCCAAACTAAATGCATCTGATGAAAGATCTATGGTGAAATGCCAATACAGACAAATTGCAGCCTGACAAGCAGCATATTCACTTTATTTTCTTTCTTTGTGGCTTCTAGGCAACATCACCAGTTAAGAGAGCAAAATCCACTGATGACAGACTGTGACAACATAAGGCAATAAAACATTTCATTATCTGCTCTTTTTCTATATGGCTGCTAAGGGTGATGTGTTAGGCTCTATCTTTCCCTTGACCAGCAAAGTGAGTCAACAGGGTGACTTCAGTGTAGGACAAAGGGAACTTTGGATGCCATCTTCTCTGATATCTGTTAAACAGCTCACAAAGTCCCAACTGAACAATTGAATTGGTTTTCTGTTTGATTTGGAATTCGTCAGTTTTACCAGCAACTCTTAAGTATATGGGACAAACAAAAGAAATTCTGATTTACCAGTAACAGCTGGAGACAGTACAGGTACTCCCAGCCCCAGCCACAGCTAGGTATTCCCTCTTGGATTCCCAGTCACTCTTCCTACACCCAGAGAGCTCCTGACTCTTGGCAGGTATTGACACACTACAGAGAATTTTGTGTGATTTTCATCCTCCAGATCTGAAAGCTGAAAGAAAAATCTGAACTCTGCAGAGTTTTCACTGATCTGATGAAAGCCATTGTCAAATTAAGCTGGCCTGGGCTTTAGAGTCTCACAGAAAGAGCATAAAGGTACAGCAGAGTCCCTTGGAAAGATATGCTGCCAGTAGGGAAAGCATGTCAGGTAGAAGATGCACTGCCAATGGATAATTTCAGCTGGTTGAGGCTGTCCTAAGGAACAGTGTAAACATTTCAGTACAGCAGTGAGTCAGGGAGTAAGACTGCTGTGCTGATTCTAATGGCCTACAGACAAAATGGTGTTCTAGCTGGTTTCCAGTACTTAGAGAAAAAAGCTTACATTTCTGAATGTCTTTAAGGTTTTCCAAATAGTTTTTGATCTCAAGAGAATCATGAAAAAAGGAAAGTTGCTTCCCTAGCCTGACAAGAGACTGGAATGGAAAAAAAAATTAAGTTGAAGAGTGAGCTCCATAATTTACAGGAGAAAAAAAATCAATTTTAACTATATTTAGTTTCTGTTTACAAGAAGAAATATTTGCTTTGCTTTACTAAATTATATTTGTGCAAGCCAAACATCATTACATGGCTTTGAATAACTCAGAAAACTATTTCCATAGCACTGAATGAATTAAGGAAATAATATCATCAGGATATTAAATACTTTTTTCCTCTATTGATATAGCTTTTTTATTCTGTCCTTGCAGAACTTTTTGGTCATTCTTTATTCAGGTCATGTCAAATAAGAGAACAGAATGGACTGGTGAGTAGAAGCACTCTAACAAGCAAGATAAGATGCTCCATCACTTTGTGATTAAATATTCAAACACACTGCCCACTGGTATCAACTTAGTCATGACTGATTTAAATGATAGAGTCAAAAATGTGCTTTAATCTTCCATATAATAAGTTTTAAAAAATTAAAACTGAAATCACAGTTTAAAGAAAAAGCTACCACACGCTTCAGTGATCATTTACTTGACTGTATGTTTTCTGCTGCTAAAGTGGCTGGTTTCATTAAAGAATTGAATACAGCTGCAAGTGTAATGCAATTATGATCCAGAGTCAATAATTTGTGAGCTATTGAATGCCTTGGTGGGTACTGACGTCAGTACACGTTACATTAAACAAACTAATGTTCTTCCCAATCATTTTTGACCTGTGAAGGATCTTAGAATGGTTTGTGTTGGAAAGGATCTTAAAAGTCTTGTAGTTCCAACTCTCCTGCCATGTTGTGGTGTGGGTTCAGTTTCCATTTGTATTGTTTTCCCCGCTGGTGTTGTTCTCCCCATCTTATAATGTTCTCCCCATTTTGCATACCTAAGCCTATGTTGATGGTTCAGCCCTGCTTTCCCCCTCTCCCTGAGTTGGTTCCCTCCTGTTCTGGGAAGGCTGCCAAGCCCTTGTCTCCACCCCCGTTCCCTTAGCAACCACCCCACTTGTTACATTTTCCCCTCCTCCAGAGCCCTGTCCATCTCCTGAAACCCCGCCCATCTTTCCAGAAACTTCCCCCTTTTCCCAAGGGTAATTGGGCAAGAGCTCCGAGCCCCTCCCTGACTCATGTACCATTAGTTCTTGTCCATGTCAGTTATATTCAATTCCCCTCCTCAGTTTTCCCCTACTGGTTAATGTATTGTATCAATGTCTGTGTACCACCCCCTTTATATACCGGTGTTTGCCATTACTCTTTGTCTTCCCTTTTGGATCACCTAGAGGTATTGTCTTCCCATTTGGATTCCCTGGAGACTCTTTATCTTCCCATTTGGATTCCCTGGAGACTCTTTGTCCTCTCACTTGGATTCCCTGGTGGCTCTTTGTCTTCCCTCTTGGATTCCCCTGGAGACAATAAAGCCTCTGGACTGCACCATTTGGGTTAAGACCCTCTTTTCTCTCTGGCTTCTCCGTTCTTTCGCCGCTCCCTACGAGGCTGCTTTTAGCCTGTCGAAGGCGCTGCCCAGACGCCCCTGGCACATCAGGGTAGTGCCCCCCGCTGCTGGCTGCTGCTGTGCTCTCAGCTAGCCGGCGCCGCCTCCTCCCCGCTCTCGGGGAGTAGAGCGCACTCGACGCAGCAGCGCGGCACTGCCACAAGCAGGGATGCCTTCCATTAGACCAGGTTGCTCAAGGCCTCATCCAACCTGGCCTCAGGGACAGAGCATCCACAGCTTGTCTGGGCAACCTGTTCCAGTGCTTCACCACTCTCAGAGGGAAGATTTTTTTCTTTATATCTAATCTAAACATGCACAGTTATCATGAAGATAACTGTGAAATTCACTATGATCTTGGGAGAAAATTGATAGACCTAACTTGACAATTCATCAATGAGTATGTTAATTTCTCCAACCTCATTTCTTTTTTGTTATTTAGGTGGATGATCTGAATAATTTTTAAAAGCACTTATTTATGGGAACAACAATTAGAATTTACCTGCCTGCATTACACCACTGGTATGTATAGATTTTTCCTTTCTTGATGAAAACTAGAATTCATCTTCAAGAATCAGTCACATGAAAAAAGAAATCATTAACATTTATTCAAGCATGGAACTGTCAGACAGAAATTTCCGAGATATGAGTTAATCCCATGACTTTCATCTGCTCATTGATTTATTAAAATTTCATGATAAGGACAAAAAATCTTCTTAGTATAAGACCCACAAAGCTCAACACTGTCTTCCTTAGAAAATAAGTCACAATAATTTATTTTGTGCTTAGTAGTATATGATTTTCCAATTACAAAAGAGGAACTACATCATAACAAGGAATAGCCATTTCACAAATCAATAAAACCAAGGGCATTAAAACTAAGGGAATCCTACAGGTTTACAGACCTTTTCAAAGCTACCTTTGCCAGCTAGTCTCAGGTAGCATTGACTGAAAGCTGTTTACCCAGAGCAGTCACACCTATGAACATGAGTTCAACTGGGAGTCTCTTTCAATTGTGTTTGTAGTACTTAGAAATACTGCCATGTAGGTGGTATCCATGCTAGTAATGGAGGTGAACAGAGATCTCAAGGGCTGAATAGGTGGAGTCTTACCTGATTCCGGAAGATGATATCCACATATCCAAGTTAAAACAGGCTGAGTAAAAAGGCTGGTCTTCTGATTACTTCAAGCAGCCCTGCACACATTAACACATTTTCAGGTTTAAATTACAAAGCCTGTTTCTATAATCTTCTATAATCAGAAAGTTTTTGCATCCTTCCAATTAGAAGAGATTTTTTTTTTAATATTGTATCCCAGATCATTACAGTCACAGTAATATTACTACCTAAAAATGATTAAAACATTGTCAGAAAGTATATGAAGTTATTTGCCTTGGCAATACCAAGTTTGTTAGGTGAAAGGGACTCCATTTTCCAAATCTTAGACACTGAATTTACTTAAAGCATGACTAGGAAAATGCAGTTCTAAACCTCACATAACTTTGTGGATTTCACTTATATTTTCTTTCTGAAGGATAGTGACAGGTACACAACTTGTGAAAGGCATAAAGATAACAACACAAATTCTCCAAGTGCGCCGTTCTGAAAAATCCATTGCAGATTTGACACAAGGGGTTTACTTTCTTATTTTATCTGAATGACTGTGTTCTTTGTGTATTAAATGCTCAACTATACTTAAAACTGGGTTTTCAATTATGTGATTATGCATTTGTGTAGCCCCATTGAGCTTCACAGGATTACTCAAGCAGAGCAAAATTTGCAGAATTACCACTCTGGTTTGTTGATAAGAGTTTTTTCAGTTAAAAAAACAGACTTTGTTTCACAGTTAGTTCATTCATTGAGGAATATGTAGTTGCAATTATTTAAGGTTTTTAATTACAGTACATTATACAATAGAAAAGATAATATTTCCCTAGAAACAGTGTTTATCTCTACTCTTTAATTTTACAAGGATAGAAATGTCACTGTCTCTACTACAAGAATGGCCCTTCTGAATTGGTTTCCATGAAAGTAATCATTGAACATTACTCTGAATCATAAATTGAAGTAAATCGTGCATTAGAATAAGCCCCAAAGTTTCTCTCAACATAACACAGAAACACATAATGATTTTGCCATTTCTGCAAATACAAAAACAATATTTCTTTCAGGTAATGCATCTTCCTTCTCATGGAGAAAACATACTTTTTCATTGAAAAAAAAAAGGCATCATTTGTGAACAGTTTAATTTTTCTTTTTTAATTTTTCCATTATTTAAACACAGTTTCCCACAGAAGTCAGTCAAAAAATGATCTGACAAATTACTATATAAGTCATAGTATTTTCTAATTTACAGATGTAACATAAATACACGCAACAAAGAAAAAGTGGCTATACCATAAATATTAACAATAAGAATAAGCTATGACAAAAGGCAAATGCTAGAATACATTAATTCCCTCAAACTAATTTTGGAAGCTAGGTAAATCATTAACTACATAATTTTGTCCCAGTCATGTTTCAAGCTGAAGTCATATCCTACATTTTATTCATAAAACTAGGGTAATTTGATCTTGATACAGAAGCATGAGAATTTTTTGAACTAAGTACTGTCCCAAGACATAAGCAAGAATGTTTTTCTGTCCCCCTGCCTTCTTTTTGATCTGCTACTTGCAGGTTTGTATATCTATGTTCCACCATGAACTCCAACAAAATTGATTGTTCTGGTATTGGTAAATCTGCTACAAATGGTTCATTAAGCTTGAAATCACACTTAAACTCATAAAGGAAGCATATGTTAAAAGTGGGAAGAACTTGCCTTTAATTTGAAACACACTGGACACAAACTCAGATTTGTGTTCATTCCTGGCTCTGACAGACATCCTTTGAGTAATTTAATCTTTCTGAGATCCCCAAGTATAATACATTCACTTATAATTCTTATCTGGAAAGTAAAGTTCCTTAACTCCAGGTTTGCTCCTCACTTTCTGTATGTACAAAAATTTTATACCACATTCTTGTCTGGTCATTCCAGATACTACCATAGGAAAAAAAGTACTGTCGTTCTCAGAAACAACATATAAAAATCTTGTTTTATTTACTCTTCATATGATCTGACATTTTAGGCACTTGATAAAATGTTTTCTTCTCTGAAGTTAATGGATAAGCTACTCCTGCCTTCAACAGAATGCATGGTTAAGCTACTCCTGCCTTCAACAGAATGCATGATTTCACTGATCATGTTTGCAAAAGATCAATTAACTGGATTTTTCATGTTTTTCTCTTCTCATCTTAATTTGCCTGCAGTAGCTGTAGCACTGCTATTTCTGCATCAAGAGAGTTTGGACTTGCTCCTGCTTGCACTGAGCCAAGCCTCTGAAGTGGCCCAGTGGGAACAAAACAAATCCATTGTCAAATTCAAGCTAGGAAACTAATGATGAATCATTATTAAGAGCTACATGCAGACACACCAGCAGGAAAAAAACAACTCCATTTTCAGACTGATTTAAAGAACAGTCACTATCAAGGCTACCCTAATGACTGACAATTCACTTTATCAGTTAAAACTAAAGTAGGAAAGTAGGAATCATTATACCTGAGCATGATCATTAAGTGACAGTGATCATCAGACTGAGACAATGCCATCTTATCTGGATATGCCTCTAAAGTGATTAGGACCTCATTCGACTGTATAATCCAGATTTTAGGTCCCTGTACTGGCACTCAACCAAAGATTTTATTTTCCGGAAACCAGCCTGGCAATCGAGCACCCAGTTTAAAATTTTCAGGTGTCAATCCATTCATATAAAGTACACAGAGAACACTTCAACTATACAATGCCTTGACTTAACATTTCTGAAGACCAGTGTGTTCTAAACACTTTTGTAGAGGCTTTTAATAGGGAAACTGCAGAGAACACCGTTGACAATTGTCTTAGGCTGCAAGATGTGGCTGGGGGTGTGCATTCTACTGCCATCTGTTAGAGGTGGGGCAGTTACCTTTTGTTAATTGAGCCACCTGTTAAAACCAATTGTGGGACAGTTTTCTTTCTGCCTTCCACAACCCATCCTCCCTCTGGGAAATATCTTCTGTTAATGGGCCACTGAGTGTCACTGCATGACTGATAAAATTACATCATCCCCTTGTGAGATGCTCCACCCATGGGAAGGAGCCAAGCATTCCTACCTGGATGTAATCTGAGATTTGGAACACCAGACAGCCCTTTCCCACTAAATTCTCAGAGGAGGAGCTTTCTTCTCCACTAGATTCCCAGAGGAAAACCAAGCCCATCTACACCACAACTGGATCTGCAGAGGAAACCTACACCCTTCTACAGGAGCACTGCTTCAACAGAACCACACCTGTCACTCCAGGAGGACTGCAGCCACCATTCAATGGGACTGCTACTAACAACACCCTGACCAGCAAACAGGCTGTCAGGTTGTAGTCTGACTGTGCCAGTGCTGTTTAGTATTACTGCATTTTCCTATTTTTAATTTTTCCTAATAAAGAACTGTTATTCCTACTCCCATATTTTGCCTAAGAGCCCCTTAATTTCAAAATTATAATCATTCAGAGAGAGAGGGTATACATTTTTCATTTCAAGGGGGGCTCCTGCCTTCCTCAGCAGATACCTGTCTTTTCAAACCAAGACATCAATCCACAGGCTATCAGACTCTCATCACAACATTTCAAAGAAACAATTTTCCATAAAAGATAAATGAAGTTAATGTTTACTTCACAATTGTGTCTTGAATTCTAGTGTTTCATGGCAGGTGTTAACTTCATGTTATCCCTATGACTGACTTTCAAATTAGAAGCTGTAACTCTTTCACTCATATGTAATTAAACAAGCTGTTTATGGGACTAGTTAGTGAATTCTGCTCTCAACACCATCCACTATATGGAAGACTAATTGTTTTTAACACAGCATGAATGTTAATGGTACCTCTATGAGTATTACTGTATTGGTGTTTGTGAAAGGTTAAAGGTAGATCTCACTGCATGGAGAAATCAAATCAATTTCAGAAAGGTGCCAGTGTTTGACATTAAAATAAAACACAACATTGAGAGAACTTGGACTGTCCCCAAATTCTCCTTGCCCACACCAGTACACTGTGCTGGAATATATCAGAATATATCTGCTGAAGCATGAAACTTCACGTCTACAGGAAAAGCACCAGTACAGATTATTTTTCACAGTTTCCAACTGATTGGAGTCCCCATTAGCAAAGGTCAGGCTTAATTTGCCACAGCTGCATTCAGAAAGCCTGTGGTCCATCATAGTTCAGGGAAGACAAAAAAAACCCTGCTTTACTCACTCAGTAGGAAATCATTCCTTTAGATACATACAAAATATGTACTCAAGGGCATGAGGTTTTATTGCATAGCTACTAAATGTTAAGAGCATGTGATAAATGTTGTACTTAGGTCATGAAAAGAAGATATTTCAAAAGTAAGACTGGTATTTTTGAGCTCATATGACAGAGGAAAGTCTAGCAAAACTTAACAATAGGTATTACTACTGCAGCTGTCATATCAGGACTTTGGATTTTTTAATATCCATTTCAAGTATTTCAGAGCTTTTTTTAAAAATCCCTGTTACATAATTAGCTTTAAAAATTACTCAAGTTAGCATTTTGTCTATAAGGCACAATTGGAAGTTTAAAATAATGCTGCCTATTCTTTACACAATTGAAAAGCTGTGCCAATATTATCTTTGCTGCAACAGCAGCTGCTTGCAAATGCCTTTAGAACTGATTTGGGTCTCTCTGTCATGTCCTAATGGAATCAGGCAGAGGCTTTAACAGTGCATGCTTAGTGTATACAGTTCCTGGGTGATCCTACCAGAGCAGATAAATTCCTAGTAGCTGAGTGTGCAATCCCAGCATCATCATATCTTCGTGGATTTTTTTTTTCCCAAGCACCTTGCCCTGGCATCCCTATTGCCAGGAAGTTCCACAGGCTGTAACTCTCACTGCTGCCAAATGTCTGACAAACGTGGGCATGAGCAGCCCAGTGTGTGAGCACAAGGGACCACCCAACCTCTGTTACAGCAGCAGAATGAAGAGAAGGTTCTGAGTGCTGCTCTGAGGAACACACTGCACTTACAGGGACTGTCAGCAAAAAAAAATCTAAGCAGTTTTTATTTTTGATAGGTATTGCCACTAATTAATTGACTTTGGTCCGCTTATTCCTTGCAAGTTGGAAAAAACAAGGCAGACAAAACGACACTAAAAAGGAACTGAGATTTAAATGTGTAGAAACTTGCAAAGCATAAGTATGTCTATCTAGGATTTGACAGAAATTGTTTCAACTTCTAACAAGTATATGTGTTTTATTCACAGACAGTCCTTTAAAAAACGTACCTATCTAAAAATAACATTTCTAAAAAATAAAATCTATTGTCCAAAGAAAGTTAAGACAAGTAGAAAAATTCTTGTCACTCCAGACTGGCAGAATGAGAGCAAAGTGAAAACTGGGACAGGGGAATAAATCACACAGTCATGATTTTAAATAAATGCTGATCTGGTTAAAGAAGCTATTGAAGGTAAATTAGGAGTGGGACTGGATGTCTCCTGTCTGTGTGGTCATCCCATTAGCACCTAGAGAGTTTTCATTCAGAAAGTGTTCCTGAATGGATTCCTAATGTCATGGGAATAAAAAGAAAGAATTAATGGTGTTGCATCAAAGCAACAGTCTTTCAAAACACAGTAGTTTGCTGTCCACCATATTTGAAGCACCATGCTCCACTACATGGAAAATGTTTTCTCCTGAAAGAGCACAGTATTTTTCAAATATATATTTTCAGCTGAACCAATTGTGAAGCAATCACAGTATGGCAGCTGAAGTATAAAAGTACCAGCAGTTTTCTGGAAAAGTGATGACTCCACATGACAGCCCCCTGGACTACCCTGCAAAATTGATGACCTTGTACAAGAATTGAATGAAAACTCTTTTTCTTATAATATAAAAATTGAAATTTAACACATATTACCTAGGTATAGTCTAACACAGTAGATACAAATAGGATACATTCCTCAGAAATTAAATAAGACTTGTGGACAAGATTATGAAAAATACTGAGATGGATTATGAAGGAAAAGCCTCACATATAAGCAAACAGTCAGCTACCTCAGGTAAAGCCATGGAAATCAGATGTCCAGTGTGCTTAAATGATCTTAAAAATCCTGTTAGGTACCTCTAGGTATCTAAATGTCTTTGAAAACATCCCTCTGTGCCTAACATTATTTGGAATCACTGGACTTGAAAGACTAAAGGGACTCAGCCCCATCTGCAATATACAGCTGTACATTTCAAGCAGAATTCACACGATTCAACAGTACAGCTGTCCAATGAAAGATGCCTCCACCATCAAGTACAAGATAGACACACACCATAAAATCTCCCATAAAGGATAAAGCACCCTCTGGAAATACCTTTCTCAGACGTGGTATAAATTGGCCTCTGGAAGACAACTAGAGGGAGTTTAAATGCCTAAACACATAATTCATACCTGCAGTCTAGGAACAGAATGGAGAAAGCTCTGTACTGATGAGTTCAGAAAGTCTTTTTTTCAGCTTCTGCTCTGCCCCAACACTAATTAGGTCCATGTTTAACCTGTACAATTGTGATTACTGTCACATTAGAAAAAAAAAAAAAAAAAAGATTGAAAATAGAGGAATATTTCAGGCACCACCTTTTTCTACATCCTCAGGCATGAGTCCCCAATAAAATGCAACAGACTCACTGAACCACTGAGCAAATGTACCAGGTCATGTAAAGGAACAAAGATGTGACCACACTGCAATCTGCATGTTTATTTTAAGACTCCTCTGAACACACAGGCAGTAAAGTGGTCTCACCTCCCTCTTACTCAAGAATTACACACTCAGCAAAGCTAGCCAGTGCACTGCCATGGGAGAGCACAAGATCTGAATTACTTAAATTTGACAACACATTCATGAAATAAAAAGAAAAATGAGCCCTCTTTGCTTGACAAAGGGGAAAATTTCAGAGTTCACTGAGTGAAAAGAGTTACACAGGGAATTCTCAGAAATACTGATGGATGGGAAGAACATGAAATTTTGAGGTATGATGAGCTAGGGACGGCAGAGATATAAGCAGGATGAAATTAAGGGAATTTGTGAACTGGCTTTGAGGAAATGGCAGAGATAATAAGGACACAACAGCAATAAGAAACACCACTTATTTTAGAATGCTTCCTATGCTGTGAAGTTGGGGGACAATTCATTCTGAAGGTACATAATATACAAAGGACAAAGAGAAAGAACAGACATTCCTCCAGCTATCCATTAATGGAGACATCTTTTGCAGCCATTTGCTTTCTTTGCATTAAATTTTGTTCTGCTTCTAATCTTGAAAATGTGAGCAACCTGCATGCAGAAGAGAAGTCAGTGCCCTGAAGTAGCCCAGTTATTTTGTTACCAATTACATTACAATAACTGTATTGAATTTTGCTGAAAAAAAAATTATGTGGTATGAGCTACATTTATAGTATCAAGACTGGAATTTTTAAAATTTTAAGAAAAATCCATCGACATTTGTTTCCAGTCATATTCAACCACTTTTAAACTGTTTAATGTCCATTAATTCAAGGGATATCTGAACAGAACTATATCACTTACCTTTTAGATTTATGGAGACAGAGCAGAAATAATGGAAGGAAAAGATTCCTAATGTTGAGCAAGTTTCTTGAGTATGTGGATTAGGACTCTTCACGTTCACAAAGAAATCCAGGAAAACTTTTGATCTGAGAGACTGTGAATGCTAATGATCAGAAAGAATGTCATGGAGGATTTGTTTATACTTTTAAAACTGTACATAAAAATTATTTATAAAGGAAACAAAATGCAAGCAAGAAATGAAAGACATTCTTTGATAAATTAAAAATGTTTGCTTTCTCCTCTAATGTAAGAAAGCTAGATGTAAGAGAAGTATATTGTGTGTATGTTCAAAGGCTTAACAGCATGAGGTATAGAAGTATTCAAGTGGTAACAGCTCAGAAAATAGTATAGGTCTTGAAATTAAATCATCCTTATAAATAAATCATCAAATAAAGATAAAATGACAAATTGGTATTAGTCTAATACAAATTTAGCTGAAGTATTAATATCCTTTTTTTTCCCCCTCAGAAGGAAACTTGCTATAAAACTATTCAGATAAATGTCTTCAAGTGTAAGTATTTACGGTCAATTCTTTATTGCTTTTGGTCACTCATAAAAATTGTAGTGGTGTCAAGCCATTGTTAAGATGTCAAACGACAGAGCACACATTTTGATGTATCTTTGAAATCTGCCTACTATTTCTGACAGTACAGATTCCATAGTTCTCTTACATACTAGGCATTGCATCAATGTCCTTGGGAAAAGCTCCCCCTTCTCCTTAATATGGACCCACACTGGTGGCAGCTGCACATTTGTACATCCTCCATGTCTGAAGGATCGTGTGTCACCTTACAATTTTGTGTAAAAGTCTTGTCAGCTTAATACACATGAAGGACAAGATGCCCCCTTTGTACAACCAACTGAACCCAAGCTTTAACAGGAATTTTCCTATCAAAGACAGATGAACCTAAGAATTTAGGGCATAATATTCAGAGCAACATCTCATCCTAAAAAAAAGTCGTAAAAATAAGGAAAATCACAGCTGCCTAGCTCTTATCAGAAAACAATCCTCCACACAGTTCACTGCTGGAAGAAAATTTCACATCATTTGTCCTTTTAGTATACTTTATAGCAGCTATTTTTCTTCACATTCTTAAAACTCCTGTGACCCTTTTTGCTCCCTCTGTCAGACTTCTAATTGTTTGTACTGAAACTATCCTAATTAGATGGTGAGATTTTTAGGGTGTGGACCTTGTCTAATTGTTTGGTTTATAACACTCTGAGTGTACAGTACTTACATTAATATTAAACTGCATCTTGTCCGGCATTTTATGATGCTTGTTACAAAGAAATGGACATCTTGTTTTCAGCCTCCTTTCTAAATTAAATAAGGCTTATATGATCACAGCTATGTATATCTCCATGTATATTTGTACTATCAAAATTTCATATCTCTCTGCCCAAGTCAACTATATTTACATTCCCCCCAAAATGGGAACGAGCACAGCGACAATAAATACCTACCATGCCTCAAAAAACTAAGTGTGTTGAAGATGCAACTTCCCTGAGAATAAAACCTGAAGTACATGCCCAGTACTTCTGAGATACTATAAAACAGATAGGCACACTATTTACTGCTCAATTCTGAGGGAAGAACATCAGTCAGCACTCACATCTTTCATCTGCCAGAACCGAATGTGTTTCATACAGCTGTGGAAAAACAGATCTGCCAGTTGTGATGCACCTAGAGTCACTTAAGAGCTCATAAGCAGATCTAGTGCTTCATGCCAAAGGTCTACTTTGTCAGGCCACCCATTGCAGGCTGTGCCTAACAGCAGGCACACATTGAAAAGCAGAGCAATGGAAATGCACAGCACTGTTTCCTGGGAGTATTGCTTCCAGTGATGTTCAAACCATGGACATCCTGAGCTTGGCATTATCTCTGTGTGCTTAATAGTTCTGCCCCACTGCAGGCATTTGTTTAATCGATTTTGGCATTTCTGTAGCCATCTGGCATCCCATTCCCATGGCATTGGAGTCCTACATGTCACCAACATGCCTCACAAAGAAATGTTGCCTTTTGCTAGCCTTGTGCTGCCACCTTTTAGTCTGTCATGATACTCATGATACTAGGTTTGGTTTTTTTTTTGAGAAAACATCTCTTCCTTGGTTACCCCCAATTTACAACATGCTATTCTAATATGACTTTGGTCGTATTCTCTCTCAGTTGCTTCTTTCCCAACTGTTTAGAGCAAAGATTTAAAAACAATTAAAAATACATTGGAGATTCAGTGACTTCGTGACCTTTGGATCATTTTCAAAAGAGGTATACAGTGCACAGTACACTATGCATATGATTGACTACACTCTGTGCCAAAATCCAACCACTACCTCTTGAGGTATTTTTAGTATTTTACAATATATTTCTGGTTTAAAAAAAAATAGCAAAACCAGGAGATATTTCTGAATTTTACCTATTGAATTGATGTCAGCTCAGGTCTTAAATTTGAAAAGAATGGCAAACACATTGCAATAAAACTATTTTTATCCAATTCAAATAGGCTTTTGATATTTCCTACTTGATGAGCAGAAAGGAAGCAAACACCTTCTACCTTCTCATCAGGGTATAAGGTGTAAAGGAAAAGTAAATCCTATGATAAACAGAACAGTGGGGATGGGGTGGCTTAGAACTGTTTCCAGGCTAAGTTCCAAGCAACTTCTATAATCAAGTTTCAATCCAAGTAAATGTTTGGCTCACTTCCTTTGTATCTGACAACCTAAAGTATAAGTAATTCAAGGGCTTATTTTTTTTTCATTTTCACTTTGATGAAAGCATTCTTACTTTTCATGCAGTTCTCAGATCAGATCAATTGTTTTATTTTTCTAAAATGCCAAAAACAGCATAGCTAGGAAGAAACTTATGCAGGAAAAAATGAGCTGTTGCTTCTCTAGTTATTGCACAATGTTACTTGCTTTGTTCATGTGCTCTGTTAGTTCTGCTGGATGCCATGCTGTCTAAAGCTTTATTTCAGAAAGGAAAAACTGCAGTAATTATGGCCGAAAATGTCAGGCTGTACTGCACAACTATTCTTTGCACCACAAGCCAAGAAGTATAGCATTCTTTTGTAACACACCTCTTAGACATATGTGTTCTTCAGTTTGTCTTACATCAAAAACCACTTCTTAATGCAATGCAATAAGGCATTTAAAAGACAGTATTTGAAGCTGTGAGTCACTCAGTTTGGTAATAGATTACAGTATTCCTTCAGAGTAGCAGTAACAGAAAAGCTTCTTTAGAGTGCTAAGGCCAAACACATAATACTCTAAAGATATGGTGCTTGCTATGCCCTTTACTGGCAGATTGATTTTCATGTTCTCACTAAGCAAGCATTTAGCAACATTACACTGCTGGTTGGATAGCAATGACAACCCAATTAGAAAACACAGTCAATGAACAGGTCAGGCAGCCACAGCCCAGATATCCTCAGCAAAACTAGTTGTAAAACTTTCTTTTGACCCTTTCCTTATCATAACTGACCCACCATTAAAAAATGTCAAAATTTTGTGAAGAAGCAAAATGGAAAATAAATTATAACTCATTCAAATAAGCAAACAGCTTAAGAAAACTTTTAGAGGAATTGTCAGTATAGGAAAGAATATAAATGGGTAATAGTGTGAGATTTCTGATTTCCCCATAAATACATGCACTGTACTGCTTGTGGGCTTCAGAGAAATGTTTTTTGTTACCCTGTGGTAATCAGACATCTATTCTGATAGCTTAAAACCATCGAAAATAGAAAATGGTATGGCTGTATTATTTAGCCAACTCAGCTTTCCATATAAACACAGATCATTTTGAATTTTGATCTCACTTGAAACAGACAGACAGATAGATAGATAGATAGATAGATAGATAGATAGATAGATAGATAGATAGATAGATAGATAGATATGTAATTACAATATACAAATAATTCATATAGATTTGAGGTTATAAAGCCTGAAAACAGGCAGTAGAGATTTCTCAACAAATGACTCACACAAAGCGGATGAATGTACGGATCAAGAAGGAAACCACATAAATTGCTGTGCTTTTAAAGAGGGGCAGATAGGGATGTTTTGATCAAACTGAGAGTTCAACTCTGAAAGCAAAGTATTAGCACTAGGGCTCTAAAATATGGTGTTCATCAGATATGAAGCACAGGTCTTTAGAAACAAAGTTACCAACACTTCAAAAAAAACAATGCCTCATTGGGCTTTCAAAATGGCCAAGATCTTTCCTGAAGTCTACTGATCTTTTCTTAACTCAAAATAATCCTCTCTGTAATAGACTAATGGAGGTTTTATTTCCATAAAGACATCTTTTGAACATTGCTGTTATTATCTTTGTTAAAAACACCTTGGTTATGCCATTTTTCAAAGTTCTTCTTTTCAGAAATGCCTCTCCTTACATGTTCCATCATTGATGTTTCTTCTAGAACTGTTGAATCTCACCTTTTAGTTTAATCTTGAACCAAACTAGACTTAATGTTCTACATAAGCAAGAACAGTTCTCAACTTTTATTTTGTCAAATGTCCTGTTTCCAACTCCCACGGCTGACTAGTTATGTCTTGGCTATGCTGCAGCCTTTTTAAGAGATGGACTTATTTGCCACTAACATCCATGCTGATTTAATGGTTTTATATAAATAGCAGATTGGAACAATACCAGCATGTATTATTGGTCATTAAGCTCCTTTCAAAATTGTGTCAGTGAGTTTTTTTGCATAAGAAGGAATGTCAGGATGCCATTACAAAATCTAGGAGCAGCATTAACTAAAACTGCACTAATGCACTGAAGCTATGTGCATGATGCTGTTTTCTGAACAGCAGTGTAGGCACATCTGAAATCTGCTTGCTCACACTACAGAAACTACTTATTAGCGTCTGTATGTAACACATCATCACCACAGGGAAAGCTAGTTTCAAATCATAAATGTCAAGACATAATTAACTTAAAGGTCAGGTTTAATTACAGTTGTTGAAACTGAAATACACTAATTACCATTACTATGTCAGAAAATTTCTTAAAATGATTTGAAATGTTTTGTTGGTGCCTGCACTTTTCTGTAATTGACATCTTTTGTCTCATGATGGAGACGTTTCAATGAGCATTTTTTCACCAACTTTGAAGCAGAAAGAGAACAAACCAGAAAACTAATGAGCAAAGCACCACTACAAATCTCAACAAAACCTGTTCTCCAAATTACAATATTATTAATTACTTTCTTGTAATTGGCACTTCAGATAATCATTTAGATAATGAAATTATTTGGAGAGTCTGGTACATGGATGAAACAGATTTAACTGTGTGGCTCTGAAGTTTAATGACAAAACTAATCAATAAGTGAAACAGACTGGTGAGAAAATAACTCAATAACTGAAAATTTTGCTCTACCTGTAGGCTTTTCCAAGGATTCTACTGGGAACAGTTATTGACTCACCTAAGTATTTTAGTTCTCTCTTTCCCCCAAGGTACGGAAAGTTTGAACACCGTGATTTCATTTTCTCTTCTGTTATCTAGTGTTTATTCTTCCCTCCCCACCACAGCCAGGAGTTCCAGCTTACCTCTTCCTATACTTTTAGCAGTGTGATAGACATTTTTTTCCCTGAAGAAGCCATTCCCTAGAATGCTAGAAAGCTAGCTAGAGAAAAGGTTAAGCTATGTAAAGTTCATTTCCCCACAACAGCATAGTTTTAACTAGGTATGGCCCTCATGTAAAAATTCAGAACTCTAAAAATGAACACAGCCGATGACTCTGGAGGAAAATATTACTAACTGATGAAGTCAGGCCATCAAATGCACTGATTAAAGAGACATACTCATTTGCTAAGTTTCATTCATTCTGCACCTGAGGTTGTAACACCTGCCCCTGTGCTGCAGTGCTGATGCCTTCCAAAGTGCACTAATCACCTGAAATCAGCAAGAAGTATTTCTGTTTCTGGAGGAAATATTTCTACTTGGTAAGTGGGCAGCTCCTACAGCCCTTTCCCTCTCCTTTTCCACAAGCCCCAGTACTTGGTGCTCCACAAAAAACTACAGAAAAGAGCTCAAAAGTCTGAATATAAGAAATATATACATCAACTGAAACAATGAAGGACAGTCTCAAGTACACAATGTGTGTATATATATATATGTATTATGTAATAATACATATATACATATACATATATATATATAGCAAAATATATATATGTATATATGTAATATATATGTCTATATACTATAAGGAGTATATACATCAACCGAAACAATGAAGGACAGTCTCAAGTACACAAGTGTAGCAGGAAACTGGCTGGCAGCCCAAAAACCAGGGAAAAGATCAGCCTTGACTGTGCTACTGCCTTGCATCTCAATAAACGGGAAAGGATAGTATTTAATTAAAGAGTACCTGCCTCCCAGGTACTGATGACATTGAAATCAGTGTGGACAGAAGGCATTAAAGCTGGGATAACCCAAAAATTCTCTTATTTAAGATTTACAGCTAACTGTTAGAGAAAAGTGAAAATTTATTAAAGGCTTCCATCTGGCAGAATGTATCATTAGTATTCAAACTGATAGCAGCAGTGATTTAAATTTAATAATCTGAGTGAAGATATGCATCAAAAAAGAATTCTTTTAAAATATGTCTAATAGCAATAACTGACTTCTTTATTATAGTCTGCCTGTGAAAAATGCCAGATATCAAAGAACAAGACATCAAATGTTAATTTCAGTGTGTTCTTCTAGTTGAAACTCACATTAAAATAATATACTTGCTGCGAATCAAGTAGCAGAGACTGTACCTGCTTGTACCTTCCTTGAGAAAGATTTGAAACATCAAGGCCCAGAGAAAGCAGGAGCTGGACCATACAGAGGGGAGCAGGGAGGCTCTAGGAGTGGAAGTGGTGGCTGCAGGGGTGGCCTCAGTGACTCCAGCCACTGGCCCCAGTGCAGGGCACAGCTGAGCCCTGCTGCCATGGGTGTGGGACCTCCAGGAAAATGTATCTAAGAAAGGGCAAAACGCTGTCCAGGAGAGAAGAGCAAGTTAAAAACAAGGGTAAGAAATAGTTCTAGGGAGACCAAGGTCAAAAAGGAGGAGCAGGGAGGGGCTGCTCCCAATGCTGGATCAGAGATTCTCCTGCAGCTCATGGAAGAGACCACAGCAGAGCAGTTGTGAGATGTCCTCAACGCAGACCAGGAAAACTCACCCAAGAGCAGCTGGATATTCCCTAAGGCATGACAGGCTCTGGACATCTCATGCTGGAGCAGGTTCTCCTGGCAGGAGCAGCAGCCCATGGGAAGGGCCCACACTGGAGCCAAGGAAAAGAGAGAGGAGGAAGGAACAGCAGAGAAGTGCTTTGGACTGACTGCAGCACCCAACCTTCCTGCAAAGCCCAGTGAGTGGGACAGAAGGACAAGTGAGGAGGGAAGGAGTGAAGCTGAGCCTGGGAAAAAGGGGTGGAGGCTTGTAAGGAAGGCGGTTTAGTGTTTGTTTCTCACTATCCAATTCTATTTTAACTTGCAAAAATAATAGCAATTTTTTCCACAGGGAAGACTCTCTGCCTCTGATGGCAATCAGTAAGTGATTTCCCTTCCTGATCTCAACCCATAAGCTTTTTCATCCTATTTTCTTCCCATGCCTTATTTACAAGAAGTGAGAGAGTGGTTGGGTGGATACATGGCAGCTAACCAAGATCTTCTGTTTTTATGGGCAACACATCCTCTGAAGCTGCACTTGGGTATCCTATGTGAGAATTACAGTGAGGAAAGTTCATGTAAAACAGAGAGAGAATCTGTAACCTAATTTTTTTTTTTAATGCTATTACGATGCCAAGTTTCATTTTGTACTTGTTTTAATTAATTGTGTGAAGTTACTGTTCTGCTTTCAGTTTTTACACCTGAGGTTTCATTTCTAGGTGACATTCACCTCTGATTCTCTATATTAAAGAAACTTTTTATACATCGTTCTTTCATGCCCATTCTCAGCCCTCACTTAATAACATGGGATTCAAGAATAGTTCATATAAAGCTAAGTTGTCAGCACAGGGTACCTGCAGAACAGTTAATATATACTGGGAATGCCAAAAAACACTCCAAAAGTCACAGACAGAATTACTGGTATACCATCTAGCAGGCAAACAAGGGAACAGACAATTTGTTCAAGGAAAAAATAAACATGAAAATTAGGGCAAAGTCCAGGTATCACAAATTGAAAAGGCTGGAGAAAAAATGCTGTGTTCATTATAAGAACTAGCATAATTTAACTACCTAGTGTGCAATTTACATCAGTGTTGCACAAAAACATACCTACAAATTACTTACCCATTTAATGATTTTTTTTTTCTTAATTGCAGAGTAATGGGCAGTTCAAATTTACAGGTTGGTAATTTGTCACTGATTTGCTTTTTAAAAGTTGAACAAGAAAACAACATTGAAATGCCTGAAATATGTTGTTGGCAAGAAGGCAGTCTAGGGTGTTTAAATGGGGCCAGGTGCTTTAAGTATCCCAGGGCCTTCTTTTGCAGGAGGGAAGGCACTGGCTGTGCATTGGCAGTGTCACAACAGGTGATCGATACCAAGCCTCTCACTCCTTTGTCTCTCCTGGCTCAGCAGGGGTGAGCACAGCCAGAGCCTGGAGGAGAAAGGCTTTCACAGTAGTCAGGCAGCTGTACAAAGCAATGTGGGCACATCTCACATGGCCTGGGGCTAGGGGGTGAATGTGGCAGAGTCCCTGCTCCTCCCTCAGAGAGCTGTTAAAGAAAGAAACAAACAAAGCAACAAACCCAATACTGTATTTCCTTTTTTTTTTCCTATGCCTATTTTTCCCCAGCAATGGGTGTGGATTCACATGAACTAACTACTCCAATGGTAGGTATGCCAGAAAAACAAATTTTGATTTTCAGTTTAAAACTCTGAAAATATACGCTGGTTTCATTTTTTTAAATTTCAGGTTTAAAAAGCCATTTTGATTTTGTCCCATAATGTTTTCTTCCAATTGATGCATTCTTGACAAACAGGAAAGTGTCTTTTTTGCTTGGTTGTATGTCAAATTTAGAGGATGAAAAAAAAGGAGGGAAAAAAGCTAACAATTCAGATTCTTCACTGACATTTATTCTAAAATTAAATGCTATACAGCAGCTCTGAAGGTGCTCATACTATTCCATGTATATGTCTCAGCTGACAAATCACAAAGTTTCCACACAGTCTTTGAACTCAAAAGCTCATAATTTTATACAAACTAAACATTGAAAGCTGAGGCACTGTTAGGGAGGTAACATGTGAGGTTACACTAGGAAGAGCGAGTGCCTAAAGAACACAAACCCATGGGGAATCAGTCCTTCTACCTAATATCCAAATTCTTAAAGTTACTGAAAATGTTCCTGACAATAGCAGATCTCAACTTCACACAATTCAGAGCTCCTCAGCCAGACCCCACACCAAGGCATGAGAAGGTTCTACTTTACAGCCAAGGAAGATGTACCCTAATTGACTCTGAATCAATCATGGTCTAGAAATACTGGACTATATTTGAATTAGTAAGTTAATTTGTAAAAAAAAATTTGTCACTGGAAAAATGTTCTTATTTCTCATAAACTCAAAACCCCCATAATTTTGCAAAAATATAGGAATAAAACTAAGGTGCTCTGACTAAACTCCACTTTGTAGAGCTATAATTATTCACATTCAGCTAAGCATCATGTTCCATGAACAACTACATGTCTTTCTTAAGTGAAATTCATTAAAACTAAAAAATCATGAGGGTGGACATAAAGAGTTCATTAAAAGGAAGCCTTGGAGTTCAGTCCTACTAACTGCTGTGGCTTTTTCACAAGTCGTCTTCAGCCTTTATTGCATAATTTCTAATTTTTTTTTAAATCCCCAAAGCTGATGGAATCAATAAGAATCTCATCTTTTCTTGAAAAAAAACTATTGTTCATGGCTAACCAGCACAGCTGTAAAGGCAAATCCTCCTTTATCACCCAAGAAATAACAAGATAAATTAATAGAATCAAGCATGAATTATGTTAAAATAAAGTCTCAAGATTTTCATGCCATATGTGTGGTTACTAACTATGTGACATCAGGGATACCGAAGCGGGGAATTTTTCTTTTGTAAGATCAGAAATGCAGAAATGCTCACTTTCTTTAAAACCAGAAAAAGAAGAAGTCATATAAAGAAAAATATTTCATAGAACTGGGGCAGGTGAAGATACCCACAGTTTTAAAGTACAAATGAATAATACTGAGATGCCTTATATGAGTGCATGCTTCTGCTCATGCACATACAAATTGGATAAATCCTCTTCTGGATAAATTATGACTGGACACAATCTGCTTACCCTTGACACCCACTGACATCTGATGTAGTAATGTAAATATAAGCAAGGTATGTGTCATCTGAAGTTCAATGAAGATGATAAAACTGCATTTTATTACTATTATTAAAATCCCAAGTCTAAGGATTCTTTCTGCACTGGAAAAGTTTGAAGTTTATGAAAGACTGTAGACAAATCAACCCAAAAAACAACCTTCTCTGAATTATTGGTTGCAACACAAATTTCAAGATAATGTATATAGGAGCACAGAGCCAGATTCATCAGAGCTTTATTGACTCATTAATGTAGCTCTGAATAAATGAGATTTTGTGTGTAGATTTAGTTCAAACGATAATTGCTAGGATCAACAGTGTGATATGTATTTAAACCTGGGACTACTGCCACTGAATAAATGAAGAAATGATTACTAGTTAATCTTTGTAGGACAGTGTGTTCCTAGCTGGACCAAAAAGTATCAGCAATCATTTCAGCAATGACTGGAAAGAACTCCATCATTTACAATCATTGGAGGATTTTACCATTTTGCTGAGCCAGAGATAGAGTAAAACTTTTGAAAGATTTTCTGAGGATGCCATAACTAAAAACAACAGCAGGTAATGTAGAAAGACAGACTGCCTGAGTGCTTTAAAATGTTCCTGTGATGTAGACAATAAAGTCAGTATTTTTCAAATTGTGTGTTTTATAGATTATTCAGATTCCCTTTACTGTCAGTCCCTAGAGGAATTATCTGAAGGTTCTGAAGAATTGGTTTCTTTGGACTGGAAACAATAGTCATAATCTAAGAGAATTTTTGAAACTCTCTACTCTGGAATATTTTTTAAAACACACATTACCTAGATTGTAAAAATTTTGTGGCTATAACATTTAATCTTAATTTTGGATGTCACTCCATTGTAGACAGCTGCAATTTGGAGAATTAAACTTCAAGATAACAAAAGTAATCTGATTAAATAAGGATTTTCTGAAGAGTTTTTACTACAGCTTGAGAATTAAACCATAATTGGAATAAAACAGCAGAGCACTTGCATACTGGATCTGAATGGTGGAATTTATTGAGTCCAGACTAGATTTTCTGCTGTGAGGCAGAGATATCTCCTCTGATTCGGGCTAAAGATCTGAGAGTGGAACCTGTTCCTCTCTGTCTGACAGAATTAATTTTCTGTTGCTGGCATGACTCCACTCTTAGCAAAGAATATATTGCTCATGAACTCTGACTGCCCTGATCCCACCTGACTTCCTGTCCACTAAACTACAGAAAGTCTTTCTTTCCCCTTTTGTCCATAACAAATGATGCTGTAAAATATAAAGATTTTGATTTAGACTGAGTTCACAGTGAGAAAACTTTTAGTACCCAGACTCAAGGAAATTACTATAAACAAATTATAAAAGCTAAAATACTTATTATAATTTAATAAAAAATATAAGTTATCTACATTAAAACAACCTCCAGTGGAATATTTATCTTTAGGCAGTCGCTACTTACATTCCACTGAGATGAACAAAGAGGTTCAGCCATTCTTAGATGACTAGTCAACAAAAGCTGTGTTTGGGATTGTAAACCTCATGTTTTTACAGCTTTAAAATGACAGAAAAAAAATTATGAAATCAGTAGCTGACCTGCAGAACACTGACTGCACACGTCCATAGGAACTGGGGGTTTAATCATAACAGTAAGAGATTTTACAATACTAATTTCCCCTTTCAGAATAGCTACTTTAGGTGACAGTAATTTTTAGTTAAACATAGAATGTTCAAACAACTCAAACTTATGAACACTTTTACATTTCAAAGCAATGAGAAATATTTGAACTCTAAAATAAATAGAAATATACAGAGAAGACAAAGTAGAAAAGAATGGATTTTACTAAGTTATTCCAGAAAAATAAAAGACCATTTAGACCATTCTCTCATGACAATCAGGCAGGAATTATGTTAAAAAGGAAGAGACATGAAGAACCAACCCTGAGCAGTGAAATAAAAAGACATAAAGAAGTAAGCATTTCTTATTCTAAATACATTTGGGTTTTTTGAACAAGCTAAAGATTCCACTAGGTCAAAATAAAAAATCTGAACATCTAAGTAGGATTTGTATCTTTGCGAAAGCATCCGTCCTGTCTAAATTACAGTCAGTCTAATTTCACAATTATAATTAAATGTGGCCCACTCCTCATTATTGTTGTACCTGTCAGTAACATTTTTAACAGCTTCATTGTTTTCCCTGGATCATCCAGAAGCACACAGGTCAAATTGTTTTTAAGAGTATTCCCACTAATGTGTGAAAGAAATAATTGGTGATGAAAAACACTGAATACATCAAACACCATTTACTGTCATTAGAATTACCTGCTAAAAGTTAAAACTACAGCGTTTGCATTACATGTTAAGTCTGGTTATAGCAAATTGAAAGAAAATACTGTATAAGCACTTCTGGGATTTTGGTGGGTTTTTTTTACTAAGTCCAAAGTCATAATTTTAAATTTCAATAATTATAACTGATTCATCTAGCTACAAAACATATTAGCATGTATCTAATGCCAGACATGTTACACAAGAGACATCATACAGACACTGATTTATGGTGATTACAATGGAAAGGAGAATGAACAAACAAGCCCTTGAAAAGGAAAACTGTCCAAATGACCTATTCCCTCTAGCTGTCCTCCAGCAACCTCTTATTCAGTGCTGCCCTGAATATGGAGTGACTGTTTGGCAACATCCTTGGAGCCATTTACAGAATTTCATATAAACTTGTACAATCTAGCTTGGGTATTACAGTTATATTCTATTTTTACTTTACCAAGTACCGTGTTACTTCAGTTACTCTCCACCTCTATCATCAATGGTACCATAAAAAAGAAAAAAAATAAATCTTAAAGTCTCTTCCTGTTCACTTCATATATGATATATCTTTCTATTTTGCTGTCATCAGATTTTGTTCATTTCCCATATCTCCTGTGTCCAGTTGGGGTATTTTTTCTTGTATTCAGTTTTCTGGTTTTGTATAATTAAGCTGAAATTTTAAGATCCAAAGAAGCCATTTTTTTAAGGCATTCAGAAAATGTATGCATATGTATATATATATATATATGTCTGTATATGTGTATAGACATTGACAATGCTCAAACGAGTTCTAAACTTCAGTGAAACAAGTTTCCCTGCTCTGATCAACTATCTCAGCTTCTAAATATTGTTATTACTATGTAATTATTCTGTATTTCTTCCTAGCACCGTTGTGGTAGGATTTACAAGGAATAAAAATCCTGTCCTGGATACCTTACAAAAAAGCAGCCTGTCAGTCTTCTCTGGAAGTCTCTTCAGAGGTCCAGCCTGCTGCCTGATGATGTGAAAAGGAAAATCTGGGCAGTATCAAAACTGTCCCTGCACTTTTCTGTTTTTCCCAATATCTCACTGGATTGTTGTAACTTCCTGTAGTAGCTCTAGAATCCCATAATTCCAGTGAATTGTAGAGGTTTCCTGGGGCACTAAAATATATATGGCAACACATATTGCTCTTTCAAGATTAGATTTTTTTTTTCCTTTGCTTTTGCTTTTGCTCTTTTTAACTTTTTGTTCTACAGAGAGAATGCATTAACTGCACTCAAGCACATGACATTGAACTGGTATCTTGCCAGGTACAGTGGTAAAAGTCAAGCCCAGGAAACAAGCCTGTGGAGCAATTATGCATGAAATGTCTTTTAAATACATTTATTCATTATTACTAATAAAAAAGCTTGTCTGTAGATGATTCTTTAATTTGTTTCAGATGCTAATATTTCTAACTGTTCAAACCAAAAGCATCTCCTGTTGAAAATTATGTTCTTATGGTTATTTAGAGAAAATTATTTCAGAATGTGAAGCTATGTCATTCTGTTTAAACAGTTACATGTAATCTCCAAAATAATAAACTGCAACATTTGTACACCATTTTTTTTTCAGCCTACTATTCAGCAGTCATTGACACTAATGAGGCAGACCTTCCAATCACACAGCAAGTATTATTACTGTTTCACAGATGAGAGAATTGAGGTAAAGAGAAACAAATAGCTCCAGGGTCTCCTTCCCCTAGAAAGAGATTCCAAGTCAATGATTCACCAGCCTGAAATAAGATCACAGCTTCACTGCTTTTCTGTAGAATCCAAATTATTAATACATCATTGTCAGCACAGAGTCAAGTGTACTATTAAGGAAAATATGTCTGTTGCATTGGATATTCACAGTTTGTAATACACAATTTAGATTTCACTTGAGAACTGCTTGAAAATTCCTGATGTAAAAACACAATCCCTGTTAAATGTTGGATTTCATCCTTAAAATAAATTTGACCCTGATATAACAACATGTGGGGGAAAAAACAAAAGGAAGAAAGAAAAATCACAAAACCCAGCAGACTCTACACTGTAACAGTGCCTAGATGGCTGTGGGGTGTAGTTCATTGATTTCAACTTTCCATGCATGTTAAGAGCCCAAAAGCTTGAAGTTCAAAAAGACAGAGAATTCATAACTAAAAAATAGATGTGAACCAATTAAGGATTCTCGCTTAAGCCCAGTTCAATGGTTGGAGACACTGCCCAGTAAAATAAAGTATGTGCCACAGCTCATCCTCCATGAATTTGTATTGCTGCTGTCACAGGAACAATGCTGAAAATTTTCTCAGCAGGTTAAAAGCATAAATATTCTAGGAAAGTCACAGGAAGGGAAGAAAACCTGAACTCAGAGAATCCCAGGGCACTGATGACAATTTTCAAAGATCCCAGTGGAGCTGTAGGAACACTTGTAAATAACTGTGGTAACAAAAAGTACCATATATAGGTCTGCTGGCTGCCAAAGTGAGCAAAAGGTTCCTCAGCCCTTAGAGACAAGCTTCAATACTCTGCCAGGTAAGAACCTGCTGGTACAAGGTCCTGTCATTATAGATCCTTAAAGTCAATTTTTGCCTTCACATTTTAACTTATCTTCATTTCCCTTGCGTTCACTGTGAGCTGTAGTAAATAGTAACAGAGATTTTTGGCTGTTTTACTTCACTTTGATAAACTACTATTTTAATCATGCTTTAATTCAATAGCTGCAAACATTTGTTTCTCATCTTTGTCTGCCTTCCACTTGCCATAACCATCGCATACATCTCAGTTCTCTGAACACCATAGCTGGAAGCAAAATGATCATATCAATAGTTGGTTAATTTTGGAGAAATCACAGGTATCTGGTACATAGCTAAATCTGCAGCATCTACCTTTACTACAGAGAAATAAAGTTAAATCTGCTATTGCCTTTCAGCCCTTTATGATCCTTTCCCAGTTGCCTCAAGGTTTAATGGCACCGAGTTCTTAACACATCTGAGTTCCTCTCTTTGAAGAGCTATGCAAATTGCTGTTTGTGTGCAAACTGGAATTTACTCTCCTAATTTTAATTGGCACACCATCATGCAGATGGCTGCTAATAGTAGCATGATTTGTAGATTAAGGTCAATAGATGCAAACAGCACAGTGCTATTTGTTTCAACTGAAAAGATCAAAACCAGAGAATAATGGTAAAAAGCAGAGAGTTCAAATCACAGGAGAGGTGCCTCATCTTCCTAAGGGTCCATAACCTCAGCTAAACATTAATCTGCAACAGGAGTGTTAATTTGTCTGCTTGGTCAGACAGTTTCTGAACAGCTGGCAAACTGAAATTATTTGTCATTTATGTACAGATACTTTTGACAGATCCTGGGATCTTGCTGAAATATAGGCTTCCAAGTGAAACTGTTGAAACTCATGGAACGGTTTCTAGTTCTGAAAAATAAATACTGGGTATTTTCTAGAATCAGCCACTGTATCAAGTGTTTTTCAAGGGACCTACAAGTTACCTTTACACCTTTGTTCCTCATTGCGTTAATAATTCCAAGGAAAATATCCCTACAGCAACAAATTTGCTGCCAAATTGCATAAATAAAATTGGTAGGAGATGCCTATGGAAAAAGCTATTCTTAGGAACTCTAAAAAGCAAAAGAAAGTAATTACCTGTGTATTAAACCGTTGTTTATTAAAGACATTAAAATACATAAGTTTTTTTTATTTATTCTAATGGAAACTTATCCATTGTCTTTAACATCAAGGACAAATCAGATTCTATGTCTGATTGACTGATTTGATCAGACAAGTTGGTTGAAAAAGGATTGGTCCATAGAGTCTTGAGCTTCCATATCTTTATTTCTAAAATGGACATAAAAAGAGAAAGAATGGAAATGAACCATTCTTGTTTCCACATAATTGTATCTCTGTACCACAAGACATACATATTTTTTTGTTTCTCCCCAAAAGAAAAATTAAACAGCAAAAATAAACTCTGTATGCTTCTGCAGGTCCTGAGTTAACACCAAACTACACCTCTTCATCTCAGAGGAACAATTCATGGTAAAAGGGCATGCAGTAAGGAGCCCATATTGTTCTGCCAGACAGGGCATGAAACAACACACTCACACCACACACACAGCCCACTCCAATCAGGAGAAGAGAATTCCTGAACAGAATGTAATTAATGTCACATGCCAAAACAATTAGTGAAGTGTCATTGGAGGCACAGCCGTTGCATCAACAGCTCCAAACTTCTGGGCCAAGATCCGGAAATTATATCACTTGAAAGCCCTTAACAGGAAATAATTAACATTTTTATGGCACCAGAGCCATAATTCATATCAGCCATTTAATGTGTGAACATAATTAAGCAGTCAATATACTTAGATGTAATGGCTGGTTTCTAAGCTTTCCTCTCCCACTCTAAACATTACAAAAAGAAGTTGAAGAAGTCATTCAGGAATTTAGGTAGGGCCTAGTGAGCTCCTAGACACCAGGCTAGTAGGGAGATCATCATCAGCCAAGCATCCAGGATTGTGTTGCCAGGAGGACAATATTATGCAAAGCTAATTCATATTATCATGGATCATAGAATATGCTGCATTGGAAGAGACCCATGGGGATCCCTGAGTCCAACTCCTGGCCCCGTGCAGGGCACCCCAAGAATCACACCATGTGCCAGAGAGTACTGTCCAAACACTACTTGAAGTATGTAAGGGTTGCTGTGACCACTTCCCTGGGCTGTCTGTTCAGGTGCCCCAGCCACCTTCTGGGTGTCCTAATATCCAACCTAACCTTCCCCAGACTCAGCTTCATGCCATTTCTTTGAGTCCTGTCATAAGTAAAGAGATCATGCCTGACCCCCCTCTTCCCCTCACAAGGAAGTTGTAACTGCAATGAGGTCTCCCCTCAATCTCCTCTTCTCCAGGCTGAACAGACCAAGTGACCTCAGCCTCTCATACAGCTTCCCCTCAAGGCCCTTCACCATCCCTGTGGCCTCCCTTTAGATTCTCCCTGATTGCTTAATGTCTTTTTTCTGTCGTGGTGCCAAAAAAACTGCACACAGGGCTCAAAGTGAGGCTGCTCCAGTGCAGAGCAGAGCAGGATAATCACCTCCTTTGACTGCCATCTCATTGAAAAGAATAGAGTTAAAATTGAGTTAGAAAATGTAACAAAAAGAGGATAATTTTTAACAGCTGAAAAAGAAAAGAAAAAAACATCTGGAAGGTTTCCTTAAAAGTCATTTGAAAAATTACCATTTTTTTTTGTTTGTATGGAAGGCACTAAACTTAGACAATGTCTACAGTATGCCTGTAATTTTATTCTGAAGACTATTTTTATTCAAATGACTTTGTAATACAAGCATGGAAAGACACTCTATGAAATTAAAACTAAGTAAATTTCATATGTATAAAGGAGAAGAGATTTTATGCACCATATAATTGCCATAACTGCCTCAGCCCCATAAGATATTACTAAAGAAATAGCTTGGTAAGAATAAATAAATTAAAAAGGTCACTACTCCTCATGTTTATAGCACAAACTAATAACTAGCTGAAAGAAGGAAATTATTCTTCCTCTACCACTTTGTATATAAATGAAATATAATATATAGGACTGTGCATGGCTGTGCTTGAGATGTGACTCTGAAGCACATAAAATACACTGACCAATGTAAGAGGAAAGAGCACAAAAAATTACCCATGAAACTCATTTTGGAGTAGGAATCCCTGCATGCCTCAACTGGAATATGGAATCCAGATCCACATCTTAGTGAGTCATAAGTGCCTTGGCAGTGCCCAGACAACACCCATTCTGCTGGAGTTGCAGTGATTGAGCCACTCAAGAAAAGTATGTTCTCCATCCCATTTCACCTTGGAGGAAAAAAACCCACATAAAATCAAGTACTAATTACATATTAATACTATAGAACAGGATGGTAGTAACATTTTCTTCGAGCTTCTAGGCTGTGCAGAGCACTGGCTTAGAAGCATATATGTTGTGCTCTGTAACCCGTATTCTAAAGGGTTTCTGTGGGGTCACAGAACAAATTCTGAACCTCTGTTTATAAACTTTAAGCTGTTTAGCCCATCTGGGAGGGAGTCTGCTTGCCCTGATTCTTCAGTGTCAAATCCCACTGCATAGCAGCATTTGTGTTAAAGAAAGTAGTCAGATGTAGCTGTACCTTTGCACTTCCTGGTCTCATTGGAGCTCTGGTAAGACCTAAAAGTGCAGTTCTGAGGCACCTGCTGGGAACTACAGGCCTGTCAGCGTGCCCTTGGTGCCAGGGAAGGTCATGGAACAGATCATCCTGAGTGCCACCACACAGCATGTGCAGCACAACCTAGCCAGCATGGGTTTGTGCAAGGCAGGTCCTGCTTCACCAACCTGATTCCTTCTATGAGAGGGTGACCTGCTCAATGGATGAGGGAAAGGCTGTGGATATTGTCTGCCTGGACTTTAGTTAAGCCTTTGACACTGTCTCCTGCATCCTTCTCCTGAAGAAATTGTCTGCTCATGGCTTGGATGGGGGCAGTGCTCTTTAGGTTAAATCTGGCTTGATGGTGAGTGGAGTTAAATTAGTTGGTGGTCAGTCACAAGTGGTGTTCCCCAGCATTCAGTGCTGTGACCAACTCTGCTTAATGTCTTTATCAATGATCTAGGTAAGGAGATTGGGTGCACACTCAGCAAGCAGATGACAATTTGGGCAGGACTGTTGAACTGTTGGAGGGTAGGAAGGCTCTGCAGATGGATCTGGACAGGCTGTGGAATTAATGGGCTGTGGCCAAGGGTATGAGGTTCTATATTAAGAATGCCCTGTCTTGCTTTTGGGTCACAGCAACAGCATGGAATGCTACAGGCTGGAGAAGACTGGCAGGAAAGCTGCCTAGCAGGAAAGGACATGGGGGTGCTGGGTGACAGCCTGCTGAACATGAGCCAGCGTGTGCCCAGGTGGCCAAGAAAGCCAATGAAATCCTGGCCACTGTCAGCAATAGGGTAGCCAGCAGGACCAGGATCATCCTCCTGTAACAGCACTGATGAGGCTGCACCTCTTGTCCTGTGTCCAGATTTCAGCCCCTCATGACAAGATAGGTGCTGGCATGTGTCCAGAGAAGGGCAACAAACCTGGTGAAGGGTCTGGAGCACAATCCTATGAGGACCAGCTGAGGTTTTTAGCCTGGAGAAGAGAAGGCTAAGTAGAGACTTCATCACTCTCTACAGGTACCTGAAAGGAGGTTGTGGACAGGGGGAGGTCAGTCTCTTCTCCCAGGTAACAAGCAATATGACAAGAGGAATCATCCTCAAGTTGTGCTAGGGGAAGTTTAGGATATTAGGAAAAGATATTAGCAAAAAATTTTTTACTGAAAGGTTTGCCAGTGATTGGCATAGGCTGCCCAGGGAAGTGGTGGAATCACCATCCCTAGAAGTGTTCAAGAACTGTAGATATGGTGCTTAGGGACATGGTTTAAGTGGTAGACCTGAAAATGTTAGGCCAATGGCTGGAGTCAATGATCTTAGAGGTGATTTTCCTATTTTAATGAAGCTGTGATTCTATCACAAAGCTCAGTGTTTTTCCCTAAAAATACACTAGAGCTGGCTCTATTAAGGTCATACTTCATCTGCACTTTAAAATACAGAATAAATATACTTTATGTGCAAGGTGCTCTTCCACCAAGGCATCTTCATTTCAGAAGGAAAATTAAGTTTTGTAATATCAAAAAATGACTGCAGGAGTAGGCACCTTAGCATAGCACACTTGCTTTAGTGTGCTGGACTTGAAAGCTGACTGATCCAAAAGAAATATGCTGCTGTAGGTATGAAGATTTTGAAAGACAGCAATCAGGGGACAACAGAAGTTGCTTATGTCTCAGCTATTCTCCTTAAACCAAAATTAAGAATATGACTGTAAACCACAGTAAAAATGTCAACCCCAGTAAAAATGGTCAGCAGACAGAGAGGCTGTGTTCCATTACACTCCTCTCTACAACTTGCCTTGAATTTCACTGACAGAAGTCTGCCAGGTATTCAGAATCTTCTGGAGCACAGAATTCTCACTGCAATCCTTGCAATCCTTTGTAAAACAGACCTCCCCCCCATTCCTTCATCTTCCAACATACAAGTTCATTACAGCAAGTTACTAATAGTCCTCTCTTTTCTGAACAGGCTGAAAAGAAAGGGAGCCATCACCCAGTTGGAAAAACACCAATGAAAAGTGTGATAATTCATTCTTATGTCAAAGACTGTGAAGAGGAAAGAAAATGTGATAAATTAATCCATTCTAATAAGGAGAGATTGTAATAAGAATAGGGACTCATTCAATTAATCCACTCTTAATATAATCCTATAAGAATGATATGGACCTCCCTGGATACCATATCTCAAGATATGACAATTCTTTTTTCTTAGCCAGCAGTTCCTGATTACAGAAAAGTAATTAGGCAAAACTGTCTAATAAAGTGGTATTTGAGAGATAACCAAAATATAACCAATCTAAAAATGTAGCAGATTAGTTTATAGAACCTTCTTAAAGAAGCCAGATCCTTGGTAGGGTAAGCAAACTCACCCACAGATTGATTCAGATTGTCAGGGTGAGACAAGATTTTTTATTTTGTTTTTTTTGCATCCACTGGAAATACTTTGGGTATTTAGATTATCTGGTTGCTCTATATACAAAAATAGCTTTAAGAATTATGTAGGAAAAATATTAGAGGATATGGGAGAAACTGTTTTTCATGCTCATTAGGTATGACCCAGGGCCAATGACTGAGTCATAAAACTTTTCTACAGAATTTTATTAAAAGTTGGTTTCCCACTGAACAGTGGGTAAAGAATATAATGCCTGGATCTCTGTAAAAAGGTAAAATGCAGTGGTCTAACTGGTGAGCTGTGCCATCAGTCTTCAAGGTCTGATCATATCCTAGCAAGACTTGCTATGCTTGCACCAGTCATTCCTGCACACCATGCCCACAGTTCAGCTGTCTTATATCTAATAAGTCACTTAAAATGAATAAGAAAAACATATTCTCTGCTCCTTAGTGTGTAGTTACACCACAATACATAACCTCAAAGCTACAGTAACAAATCCCCTGCCAATTAAAAAGAAAAATCAAAACACCAGACTGTAATGGAATCCTGATATATCCTCCTCAAGAGCAAATCAAATCCTATCACCCCACTTTGCTTTATGTCTATAAAGCAAAACTGTTAGATTCTGCCTTTTTCCCCCATATGGATTGCATTCACTCTACACCAAAAATTGTATTTTGGTTGACTATTGCTTAGATATTTCTTATCTGTAGTTTGATGATACATGATAAGCACAATCTTTCAAAGTCATCTTTATCTGCCTGGTTTCCACTATGCAAAGGTTATTAATGAGGGTTGGCATCTAATCTGCATTTTCTTTTTTTTTTTGTTAATCAAAATAAACAGCAGACCTGTGTTGAATCTATTCGAGCTCCTCCAGACACGTTTCTGTCACTTCATATAATGGGTACAACATAACTTGAAATTCTAATTTAAACTTCAGTCTTCTTAAATGCTACTGTCTGCACCTGTTTTACAACCAGTTCTCCTTAGTCACATATTCTTTAACACCTTTTTAATGATATTTTTTCCTCTGAAAAATCACCAAACTTGATGTACTCACTAGTGCATATAATGATTATTCCTAGGAGGACAGATTTTTATATCAGGAAAATGAGCTATGTGTACAGAAATATATATTTGTACAGTGCCAACTTTAATATTTGCATTTAAGGTCAATTCTTTTTCCTTAATTACTAGAAATTTTTTTTTCAATTTTTGGGACACTTAGAAAAAATAGTACTTTGATTGTGGGTTTGGGTTTCCCAAGCATATATGTCCTTCAGATTTTAGGATTTTTCACAGCACAGAGATTGCCCTGTGGAACATGGCTAACCACCTGCTTTCAATACCAACTGGCATTGCTACATTATTATCTTAGATCTTTCAGTAGCATTTGACATCAGTTGACATTGCTCATCATGGGATTTTCCTGGAGCATCTGGAATCTTGTGTTGGCCTAAAAATCATTACTCTACACTGCCCAGAGCAGTCAGTTCTAATCTTTTTAATTTATATGTCTTCAGTGCAATGGGCTCTGCTGGTAGACTTACTTTTTGTCCCCAGGCTCATGAAGTCTGCATAATGCTCTCAGCCATAGTGTTTTAAGTAACAGGGCACTTGCTACAGCAATTAGTTAAACTGCAGCATCCTAAAACTGCTCACTAAAGAATGAAAAAAAAAAAATTTTAAATTATAATACAATTCATATTCTGCATTGTATCAGGTCAGAGATGGACATTCTTGGACTTAGGAGTAGAATTATATTATTTCTTTGTAGTGAGTCATTCAGAGAATTAAATGTATTTTATTATTATTTTCTATCTATTTAGAGTTTAATTAATTTTATCTATATAATAACTAACAAATTAATAGTGTTTAGAATAGGAGATGCATTATGTTCAGTAAACTGTAATGTGTAACTTGTCCATACACCTCAGGATAGTCAGTTACTATTATAATTTTTTTATAAAAAAGTATTCTTTTCTGAAGAACAGAAAACGGTGAGTATCAGATACTCTTCACATACATAATTTATGCAGATATAAACACTAGTATTGTTATGTACTACTGCTTACCAAACTCTGCAGACAGCAAAGCCATTGCTTCTTTTAACTATTAACTTAGTGGGCATCAATTTTGCCAAGCCAGGTAGGTTTGTTTCTTTTTTGTCATTGTCACTAAATTCTACACTGGAGATTTTATCTTTGTGGCTCTGAACTGGGTCTCTACTTATAGCTGTCAGTAGGTTTTACAGACACAAAATGTTGCTGTAGGACTGGATGAGAATTTGGATAGCTAGCCTTTCATAATGCAGATATAGTTAACAGACACATTGAGACTAACGTTGGGAATGGGGAAGGAAAGAAAAGAATAGTGAAATGAAGCTGGATGAAAGGAAAAAAGTTCAACAGATTTACCAGCAGAAAGACTGAAAATTATATTAGGATGCCATTTGACAACATGGCTTGATCAGATATCAAAGTAAGCTGGCATATCAGTGTATTAGCCCTCCTCTAAAAATCTTGTGTTGGCTTCTACCCAAGGATCTGATTGATGTCATTACACCACCTCATCTGCCACAAAAAAACTACAGCTCTTATGGCTCTGGCTTTGGTAGCCAATAAAACTTTTTTTTTTTTTAATGTTTCTTGCCAAGTCAAGAAATTTGATGATGTAATTTACCAGCCTGATTATTCTGTAATTTCAGTTTATTGTCTACTCCATTTCTGAATTTACCTACTGCAAGGGCTTTTTACCATTATATGATTCACCTCTGCAACTCAGCTCCTTCAGACATCAGGAAGATGGATGCAGTAAGCAACTTTAAGGCTGTTTAATTCATTCTGCCTGGAACAGTTTTTAATTAGACATCATTTGAGATTTTTTTTTAATTACTTCTTGATGCTTCTGGTCACTGAACTCTGTAACTTGCCCTAGTATGATAATGAGAAGTATGCCTTAGAAGTTGAAATGCTAGAATAATAAGCAGAAAATCCACTCAATATTATTCTTAGAGTCAGAAAAATGCTATGATTTGCCTTTTGCAAATTATTTTAATATATTTTCTAAAATCATGGTGGGGGAAAATAATAGCACAACATTTCCAAATCCAGAGATAGTCTTTTTACACTGCTTTTTCTTTTTTGGGGGGTGGTGTAGGGGAGGCCTGGGGAAAGATCCTAAAGTGGTATTCAGATGGCAAGGTAAAATCTTTTATTTAATGAAGAAAAAGCTGAAGTTAAAACATAGGGTCAGTGGAGGCTGAATTAACCATGAAAATAAGTAGTAGAACAAAACCTGCCTCTGACAGCCCTTCCCCTTGAAAAAGACCAAACCAAACAAAAAACAACAGCACAACAAAAACGAAAACAAACAAAAAAACCCCTTCCTGCATTCCAGAAAAACAGCTTTTACAGTTCTCTCTTGTCTAGGACCATCTCTGCACAATTTCTTCTTGCAGTTAGGTTTGTAGATATTGTAGTTAAAATACAATGAAGATAGAGGACAAGAAATTTGAAGGGTATGCATAACTACAAAGACAAACTTGTAATTTTTGGTATTGAGTCTACTGACAAAAATCTATTTTTGATGATAAGTATATTGCCTTCACTAGTAGCTTTTGGTAGCTGCAACTTGATATTCCAGAACAAAGCTAACATACTGTATGGCTACTGTCATTACTTCATTCTAGTAACTTATTAGAGCCACAGAAGCTAAACAAAAGTGCAGAAAAAATATAGACTCTCTTTCCTTTCAGCAGTCTCTCTTATGCTAAAGAAGATGTTCTTCTTTGGAGAGTCAAAGCTCAATAATAAATAGATAATATAAGCAAGCACCTTCATCCAAACAACCAGAATAAAAATCTTACTATGCGGGTATCATGAGTACAATCCTGTCAGCAAAACACTCACAGGCTTCTTAAATGAGCTTCTCACACTGCTGTCATAGGCACCCAGAGCTCTCCATGATAAAATATTAACTCTCTATCATAATCCAGTTTGTGTGTTTGTATATTACTATGGTGCAGATGCTCTCAAAGCAATGAGAGAAAAATATATTTAGACAGAAGTTATCCAGAGCAGGAAAAAGACCTACAACATGAGACAGAGCTTCTCCATCTCTGACTTACAGGACTCAGGTATAAAATCTTTATCTGACAGTGTTGCTCATCCCTGCTCATACGATTTTGTATAGGAATAAAGAGATTTAGTGAACTCCAGAGAACAGAAAGAGATGCTGTTGCATTCACATAAAGAAAAGGGGAAAGCAGTGCTTTTCTGGAAATGTCTATCTAAACCCTGTTACTATATCCTTTAGTCTTATTCATATGTATACATGCTATGAGCACACTGTGTGTCAGTGACACCAGCTGCAATATAGTCAGGAGCATGAAAACCACTTATATAACTCATGCCACAATGGCAGGGCATATGGTCACCCTGTAAACTCTCATATTTCAGATAGAAATGTTCTGTCTCCAAGAATGATTGGAAAGCTATGATCAAGGCATCTAGGAGTTAAATGCTTTCACCAAGACAAAATGTTAATGCCAGAAAAGAGATTAGAGAAAAAAATCATTTTCATGTAAGACATTGAGGAAGGCAAATCAATCTTCCTTGTCCAATAAGCATCACACACAAAAGGAGTACTTGGTCTGTAAAAATTCTCATTCAATATCAGAAAAGAAGCTGTTTTAATAAGTACAGAGAAAGAATTTTAGTGGGAATTTATTTAAGTATCTCTTTCTATTGACCTGAATGCCACCTTTAGTTGACATTGCCATCCTTTGGTTTGATCTCAAAATTCTTCTATAGCAGTATTTAAATTACTTTGTCCTCTAAGTCACTCATCCTAGTTCTTTGCCCTCCACATAAGATAGCTGAACTCTTGGGATGCTATCTGTTAGTAAAAACACAAATGAAATGCAGAGTTACTTTAACTGATCAAGAAAAAATTGCCATATTTGTGTAAAAACAAGTATAGGTATTTCTAATAAAATCTGTCATAATAAGAAGCAGCTGTTAATTATGGTAGCAACAGCAGTTTAATTGACTTGGGAGCTTAATATCTTTGTTTGATTCCATACTACTGACAAATAACAAATTAAAAAAAATTAAAGAACCAGCATCAGGCATTTAGTTGGGATTGATTAACATTTAGATATGATCAATCCAAGACATGAAGCATCATTAATCCAGGCAGTGACCCCTAGTTATGTTGCTTAACTGCTCAGAGATCCACAAACCTTGTAGCTGAATTAATAGCATTAATTTTATCTTTTCCAGCACTGGCTAACTACAATAACTGTACATTAGTAACAGTGGCATAAGTAAAACCAGTGACACGAACATCTTGACACAATGGAAAAACAATTTTGCTTACTTTGTATGGCAGAGTAAGCCAATGCTTTTGTCTTCTGTGGATCAGCTGCCAAAGTCTCCCTCATCTGAGAAATCAAGTGGCAAGCAACTATCACAGTTAAGACATTTTCACACTTTAACCCAATTTTATAGTTAGATTTCTGATAAATTTAAAAGCAGAGTCCCACATTTCTTTCCACTGTTCTCAAAGCAAATAATCCATTAATCTTTTACCACATGACTTGTTAAAATTAATTCCTCACAATCTTTCCCTTGAAACTCATGACACATTGAAATTCACGACACATTGAAATTCACAGCCAAAGCATTTGGTTCACTCAGAAGAGAATATCCTCAAAGACACTAGAATTTCAAGAAGGCATTACTGTTTATTATATAATACTAAGGCAAAGTATTAGTCACATACTTTTCTATGAAATTCCCATTGCAGACACATGATACAAAATTTTAGATAAAACAGCCACCACTGCAACAAGAATGTACAAACCATGCAAGTCTGTCCTGGCTAGAGAATACTAGGAGTTATGTCCAGTAACTGCACTTTCTAAGATGCTACTGAAAAAGTACTGAAGCATTTAAAATGCAGACTGAGAAGGCACTGATAAAGATGTAAGAAAAACAGGGCTTTTATAGGAAGTTGAAAGGAAACCAAAACCAAGCAAGCATCCAAAACACTTTGGTATTCTTGCCTCACATGTAGACTCCAAGGTTTTGCTATTGAACTCAGGACAACACAGAAATTTGAAATAAATAAATAAATAAATAAATAAATAAATAAATAAAGTTATGTGTCCACAGTAATATTAAGGCTGTCCTTTAGAAAGTATATCTAAACACAGGTATGTAGATACAGAAAACTTTGGCAGTCCTTTTGCTGCACGATCATATTCCTGCAATTCCAGCATTTATAGTACAGCACTGGGTAATCCCAAGTTTAACTTGAGCTGTCTGAAGATCCTGCAGCCAAAAATCTGTTCAGTAAAGAGGCACTAGTAGAAATTTTGGAAGAACACAAATTCCATTCTTATTTACCAAAAGGTAAATGGTCTCTTTGGGGAGTAAATTCATTAGGGCCCAGATCCCTTATGGGACAGTACTGCTACAAAAGGCAGACAAGGAACTTGTTCTAAGTCTGGATTCTGTATCACAAAAAAGCACATAAAGACTTTTGTACTTCACCCAGCCATCAGAATGATCACAATGTTCTGTTCACTCTGGTCATTGGTCACATGAGAGCCTGAGAAGTACAAAGATGTGTTATCATAAGAGCTGGTCTAAACCTTTCTGGTCTTGCTGAAAAAAGGGGGTAAATAAATTCTCTCTCTACATAACTCATTTTCCTTTCTAGCAAAAATTGTCAGATCCTGAAAGCATAGAAACCTGGGAAGTTCTCTCTGACAGTATCTGTCATTCTGGGTAGTTTGGGAAATAAAAAGAAGGTATAATCAGGTCAACTTCAAGTGTCTTGAAATTCTATCCTAGCTTCACTGAAGCCAATCATCCTAAGAACATTAACATACTTCAGAATCCCAAATTAATTTGATGCAACTGCCACTCAGCTCCTGTCCTAGTACTTTCCATTTGTAGCACAACAAATTAATGACAATTCACGCAGGGCAGAGTTAAGGAACAATACATAATGTTCTTTTCAAGAACTTTCATTATTGCCTGAAGCATCATTAGACTCAAATTTCTGAGTAGAAACAAAAAGTCATACCTTACATTTTCAGGAAATGTGAGCTGTGCTGTGTGAGGTGTATGTAATTCCCACTTTGTAGAGACAGTACTGTGATTTCATTTAACCTTAGAAACAATCATTGCTGTTATTAAACTTGAAGTCTTTTACAGTCTGCAGAAAAGTTATTATTTTACAGCTACTTTGTATTTTCCTTTTTACCCCTCAGTAGTAAAAAAATCTAATATGCTGGCACATCTCATCTTCAGAATATAAACAACTCCCCTGAAGTATCTGTCATTAAGGGCTATAAAGCATGAACAATTGGATGCAGATTACCTTGTCTATCCACAATACTTATGCATCTCCCCATTACCATGGTGCCTGAGCACTTCACAATTTTAAATGCAATTATTCTCATAAAACAAGAGAAGCACTACCATCAGCAGTTTCTAGAAAGAGAGCAGAGGCACAGAAAGTCTGTGGGACTTTCAGTGAAGTCAGTCACAGAGGGTAACACTCAGACTAGTGGAGTCACCTCTCCATTGTTTTATTTTGCCCCAAGCCAGTATTCAGAGAGAGGCAGTCTGTATATAAAGCTCTCTGACATATTAATCTGTGTATGTGCGTGTGTAATGCAGACAGCCTAGAGAAATTGTGCCCTGACCTAGTTAGGGGCTCCAGATGCTTCTGTAGGCTAAATAATTATGAGAGCAATTATGTTAATTTAGAATAAAGTTACTGAATTCAATCAAGTTATTCCAGCATTACATCAGTCTGAGATGAGAACTGAGCACTGAGTGACACATCCACTAATGCTTTTGGACCTTTTCAGAGTGTTCATAGCCCACATGATGCATTCAATGGCCTCCTTAAATCTTAAGTGTGTCCAGAGTAACAGGAAAGTGCTGCCCAAGCAGAAAGCCTCTCCTGTTCAATAAACACTGTCCTCTGAAGTACTAGCATTACTAGAGGAGAAAAGCTTCTTTAAGCTTTCTTCTGTTATCTCAAATGTTCTAGAACTGTGTAAAATTGTTTAGAGGTTACAGCAGCATTTCTGCTTTTACAGCTCATTTAACTATGCAATTAGACATTACAATAGATATGGAAGATTTAAAATTAGATATGCTTATCTTCAGTGCATGGGTCAGTACTTTTAACTTTAAAACAAATTAACATTTTCCTTCTCATCCCCCTCCCCTGCCTACCACAAAATGAGGGTGTTTATCTTAACTCAGCAATTCTTATTACTTCCATCAGATGGTAGGAAGCAAAGGGATAAGTTTTCTGGATTTAAAAAGAAAGTGCTGCTGTAAAGCAATTGCAAGATAGTCAGACCAATAATTCATTTTGTAAATGTGGAGAAAAATATGTGCAAACACAAAATTTCCATGATAGGAAGGTGAACAGGCAGTCCAATGACTGGCAATTACATCAGCCTGAACAGATATACAATATTATATTTCTATTCAAAATGAGGAAACTGAATGTCAGCACAGTGGGGGAGAAAGTAGTAGAGGAATATTCCATCTTTAATAGGATTTTGAATTCAAATATGCTGAGTAAAACTGCTTAAAATTGTATTGGAATAATAAACAGATAACATTTTCATTTAAAAAACAAGCCAGCTGCTGGATCAACACATAACTACAAAATCCAGTCTTTTATGGAGAGGATAAGAAAATATGCCCTGGAAATAGAAATGAGAAGTGAAATCTCAACCATGTGGCCTTCTTCAGACTATGGAAGGAAAAATATAACAAGGTTAACTTTGTTCTTTTTTGTCTGCAGCCCAAAGAGAGTCTCAAAGCCACAATATCGTTTTTCATCATGGTTTCTATTTCTGGAATAGAAGAGGGAGGTTGGGGGGTGGAGAGGAGAGAGATTTAAGCTGCTTTCTTTTCTTCCCATTTTCCTTCACTCCCAGAGTAGCATTATTTGTATTTAACATTCTACATAATTTTGGAATATTTTGTGTGAGAAATTATGCCTATTGGTTGTTACCCTCGCCCACAATTAGTAAATGAGAACAGTGTTACAGGCTAAATGTGTCACACACACTTCTGAGAGATCAAGAAGTCAACTTAATCCAGAAAGAGTACTTCCAGTGACCAGTACCAAGTATGACTGCAACAGAAAGGAATAGATCTTTCATTCACTTGAGGCTTTCTTTAAACACAAAAAAAATCAATAGAAATAAATTATTATTATTTCAATGAGAGTAGGATCAGCTATTTATCTCCTATTATCAATGGTTTCCAATGGCTGGAATGTCAATAATTAAAACTTTTTCCTCACTGATATTGAGGCACTATTAGAAAGATCATCCTCTCTATGCAGAAAAAAAAGCACCCTCCTAAAGCATCTCAAACAATATAGAAAGTATAGCTTTAGGAATCAGAGCCTTTGTGAAGTTAGACACAAATTTTCAAACAGCTAAAGAAAGTCAGGGCTGGGTTCCCACCCTCACCAAGGCCATCTACAACTTTACAGCTACCTAAGACTGTAGCAAGCTGGGGGTCAGTCTCTTCTCCAAGATAAAAAGTGACAGGACAAGAGGAAATATTCTCAAATTGTACCAAGGAAGCTTTAGATCAGCTATTAGGAAAAATTTCTTCACCAAGAGGGTTTTCAAGCATGGGAACTAGATACACAGGGAAGTGGATGAGTCATCATTCCTCCCTGAAAGTATTTAAAAGACAAATTTAGAAGATGAGCACTTAAGGACACTTAAGGTCTTGGTCATGAACATGGTGGTGCTAGGCTAACTCCATGGCTGGACTCAGTGATTTTAGACCTCTTTTCCAACCTTAAAAATTCTATGCTTCTATTCTATGTTTCCATGATCTAAGATAATTTCCCAACAGTCCATTATTCCTGATGGTTTTGTTTGCCATTATTTGATTAAATGCAGAAGAAAATGTTTTCCTTTAAAAAGACCTTCTTTGAGCTATGGCTAATGAAGGGATATGAGATAATGACAAATTTTTTCATATTTGTATGAGACCTCAGGTTTTCCTCACCATTTCCCTTTCCAAGTAAAGCCTCCATGATTTCAAACCATAGGCTGGTAAAAAATATTTGGAAGAAAAACTTAGTGAGCATGCTGAAGGTAAACACACTTTCATAAGCACATTAAACTTTGTCCCATAGGATTGCAGAGGCACTGAACATAGAGAGCATTTTCATTTAAAGACTGGTAAAGCTCTTGGTGTTCTTGCTATCAGTGCTCACCTAGTTTAGCTAAGTTATTGAATTAAAAATTAATGAAGGACCAGGTTTGAAATTCTGCCCCACTGCACAAAGCTTATAAATACCCTACAACGATACTGCATCATCATGATAAATTATACATGTAATGGTTCTGAAAGTTATGTAAATTCGAGAAAACTTTAATAAAGTTGTACTCTAACTGACATTGATTGTGTACAGTTGCAGACACAACTTAATCAACGGATTCTGAGCTGCAGTAAAAGAGAAATATGTATTCTCTTCTCTTGTTTATTCCCTGGAAGAATAAACTGAAAATCACCAAATTATCCTCCCTTCACAACTGTCTGAATATTAATTGCAAGCTTGAAGGGCAACAAAACACATTCAGCATCACCAGGACTAGTAATTAATTTGAAAGTTTCAGACTCTGACATATTGTGTACACAGTGCTGAAATGATAACCCAGAGAATGTATTCCTCCTTTGCTGCTTATGTTCTGTGATCATTCTTGTGGATACATTCAGAATTTAAATTTTTCAGACTACAGACAGAATAAATTGCAGACCTTTAGAAATTAATCCAGGGTTAAAAGGTCACCATAGAACAAAAATTCTATGCTTTGTGTAAATAATTTTGGTGCTAAATTATTCTTAAGGAATATTCCTATCTTTTTTATGAAATTAAAAATTTTGTTTCAAATCATTATGAAGAAAAATTGTGGCTAAACCACTATGTCAGCCAGTAGTTTTCAGTGGTTTCACTATTACCCTTTACTACCAACTCCAACAAACAAAATGTGGCAATACAGAGAGCTCACAGAATGCTGACAAGTGAACTCTCACACTTCAGTGAAAATACTTACACTTTTTAATGTTACATTTACTGAACCATCCCTTTCTTTCCTTATGTTAATTATTTGCACAAGGTTTAGTCGTTTACAAACACATTGTGAAGCTTAAAGGAGCGTAATGACACTATTCTCTCAGGAAAGCATTTACCAAAGGGCTAGGAAGAGTCGATGAGGACAGATATAAGTATTCCAGTTTTCTCTAGACTTTTTAATTTATTTACATACAGAAGCTATACCTATATAACTGGAAACTTGCTTCTTTCCCAAAGCTCTGCCTCATGTGTAAATTATGCCAATACCTCAAAGCTTGCAGAGTCTGCTACAATAGCACCTAGACATCAGCTTCACTGTGCATGTTCTTGGAGAGTAGATCATTTTACTCATTAGAAAAGATGCAAAAAGAAATATGAAGACACAGCTCGATTGTCCAATCCAACTCAATTTTAGAACTAGTCTTCAGAATCAATTTTCTGAAGACCAGTTCAATTCTCAAAAATTGGGAAATATGCCATGGAATTGGATTGATGGTTATATGCACACTAAATTTTAGTATGGCCATATTTATTTCCCTTGCCCTACCCAGTCTGTCTAAATGCAAGACATTTGTCATCTGGAAGTAACAGACATATTAGTGTGACCTTCAGAGAACAAAAAATATGTTATATGCAAGATGCACCATTTCTTTTCTAATCTTTCTAAACATCAGTGGCAGGCACAGATATTCTTAATTATCAGCACAAGATATTAGCTTTATCAGAGCACAACATTTTCCCACCTGTAATCCTCAGGGTGTATGACAAAACACATTCAGGGTTCATTTGGGCACCTTGCATGCCACTTACTGTGGTCACAGGTAAACAGAGTGAGCCTGCTGATTGAAAATTGTAGCATTCAAGGCTACAAAGAATTCAGCATCCAAAACCTACACTTTTAAGTTCCAGGTTGTCTGAGGCAGAAAAAATTTTGGATTTGCTGTCTTACAAAGGCTAGTATCACCAGAAGTTCCTCAACATAACAATCATTAAACACGGAAAAAAAATAGATAAAAGGCAAGACACAAAAGCATCATCAGATCATTTCAAGCAATCAGGGATCAATTATAAAAAGATCCAGAACTCAGTCTTGGACAGTGTCACAGTTCACTTATATTCAGGTAATTACTTAAATTATCTTATGAAGCCAGAGAAAAGCAGATTGGGTCCAGAATAGAACATCTCCTAGGGTAAAGAAGTACTCAGATACACATTTTTGGGGTTGAGTCATTTGTACTTTAGAGGAAAACAGTCCAAGTAGCCACATATCACAGAAGTTCTTAAATAAATGACAGTAAAATTCTTTTTGACACTTTTACAAACAAACTCCACTTTCACCAGGATATTCTTTAATGTGATGTGTCAAAAACTCCCTTTAGTAAAATCTTCTAAGGAGACCTCCCTTCTTGCAATCATACAGAGAAGCAATCATTCCCTTATTCTTTATGGTGGACAACTGGGAGTTTCAGGCTAACACTTGCAGTTGCCCTTTCCTTGCCCCCTCCCATGGGCAAATGAATACAAGCCACTAAATCTTTTCATCTTTATCTTTTAGCTTCTTAAGGAAAGCTAGTTTCACCTGATCCTCGCAAGACCTGGAGTCAGAGTGGAGCATTTCAGCATTCAGGGCTGCTAAAGCAGAAATTCAAAGGACATTCCTCCCACCTCTTCAAACCTAGCCACCAGCAACTCAGTAACCTCCTGCCTGAGATGCTTTGTATAAAAGCACTGACACATCAGTGTGACACCTCAGTGCTGTTACGCCTCTGGTGATTGTTTCTAAGTTTTGAGATCAGAAGTGCAAAGAAACTTTTGATAGCAGAGTGTCAAAAATAATCAGAGTAAGAATGTTGTTTGTAGTCCTAAATGATAAATTCTTGTCTCTAAATGCTCAGCAGCTGGTAGAAATCCTCAGGTGGTCAGCAATACCTTAAACTCCACACCAAATCAAATCAATTTCTCTCCATACCAGTTACATATACAGTAATTCCTGGAGAGACTGGGTTTCAAACACTTTTTTTTTGGTGGGTAGAAGTAGTCTCATTTCCTCTCCATACTTGCAGACACTGTTTTAGTTTGTCTATAAACCTCTCTTTCTCTCAGACATGCGCATTCACATCTGCCTATTGTGACTCTGAAAGTGTCCTTTAAAAATGGAACCAGAGGAGGTGGGATTTCAGATTCCTTAAAGATGAGGACAGTTGAACAATGCAAAAAAAAGGTGAAAAATAGGAATCAATCCCCCTTCCAAATATAGAAGTAGCACAATTCAGATCTCTAGTGCTTTGTAGAGATAGTTCCAAGAACTTGTTTTGCAAGGGTAAGGCTTTTCCTCTGTCAGCTTTTGACTTTAGTCTTTCATTTTCTTTATTTTCTCACAAGTGCCTGGGAACAAAATATTTGATTTCACGGTGAATGGAACCTTTTGTGTCAAGCTAAATTAAATGTTTCAGTCTTTCATTTCAGCAAGAAATATTCCTTTCATTACTGTTTGAATAATTCTCTCCCTTTCTCTTTCCTTTCCCCTCCCCTCAATTTTAGAGTCTGATTTGGCAAGGCTATATCTGACATGACTGCACAGGTTGTCAGACGTTCCTCTCTTTCATTGACTAATTTTTATCCAATTTTTCACTCATAATTCAAAGCTACTACATGAGTTTAGTGAAAATTGTTGTCTCAAAAGATGGTAGACTATACTAATACTCCCACTGAAGAAAAGGCAGACAGAACTTAGCATTTGACAATGTGCTGGGCTGCTCAGCATATATTCACTATCTGATCAGTTTGTATGTGCTGTTATCTAGAGTAGTCACAGGATGCACCCTAAGTAAATAAACAGAAAGTAGGTTGAGATTGACAGAAAATGGAAACAGTATAATAGTCTTCAGGAATATAGAAAAGATCTAGAAATATCTCAGTGCTGAGTTTGTGGGTTTTGTGGTGGAATGGGAGGGTGTTGTGGGAAACATAGTATAAAAACCTATCATAAATCAGGCTTCCATCGCTCCTTTGCCTGTAGACTGGCTGCCAAAACAAAATTTACTGTTTACACAACTTCCAAGCTACACCCACCTCAAATGTTGCAAAAAAGAACACTTACCAGCTGGGAAGGTGGAGGGTTTTCACTTCGCAGCACGGTCTCTAACTGAAAATTTCTGTGGATGCTACCAATAAAACAGAAGAGAACCCCTGCAGGATTATCTTCTCTGCAGAAGCAGCAAAAGTCATTTGCTGTCTCACAAGTCTCAGGCCCAGTACTTCATACCTACAAAGGAATTAATAGACCCATTCAGTCCTCCTTCCCATGAAATCTTGCTGCACTGGTTTAGGAACTGGCCTGTGTTCACTAAAATTTCCATCTCCTTTTTTGCCCTTAATAAATAATTGAGGCTGGCCATCATTAAGGTGACCTCCGGCTCCCAAGTGTGAAACATCTGCCTAGAGGGCACACAATTAAGGACAAGTTTATAGCTCATGTAACATATTCCATCTTATTGGATACACCTGATGAAACTAGTCAGTTTACTAAGGAAAATTATTTGCTTCTGCACGTGTATCCAAATTCTTCCCATGCTAGGTTGGAATTGCATGGAAATGTAAGCTCTCTTCTCTTTTTTGAAAATATTTTCTGTCTATGAATAAACCAAGGTGTAATGGAGGTTCCTAGCTGATATGTTCTTGAACTTGTAATTCTGCTGACAAAAAGCCAAATGTATCTTCTTCCTTCTTGGATTCACAACAGGACCGGAATCCTTTTAAAAACTGTTGCTCATGCAAATCTTACCAAAATCTTACCATAGTTCATAGGTGTATGAACTATGAAAAACCCAGACCCTCAGTTTACCCATGGACATAATTATACTTAACTATCCTCACTTGGGCTAAGCAAAACATCCCATTACCCTGTAGATAATCTGTGTAATTGCTACTCAATGCAAGTAAGGATGCAGACTTCAAAACCTAGTATCTTTTGGGGGGCTAAAAGCCAAGAACAAAACAAGGTAAAAAAATAATTTACATTATATTGACATATATTTATGGATTCAAGTGACTAATTGAAGGGCTAGCATAAAAACATACTCATGATTGGAAATTGATTGTACTTTTTTCAAACAGAGCTAGAGCTTTCCTGGGGTTTAACCTGTCATTTGCATAGGTTAATTTTAAATGGCAGTGCAAATTTAGCTTGAAAAGATAATTACAATATTTCACCTCTTTTCATCTCAGGTTATGTAAATGAGACTTTAATCTTTTTGCAGTTCATATCATATTAATAAGCAAAAAAAAAACTTGATTTATGTTATGCTGTCAATCACTCGATAGCAGTGGACGCAAATGAAAGCATGTGGGTACAAATCAGGCTAATTTCCAACTACTCTCTTAAGTCTTTCTTTTTATCTATAGGTTTATGGCACATATTCTAGATAAGAAAGTGAACAGAGAGATAGTTTTGACAGGTATCTTGTTAGATTGATTTGTCATTTTTGTCAGTAGTAAATTAATTCATCTTTCTGATAAGCAAACTGTTTCTTAGACAGACAGTTCTTTATTCTTTATTTCATTGTCTAAGATTCCACAACTCTGCTCAGGTTCAACTATCTCTCACACATTATTATTCCTAAAAGTTTTCCTTACCACAATCTTTTTTTTCCACAGTGAGAATGAGGGTCCAATAATTTTCTTCTCTCTCTTCCCTTTTCTTACAAGTTCAGAATTTGTTCCAAGAGTAATGCAACTCAGCTGGAATCAGGATGGTCATAGGCACTAATGGCTTGGTTTTGCTTTCAGCAGGTACTTTTATTCCAAGGATGTGAAATGGATGGAAAGAGCTCCAGTTCCTAAGCATCATGATCAGGTGACACTGGTTTTTTACCTATATGTAAACTTTGTTCTCCATTTCACAGATGAAGTATTTTCTGGGTCTTGGGGCAATCAGCCTGTCCCAGCAGGAGTCAGGACTGGGCAGTTACAGATTTTCTTACTGTAATTTGATTTCATTGTTCTACAAACTACAGACTGGGCCTGTTTCCTTCATGAGAAATACTGCAGAAATTATTTCTTGCATAAATCTTAGAAAACACCATTTCTTTCTCTCTCCAGAAACCCTGTAACAACTTCAAAGCAGATCCAGCCAGTGAACACTTCTGTCTCATTGAGTCCTACCTTTACTCCTAGGAGATGACAATATGGCCTTGATAAGCTGTGTCTCCATTCACAGAGCTTCCTTGTGGCACTGAGAAAAACCGATGAGATCTAACACTTTAAAGAAATGTAAGTGATTAAATGCTGAAGACCAAGGCTTTTTCTCATATCTCTGTTCCTTTCTGTCAGACTTCAATGTACATCGGTATCATCAGCAGGCTAAGAATAATATCTCATTTTGCTACAAAATATTATCTCACCAGCTAAAAAGTCAAATTTTTAGGACTTTTATCCCATAGTTGTAGTTTCTTCAGACCTTGACACACCTACCTGTCACCTGAGATCATTTTAACATGATTCTTACTGCATATATGGCAATATTTGAGAGTTAAAATAATCCTCTGGCTGCCTACAAGTATTTAAATCCAGATAACTCCTTTTATAAGATTTTCAAAAGTCTTTTTAAAGATTTTTCAGAAGTTCAGAAGTGTGTAAAATAACCAATAGCCCTCAATAACCATTGTCCAGTCCTTGACATGTCTTTCTCATTGAAAGGAAATGGTGGACTGCCTACAGCTATGAAAGATAACAGACACCTGAGAAAAGGGATCAGTTAAGAGGAAAGAAAATTATACCAACTGTATACCAACTTTATTTTGCTTTAAATAAAAAATAACTTTCATCAGTAGAAAATTTGGCTTGTGGTTTATGTATGAGCATTACCTGAGCCAGCCTTCATCTCTCTTACACCAAACTCAGTCTTTTTTTGAAATTTCAAAGTGTTTTCTGTATCATTTTATAGATTTCAAGGAAAAAAGAAAGTAGAAATGCTGGTGTGAGAAAGTCTTTTTCCAATATCTGACCTGGACTGAAAGAAAAATCACCAAGCACATTCTCACATGCTTTGAAGGTTTTTGACTGCCATTAAAGATTGTATTGGGATATATCCAAACTACATCTGTAGTTTGAAATTTGCTTATCACAGTGCCCTTCTAAACTGAGCTCTCTTAAAATTTTCAGAATGGTTTTTAAATTATGTCATTTAATAAAATGTACAGTAATGTTCTGCTTCCTGACTGCATGTGAGGAGGCTTCAAGTAATTACTTTTCCTTAGTTTTCTCCCACACATGTACAAATGCAGGCACTATGCCTCCCACATTATCCTAAATGTGCAGTGTAAAATTACTGCACTGACAAGGAAATAGAAATTATTAAGTCCTCTGCTTTACCACTAGATCATCCAGGTCACATTCCTTGTGACTTTCAGTGCAATAAAGTACTTTGACTCATTAAAATCAATAGGACTACTGCTGGACATGGTTGATACTACATTTCCAGAACAGCATTTTTCCCCAGTGAGAATATGGATCAGATTCTTTTAAACTCTTTACTACCTTCTCTTGTTTTCACTGCTGTTCACATGAAAGCAATGCCAATTTTGAAAAGTTAATTAGGGCTTTCCTTGCCTGCTACTCAAATAAGGTTGGTTTGGAGTTTTTTTCTGAAGGATAAATGATGTCTGTTCACTTGACTTTGTCTTTCATCCATGCAAAACAACCTGGTTTGTATGAAACATCTTCTTAGGCCTAAAATTCAGTGTAGTGAAAAAAAAATCTCCTTTTCCCTTCTCTTACAAGGTGAAAAAAGTACAAAAAATTTTAAGTTCAGCTTTGGTAATGACACTAAAATATTCACGAATGTAAAAAGGAGAGAGAGCACACACTAGAACTTTACTCCAAGACTTGCAGTGAAAGTGTTTTACAGTAAAAGGTTTGTTTTACTCTTGGGAATTCGTCTGCTGTCTGGTTTTAATGTGTTACATAGTCTACTCCAAAGTAGTAAAATAGTAATTCCAGTACTGAAAGCATTTTTGTTATTTGTTTTTTCTCTAAAGAACAAACTACCAGTTTTTACCTGGGAAAATCTCCCAGCTGAAATGCTCAAACATTCAGTGGATCAGGCTTTCCAAACAATGTTCATTCTTACTTTATTTCTTTTTTCAATACAAAATTACTGTTGTTGGGCATTATATCAAAATTTAATCCTGCAAAGTAAACAATCTCTTCTACAGGAGATATTAAGAAAAAAAAAAAAAAATAAGCACCTCATTCATGGTTCAGAGTCCCTGTTTTAAAATAAAAGTCCGTACCCTTTATGCTTATCAGTCAAGTCCTTTCCTTGAAGCCAATCATAGGTAGCATATTGAATAGTCACACAATAAGCAGCTGTCACTTTACAAAACTAATATCCATTAAACAAAATGGTCATAAGTGCATCAATCTAATGTAATAGCAAGAATGTCACTGAAATAGAAAGTTGTCACAGGATCAATGTCCCCTGCCTTGAAAATAAACATTGTGCTTTCGACTCGGCACTTATCAAGCAGCAGGAGAACATTACCCTGTGGTAACATCCTATTCTATTGACATTATCTGTTAACTAGAGATACTCAGTGAAATATCAGCTTTTCTCACTTTGGATAAAATAAGCACTCATTTTACATCTGTTATACATAATTATTGGGTGTGGGTATTTCCCGTAACCTGACTTTAAAAATACAAAAATTATTAAAAAATAGTTTACAACTTATACTACTACTTATATAGCCATAGAATGGTCTTCAATGAGCAAGAGGCAGTGAAGCATTAGACTTATAGCTATCTCCAGACTGCTTTCTACTGCTGTCAAACCCTTCCCCGGCTATTAATTTTTTTGTCATTTGTTTCTCACATTCTCAGGCTATGATTTTTAACTTGGCTATCCCCATGTCTGAACTACCTTTCCAAAATCCAGTCTGACTGCTGTACTGTCTACAGGCTTTTTTGGACAAGGAGGGTGAGGTGTGGGAAGCACTTTTAGGTAAAATCTTTCCCAGATCTGTTTTAAAAAAGCAAGTACATCAGGACCAGATAACATTTTGACTGATAAATCAAAGATTACTGATCCTAGGATGAAATCTTCCTCCCACTAAGACCCACGTGCATCCCCTTAGAAGTCAACAAATTATTGGAGCACTGCCAGACCCTCTACAGGCACCTGCTGAATTTCCTAACTCCATCTGTCCTTCACAATTTAGTTACTAATTTCATAGCTGAGGCTGCTAGCTTGTACGTGAATTATTTCAAGGCATCATCTCATTCACAAGTTAGGAGTTTGGCCTCCACTATCCCATCACCCTCTCACTCAAGTGTCTATAGATATTCATTGACAATCATTGCCTTATGAGATCTTTATTTTATGCTTCTTTTGTGTGATTTTTTTCACTTGGAAAATAAAAACTTTTAATCTTGCTCCTGGAAGTATGGAAATTGCATAAGGCATCATGTAGTTTTCAAAAAAAAAAAAAAAAAAAAAAAAAAAAATCCACCTTTTTAGACCTTAAGAAATTTGCTACATTATTGTGAAAAATAGGGTAATTATTTTACACGTTCCAAGTGAAGTGCTCTTAATTTATTGCAAAATTGCCATATATTCCTACATTTGATTAAATAACAAATAAAAGGGCCACATCAAATTATCTTAGCCTTTTGTCTGGGAGGAGTAGCTACCACACAGTTTTTTTCTCATGGAGGTAAAGTAGCTGGTTTGCTACATAATGAGGTTTAGAGTATTGAAGTAGAACAGTTTTCCTTGTTGAAAGTTTAATGTCAGCTGCATTCCTTTTCATGCATAATGTGTTTCCTACATACTTGTCAATATCAGGGAAGAAAAAGTTTCAGGAGTGGTGAATGTGAGGAAATTAAATTTAAAAAAATGAAAATCAAACCAAAAATAAGAGGACATCTTATAAAATGAAGAAAATTAAATTTATGCAGCTGGCTAAGCATGCTTCTATTCTGCTATATGTGGGCAAGTTGTCTCATGACAGCCCATCACAATGCCACAGTGCCTTATGTGTTGCACTTAAGCATGTTTGGCACAAGGATTTTGCCCTAGCTTTCTTAGCACTTGGGCAGCTTGGAGCTTTCCTGTGAATTGGCTTACAGTGTGCTGTGAATGTTTTTGCCTTTCCTTCAAATCTCCATGATACTTGACCATTTTTGGAGCTTTTCTTAAGCCTGCATACTCCTTTCTTCTGTCTTTTCCCACTACCTACTCCCTTTCTTCAACTCCCATCTCAAACAAAACACTTTGTGGTCATGAGGTTCCACAGAATGTTTTTCCTAGAATACTGATGTCCTAGACTCATCTCACAACAGAAGAGGTGTAGGCCTACCATCTGCAGCTCACAATTTCCATGTCTCCTTCTTGGACTGTTTCTACTAAAGATCTCCAAGTGTCTTCAAAGAGAGGGAAAACAATGTAGGAACTAGAAGAGTCCACAGTGTCAATGGGTGAATGGTAATATTCCATCCCTTAGAGCCTCCAATGGAGCAATGCTCCATGGCCAAAGCAGAAGTCAGAGGCAAATATGGAGTATCCTGTTCATAGTGGAATCTCCACTTACCTTGAATTTGATCTTGCCTTTTTTTGTCTTTCCTTGCTGATGCATCCTTATTATTTGAGCCAAATTTTTACACTCTCTCCAAACACTATATATGGTGAGTAGATTCTCCTTGAAGTTGACACTTAATCATTGGAGGTTAATTACTGAATATATTCCAGTACATTTCCAATGATTCTTCAGGATGGACAAGCCAAACTAACAGGTTTTGTTTCAGAAGGGAAGAAAACCTGCTCTCTCACTAAGGCAGAAGGGAAAGGGTGGGTAATGCTGGAATCAACTCACGAATATAGAATCTCACACCCCGTGACTTATTCATTATTCTGTCATGTCCCAGTGTGTTCACTCCCCTCAGCAAGGTGCTAAAGAAACCAGCCTGATTGTTACATAAAGCACAGTAGAACCACCCAGACACATGTGAGAAGAACATTTAAATGTTTCCCACTTCCTAGAACAGCAGAGAGGGTAAAAATGGTATATTTCAACTTTTTCATACATTAGGATACCATAATGTTGTACAAGCTAATTTATGCATCCCTCATGGGTCTTATTACTACACAGGTACTGCAGAGAAGGAAAAAAGAGTAGCTAAAATCTATTGCAATTAGATATAGGCAAACAGTTAGGGGCAAGTTCTGCTTGCCCTCTGTAAGAGCACACAGTAGGTGTTACACCTATAAGAAATACCAATATTCCGTGACATATTTTTGCTCAGTATCTCAGAGCCCATGGAAAATTTAGCATATAAGCAATTTTTAATATGCACTAATATATAAAATGAGGTCATGGCTACATTTTTGTTGTACATGGGGTTTTTATTGATATTATTATTTTAAAATTGGTAGAAAGCTATTAAAAAAACCACTGAAATATTAATTAGGATTGTAAAGGAAGATCCCTGTGAAAATATTTTCATTTGGCTTTAGCTGGGTGAGAAAAGGAAAAATGGTTTGGAGTTACTAAGTTTTACAGTGGGTTCTAAAACCTTGAATATTGTTAATGATGTTATGCTGCTTCTTTCCCAGAAGGAGTTGCTTCTTGGGAAGTCCAGCTCTAAAATAGCAAATGGCTAAAAGGCTTGGCCATTCTTTCTTAGCTGCAGGTCTCTTGTATACCCTTTTCAGAGTGGGCATTTCAGACAGGGTTCCCCACATGAGGTTAGTGCCTTTGCCAAACAGGACGTTAGCTACTTTGCCATAGATCTCTCAAATGCTTTCTTGGATCTGTTCTACTTTATAAAATTAAAAATTCATTTAACCCTATCAAAAGGCAGCCTGAGTTTGTATGGCAGTGATTAGAGCACTTTCAGATGCAACAAATTGATGTTCAAGTACTGGTTCAATGGAAGTTTGATTAGTTATTCAAAATGGAGCAGCCCCAACAAGGGAAATATATCCCTGGAAGCAGTGTGTGGCAGTAAAGGCACTCAGATGACTGAAGTCTGTAATTAGAATGAACTGAGATGAATTCATGTACCATCATTTGCAGGGAATGCCCTAATGTCTTGACCATTTCCTATTGGTATGTACACATGTGGCTATCACTGCTTTTTCATGTGTAAATTTGAAAGGTCATATCTTAATATTAAAAAGGAAACAAAACAACCAAAGAAAATTCTACAGCTTCTAATCAAGGTCTGTTAATCACTAAAATCTGTCGTAATTCGAGACCACACTTCCCAATATTTTACTGCTAACAGAATATGAACCAAAAAATTCTCCATCCTGTTCCAGCAAGTTTATCATATGATTTCAGTGGTTCACAACAACTCTGTTCAGTAATCAATCATGATTACTAGCTATATACAGTACACACAGCAGCAGATATTAATCTGGGACAGTCTGGAGTAGTGTGCTAATTAGTGATATGCTGAAACAGCATTTGGGCATGGCTCCTTGAAATTGCAATCTTTCCATTGACACAATTACCTCACCCTAAGTATCTCACTTTACAAATGATGTATCATTTTATAAAATTAATTGGCCTGTTACATCAACACAGTCTGGAAGAAGGCTGGTATTATATATTAACTCTGAATAATGCTGTGCTTCATATTGCATGCTGCATTGCACCATGTCTTTCAAATATCACCAGATACTTTTCACTTTTTAAATCAAAATGGGAGAGCAATAACTTTTTCATATGATTATTATACTTTATAACATAGGATACATATTAGCATCCTAGTAGACTTTTGCTGTAGTATATATTAATTTTATCTGTCCTGATAGCAAATAATTTTTTGTAACCCTGTTTTTGAAGATGCTGCGTCTCTCTGAAGAAAGGAAATCAGAGCAAGGATGAGAAATGAAAATTCCAGCCCCAGTGGCAGATTTCAACATCTACCCTCATAGGAAATGCCTAAAAGTCTAACAATGTAAATATAGTTAAGTCTGATTTGTTGGTTTGGTTTGATTTCATTTATCATCTCCCAGAAACAAAGGCTGGTCTTTAAACTACTAAAGAAAATAGCAGAGAACTAGCAGTCATATCCCAAAGGTGCTTTTGCACTGAAGAATCAAGAAGTAATCAAGAAGCTCATTTTCTATGTAGAGAAACAACAGCTCCTTATGCAAGGAGTGATTATATACACTAAAATATTTTCCTTGAGATAAGGCTTGTTGGTTTGGATTTCTTAAAAAATGTGTAAAGAGTGCCAGAGCAATTTTCAAGTAGAATTTAATGCAATATCTGAACTGGTACTACTGTATTACATCCCAAACTACACTGTGGTATTCATTTTAGTCCTTCACCAATGGCCATAATAAACCATATCCAGGATAGACTTGAGCTCAGGACTTCCAGGTCTTAAGGAAGTATGCATTACCAAAAGAATGACATCTTCTCAAAACAATATATTAGAGGACACATGAATTACAGCTCACAAATAATTTTTTTTTACAGACACTTTCTTAACAGGTAGTCTTTTTCCTTGATGTTTGGCCCACTTTCTGCAAAACAGAGGTAAAGAAGAGTCTTTGAATTTTAATGCTCCTCCTTAGCTTCCTTCATTCTTTTTTCCAAAAGAAGGAAATTTCAAAACTGACACATAATTTCAATCTTTACCCAGCCTCTTTTTTTTTGTGGGTAAAAAAAAAAAAAAATTCCTCTGAAATCAGAGGGTGTAAGTAATAAAGATGTTTAAAAAAGTCTAAAAATTGAAGCAGTTGAAATTTCATTTTTCTTCTAAAATTCTTAATTGCAACTGTATCACTTTTCTCTACAGGAAATATATAGCAAGAGAAGTCAGTTACTAAATCCTAAAAAGCTTTTGCTATTTCATATAAATTAAACCTTACTAAACTTTAAATTGAGTATTTTGGAGAAAGAATCTGAGACGTTTGAAGTCACGGTTCAACATCCATTGTTACTTAATATATATTTAATATATGTATTGTCTGACCCACTGGCAGAACAAATGTGGTCTGGATCAAGTGTGAGCACACAATTACACATTTCTCCAGTCACCCACACAGCAAGCAATACAATGCCTCTGCCAGATCTCTGCCTGCTGTGGGAGGACAGGGGCTAAATGACTGGGCAAGAACTGCTGAGACAGCAGAGTGAGGCTGTACTGTTTCTGTGCTTTGCATTTGAGTAATTTTTTATTTGTTGCTCTCCAGTCAAAAGCCTGACTTACCATTTGGTGGAGCTGCAGCCTGAGGCACTCTGCTCTTCACATCAGATAGCATACACATAATCAAGAAATTATTGCTCTTCAGCATCCACTGAGATGACCACCTTTGGAGAGAAGAGATACCTAGTCCTAAGGCACATTCAGTCTCTTTTCATTGACACTGTTAACAAGGGGCAATTGCAATCAGTTCTGACAATGCCTTCAGTGCTGCTGATGCCCATCGCTGCAAAATGGTGTGAGAGCAAAGCTGTTGACAGAATTCAAGTAGCTGTTTGAGAATAGATCATTTTCAGAATCTAATTTTATCTCAAGGTCAACTCACCCCCTTCCTGATTTGTTCTCTGCAATTTTTATACAAAAACTTTGACACAGGTTTTTTCAGTTTTTAAAGGTGAGTTCTGCAGTATCTGCCCACATTTTATCAGACTGAAGGCAAAATCAACCTAGTATTTGTATGCATGTCCCCCATCTCCCAGAAAAACTTGTATTTTAGGGGAAGTGATGGAATTGACTGAAGGAATCCTAGAATTTCTCAGTGTGATTAAACATGAAATCAAGCCTTGGTCTTCTGCAAAGTAACTACAGTGTAGGAATTCACTTGTACACGAGTTAACGTATTCAAAGGGCTCTTCAACGTGGCTCACTGTGCATGAAAGATACAGCTTCAGCAGCTGTGCATTCGATATAGAATTCTAGCAACAGTCCAAGGATTAAAGTTCCCTGAATTCATTATCTGTGCTCAGAAATACCCAGTCACCTCCAGAAAGCGTCTGCCTACTGAACTGTAAACATGACCGTCATGGCATGCTGAAAAGATAAGCTAAATACAATAGAAAGGATAAAGAATTGCTTCAGTTACACAATACTGGGCACTTAAGCAAAACTGGAAGTGCAAATCTCATCTAAAATGTAGGGGTTAAAGAATACAAAAAACTCATGACCACCAAAGTTGAGGGTTTCTGTAATACTGAATAAATTATAGCTAAATAATTTTCATGTAGTAGTTGCTAATTTTCTGCATAAGTGGCTACTCTAAGATAAAAACATAGATACAAAAGGTCACTTTTTGAAAAAACTCAGACAAGAAATAAACAGAAGAGTGATTTCAAAGTACACAACTCCTAATGCTTAGAGTGTCATTGCTTCACCTAACACAATGCAAACTTATGATGGGAATATCCTACTAAGTGGCTCCCATCTACATTTCCACAATATCAGCAAAGCACAGAAAGCATCCATTCCCTCGAGAAAGCATGGGAAAGCTCCATGTATTAGGAAACATGAAAAACACCTTGAGTAAAGAAAACCAAAATAGTAACACTAAAGTAGAGCAACTTAGTAGTCTGCTTCTGTCTTATAACTAAACAACCTCAGCATGAAATGGTGGGATTCAGATGAACATGTTCTTTTCTGAATTAAAAATGGTATTTTCATAAGTCTGTCAATGAAAGTATGACAAAAACAGCCCATTTAAAATAAACATAAAAAGGTGAACAAACAAGAACTCCCTTAGTCTCTGGCTGTCAGATGGCTGACTACTGAATTGATATACTGTATTTTCAGTTTATTCCATGAAGAGGTTTTCAATGCTATATTAAAACTGTGTTCAAGACATTTTTCAAAGGTGCAAGTTAAAGTGTGCTACTCTATTTTCCATGGAAATCCATTTTAGTTTAATATCTGCAGCTATTTTTTTATAAGATATGTAGTCCATTGACACTGAACATACTGGTCTGTAGGAGAGGGCATTTTGCCTTATATTTCATATAACAGATTTTTTCCCACTTTTCACGATTTAATAATGTGCTATGTTCCTAATAGTCTTTCTTCTACCAAAAAAGTGTCCAGAAGCAATGTGTTATTATTTGGCCTATTGCCCAGTGTTCAAAAGTGTTCTCACTTGTAATAAAAATGTAGAAATCTGAATTAATTTAATAGGAATTGATTATGAGTCACTACAGGATTTTGAAAATCCCTACCTACCTACCTACCTAGCAATTTAGGAGCCTAATTTTAGACTCTCCCTCCTCTGGACAGGGAGAATATAAAATGCTTGTAAAAACAGATTGCGTGGCAAAGGGTGATGAAGAAGGCTCAGGTTTGTTGGGTGCTGAGATATATGCAGAACACAGCTGACACTTTGCTACCAGGAGGTTCTTGATGAAGTTAATAAGCAAGTGGACAAACAAGAATTTCAAGCTACTAATTAGCAGCATATTAACCAACTTCTGCATTTTAGAAAAACTCAGTGTTAACTGAAGATGAAGAACAGCTTCCTTTTTACATCACAGAGAACATTCTTCCCTATTTGCCCCTCAAAAGATGAGCAAGAAAAAGACTTTTCTTTTTCCAAATCTGAGATAATATTTCAGATCATAACTGTGGAGATACGAATATACTCCCAATCCCAAAGACACCAGGAGATTTAGAGTCACAGCCATTGCCTATAATGTGAGAAACAGAGATTTGGGATTTTGATGCTAGGCCAAAGTGGACACTGAAATTTGAGTTTCTTCTATCCCTAAACCGCAAATATGAGTAATAGGGGATTCCACTGTACATGCATTTTTAATGAATTAAAATAATTTCAAACACTTGATCAGCAAAGACAAAAGAGAACACAAGAGTAAATTATTTCTGATGCAGGAATAATGGGAGATCATAATACACTATTTTCTGTACATATACAAAAATGCTTGTGGGCTCCAAAAACAATGCCTATTTACTCATCTGAATGTGAGATTTGGAGTTAGACCTAATGAAAACTAAGCACGAATCCAAAATATGAACCTGCTGGGATATGTGCATTGCATTGACAGCAATGTTAGTTGAAAGTTATATTCAAACTGGTATTATATGTTTCACTTGGAACTATATTTTACACAGCTATATATCTATAAAAATAAGATGTTTTCAAATATTTTTATAAAGCTTTTATTGCTGTGATAGAATTTTTGTAACCTGCACCATGTCTTTATTATCTTGAGGAGGGGAGCTATAAAACTGCTGGGTTTAAAATCAATTTATTCTCAAGCCATCTTCCACTAGCAATTGCAACCTTGCTCACTGCTACCTTCAGTTTGGTACTTGCATTTCTATAGGAGTTCCTGCAAAATGTACTTTTTCCTCCTATTCTCAATTACAGGTTTCAGAAAGAAAACTGTGCTGACAAACTGACACTGGAGAGATCTTTCAGCAAGTTATCCCAGAAGGGGCCAGCTTTGTCTCTGAAGTACTTAGAAATGTATTGTACATTCCTCTACTATGACAATAACTGAGAATACAGCTGCTGGGTACAAAATCCATGATCTTCCCTGATATTAGCCTTCACAGTGCTCAAAACGTGGTATATTGAAAGCCTTTTGCAATGAAGCAGCAGCCGGAAGTGAAAGAAAAAGGAACAGCAGTGCAGAGGATCTTATGAATCTTCCCAGAAAGGGAGCCTCACAGATGCATAGATAAAATGGAATTTTACATGGTATTCTACCCAGATGGTATCCACAACTCTTCAGTGATAACAGGCAGGAAGATCCCAGACATCCCTGCCTTACACAGAGAAAATGCTTCATTTCACAGCAGCAGTGTCATTCCCTGCAGAGGGCAGAGCGTTCCACCCACTGTGGTACTTCTGCAGTTGGCTGAGCTGATATGGAAAGAAAAGTCTACACTTGGCAATTAATCCATCTACAATTTTCCAATCACATTTTAAGAAAGAATAAAACAATAACTCAGTTTTAAAATTTAACTTGTGAGCCTGCTCTAAGGCTACAATTTGAAGCAGGATCCTCAATCCTAAGGGTCACTGACCTTTTCACTAGGGTAATAAATATTCTGTGACAAATGCCTCTTTCTCCCTGCTCCCTCTCATTCCATTTCAAACCTTATAACTTCTTGATAATATTTTTGACAAAAGTTACAACTCTGTTTTTTCTCTCTTTCATTTAGAATGCCTCCACATAGTACTAGTTCTGCTTTGAGCCACAGAGTTGAGCTCACATGTAAGCATTTTGTTGACAGAGACATAATAAGCAGTTTAGAAGAATTTGTTTAAGAAGGAAGGTACACATTTAATTTTCATACTCAAATACTATGCTTCTTAAAAAGTCATCCCAAAGATTTCAGGTTGTCTCCAGAATAGCAAATAATCTTCCTAAACTAGTAAAAAGTATCAACTTTGTCTTTGTTGTGAAAGGCAAAGTGATACAAACAGAAAAGGCATGGCAGATGAAGTTGGGTCAATTTCCTATGGAATTCTTTACCTTCCTGTTGGGGAGATTAGTTTGTTTTTTAGGATTAACATTTTTCCAAATCCACTAAGACAGTAACAGAGTATTAAAATGCAGGAGGTTACCCCATCAAAATGTTAAACATCTTGCAAAATGTTCTAAGAAATGGTGATGATAACTAATTCTTACCTGTAGAGAGTAGCACAAAGTTCCATTGATATTCAACATTGTGAGTAAATTTCAAGTCATTGCTCCTGAGCCAGTTCACCACAGCCAGATGTTCACTTTGTTCTTTCAGATCTTAAGTGCCTTTGGGAAAAGAAAATTCTGGCACCAAAATATTCAAGAGGGTTTTTTCAGCTCAGATTTATTTTTATTTTCTAGTTATTCCAAACTCTATTACTATTATTATATACTTTTATAGCAAAAAACACAACAAAACAAAGAACCACAGACCAACCCCCACAAATTAGAATGCTAATTGGCTTTAACATGATACAAATTAATTACTCTGGAAAGATCACTGTCTTAAATGGACTTTATATGAAGAATTAGGTAACATAATTGTCTGATCCTTACATGTAGTGGGCAGTGCTAATGGAACCTACACATTCTCGTCTTCTTCCTCCCCTTAATAAATTTCTCTAGAAAGAGAAATGAACACAGAGAGGCCTGAAAAGAAATTCCATGAAAGCAATTAAATTTTAGGTTTACTCAAAAACTCTTATTGCATATTATGTTCACTGAAGAATGGTGGGAAAACAAGAACAAAGTGTGGACTGTATCACTGTGGACACTGCCCAAAGAGGCAGAAACATCAGTGACTACCTAGAAAGAAATGAGGAGAGGAACCAAATTATGTCTCAAATGCAAAGTTTTTGTTTGATTTGTTTTCTTTCATTTATGAGGGAAAAAAGAAACAACTTATTAGATGTAAAATGACAAAATTCTAAAGGTGGTAACTTCCAAAGGACCTGGTAAATTCAGAAGCGCCCTTACAAAAGAGCATTCTGTAAGTACCATGAAGAAAGCACCAGGCATGAACTTCTGACCAGTTCCAACTTTTAAAATAATTAACTGCCTTCACTTGCAATGCCCTAGCAACCTCACAGCCCATCACAATGCATCCTTTTAACTGCACTGCAGAAAACCATCTCTCTTCTATCTGAATGCAAAGATGCAGAGGATAAAATCAACCTACGTGATATAGGCAGAATCTTTAATTACCCAAAGAGAGAAAAATATTCAGTCAAGGCTCATTGATCCTGAATATGTAATACTGCCATTCAGAATGACCTCTTTCAGCTGACAAGTTTACCTCCCATAGTAAGTAACAGAGAGAAATGTCACAACCAGCGTTCTCACAGGTCCCATTTGTGGGGATCATAAGGTCAGTATAGAGAACCTGGATGCTCTCATTATCTCTTAACCATCTAATGCCTAATATTTTCTGAATGTGTTCTTGCTCTGAAGGCCTTTTCTTGTTCTTTCAAACAACTGATTTTATCATGGGGCAAGGGCAGGTGTTTCCAAAAAAATACATCTAGGGAACCTCCTTGACTAAAGAGGGGAAGCTACTGGAGTGTGTCACACTTCTTCTCTGCCCAAGACCACTTCCTTTCTTCCAAAGCTCAAAAGACAGTCCCTGTGTATGCCCAGGACACACTGTAACTGTACATATTCAACAGCATAAAAATAAGCTCAAATAGACTATGATGATTAATAGTTAAATATCTAAAGGTGTTCTCACACCCACATTCTCACTTCTTCAATTTGTTCAAGTTCTTCTATGTAGATAGCTTCTTGAAATTCCACATATTTGTGCATTTTAACACTTTTCTCCTCATTTAGGATCAGATAATCATCTGCCCTTGAGATTAAAGAAATCAAACTTTTTTCAAAAATTGTTAAAATGGAAAAGGTTTGCCAACATAATATTCCTGATTGAATTACAGTCTGTACGAAATTCATGGTGCAAGCTACTAGCCACAGAGGATCATGCAACTTAAATTTGTGTAAAACATACCACTGCATTCTGTATTTCCAAATTACAAAGCTTAATCACAATAAAATAAGTGACTGAGCAAGAAGACTAAAGTAATTTCTCAGTTCAGCTATTTTTGTTTAGATATTTAATTCATTCACTTTTGACAGCTGGCTGACAACCTCCACATCTCAAAGCAAGACCTGAGCTCTGAGATTATTCTAATGACTACAACCTCCCAGCCCCACCAAACACACTTCCAACACGCTCATTAGTAGGTCTCCTCCAGTAGCAGTACAAGGCTATATTCTCTAAAGTGAAATGATGGTCATGCTTTTCATGTCCTACATCCTCACCAGTGCCCTCACCAGGACAGGGAAAGTTAAGGAAACAAGCTCAAGATTTAGTGCCTCGAGTGGATGAAGTAATGGATGACAGTACTTAAAGAAAATCTCATTAAAGAGGAAAACTTCTATCCACAACCATAAACATAATAACAATTAGATGCCTATACATGCTACGGCTGTTGCCATGAGCTAAGGTTTAAAAAAGGTGGAGAAGTCTACAGAGACCAGCAGCAATTTTAGTGAAGTCTGTGCAAAGAAAAAAAAAAAAAAAAAAAAAAAAAAAAAAGAAAAGAAGCGGTTTTTTTTCTCTGGTGGAGCTTTACTTTTGTTCCTATTTTGTTGTCCTGATTTCCAGATTCATTCCAACAGAAAATTTCTTTTTGCTCTTTGAATGCAGAGAAACAAAACGGAACAGATTAACGAGGTGCTGTGCTGGTACTGATGCCTCTTGCTGGTATCTTTTGTCACAAAAGTATTTTCAGAAAGCAGAATCTGACAAGTCATCAACATTAGTCTCTTTCTCTCTAACAGTACTTTCACAGATTAATTAACTCAAATGTCATTCTCTTATAGCTGCATGCACTCTACAGAAGAGTACTTGGTAGCTGCTGTGTGTTTTGGATCAAACAAAGCTCTGCAGGGATACAGTCATAACTCCTGTAAATTACTAATTGCACTGGAATGTTACAAAATGACTTTTCAGATATATGCTGGGAAAAGTCTTAGCCCAAATGCATTTTCAGAGCAAAAGATTCACCACGGCCCTTTCTTCACCATTAGAACCAATCTGTTGTTGCATTTCTACATGTATTTTGCTAACAAAAGATGCTACTTACCTTCTAGACATAGGACCTTTACCAGGGCTATTAAACATCAGTCTTTATTCCAGAACACTCATACCTACTGTTCATAACTCATTTAGCAACATAGTGGGCCCTTGCACCCTTAAGGGGAAAGGAGCACTCAAGGTTCATGTTATGCTTGTGGTCAAATGAAAACACAAAAGTCAGAGGGTCCAAAAAAAAAAATTATGGGATTTTATTAGTAAATTATACACTTGGCATGGAAATTGGTATGGTAGTCCCTTATCTCCTAGCATAAGCCCAAGCAGTGGTTTTTGGATAAAGGAATAGGGTGAGAGGCAGAGGGGGGAAGAGAGACAGAGCTGAATTAAAGAGAGAGACAGAGAAAGAAAGGGAAATTACCAGTCCTGTCTCTAGCATCAATCAAGCTGGCAGGGTGCCCAGAATCCTGGAGAGCATTCATGAGGGTACCTTTTCATAGATAAGTTTTCCCTGCCCTGGAGATAATTCTCTCACTTTCTATGCAAATTAGTTATCATGTGCAGTCTGTTCTTCTATGGCTCAGAGAGCTTTGGGACTCTTTGGTGGTCTTGAACCCACCCATACAGCCCCTATTTGCTTCTCAGCCTCATTCCTACACCTGTGCTATCCTGTGCTGTGCTCATCTCCAGGAGCCAGAACAAGTAAGTTTTTCCCAGACAAGTGCTGCCAGACCTTCACAAGTCTCTCCTTCTCCAGCCACACCCTCTTCTTTCTTCCAGCATGTTCTTACCAGCAATCCTTGGCTGGCTCCACGGCCACCTGGCTGTAGGTGTTTGAGACACACACATCAGCCACCTTATCTTCTAGGCTTCCACATACAGGGAGTTGGTATGAGTAACTCCTGCTTGTCTGTTGACTTGCATCATGCAAGCAGCACATGCACACATGTCCTGTTGGGCAATCCTGCAGGTTCAGTCCAGGCACCAATCCTCAAAAAAAAAGACCCAAAAATTATTCTCTACATGCAAAATATCTGAAAGACATTCAGTAACTTATATAGAATTTGCTTTTTACTCTGTTCAGGCAAATCCTCTCATACTTTCAAAAACATAAATGTGCCTTCATCTTCAGGCAACAAAGCAAAGCAGAAATAACATGGCTGTGCCAGCCAGGATGAGCCTAAAGTGCTAGAGAATAGTTCACCAGGCTCAAGTGCTGCAAATGTCTTCATGCAAACTTTTGTTGCCCTTTCCTGACTTTGGTAAATCTGAGTCATTCTTTTCTCTCATCAATTGATCTCTGCTCCTTAATGTCCATCCTAAGTGACAAAAGATCACAGTCAGTCTTTCAAAGGTTTTCCCTTTTTTTTTCCTGTTTTCCTTGCCATTCTTAAAGTAAGTCCAGAAAAAGGGTGTATTCTAATTGTCTCCTTCCAAACAATATAACGATTTCCCCCTTGCAACTTTTCCTGCTAGGGTTAGAATGAAAATCAATTATCTGTGACCATTTAAGGCTGAATGACACCTACATAAATAAATTGGTAAATATACAAACAGGAAGCAGAAACACATTGCAGAAAGTATTTCATTTTTTAACCTCACACAAAGCAACTCTGAATTAATAGATTTATTTTAACAACAACAACAACAATAAAAAAAAAAAAAAGCCCTAGCCTGTATGATACAATTACTGTAGAAGCCAGAAGGATAAAAAGTCCTCTGAATTATCATCATTTTCTGAGCAACTACTAAACTAAGAGTTTAAAGGGTCTGAATACTTTCTAGGCTAGTATAGGGAGGCATTATGGCAATCCTGCTCCTAAGCCTCTCTGAGCTCAGCATGGGTATATGAGAATAATGTCACATAATTTTCTACATGAAACTATCATTTTGCTGTTACCTGAAGGGACACTGTAAGATACACTATAGTACTATAAATGTAAATATTCTGTACACCAAGTGTTCCCTGAGAATGGGAACTTAATGATGTATGTATTACAACATCAGTGCTGGAATTAGGATTGTATTAGCATTTTTGTGATAACCCACCCCACCATTTCCCAGAGGTTTATAACTCAACTGTAAAAATTTACTACAAGTTAAAATTTAACATATCAAGTCCATCCCAGGAGCACTTTTGTAAAGAAGACAGCCATCTGCATGTTTTTAGATTGAAAATGTATATATAAATGTCAAACATACTTGTTAGTGTTCAATTTAATGGGAAAAAAAATAGTAAAATGGTTTTAAGAAAAAAAATCATAACAGCCAATCTGAAAGTGTTAAGTTAAAATAATTCATGAACAATTAAAATAAATTTTCAAAAACAATTTAAGAAGTGTCACAGTAACTGCTAGGAATAAAACCTGATGAAAAATTACAAGATCCTGAATTTCTTCCATGTTTGTTTAGTTTTCTGCATTTTAAAGAAAGACCTAATTTTCAACCTGTTCTGTTTGAGGACAGCTATAGGTTCACTTCCTGACATTGATATGCTTTTAAAATACAGGATACACTCTTCAGTAAGCTGAGCCATGAAGGAGTTTCTTCTCCTCAAGCATACTTTCTCCCCAGAGCTCAGCATTTCCATTCTGCAGATTTAGCTCGCCCTGGTAGCCACCATGTCCAGCTCAAATCTGAAGTAGCTGTGTAGGAATCAAAGCTTTCACTCTCTTCATCCAGTACCTATAGTTGCTGAGATTCTCAAGGGACCTTTGTTTGCTCAGATCATACCTAATGTGACTAAGGCACACAGTTTTTCTTATGTTTGCACCTAGATTGTAAAGCTTTGATACTCACTTATGTTTCCATTGATTTTTCTCTGTTATTGCTGCTGTATACATTTTGCCTTCTTGAATATAAATAAGGCCTGTTGCTAAGATCTAGGTTATTGCCATAAGCTATTCAAAAAAATATAAACTATTCCTTCTTCTGTAAGAGGTTGGGAATGATCTGAGCCCAAACTCAAGATATATTTTTCCTCAGAACAACATTGGAATTATGTAACATAGCCCAAAACTGGGAAATTGGGGGTGGGATGATTGAATGCATGCAAATTTGAAACAAAGATTCAGAACCACCTTACTTTTTTTTTTCAGAAGATCAAGTAACCTCTCTGCAGCTTCAATTTTTTTTCATAAAAAGTTAAAAGGAATCTTAATATTCTCCCATCAGCTAAAAGTATTGGTGTAACTGTACTTAGTGTAGGGAGCAGAGAGCCAGATGAATTTTAAGGTGCCTTCCAACTCAAACCATTATGTGTTAACACCTCTGCAATGTACAGTGGCAGCCCGAGGACTGAAGAGTTCATACGTAAAATACATGAGAAACACAGTACTGAAGAATGCAGAAATTTCTAAATAAAGTTTTTCATTCTTTAACATTTTCTATTTGTGCTGGAGAAAGATGACTGAGAAGCCAAAGCAGTGCAACACTTAAAAACAGGAGTCTTCTGGATGAATCCTAGTGAAAAAAAATTCAACGGCAAAAATCAATTGTGATAGCAACATTATGCATTGATGTGCATGAAAACAAATCACAAGTTCTTGTGCAGAAATGCGAAAATCAGGGCAAGAAGTAGTTACCTACTTGAAGCTGACTAAATCAAGCAAAAAACAGATACTCAGTGAAGTAACCATGAAGCTGGGAGCAGCAAAAGCACAACAGCTTTGAGGATTATGATCAGACTATCAAAGACTGATGTCTACTCACTATAAAAGTTTGTTTGCACCTTGGAATCAGCCATATGGTTTATTTCTGTCCTAATAATTTCCAGTCCGAGCACTCAAAACCCGTGGCAGTTTAGCTGAAACTTCTGCCTGTAAGTCATGTTAAAGAGTCAAGAAATGCTTGCCATAGAATCTTCCAATAAGTAGCCAGAACAGACCTTGAGAGGGAAGGACATGTGCATAAGCATTAGAGACAAATCATTCCCAAAGCATTAAGACCCTTCTCCAGCAGCCCCTCCCTGCCCACCAAGTGGCACTGGGCCTTAGACATGTGCCCAGCCTGTCTGTAGGAGAGAAGACCAGAGCTCCAAGTGAAGGTTAAATTCAAATTCTGACCTTCCCATCGGACAGGTTATCTTTCCAGATAACCTGCATATTGCTTCTTCAGTCTGAACTCTTGCCAGCTTTGATAAAATTGTTATTTCCAGGTTTTCAGAGGATCTTTTTTCTAACATTTCTCATTTTCCCTCCTCCAGCTCCCTTTGTAGATGCACTGAATAATAGTGTTGTACAAGCCTGGAGAACTCTCATGGGAATCAATTTGACTAATACATACACACCATAAAAGGGGGTATTTCACCATCAAAAGGATGTTTTTTCCCCTGAACTGGAGAACAAGAGCAATCATTTCAGCTAGAGTTTCTCTATGGCAGTTGGAGAGAAGTGATGGCTTCCCCATGGATTAACATTTCCTGACTTTGCTCTTCACACAAAGGTTACAACTACTTATGTTACATGCAAGTTATGCATAATAATTAGAAACAGGGCACACTGTCTAAATCATCACACTTGTTAGCATTTCAATGCAGATATCATTTTAATCCTTGCATTTCTAATGTCAACAGTAGCCGCTTAGAGTTGTCATTGAAATTTTTAATTTCTCTCCTCTTCATATTGCATCTGTGTACACTCATTGTTCATTGATTATGGTTTGGCGTTTCTTCGAGGTTTTTATAACCTTGCAGTGGATTTATGCACACAAGAACTTAAACTGGCAACCTAAGTAGATGTTTTACAAGAGAGGTTATATTTGAATGAAAAGTATTGAAGTTACAATCCTATTCAGCAGGATTATATAGATAATAAAGGTCAGCTGAGATACATGCTATTATGTTAACATGCAAAAGAATGTGGTATAGTAGTAGTATATGATGGGAAGGGTTTATTTATAATAAAAGCAGGTCATGCTTTAGGAATAACTTTAGGATAGCAGGAGACAGTGATAATGGATTATTGTGGGCTTACAGAAAAAATATTTTTATGTCAGATAAAACAATCAATTTAAACTGGAGTCAGATTCTCAAATCCTTACAAAGCAAAGAAAAATACCTGAGGACCTTTAGAAAGAAGCTTTCATAAGAGCTTCAAGCTGGTGTGGTTGTTTCCACCAGCAGGCCTCTTGGCAGTGGACCTATCCACTCATATTAAACTCAGACTTGAAGTCCTGACAGTGACAGAGACTTTGGCACACCAAAAATACAAGTATTTTCTGTGATGTCCCATAACCAGTAATAACTAACTAAATCAGGACATTCCCTGATAATTGAAAATAATTCCCTGATAATTAAAAAATAATTATTTTTCATGACCAATAGTTGCCTCCCTCACAAATCTTCCAGATTTTCTGTAGTTTGGAAAAGGGGAAAGAATTTCTCTTCTCTGTAGTTTCCCTCTGGAAGGTGATGAGTGTTACAAGGTACTTAAGGCCCTGTACAAGTCAGTTCTGAAATACAGTTCATGCATTACTTATGAGTTTTCACTGAAATGTAAATCTGAGCGATTTTCATTTGTTCCCTTGGTCTTAAATGAAACATTTACTGAGTCCAAGGAATCATTCTCAGAGCTCAAATTCTAGAGGGAAATGTGTGGTATGGTAAAAATTATTAATAAAAAATACATACATGTCCAGGCAAATAAAGCTTCTGCACTAAAAAACTTCACATTTGTCTGTATTAATGTTTAATGCATTTGTAAAAAGCAGTCCTGCTTTGTAGGAAATAGCCACAAAAGTGTCCTGCAATCTACTAGCACTTATGATCACAGCATGGGTCCAAAGAGGATTGTCAGAAATGCATGATCCATGTTTGATAGATCAGAGGAATCATACAGAGTATATTAAAGCCATATAATAGCTGCTGAAATGAATGCAAAAATATTTCTGGATTAGCTCTAAAATTAGAGGTTAACATCATTTGATTGGCTTAAGCACACAGCATATTAGCAGTATGTATTGGAGCTTGCTAAGAAAACTCAGTTATGACCGACAGAAACCAATTACACAAGAGGGAACTAAAGAAAATTTAAATTATGCAATCATAATGTTTTATAAGTGGCATGTCTTTCTAATTTAATAAAATAAAAATATTGAAATACTATAGTGTGTTCTACCATAACCAGTTTACATCCATGGTATCGAGAACAAAGTGTAGTCATAGTTTCTTAGGCAGGTTTAAAAAATGCCTAGTAATTTATCTGGACAGTTTGCTTGCATCTCTGAGTTAATAAGATATGTAGCATTTTAAAAACAATGTAAACTTAGCATCCAGGAAAAAAATACTTGCTCCAGCATTTTTTCAGATGATTTTACAAAGGGTTATTTCAGCAATATTGCTACTGTTCCTACATTTGTGTCCAGGTAGGAGCATCGTGATTTGCAAGTGCAATGGAAAATATTTCCAATTATCTTCACAAGATATTTCAATTTCAACTGAAAAAGACATTTTAAATGTGTTTTTGTATCTAAAGGCTATAGATATCAGTAAAAGTTAAAGCACCGAATTGAGCAATTGCACAGAATTTTAAAGATGTGCTAATATTTGAGGTAAATGTGACCCCAAATAAACACATTAGATGCAGACACCTTGTGAAAATGCAAGCTTAAGCTATTCTCCCTTGAAAGATAAAAAAGGGCAGGGGATCTCAGCATAGTCTCAAGCTTGTTAGACATGTACACACATGACTAGTTATAATCTGAACTTGAGACTTGAATTCTTTCTTATTGAACAAAAGCTTAATCCTTCAAACTCCTTGGGGAAATAGCCTAAAACAGGTGAAAATAAAATACAATTAACAAAGAAGTGAAAGGAGATGAGGAGCCCTTTGAGACTGTAGTGAAAAAAAAAAAGGCAAAACAAATTAAATTTTCCAACTTGAATAAATCTTTGTAGGAAACATTAAAACAAGAAAAGGATAAGAGGAAGAAATTAAATAGATCCAAAATTATGAGTGCACTAGAAAACACAGCACAATAAACTTCAAATCAGCCTCTTGGGAAAAGATTAAAAATAAGAATTGTAAACTATACAAGAAGTATTGTGCAGAAATGCATCTTGTTCAAAAATAAAGCAATCTAACCTAACTTTCCAGATGCAATTTTCTACAGTTTAATTTGGTAGGCTAAGTATTGGTTTTGAACTTTCAGCTGATTTCTGTCTAACTAGCTTTAATTGTTATGTTTATTTCTAATTGACATTCAGCAATTCCATGAGTTATTCACTATGTTAAGAGGCTCAAAAATATCTTGAAGCCAGAGCAACCACCTCAAATGCTATTCAAAATTTCTTAAAATGTTAAAGAACAAGTTCCATAATGGCTGCAAACTTTTACTACCAAAGGAGGAGTCCAGAATTACTGACAATCCACTCTTGTAGTTAACGGCTCGCAAACAAGAGAAGCAAAGCATACCACCAGGTCTCCAAAATTGTTTATGATTGAACTGCAGTTTTTAAGATAAGACTATTTCCAAATATATGTTGTGATTTGGAATGTGCTTTTCTGCATTGTGCAAAATTTGCTTGAGTGGGTACAGCAATTGGTTTTAAACAGCCAAGGGACAAAAAAGATACTGAGCATTTCCAAAGAAAAATATGGTGAAGTCTCTCAAACCAATATTCTTTCCTATCTGATTCCCTAGGATTACAGTCTCTCCATAAGGGCAAATTCCTATTTATAGGACAGAATTGGCAGAGTGTTGAAGCACTGGAATATCAAATCCTTTATCATTAATTTGGCAGCTAGAAATTAAGCCAAGGTCTTCAGTTTATACTTAAAATCAGAGAAAGAAATGTCCACGGGTGTCTTTGTTCTAGCTTCAGTGTGCACAGTAATGCAGCAGTGGAGATGCAGTCACAGATTGGCAGCCGTGTACTTCAACTCCCAGTTTGAATTTTACTTATTAGTCCCTGTGTTGTTGTATATGTAGATACAGAGATACAAGTATATTCATTTTATTCTTAGTGTGCTGCAATCACACCTACATTTTACTTTGTAGTTATACCTTCAGGGAATAGCTTTCAGGAATATTATGCTGGGAAACTTCCCAGGAAAATGTCATTAAATGTCTGCATCTTCTCTCCTATCCCTCTCTTCCTCCTGAAATTTTCTCCTTCACATCAAAAGTTTACTGTTACTTTGAAGTAATAGGAATCAAAGAAAAGGGAGAAAGCTGGCTCTATCAGAGCCAGTGTTGAAAAGTTCCTGAGGATGTGGGAGAGATGAAAGAAACTGGAATTGTTTCAATCAAAGATAAGAAGTTGGAGGTGGAAATGCAAGGATTTTTGGACAAGCCCGTGGAAAGATGGGGGGAGGCATACATATATTTACACACATATTTGAGGGGTGAAAGGAAGTAAGATAGCACAAAGTTTCTGAAATCTACTTCAATATGTTATTCATTAAATCCTTGTTTTGCCTCCTTTCAGTCAACTTCTTGGTACTATTTCAAAAATGAATCCAAGCTTAAATAAAAGAGTCATAGAGAATCTCTGCAAAGCCTTTCAGAGTGAGTACAATAAATGACAACTTTCTAGAGTGACAGAAAGACGATGCTGATATGTTCAAGCATCTCATCCATTTCAAACCTTTCCTCAAAAATATTTCAATCTTTATCCATTCCCAGAGCTACAAAGAGTAGACAAATAAATATAACTCTTTAGATTGCAACACTTTTTTATAAGTTTAAGTATAAATACAATTAAAAATATTTTTTTATTGAGTATCAGATTTTAGTTAGTGGAAGTCAAAGTCAGCAGGCTCTGAAAGAAGATAACCAGTGTGGCTTTGAGAAGTTCAGGGCAACTGAGAGGCTCCTCTCAAAGACACAACATAAAAATGTCCTAGAACTCACCTGAAAGAAAGACTGCCCAATCTAATATGGATTTCTGCAGGTATAAATCCACTTTCTTTGCTCTCCATTTGCAAAACCCACTCATTAAAATTCTGTAAATATTCATTTAAATCAGAAGGAGGTGTATTTGCTAATATGCAGACTGATGTCCCATCTTTGAAGAATCTCAGAAGAGAGAAAACTTTATTCCTTTTCTCTTCTTCACTACAGGAATAATTAACAAAGATGAGAAAGGGCAGCAATAATAATAAAGCCTCAGTTGTGTCTCCAAACATATGTGGATGACTCCACGCTCCAAATTCCCTACCCCAGGCTTCATCCAGATAATAAAGCAGCAAGACAGAGATTACATTTCATTGATAGGAACAGACAGAACTACAGACATGCCATTCATCTCACCATCTGGGCTTGTTTGAAGCAGGGAAATACAGTCTGGAGTACAAAGTATTTCCCCTAGCCACAAAAGCAACATCTTCTCTTGGACCCTGGTAAGTAGCAGGTACCTTTCAAACAAATGTATGCATCATAGCAAAGGAGAGGAAGTGGAACTCGTACCTTTGTGCTAATCCTTATCCTCCTCCAAAAAAAAAAAAAAAACAGCAGCTCTGGTTTCTCTGAATCACTTAGCCCAGAAATGGATTGAAAATGAAGGCAAGCTGAAGATCAGCTGCTGAATTACATCAATTGAAAGTGGTTCCACCAGCTTCTCAGTAGACCAAGTATTGAATCTGTAAGTCAATATCAGCAACAACAGCATGAAACTTCAGTGTTTTGTTGAAGTATAAGAGGAGGAATAGGTGCTGAGCAGTGCGGGCAAGGAAAGCAGAGGGAGAGTTTGAAATATGCATATCATGCATGGATCCTACACATTTTTGTACCTTTATTCTGATGCTATGGAATTTCATCTTTAGGGGGTTGAGGAGGGGAAGGCAAAAAAAGCACAGGGCTACCCATCATAGTCACAAAGAACTCCTATGAGTCTGAATTATGTTAAAAATCATAGATGCAGGAATATCAGAGATACAAAGCTATGCTACTAATTACTCCTTCCATGAGCAACACCAACCCAAAAGTCAGAGGTTTTCCCTCATTCCTTCTTTCTCTCATCACAGCCTGACACATAATATCCAATTAGAAACTAAACTGGGAAGCCATACTATCAAAAGATGAGATGTCTATTCTGCTTGGGGCCAAAAGGGGTAACAATCATTGACTCCCTTGAATTGTTCAACTCCAAACTTTCCTTCCATTGGATTCTCTTCACAAACTTCTGGTGACATCACTACATAGATTATAGGGTCTCCTCTCATAACCAGGAGAGGAAGAAACATCATGCCCAATGATTCAAGCCTCATCAAACTCATTCATATTGCTGCCATTTGATATTTCATAAGAGGAATTATAATCATCTTCTGAACAAATATAGAGGCTGTTATGTGAGGATTGTAGGGTAATTCAGCTTGGAAGGGATCTCAAACCCTCCTGCTCAAAGCAGAGCCAGCTCTGAGTACTGATTCCTGGAACCTGACTCCATCTCTTTCCTGACCTCACTGGCACTGGAAGCTGATATTAAGTGTCCCCATAGCTACTGGGCCATCTCTTCTCCAAGATGAACAAGCCCAGTTCCCTCAATCACTCCTCACAGGACAAGTGCTACAGCCCACCCACCATCTTCAAAGTAATTGAATATTAAGAATAATATTCTAGATGGAAATAGGACACATCAAAAATTCCTTAATTCATCCAGTAATAACTTATGGAATAAACACTACAGAAAGGTTAGAAATTAGGCAAGATGTGGCACTATGATGTATACTGGTGTAGTTAAATCCCAAACTGCTATATTGAAAATATTGCTATAGAATCTCTCATAATTCATAAAATCATAGGAAAACCCAGACTGGAAGGTGATCTAGCCATCTTCTGCCCAAAAACAAGGTCAGCTGTGTAGTTTTTAATTCAAGGTTTTAATTCTTCAGTCATCTATTTCAGAGGCAGCAGATGAAGAATTTAACCTTATTTTCCATTTTCCAAAAAATTCCATTTCTTGCTAACTCACATTTCAATATAGGATTCTAAGGAACGAAAATATTTCATTATGATCATGGAAATTGCAAGGCAAGAGGGAGGGGAAGCCATCTGTAGCAGAATACACTGCTCCTGTTTACATTCTCCCATCAGTTTGTTTACAGTGAACCCTCCTGAACCTCTCCTTGTTAGATAGGATGCCTTCCCTTTGTGTTAAGCAGGCTTATGTTTAAAGTCACAATAAGCAGATGGAAAGAAAACTTTTAACAACAAGAGTGCTCCTCCATTGTACTTACGATAACAAAACAGTACAAAGTGTCAGCAGCAGGCAGAATCTCCTGCCATCTACAATATTAGGTATATTTCTGGTTTTCTTCAATCCAGAGTAGGCTGTTTCTGAGCAACTTGAAACATGCAGAAAATTATTTTAAAAAAACCTTGTCAACTGAGGACAAAATTCAAAGGAAGTCTTTCATTCCATGTCCTATCCTTTTGTGTATAATAAATGCAAAAGAAGCAGTCAACCTACAGCCTTGGTTCAGAGGTAGTGCATAAGTACAATTCATTTATGTCCCCACTTGCTGTTTTGCAGTCAGGGCACCTTAAGCACAGGCAGGAAAAGAAACAAATGCCTCAAACAGGCAATTAGAACCTGCTTCTAGCCAATCCCTTCAGTGTTGAATTCAGACACAGCAGCTAGCACAGCAGTTTCTGGACCCTGCCTCCAGATCTTTCTGAACCCCTGGGATTGCTGGAGGACTGCTGGGTACTTTGAGGGGCACCAAGGTTCCTGCCACTGCTGGGTAAGGATAGGCACAGGAGACTGAAGTCTCTAGCAAGCTCTAGCAGCTTCTAGCAAGATCCCATAGCTGCTCTTGGTCAAAGGTTGTTCTAGTCCTAATCAGGATATTAGGAAGGGTCAAGCACCCTTTCAGCAGGGTGAGGTGCTGCAGAGAGGTATGGAGTACATTTGATTGTGGAAAAGGGGTAAAGATTTTTTTTTTATGAGCCTAGGCAGCAGTAATGACATGGCATAGAGCACAGTGACCAAAGCAACTAGTCCTGCTATCCTCTGGTTACTGAGGACTGCTTGGAAGAAGCAGGATCCACTCAACAAGTGAAGCAAAAGTAATCTTTACCAACAGGCTGGCCAGCCTGGTAAGGAAACCTTCAAACTAGGGACAAGGGCGCCAGGAAGCTGGCAACAGCCAGTGCAGAAATGAAATGATGGGTGAGGCTGGCAAGTGTGCAATGTGATGTGGAGAGGAAACACCTCAATCTGACCTGAAGAAGAGCCTCAAATCTATGCAAACAAATGAAGTGCCCTAAGGACAGCAGATTGGGTATGTTTTCTCTGAAATCAGTAAACTGGTGCTTCTCTGAAGTGCCTGTACACCAGTTTGCAGCATGGGGAACAAGCAGGAGGAATTAGATGTCTATTCCAGGGCTACAGCCTCCTTTGGTTAGAGATGTGGGGTAGCTCACTCAAGTGCTGCAATGGGTGAACACAGGCTTATTAGGAAACCTTATTTGGAAAGGTAGATGCAGATGCATCCACCGTTTGGATGGTCAGGATTGTGAGGAGAGAGAATTGCCCTTGATGTGAAAACAGCAGATGGGTGATAAGCCAGCTGACAGCTTGTAAGTCAGAATCATTGGGCAGACCAAAATCAGCTATATCATGAGGAAATACTGGATTCTGTGGCCTTCTTTAGACAGCTGTAATAAACCTCACGTGCACAGGCCCTCATGTTCATGCAGACACTTCAACCATTTTTCAAGGATCATTTCCCACCAAACTCAAGAATAGTCCCTCCACAATGTGCAGAAAGTCAAACAAAGGTAGCAGAGAGCTCTTGAAAATCTCAGCTATTAAAAAAATAATAAGAGGTGGCAGAAGGGACATTTGACTCAGGAGGAATACAGAGATATGGTCCAAGTGTGGAGTGATGGTGTTAGGTACTACAAAATCCATCTGGAGCTGAATGTGGCAGGGAATCTACAAGGTAATAGGCCTCACTTCAATCTCTGAGAAGGTAATGAAGCAAAAAAAATTGGAAGTACTTTCCAAAAATATGAAAGAAAAGGAAAGAATAGTCAGTATGCATTTATGATGACATTTTTATATTGACTTTAGCAAGGATTTTGACATTTTCTCTCATAACTTTCTCATAGACATATTGATTAAATATGGAGTAGATTAGTGGATAGTAAGCAAGGTGAATTGAAAACTGGTTGAACTGGCAGGTTCAAAGGGCTGTGATCTGCAGCACAAGGTCCAAGTGAAACCAACCCCTAACAGTGTCCCCCTGGGGGTGATAGTGGGGCCAGTGTTGGTTACCATGTTCTTTAATTACCTGTAACATAGGCCTGAGTGCACATGAACAGGAGGAGTGGCTGGTACATACACCAGATATTGCCATTTCAGAGCCACCACAACAGCCTGGACAAATAAACCAACAGAAAGGTCATGAAGAGGGAAGAGCAGAAGTCCTGTATCTAGGAAGGAATAATCCCATCTATCAGCACAAAATGGGGGCCAGCTAGCTTGGAAGCAGCTCTGCAAAGACTCTGCAAAGGAGGGAACGAACAACTTTTTAATTAACCAGCAATGTGTCCTTGTGGCAAAGACAGTCAGCAGTGGCTGGTTTGTGCTAGGGAGAATATTGCCAGAAGGCTGAGAGAGCTGATCCTTCTCCTTCACTCAGCACCGGTGAAGCCACTGAGTGCTGGGCGCAGTCCTGGAATCCCCGGTGCAAGAGAGACATGGACACGGGTGGAGCGAGTCTGTTTACAGCCTGTGAGGATGGTTAAGGGTCACTTGAAGAAAAGCTAGGACTCTTCAACCTGAAGAAGAGAAGGCTTACATCTGATCCTGTCAGTAAAGAAAATGGAAACAAACTCTCCTCAGTGGTACCAGCCATAAGTTAAAATACATAAAGTCCGGTCTAACCATTAAAAAAAAAATTTAAAAAAAAAATGAAGAAGAAGAAAGAAACTGTATTTTCAGTGTGAGGGAGATTAAGCACTGGAACAGGTTTCCCAGAGAGGTTGTAGAGTCTTGGCCCTTGGAGATATTCAAGATCAGATCTAATACAGCCCTGAGCAACCTGCTCTAGCAGACCCCTTTTTGGAGATAGGGGGCTGGACAATCTCCAGATATCCCTTTCTCCCTTTCTACCTAAGACTCTTCTACCAGACTCTGTGGTTCTGGGATCAGTTTGGTCACCTTCCCAAACACACAACCAAAGTGCAGGGACCTTTCATTGTGTTACATGTAGACTTGTGTTCACTTGATGGGAGCCCTCATCTGTTTTAGCTGCATTACAAGAACGCATTCATACCCATACCAGAAAAGGATCATGACCTACAAGCCCTGGAGTGCTGTAGGAACACGTGTATGCCGCACTGCGCCGGAATCACTGGGAACTGCTGATGGAGGAGATTCTTCTAGTTAAACAGCCTGAGCAGAGACATTATAATTAGCTATGGACTCAAAGCTATATTTGCTGGCAGTAGAACTCCCAGGAAGAATTACTCTGATTTACAGTAACTTTCCACTGAGGATTTCAAACTTCACCAAAAAAAAAAAAAAAAAAAATTATGAGTTCATAATATAACAGCAGAGATGAGAAAACTCCCCAGGAAAGTTTTCTGTGCTGGAATATTTTTGTAATATTTTTGCATCCTTTCTCCACTCTGGTTACATTCAAGACTGTATTTATTAACAAAAGGATTAGGAAAACTGAAAAAATATTGTCATACTCTCTAGAACCAGTGATGAAAATAAATGGCTGTCTAGTTTGCAAAATATTTCTATGTGTCAGATGTTTTTGTTTTGCAGTTTTGAATCAGAAAAGGGAGGGGAGGGGGCAAAAAAAAAAAAGAAAAAGAAAAGGAAAATATCACTAGAGTCTATCCTGTTGACTGTGGCACCTGCAAAGGAAAGTAGAGCTAGAGGTTTACTCTCCTGCTCAGAATTAAACAAAGAAGGGACTTGAATTTAAGTCTCCAGTTAATGCCCTATGGGTTAATTTAATGAACTATGTTAGGCAAAAAACCAAATGTCTATGGGGCTAATATGACTTTACTATGCCTTTACAATATCAAGCACTAAAATGAATCAAAAACTGGCCCACTTCAGGTTCTTAGCCAAAAATAACCGTTACATTTTTTAAGATTTTACGGAAAAGAGGAAAAACAAGCAAAAAAGAAGCTGAAACCTGAAAGGAGGTATTTCCATATGGGAGATTGTTTGCTTTACCATGGAATCTTTTCTATCACCAAGCACGTTGTACAGGATGATAACAGAGCTAACAGAAGTCCCATATAATAAAGCAAATCATTCTGTGGGATCTACTAGGTTAATTTTAAGAACAAAAGGGGACAATACAAAATAAGAAGTACCAACAACATCAAAAAGGTAGAATATATAATACCTGTTCATGAATCTTATACCATATGGTACAGTTATATGATATACATACACATACCTGCAAGTATGCACAGCCATGTCCTGCATCACTCCTGTTCACACAGACACATCAAAGCTACCTTTAAGCTAACTACACAATTGTTGCTGTCAGCATAATCACAGCATCTCAGTGCAGACTGGAACACCTACTTGGGAAATTTACTCAAGACCCATTGGTAATGTCTACCAAGACCAACACTTCCAGAGCAAAACCAATAACTATATTTGAACTAGAACACTTAGCTTCATATATTGGCACAAGACATACTTATTCAATACTACTGGAAGATATTCTCTAACACATAATTCATCGTGGACAGACAAAGAAAAGGAGCAGATTATAAAGCTGACAAAGAGGCGGCAGCTTTGTAAATTTACACCACTTTTCCCATCACCTAAGAAACATCTATCTGCATCTTTGTTCAAAGGTTCCCAGCACAATATTTCAGAAGAGCAGTCTCACCTGGCTAGGAAGCAGTCACAGCAGAGGTCGGGGAGCCTGTAAGAGTGAGACATTAATTTCAGACAACGAGACATCCTCCAGGATCCCTTCTTACTCAAACTGCCTGATCTGTCTCTGTCTCTTTCCTAAGTCCAAGATACTCAAAGCCCCAAATGCCATGAGGGATCTCAGGACATAGCAAGAGCCATGAAATTCAAGCTCTTCAACTTAGCTTTCCCTCCAGAAAGGAAAGAGGTAAATGGATCGACATCTAATTGTTTCAAACACCATGTTGTTTAATCACCAATTAGACCTCATTTCTCATCTGCTAAGTTCAACCTATTGATTTCCACTCACTCTTCTTGTTTACTGTAAAGACAAAGGCATGCCTCCTGTGTGCTCAGAGGAAGCAGGAACTGTGGCCCCATGTGTACCCCAGCAGCCCCATCAGCACACATCCCTGCCTGTGCCATGCCCAGATGCCCATGTCAGGAGCAGGGCATTTTATTGCAGGCACAGCTGCACAACAACAAGTCTGAAAGCTCCGGGCTGAAGCTGGCTCGGAGCAAACAACTGACTAGGCAGATACTACAGTCGAAAGCTGCCCTGGGGTTGTGCCTGCAGAGCTCTCTGTTCGCATTAGTTTTCTGACTTTCTCAGACTTTTCTTAGAATAATTTTACATAACAGATGGGGATGGCACTTGGAGTCGGTGCAGCTACATAACCCTTTACAGAGAGGTTGTATAGAGGCCTCTGTACAGCAGAAGTACCAAACTAAAAGCAACATGGATCTTCAGTGCCTGGCTGTCAGCTGGTTTAGGATGAGCACATTTTTAGCACTTGTCAGTATTCCTGATGCTCAGGCACCTTCCTCAGAAAGTTTTTAAATCATGTTTCAACCAAGTGTTTCAGTTTCCAAAAAATAGTAATTTCTGACAAAAAAAGAAAAAATATTGTGCATTGATTGATGCTGAGCAGTTCTACCAGTTTCTTAAAATAAGCAAAAGAAACAGCATCAGAAGCAATGAAATGCAGTTATATGCATAGTGGAGGCAGGAAAAAAGGCAAAAAGTGACAATGTAGCCAACAAACTCTAAAAAAGGTTTGCATTTATTGCCTGGTTATTTTATATGCTGACCAGTGTAAACCTACTGTTTTTGCAAGACATTACTTCATCTCAGCTGCATACTGTAAATTTTCTTCTTGCTGTGATCTGAATGGGTCACTCTTATCTACCATTTCACAGTTTATACATCTTATTGATACTACAAAATCAAATTCTTAGCAAAAGAATGGCCTGTCATTTTGTGGAAAATAATCTATACAAAGCTGTGCTTCTGTTAGCTTATCTGTACCCATCAAATTAATCTGATTACTTCTAAGCTTCCCTAAACTATTCAGAAGGAGAAAATTCTGTTAGAATTAGGAGTTATGATTTTTATGTCATTCTAATGTGCTTAACAAGATAAATCATTGCAGAATTCAAACACTTTGGCAACACATATCCCTGGCAGGGGAATGGACATTAAAATGGCTGCAAAACCAGTTTCTCATGCTCAGGAGACACCCTAGAGGGCTGTCCTGGAACAGAACTTCGGTTCTGCATTGGCTTAAGTCAGACAAAACCAGTTGAAGGAAATAAAACAGAATGCTGGAGAACATACATTTCAGCAGCTCCTACAAAGAAATTAAAAAATTACAAACCTACCATTACAGATAGCTGTAGAGACACAGGCTGATTAAAGAAAAAATATAGTACCTGATCCTGTGTTTGGCTAGATGCTGAAAAGCGAAGTCCATTTATTTAGAAGAACAGGACGACAAAGATACAATCTGTTTAGAACAAGAATGTAATTTTCAGTTGCATGTCCACTTTCAGCAAGTGCAGTTGCTGCAGGAAAAACAGAAATCGAATCACACTTGCTGCTAAATACATATTTAATTGCTTATGTTTTTTTTATATTTTGTTTTGCACCAGACTGTTTACTCTGCTCATGATGATGTGGAATTAGTGTTGCTAAGTTTTCTGCTTCCTTTAACCAGTCTTAAAGTGCCGCCTAGTGCACGTTTAAGGCAACATCCTCACCTAACACAGCAGCGCCAGGGCTGAGCATGCAGAATGTTCTGGCAGATTTTATTTCATGTAAAAACATTTCATTATCTCCCTCCAGCCAATTTCATCAAATTTTAGGGGCTGAAGTGGATTCTGCATCTCTGGGAATGTGTATTAGTAGAAGTTAATCCAGTAAAACCCTGGATGGATGTAACATAAGAAGTGGTACTAGTGCTGCCTAACCTTCCAACCTGCACAGCTGTGACAGAGGAGGGAGAGCTTGTCAGGGAGGCTGGAGCACTCTGGGACCAGCTCTCAGCACCAGCTCCCATCAGGATGCTTGCAGTAACATCAACTTAACCCAGCAGGCTGGACCCTGCCTGGGGGCCATCAGCTCCACAGAGAATATCCATGCCCCAGACCTTCTCTCCTCTACTCAGCAGGAAAGGATGAGTCCTTGGCTCTGTCTGGACTTAGGGAACAAACCTTAAGGAGTGGACAGATCTCTTCTGAGGCTTTGGAAGAGAGTGCCAGGGCCTGATAGCCTCCCTGGAGTTACAGCTGGCTGCATCAAACTAAGCAGTTACAGCAGCAGATATTGCTGGAATCTGCAGTTATTTAACCACACACAGACAGAGCATTGTACATCATCCCAACTGCTCGTGTTTTCCTTGGGAGTGAACAAATGGCCAGTGCTCTCTGGCACGGTGAAGGAAAAGAGGAATTGCTCCTTTTATTTTTAATCACAAAGATAAAGAGCTGGGACTTACTTAGAATCCTGTCAAGAATTACATGAAAAAAAATCTGAAATTACCTGAGCTTTTAGCTACCTGACATTTGCTTGAACCACAGATTTCTTTCTCCCTTACAAAACCACGTACATTCAAAATGAGCTCTGCTTTTCCTTCACTAATTAACTTAACACTGCAGTGGTATGAAAGAGCTTGTTTCTCAAATGCTTAAATATTACTCTTGATGTATAGGGATCTACCTGTCTTTTGTGATATGTTGTGATTAAGCTAATTTCTTCTGCAGAGCTTTCCTGCCAATAAATTGCCGTGCAGAAAATCACAGAATCACGCAATAAGCTGAGCTGGAAGGGACCCACAAGGATCCTTAATTCCAACACCCAGCCCTTCACAGCACCATTCCCAAGAGTCACACCATGTGCCTGAGAACAACATCCAAACACTTCTTGAACTCTGTCAGGCTTGGTGCTGTGACCACTGCCCTGGGGAGCCTGTTCCAGTGCCCAGCCATTCTCTGAGGGAAGAATCTTTTCCTGATATCTGCCCTAAATCTCCCCTGACACAGCTTCAGGCCTTTCCTTCAGATCCTGTCAGTGGCCACCCCAGAGCAGAGATCAGTGCCTGCCCCTCCTCTTCCCCTCACGAGGAAGTTGTCACTGCAGTGAGGTCTCCCTTCAGTCTCCTCTTCCCCAGGCTGAACAAGCCAAGTGATCTCAGCCATTCCTCAAACCACTTCCCCTCAAGGCCCTTCACCATCTTTGCTGCCCTCCTTTGGACACTCTCTAAGAGTTTCCTGTCTTTCTTATATTGCAGGGCCCAAAACTGCACACAGGGCTCGAGGTGAGGCTGCTCCAGCCCAGAGCAGAGCAGGAGAATCCCCTCCCTTGCCCTGCTGGCCATGCTGTGCCTGATGCCCCCCAGGACAGGGCTGGCCCTCCTGGCTGCCAGGGCACTGCTGGCTCATGTCCAACTTGCCATCAATCAGGATCCCCAGGTCTCTTTTTGTGAGAGAACCTACACCCAGCATTGTCCCAGCCCAGGTACAGGATCCAGCACTTTTCCTTGTTGATCTTTATGTGGTTGGTGATTGCTCAGCCCTCTGATTTGTGGAGGTCTCTCTTCAGAGCCTCCCTGCCATTGAGGGAGTCAACAGCTCCTCCCAGCCCTGCATCATCTGCAAACTTGCTCACTCCCATGTCCAAGGCATTTATGAAGATGTTAAAGAGCACAGGGCCAAGGATGGAGCCCTGTGGAACCCCACTAGTGACAGGTCACCAGCCTGATGTTACCCCATTCACTGTAACCCTTTGTGCCTGACCTGTGAGCCACTTGCTCACTCATTCATGAAGTGTTTATCCAGCTGTGTGCTGGACATTTGGTAAACTGTTACAACATTTTCAGCTAGATAATTATAAAAAAACATTAAGAGAGTCCTTTGGTCATCACTATCACAAATAAACCCAAAACCAATTGAGGATCAATAAATACATCCAGCTGGCAAATCTCAGTGACAAGATGTCTTTATAATTAGGACAGCAGTATCTGCTTTCCCCATCCTACCTCACAGAAATCACCTCAATCCTGCCTCTTTAGATATTTAGCATTTACACTGATGAGATGGATCTAAATTCCCTGGCAGAAGTCACTGTACATATACATTAAGAATATTTTAACTCTTCTTAGTTTTCTCTTCTTTTCAGGATAAAATCAGAGTTCATAGTACGCCTCTGCCTTTTGTGGTTTTATTAATTTGTGCCTAATTACTTATAGAGCTATTTTGGTTTGACATTATTCCTACTTGGGCTCTGTTAAAAGATCTTCAACAGCTGTTCCAGATCACTGTGAGCATTATTTCACATCCATTTTATCATCAGAATTAATGAAGAGAAAAAAGCACCTGACTTACTGTGTAGGCCAGGGCAAGTGGTTTTTCTCTCTGCTTAGTTTCTATATCAGTACTGCCTTCACAAAGACTTATAAAGAATCACTTTTTTTTCCATTCATACAGTACTAACCATGCTAAAAAAAGGCCTAGAAAATAACCAGCACTCTTATGTTTATGTGTGTCTTTTAATGGTGTATTTAAAATTGGTGTAGTGCAGAATCCAAATATCTTAAAGCGTCATTAGACTACAGATAACACGACCCAAAAGATCATTAGTCCATCTGGTCAAACCAAGACAATAAGACTTCATACTACAAGATTTGAAAACACCCAATAATGTCACAGCAAGAACTGCTATGCAGTAATGAATTAATTTATTTATACTTGCCACAAGCAGCTTGTTCTCTCATTCTCTTCCCTGTAACCAAATTACATATGCAAAGTAGGATCTGGTAAGATTGTTTTCCCCTGCATAAATATATACATACTGCTGTGTGCCTATTTTAGAGAAGTCAAGGTCAAAAAAGTCTGCTTTCCATTTGAGGCAGCAATTCCCACTGTGGTTACTTATAGATGATTATTAAAACATCTTTGCTGAAATAGACCTTAATTGCCTGAAGAGCCAAAGTGACAGCATCTGAAGGCTTTCCTCTGAAACTTGTGCTTGGTGGAGTGCTGAATGGACCCAGCCTTTAAACACCTTCAACCTCTTAGGGGGTCAAATTTGGTCAAGAAAACTGAGAACAGTATCACTGAGAGGTTGCTCACAAGAAACCACTGAAGCTGTCCAGACCAGTCTCACCTTCCAAGCAGGATTATCAGCAGAACTGAATCAGGTCAGCAGTAGAAAACGCCCCAAAGATAGTCACCTGGCTGGGTGCCTCATGGCACTCCTGGGAAGATGGGTTGGCTAACTTGACCCTCCCCATGCAGAAATCATGATCATTGCCTCCTGATACATCATCTGTACCTTCTGAGGAATTTTGGTTCTCTCGTTTTCATAGCTCCCCATATTGAAGTAGTTATAAATATCTACTAGATCACTCCTTAGTCTCTACGTGACTGTGCACATGCCCAACTCCCTCAAAGAGCACATATCCTGCAGTCCATCTTGGTGGCCCACTGACAGACCATCAATAAATAATTTATGTATTTACTTAATTGAAACATGGCTCTGTTCTGAATAAAATTTCCTAAGTCACTGGGATGTATGTTTAAACATGCTGTAATGCTATAGACTCCAAAGCTGGATCATCCACTAGGCAGGACAGCACAGAGAATGATAGAGGGTCTTTCAGATGCTATTGTGCAAGAACACACACAGAGAATTCATCCTCCCCACAGAGAATACTGTACTGTAGCACATGAACTCTCCCCACTCTGTACTGCAGCTGAAATGACTTCAACATACCTCATACCTCAGGTCTAAACTAAAGCTCTTGCATGTATCTTGTTAGCATTCCATATGGCTGTGGTTTGGCCCCCATCCCCAGACCATTTTGATTGGAGTCATATCACCTTACACAACTGAACAATGCACTATACCATACATTAAATTGCTCATATCTTAGCTCAGCTCTTTCTAGGTAATGTCAGGCTGAATAATGTCACAGTCAACTACACCATCCCAATGGAACTTTGTAATCATTCCTGGTAAATTTCAGTAGGTCTGGAAGAGGATTGACCCTCTTGAGAGGATGAAGCCATATGAAAAGTCAGTTAGAAGAGGCATGCTTCTCTTTATACAACTGTTTATCTTGCACCAAACATTTAAAATTTCAGATTTACAACTAAAATCTAAAGTGAACACATCAGCAGAATAACCACAGCCACAGTTTCATTAAAAAACTGAACAGCTAGAAATTAGAATGTGGGCTGTATTTTTAACATACAATCTAGTTTTTAGCTCAGAGCAAGAGCAGCAGAGTCTGGCCTGCAAAGTCCCCCTTGAATACCACCTAATGCTTAGGCCAACACAGGATCTACTTTTTACAGCTCTTGTGTCAGTCACTTTCTTTCCAGTCACTGGTCTAAAAATTGCCTTTTTATCCCTGAACATTTTGACTACAGAAAACCACTTAAGTAGCTTTAGTTCAGGACTGTGTCAGCTCCACTCTAGCCTGAGCTACATCATATTTTCCTCAGTCAGACCTTTTTGATCCAATGCATCCAGTTCACTGGTTGTTTTGACATCTGCATTCTGAGAGCCATGCTATTCCAAAATGCCAGCAAACAAAACAAACTAAAAAAACAAACAAACAAACAAAAAAAAACAAAAAAAAACCACCACCAACAGACTCTGACAAATTAACATACTACCAGAAACAGAGAGAATCTGCAACAAGATTTATGATAGATGCCACATCTCAAAATTTCATGTTAAGCATTGGAAGATGGAACTCTATTCACTCTATTCATAGGTTGTGTGGTCCAATTTCTAGTTGCTGTTCTGTGATTTTGCACATGTACATAAACAAGTGAGAAAACAATATTTTACTTTTCTCTTCCAAAAGAAAAACATTTTACTCCTGTATCTAAAAGCACCAATGTACAAAGGCTGATTAAAGGCAGTAATAAAAACCTAACACCTACCCTACCTGCCAATATCTGTGGGCAGATAACTCAGCTAGAATCACCAAGAATTTGGCTTAGTTTTAATCTAGCAACTGTTTCAGAGGATTTCCATTACTTTTACACAACTGCAAATGTTTTCCATGCATCATTGCATACCAGCAACATTTTCCAATGTCTTTCTTCAATAAATTTTACAGAAGACCACAGCAGGAAATTCTGCATGCCCCATTGGGCTAGCAATCATTAAATATACAACATCCTAATGAAAGGCAGTTTAGAGTACCAGCAAAGAACTTTTCACACATTGACAACCACTTTCTCAGCTTTTGAAAGCCTCATAAAAAGGCTTCCAGCTGCCATGTAGTATTTGCAACCAAACAAAAAGTAATCCTTGGCAAATGTCTTTGCAAAAAATAACTACAGAGAATAATAAAGTGGTTAAAAATGGAGTCACACCAAGTGTAAAAACAAACATTAAACCAATCCTTTTTAGCCTTCATTCCTATTTTAAATTGATATGACTCACTCTTCCACATCATTCTCCCACCTGTGCAAACTTGGAGGCAATATACCAATTTTCAGTCCTTCAGCACAGACAAATATGATAACAACTGTCCTGTCCTCAGCCAAATTTCACACATCTCAGCATTCAATAGTACAGAACCCAAATTTAGTCCAGCTGAAGCCTAGTACAGACTGACACAGTAGCATTTTGACATTCAACTATGTTTTTCATAAATTTATGATCAGTTCTTGAGTAAATCTCATTTCACAAACAAGACAAGGGAGTGCAGTGAGTACAGTTTCTCAAGGCTCTTGCCTTCCCTTTCCCCTTGGCTTCACAGGGACCCGTGACAGCCCTCAGGGCAGCAGGACCATGATTACGGTCTGGACATCAGCAAAAGAGAGCAGAAGCCTTTTACAGGGGCTTGCATTTCACTGTTTTTGGACTGCAGGAGCCAGTCATCAAGGCACACAGCAGTGTAACCCCTTCCAGCACAGAGAGAGGAGGGGATAAGACCTGCACCCAGAGGGGGAATGCCAAGGGGCAAGCAGGGCCAGGGGAGTTGGATGGAGAGCATTTGGGGTTCTGATGGGCTGGACATCAGCAGGGCAGCTGGAGCCATGCTTGGCAACGCACCAGTGTACAAATCCAACCTGGCAGGAGTAACCAGAGTGTCAGATGATTTGGATCAGCATCAAAGGCTTTATCACAATGCCCTATCCAAATCCTACCCAAAAAGGCTCTTGGCATTTGGGAAGGAAACTTCAGATGACACTTGTGGAAGAAGGCCTTGTGGCAGCTGGACTGCCGTGCTGCACTCTCAGTATGAATCATCCTTCCCCCAGCCCCAGCCTGTATTCCCAGACAGCAAGCTGCAGCTCTCTCAGAGAAGACAGTGGGTTGGTAGCTATGTGATATGACTCAATACACAGCCAAAGGCAATGGCACATATCTGACCTCTTTTAAACCACAAAATGTGGAAACAACTCTCAGCAAGAAAATATGTGCTTTACTTTCAAGAGCAGGGAGGCCCAAGTAGTCCAATAATTTACCACCCAAGATGCTAAGGAGAAAAGTAAGTCTCTCACTTCGTGTTGTTACAGAATCTCAGAAACATTCATGTCTCTAATTACTTTATGAAGTTCCTAATATTCTTCACTAATGCTCCCCTCTCATTTTTTTCCAGGTCACCAGCAAGATCAAACTACATGAATCTTGAACTGACCCCATTTACATAGAGTGTGCTACATTATTTACTTCTTTACTTTGGAAGTAATATATTATTTAAACATAAATTAGTTGGAATCAGAAAAATGCAATGTTACAAATATCAGAAAGACAAATGTATGTTTAACTTTCAGCTGATTTTTAATTTTGTAGTACCACAAAAGAAAAACAGGCTTTTCCTACTCCCTATAAAAGCAAGAAAAATATCACTAATGTGGAAACAACACATTGCAAATGTATAGAAATTGTTTCTCTAATCCTTTTAGCCTACCCCCAAGAACTCCAAACAAACAAAACAAAAGGAAAAACCCACAACTAGAGCTTTGTTTTAAGCATTTTTTACTTAAACCTTTTCCATTTTGCATTTTTAAGTATAGGGAAAATTTTATGTGGTGCATTTGTAACTTGCACTTGAAAAAAACCAATAGCTATGTATTTTTTCTTGCCTTTCTCCCTCTCTCTAAGGAACTGTGTAAGAATCACTTTTTTAGCATATCTGCTGAGCTTATTGGCCTGGTCATTAAAAAAAAAGCTTAATAAAATCACAGATGTCTGCCACTAGAACTACCTCAGTGAGCAAGAGTCAGCCAGGAGCCTGCCTCCAGTGACATCTATGAAGATGTCCTTTCAAAAAAAGGAAATGTTTGCTCCCTCTCATCACTGATTTTAATAGGATTCATTGGCTGAGACAGCTATTCATGCACAGCACTTATGATCCCCTCAGACTTTCACTGACCTTCAGGGAATTATCTAAAAGAAGGAACCAATTTCCATCCCTGGAAAGGAGGAGGGAGAAAGGCAAGCCCCCTCTCACTGTGTAAAGGTAAATACTTCAACAGAAAGAGCTCTGATGTTACAAAAGAATTCCTAACAGCAGGAAAGAAGGCATCAAATCAAATGCTGTCATTTTAAATATTTCCTACAAAGGAGGAAATATGCTTTAGTGCAATGAGATATCCAGCAGTGGATTTTTATGTAGCATGCTCAAGAATTAATCTCCATGTTCAACCCTGCACTGCTACAGCTGAGTCAGCACCATTCTTTTAAATGACCTGATTCTGCAATCGCATTATTAATATCATGAAAATTACTTTCCTCTTTGCTGTTTTGTGCTATCAATGGAAAGCCACAGAAGCAAAATGCATTAGCTCTCCCAGGTCTCCTCTAGGATTATTTGCATCAATACAAACTGAATTAATCATGGAGACATTTGAATAATCACCAGTCGCGTGATAGTGCCAGAGCTGTGTCAGGAGCTGTGGTTCACTTCTGTAAAATGTTGCATTTTATTTGTGTTATTGTCATCTGAACCATGCATATTTTACCCTTCTCTATCAGGATGATATCTTGCAATCTGCACTGTTATTCCTTTTTATTTCTTGGCATATTTTATATACCCTGTCTGCTTTGTGTTCCCTAATGTTCAATCCTAAATTTTTAAGTGGCACATACTTAAATTTATGAATCTGAAGAGGGGAATCCATTACAAGAAATATCAGCATAACAGGGACCCCCTTTGTTCTGACAGACATTGACTCAACCTTTGATTTGTAGTGTTTTGTGTAACTCTAGGCTTTAACTGCAAAGAGGAGAACAACTAGAGAACCAGAGGATTGCTCTGATGGTCAGTAAAGTTTAGCTCTAATTTCTGAGCACTTCTATAATTCAAGCAGACTGCAAATGTTAAGAGTAAAGTACTTTGGAAAAAAAACACTAATGACAAAACAGACCAGTTCTAATCCTACTGGACTGGTAACCAGTGGGTTCAAGGCAATTTGTGGAGCCTGTTTAGCAACCTGAATTCTATAAACTTCAGCATTTCTAACAACATATTAGTAAACATTTTAAATTCAAAAGAGGTTCAGACAGCTAAAGTCAGAATTCTGATAAAAGTGCTATAGGGTTTGTCAACATACTTAATCTGTAAAATGAATTTTAAAAGATACTTCATGAAACAAAAGCAATCAGACTTCTCATAAGACCATACCAGGAGCTTATCAAACACTTTAATATACTGCTGAAAAAAAATCCATCTTCCTCAAAAAAATGCACCTCCTTCAAAAATAAATACATATGAAAGAGATCCAACAGGCATGAGAGTGACAAGCAGTCTTACACACATACAAAAGCAGGAGTCAAACAAATTACTTGTACTGAAAATTATCATAGAAACATACATTTATACCCTTGATAAACATGGTTCAAGTGAGTTTTAAACCATGAAAGAAAAATATCTTTATCAAAGGGAATTCATAATAACCAAAGTGCCACATGGCTGCCACAGGCTTTGAAAGAAGGACAGCCACAATCCCATCCATCTTGCCCACCACTTTTCTGAGTCCTTCCAGCTTTCAGGCCCCTGTTGCAGCACTATGGCAGCATAAACATGATTTCCCTGAGACACAAAATTTCACAATGCAAACCCCCTCTAAGCAAAACTATGGAAATAATATCACCATACCAACAATAATAAAGCTGGAACAGCAAAAAGCAGCAATGTACTAAAAAGCATCCAAGCAAACATTCAGTGGAGTAAATATATTCATCTCTGCCCGAAAGGAGACAAGACCTGTCATTTGGGAGGGTAAAGGCATTTCATGAAAGTACCACAGCCAATTTATCCAAACATTCAACTGAGCTATTTTTCATTAATTTTCCTCTGAAAAGCTTTTTTTCTTTCTTGTATGTGGAAAACAATGCTTCAGAGAAGTCCACATGGGGGAAAAAATCAAGTATTTAATCCTACCCTGTACAGCTCCAGTTACCATAACAACTTGCTGTAGCTCTTCTCATAATAGGCTTAGAGTAGCTTGTCCATAAAACCATTTTGTGACTGGAACTACAGCTAGTACACTACTCTGCACCCATGCAGTCCCTCTATTGCCAAGAGTCAAATTTGTTTCATTTTAAGTGTAAATATAGTTCACAGTATTTGAGATTTTATGGCTAGAAAAGCCAGACTATAGGAAAAATAGCAATCACATCACTTATCAATGTGGCACTGCATTAATCAGTAAAAAAACCCCAAAACACAGCCTCCTGCTGTTCATCAAATGCTTCAGTATTTCACTATGCTCATAACAGGAATAAAGTATTTTAAATACATGTGCGTTTGTAGCTGTATTTTCAGTTATGTCACCAGTTCAATTACAACAAATCTGTAATTTTTTCATTTCTAGATTTGAAAATTAAATGTTATTTAAGCCTTCACTATATATCTACTCTTTTTCAGGTATCTTTTATCTCTGTTCTTTGATAAAGTACTCCAGCTATGGAAAATGATTGTGCAATCTGCCAGAATTCTGTGGGTAAAGTTGGAAATCTGGTACTAATTTTTTTCTCCATTTCATAACACAGATACCCTTTCATAACATTTATTGTTAAATATCAGCTTCCCTTTAGCATCATTTAGGTAGGAAGTGTTTGTACAAAGGCTAAGATGGAACTTGATGCCAAAGTACTAGGTTCAAGGATTCTCAAAATATCTTCTGGCTGTTTTGAGCACTAATAATTCTTTAATGAAATTACCCTGTCTTTTTAAGATAGTTATTCTCAGTGCTTCAATACAAGGGAAAATATGTACATCCAGGCTGGTCTGTTATTTGGCATTCCCAGTTGAATACATTGGAGTAAAGGTGCCAGGCAAGGGCAACTTTCAAACATTAGGAGCCTTCTAGACACTCTCTACTGTCAGGCAGGGTAAAAGACTAAATTTAAAGCTCCAGAATTTTTTTCTCTTGAAAGAGAGAATGAACATTTTCCTCCAGATGACAAATTTAAATACAGACAGCTCCACATTTTTTGCCCTGCATAAAGCCTTAAAACCTCCATTTAAGCAGGTCATAAATAGGAACTCATAGGTTTGCCCCTATAGCTGATGATCAGGATCCATCCTCATCCCCAACGAAGTTTTACTCCTCTGGCTCAGGCCCTTGGAGCAGGCTGCACTCTAATCCTGGTTTAAGTGCAACAAGTCTAGCAAATCCTTACCAGTACCAGGAACTTGCCCATTAGATCCTAGACCCAGTGGCAAAGTAGACAAGGAGTGGTGCCCTCTCTGATTCTACAGGATAACTTCCACAAGGACTGGGTGAAAGTCTCTGCTCTGCCTTCTGCCTGCTCCCTGTGTGAAGGGACTCTTAAATTCGTGTGCAGCAGGGAGCCAGGATGAAGGTGGGCAATAACCTTACTTACAGATATGAAAAATACTCACAGTATTTGAGTAATTCCACTGGTTCTCCATGCAATTTTGTGTACTGTTCACAAGACATTTTCTGTACCTTGTCAACTGTTACAACAGCATTAGAGTCCATTTGCTGTTATTTTTAATTTCTTTGTTTCCTTTTTAAACATATTTCCTATTTTAAATCCTCCCCAGCAAAAGTTTATTTCTATCCAAACCATTTGTATCTGTAAAGTTCTCCAAGTTATTCAAATTTGAGGTGTGCTATTTTATGAAGTTTGAACTTTAAATCATTCCTAAATCAAAGCCAACAACATGGCATATTTGGACTTAATTTGATGTGCAAAGACCATTATTATCTAGTTAGCAATCTCCTCTCAATTTCAAGTATTTTTAAAAGATCAGTAAGGGAAAAATTCTGCAGTGTTTCAGTCAATGCATACAAGTCATTAGCTAGCAGAATGTCAGACCTTAACTATGGACAGAATTTTGTCTGTTTAATTAACAAGTGATGAAGAACAACCATAATTTTTGCATGTAAGCATCCTAAGTGGCTCCAGTCCAATTGATTAGTATTTCAAAAGTGAAAGTGGCAGGCTAGCAAACACCACTTTGCAGATGTCAGCTCAGCTCTGGCATCAGTAAAGTCTCTACTAAAAACTTACAAAGGACATCTAAGTACAATAAGCAGATCTTTATTTCGGACCCATTAAAATACTGGAAATTGCATTGTCAGTAAAACCAGCAGAATGGATATGAAATGCAATTATTTCTACCCTTAAATAAAAGTGTACTTGAATCTTCCTTGGAAAAATAGCAGTATCAAATTCTTGGAAAATTACTAATCTGTTCAACATGGTCCAACTGAATACTGTAAATTCCACAATATGTATGGCTAAACAGCCTTCTGTGGAAGGAAATTAAAAGTGAAAGACCAAGAAGAGGAGATGAAATGACATAGCACAACCTAAATGTTACCAACTGCTTTACAATTATAGTTAACTTTGTGGTCAATTTAACTGGCTTTTACTGTATACAAATTAATGCCCTGTTTCTATTAAAAAAGATCCGTGTCAATCACTGGCCAGTCCATTGAGAAGGAACAAGTAAACATTCCTTTAGGAACACATTGCAAAATCCAAATCTGCTGTCCAAGACACTGCCCTGTAAAACACAGTCTGAGCACGACTAGCATGCAGGGTGAGAATGAACTTCCAGAGAATTTTATGCAAATGCAGGATTTGGAGAAGTATATGGGAGCTGTGAGGTTCTGGCACAAGAAATGTTGGAAGCCCAAAAGAATTTCAGTCAGCAATAGCCTTAGAAGGTTTGGAGTACACAAACACAGAAACTGCTTCCTGCCCAGTAAAGCTGGACTTTCATACATCTCCATACACCTGTCATACACATGTACAGGACAGCGCCAGAGAATGTTTGCCCCATTTCAACCCTCCTCTGAAGAAGCCTCAGTGAGGACAACCACTAAAAACCAAGAATGCCAGAGGCACTCATATCCTGAGATGTTGTAACAGCTGAATATCTACAAAGAGCATTGAGAATGAGGGGCAAAGCCACATCCAAGTACATGCAAAGTCTGCTGGATTGTCATAGCCTGAACAGTGAGTTTGGCCAAGAGAGCTTATCCTTTATGCTCTCCTAAGAACAGGCTTTTTGCTGTATCTCTTACCAAGCAGCTGGATGTTGCACCAATTCATAATACCCTGAGTATTACAACTTACAAATTACTTCCAAGGGAATGAGTACTCAGGAGTTTGTCGGAGACCTGATTAGATGGTGAAATGAATCAGTGTTAGAACCGCAGAAGACTTTGATCAGTTTAAAAATGGCTTGTTTGAACATCTGAAATCATTAGCGAGGTGCAAATGGGAGTGATTTAATATAGTGTTGAGAGCAATTAGATTGGAGCTCATTTTGTAGTGTCTATTGAGAACATTATTTTTATCTGGTTTAGAAACATTATAATACTTGCATAATAGATGCAACACCCATTCTCCTTGAGCATTGTTATAAATGTCTTTCCAGTAATATTCATACATGTGAAAGCAGCAGTAAAAATAGTATTTGCTCTTGATCTTTTTCTGGGAGAAGGCTGAAGATTTTGGTGGATCAAATACTTATTCTGCCTTCCAAGCTCTTTAGACATTTATCCAAAGATCTACTAAAGCAGTCAATGCAGATGGAAATGAAACTTTAAGATCTAGCTCTACGAGGTATTTATATGGAATTGCTTTAGAAAAATACAACTACACATATTTTAATAATGGCATTTTGTAAGGAAGGTGCATTTATCTGGAAGATATGCCTCCAAATTCTCCCAAAATTTATGGCATTACTTTTAAAATAAAACCTAGTAAAATGAACAACCTCCAGACAGATCCAGTTCAGAAAATATAGTGCTCAAAGTCCCAGACTTTTCCATTATTTATCAAATTGATTTCTATGTGAAATTCTGTAGTTGCCTCCTCTCTTCTTCACAGCAGTTCTGCCTTTGTCTCCAAAAACAGAAATTTAAAGCTCTTTCTTATATCATTTTGCAGTAAAAAACAGTTGGGAAATATAGCTGGTTTAATGGTAGCCTGTAGAAAAAAATATATATTTTTATATAAATACATATTGACTGTAGTGCTCTGAAAATCAAGAAATATAGCTCAAGAAGTGACCTACTGACAGACAACAGGGTTTTCAAAGTCTCATCATTCCAGATAGGTTTATATCTACTGGCATGAAAGTAGATCATATTAAAGGGCCTGAGCCAAACCAGTTCAAACTCAGGAAGTTTTGGCAAGCTTGGCAGTCTATACACATGGAATAAAAAGTGCCATTTAGAAAGCAGTAGTAGATCTGCCTCCATGTGATTTATGTGCAAAAGCAAAACTGTGCAGAAATAGACTAGAAAATGGAGGGCGTTAGTTTTCTCCTAGTGACTGTGTTCACCATGAGTCATTTCTAACAAAAAACACTTACTAATAAATGGATCACTTCATGCTTTAAAGTTGTTTTCCTCATAGTACCTGCAGGTGATGTATTGAATTAATTTTACCTTCATTTATAGACAAAAATTTGAGGCCTAAAATATGCTTATAAACAGAAATTCTATGACAGCAAAGAAAGCTACTATGCCAAAATATGAAGTTCATGTAACCAGCTTTTCCATTCCCATCTATTAAGTCTCTTGTTTACTCAGGCATTGCTGAGATATTTGTCTCTGTGCCATTCCTAAACAAAAAGCTACAGCTTCCTTCAGGGAAACATCAGTAGTTCCTATCAGTGGAATGAGCATGGTCCACACTGGTTCTAGCTGGGGATTCATCCCAAATCAAAGGATAATTGCCTGTTTCTCAAAGTCCTATTCCACAAGTAAGGTTCCACAAGTAAGTTTTGGGTTTTCTAGGACAGCATTGACATGGGAATCAGCTTTGGCACATTAATCTTCACTGTTTAATGTTGTAAACACTCCTCATCTGCCAAATAATTTATGCCTTTTACTGATGCTAAATCCTTAGAACAAACATATTAATTATATACAGATTCAGTTTCAAATAAAATGACGATATCTGCCCCAATGCCAAGTTTTCACTCAGGAGCTTATTTTTTTTTTTTTGCTAGGCAAAGCAAAAACTGCTGTTCCCCTCATTAGCACTCCACAGTTATTGAATGATTACTTCTCCTTCAAACACTTTCTAAAAACTCACCTTGCTGAAACATGTGAATATGGGGGACTAAGCTCATGATCTTTCCCTAAGCTTCATTCATCCTACCTTTTCAGTCAGGTATTTTACAGGAGCCACATAGCATAATCTTTGTCATATGTTTTATAAAGCACAGAGTACACTAACATTCAATAAAAGGTTAAGAAACAGAGTAAAACTAATGAAGAAAAAAAAGAGGTTGTTCCAGTATCATAGGAATTTCAGAATTAATTCTTGTTGGTTTTCTCTCCTGCAGGCCATGATGACATGGAAGACAGAGCAAAGCAAGGCAATTCAGCTCATGAGTTACATCTAGTTCCCATGAGGAAGGTGGTGAGAACATGATTAAGTGGAGTCATCCAAAAGCATTTGAACTATGAGTTATTTTTCTAAAGTAAAATATTTCACTGTGCCTGTGTAAAACACAGAATTTTATATATTTAAAAAATTCTTTAGAAAACAGACCTTGTTCAAAAAGTAACAAGAATTATATTCATCCTCTGCAAGTGGCCAGATAAAATAAACAAAAGCTCTCAATGCAAGTTGTCCTCACTAAAAAGTTTAATTGTTTTGGGGAAGGAAAGGGTTGTGATATTATTTTATTTTAAACAATCAGTCCTTCAAGAACATCAAGTCACCTAAAGAACAACCATTAAAATAAAATTAAAAAGAAACCAAACTAATTTCTGCCCTTGTTGTAAGATGGGTAATTACATAAAACCCAACAACAATGAAAGCAAGATCATTACAGAGAGAGTTAAATAGAGAGAAACTCCCAGAGGAGCACATAACAGATGTGGATGCTATATTACACCATTGTTATGAGGCAAAATATTCTCTTTGCTTGTAAATTAAGTTAATGTGTTAGTATTAATACTTAGGGATTTGAAAAATAAACCGGATTTCAATTACCATCACATTTCTATCCATGGTGAGGATCAAGTCCCTTGTGTCAGGATGCATCCTGCAGACTATTACCTACTTAGAAGTGATTTCTCTAGATTTTTAGCTCCACTTTTCTAGGATAACAGGGCAAGAGCATGGCAGGGAAGGAAGGCTGACACAAGTGGCAGCAACAAAAATTCTGACTGGACCCTCACTGAGACCCTCCGTAGGCTCCCAGCACTACCCATCCACCGACTCAACAGGGCTAAAGAAGAGCAGAACTAGGGCAGACCTTACAGCAGTCCTTTCAAAATATCCCTAGGACTGATCTGAAGAGACAGTGCAGAGCTAAGGGCTGTGGTATGTGCACGAGTAAGGAGAAGCAACACCCAAGGGCCCCAAGTCTGACCCAGTCAAGAGAGAGGGAATAAAAATATTTCCTCACCTCCCCTGCTGCAGCCTCACAGCTCATTTGTGTTCTCCAGCTTGAATTCCCCCCCCACCATGGGCCTTGCCAGGGGAATCTCTGTATCTGAGCAAGGACCCTGAGCCTTCATCTCTGCCTGCACATCTCCAGAGAACCTCCCTGTGCCAGATCCAAGTGAATCAAACCAGTGCAGAAGGTTCCTCAGTAGTACAAGGAGCCCTCCTCCCACCTCTGGAGCAAGAAACAGGAAACTTGCATAATTAGTTAATTTAGACCCTGTAATGAGCATTGTTTTATGTTGTGACATTAAAGAATGTAGGAATCATTTAAAACCTGGAAGGCAAATCCACTGTTGGTGCAAACAGCTGACTCCAGTGACATTCAGCTTGTTTATGCAAGCAGCGAATTTGGCCTGCGTGTACTTTTTGCTCAATGCTTCTGTCAGACAATGCAGAACAAACAATATTTGGCTTCATCTCACTCTGGGCAGATCAACTATTTGCACCCAGGACTTTTTTCTTTGCCTGCCAGTTTGAATTTTCCCCCAGCCCAGGCTTTGATGTACCTTTATAACAGCTGCAAAACACATTTCATGCCAAGGAGCAATTTGCAGGCACAGCACTAGACATTTCAGAGCATTGCTAGTTATTCATACAGTATTTTTTTGGCAGCTTTTCGAAATATAATACCATAGAACTGTCGTCTCTCACAGTAACAAGTATTTTCATGCATTAGTCTTTTCTGTGAAAATAATTTATAATTTTTTACCACAACAGAGAACTCATCCTAGCAACATAGAAATTTTAAATCCAATAGTTTACTTTAGTAGTGCTAATTCTAAAGCAGTCTTAACAAAAGCTATGTTGACATATGTGTACAAAATATCTCAGGTAATAGAAAGGAGGAAAAAAGGAGGCAACTCCAATAAAAAGCACATTACATCCCCACTGCATGCTCTAGATGACCTACCTTTCCCCAGGGAAAAAATGCAATGCCTGATAAATCATATACATGCTGCGAAAGCAAAGGCTCGTTTCTCTGTTCCTGCTTTTTCTGCACAAAATGTACATAGAAATACTTTTAATTTGGATAATAATTCCCCATAAGAAAAGATTTCTGTTAAACAGACTTAAGTCTTATGTACCTCATTTACTTGAAACTCCTAAAACTAGGCTAGGAAGGCCTTGCACTCTGTCTGAATTTATGAGTGATTACATAGCAAAGATATGGTAAGTAACATTTGTTAAAAAGAAAACCCAAATGTATCTTCTGTCAGCAAAAAATAAAGCTGCTCATATTAGCTTTGCTCAATGAAAAGAATTTCCATCACAGGCTAGATTCTAGAATATGAGAGGATGACTTTTTCTTAGTTTAGTTGCCTTTTAATGACCCAAATATATCTCCTACAAAGTTTTCCAAGGACAGTTTCATCACAGAATTTAAATTCCATTGATATTCAACTACAAGTAATCCACTCCTACAGGCCAACAGCCCCAGGGCACCATTTCTAGCCTTCTATCTTTCTCAGTTCAGCAGGCACATCACTGTTTTCTTACTTTGTGTTTCACATCACAGGCAGACTGAGCCATCACCCTGAGCTACATTTTCAGTGTAGAAATCAGACATTCAAATCTCACATTCTGGAAGACATCCATCCCTGCTCACCAAACCCTCCCGTCTCGTTCACCTTGTCAAGAAGTCATCTCATCAGACTTAAAGCATCCTGATATTCTGGCTTTTAGGAAAGTACTAATTCATCCCCAGGATCTGGGCTGCAGGCATTTCAAGCAAAACCTCCAGAGAAGAGCCACCTGCAGCAAGTTTCAGCTCACCAGCACAGGTCCCCTCTGTCCTGGAGGGCAGGTCAGCCCTGCTTCTGCAGGAGGGAGTGTCTTCCTCCCACTTGCTCCAGGCCCAGAAGCTCTTTGTGAAAGAGAGAAAAGGATAACCCCTGCCAACTCACCACTCTGCTCCTGCCCCCTCACGCCCCCTCCCCAGCTGCCAGGCAATTTGATGTTTAGCTGGCAGCAAGCATCTTGTTCTCTCAGAGAAAGTAAACTAATTGCCTTCATTATTACTGCTGTTTCTCATCCCTTTTCTGCATTGTGCCACTTGGCTCTTTTGATCATTCTTCTTAAAAATACACAGACTTCAATTCATTTAGATTTATCACTGTTGTATTCTGCAGGTTATTACTCTCTCAGAAAGCAAGTTTTCTCATAGTGTGATAGCATTTGGATAAGTAAGGAGTCAGCGTCTCCCCTTGCACCTTATTTACTTTTCCCCTCCCTCTACAAGTCAGTTAATAAAAAATATGGATGGAAAGCATAAGAAAATCTTATGAGATAAGAGCTCCTGCACAAATATACAGAGAAGTAAAACATCATCACCCAGGAAATCAATAGCAAAGTCAGAAGAAGATCCAATCTCCTGATCCAAATCCAACAGTCTCAGAAAAGTACTTTATGTCTAACATCACGTTGGTTTCATATATGACATATTTCTCATTGCTGTTGCTTGGAATACTTTGAATAGGGAAAGAAAAAATAAGTGATGAACTCTCCTTTATTTTCCTGGTTTAATTTTAAATTAAGAAGAACCTCACATCATCCCTAAATCCTGAATTTCAAAATTTAAGTTTGCTTAAAGAAGAAAAGATTGAATGAACAGCAGAAATTGTGGATGTTTTTGTTTAAAAAGAGGAAATTGTTCTTTAAAAAGGAAGGAAAATATCTACAAGTATTTCTCAACTGTAACTTGCTAGACATAGATACAAAATACAAGTATTTTAGTCCAATTTAGTTAACAGAATATTAAGTACATAAGAAAAATAGTCAAACCCTAAAGACTGATTTTCTAATATTTAAAACTTTACTTAGAAGCATTTTTGGCTTTTTGGTAGGTGAAAGAGATACACATATCCAAAATGATCAGAGCACATAGTGCAGCAACCAGGTTGCTTTCAAGTTGTCATTTAAGAGACCCAGACAGCAAAATACACAGCCAGCAAGGCAGCTGGATGCACAATTTATTTCCAGTCCCTTTTCTCATAATAAAGACTACTTTTCTGTCATAGCAGCAGCTATTCATTATATCCAAAGCAGTGAAACAATGAAAACATCATCACACTGTAATTGGCCTGAGGGATGCTGGCATGTCACTTCTTTCTGCCAGAGGAATATTGTGGCTCATTCCTCCAGTGATCCCCAACCAGAAGCAGCTCTGCAGCTGAGAGCTCCTGCCCCTTTGTTACAGCTATTGGGCTGTCCCATCAGGGTTAGATGTCCTAAAATGGAGTAAGCAAACTCAAAACTAACAATCAGTCATCCCTACAGGATTCCACTCTGGTTTGTCACAAATTGTGGGGTTTACAAGCAATTACAATTAAATCATTTTGTGATGAAACTGTTATTAAGAGACACGACAGAAACAAAAACAGCAGCATAATTCAATTTGTTTTCTCACAAAAGATATGTTGTTGATCAGCATTTTTCAAATCAAGGCCTTCTACTCCTGTGTCTTGTAAAAGACAGAGGACATTTCTCTAACCTCATTAAGTTCTCAGCAAAGACCAGAAGGAATACTGTCTTCAGTTTTCAAAAGATGACATATGGTGTGTTCCACAGGATTGTCAGAACTAATCTCTGAAATCTTCACCTTAAATTGGCTGACAACTGTGCTAAGCTAAAGTTATTTTTGTATTAACCCTTAGGAATACAGATTGCCAGGAAATAGTAAAACTAGTAACCTTTGCAATTCCTTTTTGCTGTGGATCTGAAAGGCTCAAGGCATTATACGTGTCAGCCTTCAAAACATCCAGTAGGAGTAATTATAAAGCCACATTAAGGTAGAAGCATAGAGTAAGAAATAAAATAAATAGATGGCAAGAGAAGTTTGCAACTCAAGGACAGAGATAATTTCTCTGATAATTTCTCTAGATAATTTGCTAGCTCACAGCTGCAGACAGTCTTGTCATTAAAAGAAGTTATTTCCTAAATGTTTTCCAGACCCACTACAATATCAGCACCAGTGTGAAAACTTCTGAAATCTAACATTTTTACATTCACAGAAAAACACACAGAAGGCACTTGCTCCAGTTTTGTTGACATTATGAAAGCTTTTCTTGTCAGGACTCAGAAAAATACTGATTCCAACACTTCCATTGATGTAAATCAAGAATTTGATGAAACCTGGGAGACCTCTGCCCAAATAGAAAATTAAATTGCTATCATCCTGAGCAAGTACCTAAAGTGAGATGCTCAAAAACATTAAGTAACTTCCCCCCAACACACACAAATCTATAAAACATCATTCTGCTCTTCACAGATCCCATGGAGACAGCTGATCAAACACTAACACAGTCAGCTATTACAGCCAGCAATCATGTAGGACAGGACTTTATAGAAAGGAAAGTTTTTTGTATAACTTCTCCTTCCATCATTTCAGACGGTCTCTTCTAGCTTTTGCTGGTCTGTTTCTAGCATTACTCTGTACAGCATGTGAGGCTATTTAAAAAGATCAATAAAATCAGTGAACATTAGCAAAATTTGTTTTAACAACACATCCAGACTAATTTTTCTCAGAAACTAGACAATATAGGCATTCTTTATCTTAGTAGTAAAGGAAAAAAAGGAAAGCTCACATCTCTAGAAATCATTTCCCTTTGTTGATTTCTTGATCAGACACAAGACCTACCCTCAATTTCATCTAGAGAAGCTGCCATAACCCTTCCTAGATTTCCTTCCACTAAAGTGTATTGCAACATACGACTACTCCAAGGTGAGGGATTTTTCTCATAAAACATATGACTAGAAGAAAAGAAAAGCCTTTTTGGAAGCAAGGAATATCTGTTGTCCCCAAGACATTTTTGTGTTAGATTCCTACATATTTTTATCTCTAAATCTTGCTCGTCACAGCTTCTTCCTAGCTGTATTTCCATAAACAGCTACAAGCCATACTTATTTTTGATCTGCATGTTCATTGTGCTTGACTGTAGTGCTAGAAATCACAGCCCATCTGGGTATGTCTTTTCTCTTTATCTGACTACTGCTTACAAGAATTTGCCTCTGCATATTCCCCAAGCTGTGAATGCGGTTATTCAATCATGATACATAAAGATCATTTCAGAGATAATCTCAGATTCAACAAAAAGTATAGGCAAAAAGATAGACCTTCCCTTCATGAACAACAAGGAAAAAAATCTTCAGCTGGTTTTGTTCAGGCAACAATATCAACTTACACACAGTCTTTGGGAGACATCACTCGGATTCTTGTGAAGAGAGAGTCATCAGAGCCAGAGACTTTCTGGCATGCACCAAACACTAAGCTTGCAAGCTCCTCTAGGCAGAGAGAAAGAAAAAAAGAAAGCATTCAAGTCCCTTTTATATCCAATACACATAATACACAAGTGAAGGAGCAAAAATAGCACTAGTATGAACTCTTCATCTAGCAGCTCATCACCTCCATGGGAACTGCTGTAGCAAAGATTTCAGGTCAGCTTCATATTGATCAGATGAAAATCAGTTAACCATTTTCTCCTCACAAAGATTCTTTTCATGAAACTGCAAGCATCTTAGTGATACAGAAGCTTCTTGCTTGATAACAGAACAGATTTAACTTCAACAGTCCTGAAAATTAGGCCACCAACTGCATTGTGCTGCAGACTATTTTCAAAACTCACTGCATTCAAAGGAACTATGAATGTCTATGTATTGCTCAAAATTTTACCTGTTGGTTTTATAAGGGTTTCTTTGCAGCTGTACAGTCATAATAGCATAGGCATGCCTAGATTTTTGCAAACTTGATTTCAATTATCCCCTAAAAATTAATGATTATCTTTTGCAGTAGGCCAGTATAAGTTCAGAATCTGTAGACTTTCTTACAGAGCCCTGAGAAGCATTCTCAAAATACAGACATTACTGCAATTCACATTATCAGAACACATGAAGTGTTACACCTGAGAAAACCATAAGATTGTCAGATCAGTCACAGTTGGCCTATAATAGCATTGCACTGACAAGCATAAGCATGTACATATATATTGAAATTTTTATATGCATAATACAGCTTTTATCTTGCATAATATTAATAATATTTTAATTAATATGCAATATAAATCTCTCCTGCAATGCTAACGACAGTGGTTTGCAGTTAGACCCCCTATACAGTAAAAGCTTATGTCTTTGCCAAACCACGTATCAGAACATGCAACACTATCAGTGAAGCATTGGCAGCCACCAGACCCTGGGTTTGCAAACATCTAGCAATCCAAGCCTGTTTTACACCAGCTACATTGGCAAAAATGTTTTGCTTTTACATGGAAATCTTGGCCTTTCCAGGGTAACAACACTTTCTACTCTGCATTGCCATTTCCAAATATAGGCAGAAATAATCCTTCCTGTAGTAGGTTTACAGGAAGGCATCCACTGCATTTTTAAGTGAAATACAAATCCATTTTCCCAAGCAAAGCAGTGAAATTCCAAGGGTAGGGGAAATGGTTACTGCTGGCTTTCAGTAAGATGCTGTCTGTTACGTGAAGATACATGGCTGGCCAGGATCTAAGTGCCCCAAGACGTGTTTGTGAGAGCCTCCAAAAACTGAGAAGGGTGACAAGTTACTGTTCCAACAGCCCCTGTAGGTCCTAGCTCACACCACCTTTTCTGCTGGTTTCAGTGGTCAGGTAGGTTTTACTGAGCCAGATCTGTGGCCACACCCTGGTGGGCTCAGACTCCCCAGGTGTGTCCAGCCCTGTCTCTTTTGGTGGGGAAGCAGCTCTGTAAAACAACAGTGCACTCCTGTATGAACATGTGACTTCCATAAACACAGAGAGCCCAGCACCAGGGGACACCCTCGTTACCCCCTCACCACATCTCCACCCTCCAGTGTTTCATCCAAATGTTCTTTATGACCATAGCAGATTTAGAATTCTCACAGAATTCTACAGAATGTGTGTCAGGTCCTGCTCTTCTGCAGAAGAGCAGGACATGACACACATTTGCTGCCTTCTCTTGACTTTTGATTCAGCAAAACTTTACTAAATCCTATCATTTAAACAATCATATTAATATGAGCAGTTGCCACCACTATGTTGCTTCCCCTTCTTGTCCCTCCATCGGGACTTTTTAACACATAGGATCTCTGAGAGGAGGACTAATTATTGCTGTGTTTGCGCTCCAACATGATTGAGCCCTACTTACAGGGCCCTACTTTAAAATAATTGCATACTTTTATAAATTGCCACACAGACAATTCAAGCACAACTATTTTTCTTCAGTACATGCAAAAACATTTCTCACTTTACAGTCATTTGGAAAACAAGATACAGCACTGAGGACAATACAAATTGGCAATTTTATAAAGATAGAGATAGATAAACATTTAAATCCCTGTCTAAAAACTTCAAGACCTAGGATGAACTTTTCATGCCTAAGCGTGTTCCTATCTCAACCAACTCCCTAGTGAATAGAGAAAACAATTAAATAAAGCTCACGGAGGCATCCTTGAAATCTGGCTTTAAGACTAAATAATAAAAATTGCATGGAAATTCTTTTCTACTATTTGGGGTTTAATTAGCTTAACACTTGCAAGATATAGCATCATTTAGTCTAAACTAGACACTACATTTGATCTTGCTTCAAGTACCATAGACACAATCAATTCCACAACGTTTTTCCAGGGAAGCAGATTTTTGCCTGTAAAATAAGTTAAAGTGTTAGTAGCTCCAGGTTTACCCAATACATCATATAAATGATGGCATACGTTAATGTGACACGAGCTTTCCAGTCCATGATCATGCTTCAGAGTGTCAAATTTCCTTCTAGTTGTAGCAACAACATTCATTGTTCTCTCCATCAGACTATGAAGAGTTATGCTGGGTTAGTTTGGGTTTCTCATAAAGCAAAGAACCTGATAGGAAGTGGATATTTTGATCTATGTAAATATTAAATGAAAGAAAATGATGATGAGACAGTTAAGGTGATACAGGTTATTACATTAACCTGCCTCAGCTGCTCATGAGGAATGAATGCTGAGCCATGAAACTCAGCTGTAATTGTGTAATGTTAGATGAAAACCAACAATTTAGAACTGATCACATAACTCACAGTTAGTGTGCAGTGTTAATGTGTAACACCTATACGAGACAAAGAAGGCAAAAAAATCCATTTTTTTCATCTGGCAATTTTTCAGAGACATGGAATTTAAATTAGAATTGAGCATCTTAAAAATGCCATTCCATTCAGAATTTGAATGGATTAACATGGTATTGTACTGAATACACCAGTATTTTCAGGGAACAGGAGTATGTTTGGGATGGTATTAAACATTAAAACTGGGATGTTATTAAACATTAAAATTGCATGGGAAAGCACGGTCGTGCCCACTTGCTCACATTAGTAACATCATCATATGAAGATCTTGCACACGCCACATCCTTCTCTGCCAGATTCGTTTCCAGTTCATGGAACGTTTCATGGACTTTAGCTAACTCTGGGAACAAGCCCATAATGAGTAGCACAAAGGTGAGAGGCAGCCCAGGGAGCTGCACCGTGGGCCAGCCCTGCGTCCCTGGCGCTGTGTGCCCGCGATCGCCCCAACAGCGCTCAGGGGAGGAGGAAACTAAAAACCTGAACTTCAGCTGAAGGGAAGCACCAAGTACAATATGCCTGCAGCACACAACTCATTCAATAGCACTGCCCCCGGGCCAGCAATGCTGGGGAGCATTGCTACAGGCAGATTTAATGCCATCTTTAATATAATTTGCACAAGCTGTTGTTTTTTTAATTGGCTACACTGAGTGAATTTTTTTTAAATTAACAATAATGAAGCACAGTCTCCAGAACTCCAAAGAGTTTTTCCGAATAGAAAGTAGCTCTAATGACACTCTCTGAGCTTTTTTAACACGGTGAAATTAGGCAACTCCAGTGTCATTTGAAAGTAACACTGGCTGCAGGACACTGCTCTGTCTACCCCTCAGAAAGAAGCTATGGAAAACCTTCAGGAAAATTTCTTCCCCATTCAGAGTCACATGACTAAATGCCACTTAAATTAAGTCAAAACCAAAAGTTATTGATTCGCTCTGATTTTCAGCAAGCAAATTTTGAAGTGTCACGTGGATAAACAGAGTACACAAGAGTCTGGTTGGGTACAGCACAGGGGTAGATTCCATTCCTTCTCACAAGTACTTGAAAAATATAAGATTTTCAATTTAGACAATATAGCTTAATTTCACAAAAATGTATGTCCAATAATAAGCAAAAGGAAAAAAAAAATCCAAAAGACCACATCAACAAATTTTAGGAAGATTTCAATGCGCAGATTTCTTTTTTGCTCCCTTCCTATACCCACCACAGTGTTTATACTCTTTACACAATGTGACAGAGTAGTATTTTAGTAAGTGGGATAAAATTGCTTTAAAATATATTTCAGTACTGAATAGGTATGACTAGGATACAAACTCACCACAAGTGGTGGCATCCAAATTCTCCACAGGAGAAGGGAATCTTCACAGATGATTGCTTGACTTTCAGAGGTTAAAGAATAAGTTAGACCCCTTTCCTACCCACATATTCCATTCTCCTTATTATTCTTTGTTTGGTTATCATAACTGATAAAAACAAAGAACTTCAGTTTAAGCAGCATTCCCAGTTATAGAAGTAACACTGCACATATTGGGATTAAGGCAATGAATACAGTCTTGTAGTCCCCAAAATTTTCAAAGATATTACCTAGAAATCACGAGAATGGGTGTGAGCAGATTCTCACATAGAGAGATATGCACACAAGAGTGAAGGTGATACCTAAAACACCACATGACTTTCAGAATTAAGAGGATTTGACTCTTGAAAGAAAGAAAAAAAAAACTGGGGGAAAAAAAAGGTGTGACAATGAAAATCCAATACCAAGTACAACCACAGAAGCTGCTCTTGATAACTGTTATATTCTCTTCTCTGTACATATGACCTGTAGAGTCTCTCCAGAGACACTCATCTCCCTGAGGGGGTGTAAGCTGTTCTCCAGACTGAGCAGACACCCCTGCTCTGCATGACTGACCACATGTGCTGCCTCAGGAGCTTCATTTGGAACACACAGATCCAGAGAAACCAGATGTGCCAGGTAAGCTGCTTTTGGGGCTCACACCAGGCTACTTTCTATCTCCCCTGCTTTTACCTTCCCCATTCCAGCAACCTTCACACAAGAAAGAATGTAAAAGGAGAAAATCCCTGAAGCCTACAAAAGAAAAATTAGCAAAATGGCAAATCTATATCAGCAGTAAAGCAGGGACACCCTTATTGCCAGAAAGGGAGGAGCCTGAGACAAGTTCAGCCATCCTTAACATTAGGAAGGATAGGTTTCTTTGCTGTCTAAAATCCTTCTACTACAAGTACTATGAATAAATGTTGTCTTTGAAGAATCTGTTCAGATGAAGTGGATGGAAATTATTTTTGTAATCAGATTCTGAAATATTTGGGGTATTTTTTCCATATTGATTCAAGAACTAATATAGGCTCTTCAAGTAGAACTTCAGGAATTCATATGTATTACTCAGCAGACATTAGAAAAGCAAAAAAACTACTGAAATACAAGCAAATTTTTATTGAGGTACATCAAGAGACCTTAAAAACCTATTTCAATATGAAACTGAGAGAGTTTTAGCATTTTGAACAAACTTTAAAATCCCATTCTTGTGCTGTTTGCAGAAAAAAAACCCACAAACTATTCCTGCAGCCAGAGAGTCTGCTCTGATAAGAGTTTTATGAGACTAAGCATAATTTTAAATTGAATAGTCTTTTTTTCTCCATATAATTTGCCATTTCTCTCCATCCTCTGTCTATCCCATAATTTTATTTTTTAGAAGTAGTTTTCCTTCAAAATGGATTTTAAATACGCATCATTACAATTCTGTTAAGTAAGACTGCAAACACAAATGTTCCTCTCAGTCAGGAAAAATGTCTTGTGACAAGTAAAACTTTAAAGCTGCTTAGTTTTCAGGTAGCATCTTTGCTTAGGTTTTTAAAAAAAATACCAAAAAATTCCCCACCACTAAACAAAAATTTCGTAACTCCTGAAAATCCAGCCTACAAATGGATCCATTTTGTTCAAGGATCTCCAATCCACTGTTGACCCAATAATCAATCATCCTTCAGTTTCCAACATGTGCCACCTATCCAATCTCAATTTTGCCATTTTTGATCATTAAGAAAGTTGTAGTATTAATCATTCCCTGACAATAGATGAATGATGCATCTGCATGGATTTTGAAAAAGATGGTTGAATCTTTATTAGCTCCAAGATTATTCCTCCTCTTCCAAAACCCTATCACCTTACTGTGCCTAGGCCTTTAAATGACCTCTTTCAACAGGTAAGGAACCAGAGCTAGCACTACTTAAGCAAATCCCTTGGCATCTCTCCCTCTTATGAAAATGAGAATAAATCAGCTGTCCCCTAAGACACTGTGCACTATTTGCCCCTGGAAGATCATTTTCTCAGCAGACCTTCCTTACAAAAGTTGTAAATTGGTAAGGTATATCCCTGTAACCTGACAAACTCTATTTGAACTTCCCTTTGAAACCAAACTGTTCCTTAAAATACACGTAATGACACAAGCTGTTTCCTTTTATTCCAGATAGTGAAAAACACTTCAGGCCAAAAATACACAGGCCAATCAGGTATTAGGGTCTGGGCAATATCTCCACTGTTTAGGAGGAGGACAGGCAATGCTAGCAGAACAGCTATCTGATCCTCAGGAGTGCTCAAATGCAGAAAAGACTTGTCAGATTGCCAGTGGCTGCCGGAAAAACACCAGGACCCCACCTTCTTCAAAATGTAAGGAGAGTTATGTCACATAAACACACTTAAGCACATTTTAAGGGCAAGGATATAGGGCAACTTCAGGTAGGAATACATTTTAGGTACAATTTAGGTGCAAAGGTGATGAAATATTACAATTAATATCTGAACAATGTTCCAGCATGCATCAAACTCCATTGAAACATCTTTTAATTCCAAAATATTTATCTTTATTCTGATCAACCCCTATTAATGCAGGGGGTGGTCAGCACTTACTTCATTTTCAGCATTTACTGTGTTGTATTATTCCCTTTCAACAACAGGATTTGAGATGCAGCATAGACTATACACCTTCAGATAATATTCTGAAAACTATTCAACTTCAAATTATTTTGTCTGCCTGTCAGGGCTCTTTGTAGGTTGAAAATCATCAGACCCATAAATCATTATATTGTTTTGTTATGCAATCACAGATTTCTCACACTTCTCTTTTCTCTACAGGTCATACACATACAGTGTTAGGACCATTCCCTAAAATGGCTTGCACTTCTGTTAAAATGCATTTTCCGCAGAGAAAAGCCCCAAAACTGAGAATAATAAAAAAAGCCTCTGAAAACTGACTTCTGTCTTTTGATTAAAAGGCAAAATACTTGAGAAAATATTTACTACAAAGCTGTCTCCAGGTTTTCTCAGTGAAACCACAGCAGCCCCACCAGGCAGCCAGCTTATCTTCTGGCAACACCCCTGCACAGGTTTTTCCCTGATGGGCTCTGCAGCAGCACAGCAGCTCACCGAGGTGGGCAGTCACCAGCACAGCACATTGGTTTCAAGAGGGCAGGCAAATCTTTTCAATCACTGTTTGAGTAGTAAAACACTGAAATGATATTGCTGGAGGAAGATGAGGAACACTGATATAAAGGTCAAAGCGCACAAACTGACTTCTCAGAGAGAAGCCAAGACACTTCTACCTAATGCTGCGTTAATAAGGGTGGAATAGGTACCAATAGTGTTTGCAGCTCACATAAATAAAGCCGTGCTTAGTAGTTGGGAAAGTGGTGGGTGTTGAGGTTTCACTTGTGCTTTCACCGGGAGAAAATGCAAAGTCAAAAACCTTTTGTATGGTAGCTTCATAAAACACAGTCCAAAACCCTTTGTACAATAGCTTCATAAAACACTGTAAAAATCCTTTTGTAAGATAGCTTCATTAACATTAAAAACATGTAAGAGTATGACATTCCTCTTGTACAGGGAACAGCTACAAAGGTAGTAACCCTCACCTCCTGAACATCACTTTATGTTACTTGATAGCAAACCCCTGTGGAAAGCACATTAAACAATATTAGCATAGAGCTTCCTGCTTCACAGAGAACAGAATCTCCTCACGGTGACTAGAGCAAGTAGAAGAAAAATGATGTCACAAAAGGTGACCTCTGAACAGTTTTATAGAGAGGTGATAATATAAACCTCTTCTCCCAAAATAGAACAGCACAAGAATTCAGTCACTGCCTAAGGAGGATTAGTTCAATTTTCCTACAGCAAAGAGAAAGTATTTTGTTTAAATTTAAGAAACTAAAAATTAAGAAATATGATTACACTAGGAAAAATCCAGTTTTTTATGACCTTTCCCATTGACAACAAGGCATGAGCAATCTGTAGAAACACCAGCCTTGTCACATCAAGCAGCACATAGCAGCATTAATGCTGAAGACCTTCAGGACTCCCTAATGACAAATGGTTGCATTGCAGCAGCACTAGTTATCATGCTGAGTGCCAAAATCCCTCGAGAGTCAAAATATTCCCCAAAATATATATCACAAATGTTGGGAAGTTTTGAAAAGTAAACACAACAGATTCCCTACAAACAAACTGAGCAATTGAAGACAGTCTTCAATTTTATTTGGTAATGGGGGTGATTTATTTTTTAGAAGCAGAAAGAGAGCAAATTCATACAAGTTTTAGTCAATAAAATGCTGCTTTTATAGTCAATAGAAATGCTAAACTTATAAGCTTTGAGGATTTATACATAAATAAAGATGAAGCTCGGAAATAGGCACAGCATTCTTTCATTCCTGTTTAAATATATTTAGGAGCCTTTGAGCCAAGCTGAATGAGTTTTTTCATAAATTCAAGTATTGATATTTTCCTGAAACATTTACATTACAATTTTTTGTTATTCATACATACTTTTGCTTCTCACAGTTAAAAAAAAAAAAAAAAAAGGCAAGAAACCCCTCATGGGGATGGTTCTCCTAAATGGAGATGGTTCCCTGTACCAAAAGAGCTTTGTTAAGGGGTGTTGGGAGCAACAGCCACCTCCAGCATCTCCAGCCCAGACCCTGTCCTGGTCCCCGGGGCCAGCCCAGTGCATGGAAGCTCCTGTCTATGCTCAGCCCAAGGGATGTGGCTCCTTCTTTTCCAGCTGCAGGTTCAGCCACTGGCAAAGCTGCACACACATCCAGGAGCTGACAGGGCTGGTCACACAGGCTGCCAGAGACAAGGTGCTGCCTTCAACACCTTCCCTAAACACAAACCCGACAGCCAGGTGCCCTCCCTCTCTTCAGCTGGTGGAGACAGGAGGCCACTGGTGAGAGCACACGCCCGCCTTCGTGCATCCCCCAAGTACCAGCAGAGCCCCTGTGTCCACCCAGCAGCCCTGCCCACATCCCGGGCCCTCCAGGTCCCTCCTGGGCGGCTGGTGCTGCCTGGGGTCTGCAGTGAGCACACCAGGCACAGCTGCTCTGGGGACACTCAGGCTCCGAGCCACCCTCCCCCAGCTGCGGGCACTGAGCCCTCCCGCTGCTCCTGCCACGGCGGTGGGGACAAGGGCTCCCCGCACGCTCCCGAGGGTGGCACAAAGCTGCCACTGGCTCCAGTGGGTGACATCACAGGCCAATGGAACCCACACCCCCATCTGACCCCAGCTGCCCCAAATCCATTCACACAGCACCACAGCAGCTGGCACCTGGTCTTTCCTCCACACAGGGATTCCACAGCAAACCTTTAAGACATGATCTGATCAGCAGATCAGACTGACTGTGATCAGTGTAGGGTTCAGTCAGTACTGACCAGCTTTGTTTACAAGTGAGCAACACCTTTTTAATCCCTTTCTGTCCATATCCACATTTCCCCTTTGACTCCCTTCCCCTGCACATTCCACCACCAGTATGGGCAGGACCAACAACCCTCTGAAACATCCTGGACCCTCAGGTTTACAAACTTATCAGTTTTAAGGTGCCCATTTGTGAGCAGATAATTCATTCATTTTTGTTCGCTTCTTGTCTTTGTCCTATTATATTTGTCTGCCAGGTTTGTCTCTGTGTTTCAGTTATTGCTTCCCTCTTCTCCTTTTTATCACGTTTGACAAGGTCCTTGACCAGATAATCTCACAGAAAAAAGTGTTCCCATGTTCCCACACTATCAGTTTGACATACCTCTACATACACCCACATAGTCTTATAACTGCTGATTAAAGTGAAATCAAGTAAAAAAATACACTTCAGCCTCGGGAGCCTTCCACCTTTATTCTTGCTTCTGATGTGCTCAGGCAAGGACTGCATTGATACTCTTGTAAAGGACTTATCTTCCCTGCTTTTACAAAACAGTGCCATTTTATTTCAATGAATCCTCCAAGAAGGAAAGTCATACTCAGCATGAGTAAAAGGGGCTTTCAACTCAAAACACAAAACAGATTATACTGCAACAAGCCAATAAGAGAAAAGAAAAAAAGTCGAGGTGGTTCACAAACCAAAGACAAACATGAAGTCAACAATTCTATTTTCTGTGAGGAGGAAGAAAAAAAAATTCACTTTCTCCAACTTCGAGAAGAGGCTTGCAAGCCAATGCTATAATTGCTTTACTCTCTTTTTAAACCACTAAAAATACAGAAAGCTTTTGTTAAAATGCAGCATAACTTTGAAAAAAAGGATACTTTTTCTTTCCCTTATATTTCAATATTTACATTTATGTGTCCAGCTAACACTCACCACCTAGCAAAGATGGGGAACATCAGTCTTGGGAGTAGCACTACAAAATAGTGTTTTAACTCCCCCAATACCAACCCTGCTACAAAATCCAGAACAAATGGTAAGCACAGAGAAGATTTTTTTTCTAAATAGTTTTCATTTAGGAGTATCAATAACATACTCACCATGGCTGGAGAGGGAGCCTAACCACATGGGCAATGAAAACATGTACTAAACAGAAGAGTAGCATCACTAAGGCTAAGGAAGAAAGAACATGAACATCCTTGGAATTCTCCACACCCTTCCACAGCTCCGGAAAGACTTTCTAGATTTGAAATGTCTGACCTCCTAAAGAGTCTAATTTAAACCTCCCTTCTCCTGAAAGCTTTCACTGCCTCCTTTTTACCTCATATAATCTGAAGTTCAGAAACAGTGTCAGGAGCACACAAGAAATTATGCTTAAATGTCCAGCCAACAAAGAAATTATATCTAATGTTTCAAATTAGAGGATGTAGGGTGGAGCTTTTGCTGAAGTGTTTATCTAGGTAACCATTAGAGGGGCTCAATCCTTCTTGAGTGCACAGAGCAGCTCACACAAATGTATTGAGCCTGAGAGAAGAGCTTCCTTACAAAGGTGTTTAAAGTGTCCCATCTCCCTGTTTAACATGCATTTTGTGTCATAATTTAATCCCTTCCTATGCAAAGAATTGGACATAGCACTGTTGGAAAGATTAGCTCTTTCCCCAGCCTCAGCCCCTCCTAGGACACTCTAACTATGTGGCAGTTCCTACACATCACCTCAAAGTCGCTGCAAGTATCAGCACTTCATAGCAATAATACTTTACAAAAAATTCTGTAGCTTCTAATTGAGCCAGGAACTTTTTATATAGGAAAACATTTTATTATTTTTTTCTCCTTTAAAAAACACAGCTTATGAATTCTACCTGCTTACTGATACATTTGACACTATTGGAAAAATAAGGCAGCTGATTTAGGAAACAAGAATTATTCACACTAGGGAGATCTATATCATTAACCATTTTTTGTTTCCTAATCTGTTCTTTGTGTGCTGTAGGTAGAGCAATTCTGCCACCTAGAGTAAAATTCTGGTCCAAGATAAAAAGATTTTGGTGAACATATACTGTCTGCTTGACTAATTTGAAATGGAAGAGATGCTTTCTCTGGCAGATAATTAAATGCAAATATTATGGGTTTATTCATTTATTTTTTTAAGGCATGCTGCAAAATATTTAGTCGGCTGCTTGCTATCAGAATCAGCAGCATTGCCAGAGAGCCAGGTGAAATATATAATAAATACAGCTGAGATAATTTACATTTTTATTGGTCCCTGCATTACACACCTCTCCAAATATTTCCACAACTTCACATAGAAGTTATATGTTTCCCCATATAAATGGAAGAGAATTCCCTTAGCAAGGCTCTTAAATCCAGAATTAGTCTATTTGAGCAAATCAGAAAAATTAAGAAAATTATAATCGAACTGGAACATAAAAATGGTTCCAGTTCATTTACATACACACACACACACACACACGTGTGTGTGTATATTTCCAAATATTACTATTTTGGAAGCCAAAAACTGCTGCCAGTTGATACATAAAACACTGTCTGTTCACTGGGAGAGGAAAAGTGAAGCAATGGCAAGACAAATTTCTTACATAGAGATGGTGATTTTTAATTTATATAAAAGCCAGGATTTTAACGTCTCATTAGTATGAACTAATGCCTCTACATCCAGTTGTCTTACTCACAAGAACAAAGAACTTGTCTCCTCAGACAGGAATCTGTGGTTTTAAAGATTCTGATAAATTTAAAGCAATAACTCATTTTTTTCTGGGGGCTGAAAGAACATATGCTGAGCTCTTCCATGAGCAGTCCAAGTACCAAATAACACATAATTTTTACTCTAGTGACTCAAATACATTTGTCATCGTGGTGGATGGAGATTTTCTTGCAACTAAAAATACTAAATATATTATTTTCTTCCTCTCTTTTCTCTCTTCCAGTCAGGGGAGAACACCCTATAGAGGGTATGCAAGGTTAATCCCTTGGCTCATCAAGCATTGGCTGAAAAGGCAGGAACAAGAATTCCCTTCAGGGGCAAGTATTGGATGTAACCTTCAGATCACAAAGTCTTTAAAAATTTGTTTCTAGAAGCCAGGAGAGTTTGCCAGATAAAGCCTCTGTCTTTTGTGCAGATCTGCTCCTTAAACACCTGCTACTCCTGAAGCTGAGATAGTGAGATAACTGAACCTTGGCATGACCCTTCCTGGCCATCCTCATGTGGCTGCTCTTCTGATTAAAAAAAAGTACCAAAAATCAGTTAATCAGGAATTAGAAATAGCCTCTGCTTATTGGCAGTAATATGTTGCACCGAATGCACATAGCACACTTCATCTGAGGATCTAAGTGTTTTGCAAACATTAATTAAGCTCTGCACTGCTATTATGATTCACAGAATGCCATTATCACACCCAAGGGATGCAGGAAAGAAAGCCATTGAAGCAAAGTATAGGGAAGCAAGCCCTTGAAAGCAAAATGATTCTGGTTCCATTTCAGATCACATCGACCTTCATACATCCTAGGACAGAGAAAATAAAGTCAAGGATTACTCAGAACAGAGCAGTTGATTTTATGTGATTTATGAAGAATAGATACTTTTTAAAAGTACTGGTTTCTTCTGACCTTTGTTCTTTTTCTTGTCATTTACAGGATTATGTATTATTAGCATTTCCCAGTCCTACTATTATTTCTGTATATTGTTATCTTCCTAACCTTGGATACATTCACCTTTCTTTTCAAATCTGCTAGTCTCAACCTACTTCCAATCATTTGACCTTTGAGTATCACATTTCATCCAAACACCCTATGCCTCAAGTTCTTTCACTTGACATTTCCCTCCAGAAGTCAGAGAACATTTTTTCCTCTCTCAGCCTTTAGCACATTTTTCAATACTGCACCAATCATTGCTGACTCCCGGGGGAGCAAATCATTTTCTATTCTAGGAACCAGGAGTAAACAGGCAGAGTGGCTCTTGGGAGCCGAGAGCAGTAAGCATTCATTGTCCACCACTACGTCCTTTCAGCTCATCTCCAACACAGCAGAAACACATTGAAGGACATGTTCTGAGGTTCAATACCTGGTGTGTTCTGTGCTGTGATAGGTCTTTGTGGCATCAGTCATGTTATCAACAAGCAGCCAGGATGACTGAGTGCCTCTCTGAAGTGCCAGAGCATCAGTGCTCAGTGGGCAGACACAAGGACTTGGAAGCCTGCACACAGCTGGCAGGGCTGTGACCTGACTGGGACCATGAAACCTGGTGGGGTAACTGACACAGCTTCTGCAAGGGGTGGATATGTATTGGGTTTTTGTGGACTTCTTCAGGCAATTGTACAAGACCCCCATGCCCTGGTCCTGCTGCTTATGCAGGCTTTGATCAGTATCTGGTGGAGGGATTATAGAGCAGAGCACAAGTAACTGAAGTAACTGAGGATGTGTTTCAGGAGTGAATTAATGATGACTTTCTGACTCAAGTGAAAGCCAGCCAAAAAGGGCAGATGCTCTGTTGGACTTCATCCTTACAAAGGAAGAACAACTAGCCAGGGGTGTTGTGATTTGAACCCCAACAAGCACCTCAGCCCCATACAGCTGCTCACTCACTACCTTCTGCAGAGTGCTGAGGGAACGAATTAAAAGAGGAGCAAAAGTGAGAAAAATTGTAGGTTGAGGTAGGAGGGGGAAAGGAAAGGGAGAACAACAAAAAGAAAAAGCTTGTGAAAGCAATTGTTTAGCACCAGCCAACTAATGCCCAACTAAATCCCTGAGCAACAACAACCCCTGGAAAACTCCTTCCCAGATTTATGACTGAGAACAATGGTTTGGAATCTCCTTTTGGTCAGTTGGAGTCAGCTGTCCCAGCCTCATGTCCATCTCCAACCTCCTCACTCCAGCAGAGTAAGAAATAGAGAAGGCCTTAATAGTGTCTTGGCACTGTTCAGCAGTAGTGAAAATATTGGTGTGTAATGAGCCTCACTTCAGCCACCAGCCCAAAACATGGCACTTAACAGGTGTTTTCTGCACAGAAATTAACTTCATCCCAGCCAGACTTAGAACAGGGAGTGTGAAGGCTGGGGGCAATCATGAGTTGTGGAGTTCAGGACTCAGAAAGGAGGGGACAAGGCAAATAGCAAGACCCTGCACTGCAGGAGAGTACTTTTGGTTTCCTCAGGGACCTGTTTTGAGGAGCCATGTGGAGTACAGTTCTGGAGAAAAAAGGGGGGCACCTGTTGGATTTTTGTTCAGGGATCACCGCCTCCAGTCTCAAGATTTGTCTCTCCCAATGTGCAGAAAGGACTCCCACACAGATGAACAGGAAGTTCCTGACAAAACTCATCTGTCAAAAGGAAAAAGTACGAGATGACAGCAGGGACAAGTGACCCGGGAAGAACACAGAGTCACTGTCCAAGTCAGTAGTAATGGAGTTATAGATACATCAAAGCCCATCTGAAGCTGAATCCAGTGAGAGACACAAAAAGCAATATGAATAGCTTCTACAGGCATATCAGCAACTTAAGGAAGATTAAGAGCAGTGTGCTGCTGAATGGGCTCTATAGTAGCAGTCAACACGGATAAGGCTGAGGTACTCAGTGCCTCCCACGCTGTGGTTCTTCCTAGCAAGATCTGCCTTTCAGAAATCTCAGGTTCTTGAAATCAGTGAAAATGTCTGGAGCAGGGAAAGTGCTGTCAGTAGAGAAGAGCTGCACCCACAGGTGCTGAGGGAGACAGCCAGTGTCATTGTGAGACCACGATCGATGATCTTTGAAAGGTCATAGCGACTGAAGAAGGTTCCTGACGACCGGGAGACAGCAAATGTCATCATCTTCCAGAAGGACAAAGAGGCAGATAGGAGAAACTACAGGCCAACTGGCCTCACTTCAAACCCTGGCAAGGCAGTGCACCAAATAATCGTGGAAGCTATTTCCAAGTGCACTCAGAAGGTGATGAGTTAGCATAAACTTACAGAGAGGACTCATACCTGAATAGCCTGGCAGCTTTCCACAACAAACCCATGAGCTCAGTGGGTGACGCTGTGTCCCGGTCGCGGGAGGCCATGGCACCCCCGCCAGGAGGGGCCGCGCCCCACCTGTGCCGCCGGCTGGCAGGATCGCGGTTCGGCCACGGGCTGGGGTCCTACACTGCCAGAGACGGCCACTAAACGTGGAACCAACGTCGAAGGACTGGGGCAAAGGAAACCGGGAAGGACTCTCTGCTTGCTTCCTCGAGCTGCTCTATTTCTTTCCAGCGCAGGAGCGGTGCAGGGGTGGCACCGCATGGAATGGGCAGCGCGGCACGGGAGTTACTCTTTCCTGCGGAGGGAGCAGCGGCGAAGCGCGGCAGGAGGCGGAACACCGAGCGGGCAGCGGCCGCGCAGTGCCGGCCGTACCAGCGATCCCTCCCGCAGCAGGAGCCGCAGCAGGAGCCGCGGGCCTTCCCGGGCCAGGAGCGGGGCTCTGACGACTGGAAGACAGCAAATGTCTTCTTCCAGAAGGACAAGGAGGCAGATGGGAGAAACTACAGGCCAGCTGGCCTCTCTGGGCTCTCCCGCGGCAGGAGCGGGACAGCCGATGCTGCACAGGTGTTCTCTCTCGCGGCGGAGAGCGGTGCCGCCCGCAGAGGGCTGCGCAGCGCGGGTGCCGGCGGGGCACGGAAACTGCGCCACTCCAAGAGGGGGCAGTGGCAAAGAGCTGGAAAAAGAGAAAAACAGCGGCTTTTATGGAGGAGGGGGGGTGGAATCCCGGGGGGGGGGGGGACTGTCTGGCTAGCTAGGAGGGTCTGGGGGGACAAATGTAAACATAACCTAGACCGAGAAAGTCACAGACCAATGGCAGAAAGGAAACATCGTAACTGACAGCGAATTCTGTAGGTAAAGGGGTGTCTACGGGGCAGAATTTTTGAGGATAGGCAGGGAAAAATCTGGAATTATGATAACTGCCATGGCGAGACGGGGCAAAACAACTCCAGACAGAGACTAAGCATACTCCTCAAACCCCCACTGCTATGGGCAGGGAGAGACCAAATATCTTCAAACTCCCACTGCCACAAGTGGGTGAGAAGAGAGTATTGGATGTGGTTTATCTTTGCTTCATCAAGGGTTTGACAGTCTCATATAACTTTCTTACAGATACACTGACGAAATACAAACTAGATAAGTGGACAATAAAGTAGATTGAAAACTGGTTGAACTGCCCAGATGGTTGCTGTGATCAGCAGTTCAAAGCCTGGCTGAAGGACAATCACTAATGTATCCCTGATGTTGATACTGGGGCCAGTACTGTTTAACATCTTCATTAATGAACTGAAAGATGGAACGGAGCATGCCAACAGCAAGGCTGCAGATGACAAATTTTGGGGAGGAGTGGCTGATACACCAGATGGCTATGTTGCTTTGCTGCCATTCCAAGGGACCACAGCAGTTGGGAGAAATAAGCAAACAGAAACCTCATGAAGTTCAGGGAAATCAAATTTAAAGCCATGTATTTGGGGAGAAATAACACCATGCACCAGCACAGGCTGTTTGGGGCAAATGGAAGGAAAGCAGCTCTGGAGGGAAGGGCTGGGGGATCCTGCTGAACTTGAGTCACCCTGCACCCTTGAAACAATCCAGAAGCACTAGGCAGAGCCAAGACAGCAGGCAGAGGGAGATCACAGAATCACTAGGTTGGAAGAGACCTTCAAGATCATTGAGTCCATCCCAGCCCCAACACTTCAGCTAAACCACAGCACCAAGTGCCACACCCAGTCTTTTTTTAAACACATCCAGGGATGGTGACTCCACCACCTCCCTGGGCAGACCGTTCCAATACTTTATCACTCTTTCTGTAAAAAAGTTTTTTTCCTAATATCCAGCCTAAACTTCCCTTGGTGCAACTTGAGACTGTAACCTCTCATTCTGTCAGTTGCTGCCTAGAGAAAGAAACCAACCCCACCTGACCCCAACCACCTTTCAGGAAGTTGTAGAGTGATAAGAGCACCCCTGAGTCTCCTTTTCTCCAGGCTAAACACCCCCAGCTCCCTCAGCCATTCCTCACAGGGTTTGTGTTCCCAGCCCCTCACCAGCCTCGCTGCCTCCTCTGGATGTGCTCGAGCTTCTCAACGTCCTTCCCAAACTGAGGGCCCAGAACTGGACACAGCACTCCAGGTGTGACCTCACCAGTGCTGAGTACAGGGGGAGAATGACCTCCCTGCTCCTGCTGGCCACACTATTCCTGATCCAGGCCAGGATGCCCTTGGCCTTGTTGGCCACCAGGGCTCACTGCTGGCTCACGTACAGTCAACGAGTACCAGGTCCCTTCGTGCCTGGGCACTGTCCAGCTACACTGCCCCCAGCCCATAACACTGCAGAACTTGACACTTGGACTTATTAAACTTCATCCTGTTAAACTCTGCCCATCTGTTCAAGCATTCCAAGTCTCTCTGTAGAGCCCTCCTACCCTCCAACAGATTGATACACACTCACAGCTTAGTGTCATCTACAGATTTACAATTAAAGACCCAATCCCCTCATCCATGTCATCAATAAAGATATTGAACAGATGAACTGGAGCAATTCCAGCACAAAAAATACTGTGGAATCCCCATCTGTAGAGATACACAAAACCAAACTGAATATAGTCCTTAACAACCTGCTGTAGGTAACCCTGCATTCAGCAGGGGTGTTAGACAGTCTCCACTGGTTCCTTCTGATCCTAAAGGTTCTGTGACTATGTGACCCATAGTGTGGGTGAATGTGACCATTCAGTTCTGGTGACTGAATAAGACCTAAATAATTTGGAAAAAAAAAAAAAAAGAAACTGATTTCCCCCCAATATGTTTAAAACTCAGCATACAGAAAGAAATCAGAGACTGTCAGACATTCTCATATACTAGCTGCAGTCTACCAGCAGGTTAAACCAGCAGACATCTCACCCACAGTAAGAGCTCAGAACACTTTTGAAAACTAGGAGGGCTCACTGAGTGCATTGGATTACAATTGAGACAAACTGCAAGGTTATTGAAGAATGGAAACACAAACTACAGAAAGAGGGACTATGCTCTAGCAGAATACTTATGTTAATTTTGTCAGCTAATGAGCAGAAATGAGGGGATAAGCTTGAACATTCCTCTCTCCTATTTGTGTGGACTCCATTAACATGTACAGGGTTTTCAAATAGCTAGAATACAGATGTGAAATACATTGAGAGCATTACTGAAAGTCTTTTTGATGTTTTCATACCACTTATGTTTTACATTCTCAATACTTTTGCATCTTTTCCATTCCCCCATCATGTTACTTTATGAAAGTCCCTGTTTAAGAAGAAGGAAGGTGAAACCTGCTTTTTATAATATACTCTTTCCTGGATTTTCATTTAACTTTCCATTCACTCCTCCCCATACCTCCCACTCTAAAATATAAATAGGTTAGAGTATCTTGAATGACAGAGGAGAGTTTAATGTAGCTTTGGAAAATCACCACTTTTCTTTGCAAGAAAAAACTGCTTAGCTCTCAGAAATTCTGTCCCTTAATCTGGTATAGTACTTTTAATTAACAGAAGCTTAACATTCATTCAACCCCTTGCAAGAAGCCAGTCACTACTGCCTTTATTTTACCAAACAATTGAACTGTCTAATTAAAAGTCACAAAACAAATAAGTGACAATGAGAACTAGATTTCAGCTTCTGAAGCTTAGCTAAATGCATTATGTTATCTGTTTATATTCATTAGAACAAAGATCTAAAGGCATATCTTTGCCAACACTCACCTTTGAAGGGCCAGAAGACAAAAGAAACCTCTCACTTCAAAGTAACCATAGACAAAACAACTGAATTTTTCACTTGAAAGATTCATTGCTCTAAGGTATTAGTGGAAATTTATATAAATACTTACCCATCTATTTATTTCTACATACATACATACACACACACATGTATATGTATATGTATATGTATATGTATATGTATATGTATATGTATATGTATATGTATATGTATATGTATATGTATATGTATATGTATATGTATATAAATCCCACACACACACTAGCTGATGTTGAGCTTGAAGTAGACAATGTCAATTTTCTTTTAAGGAAGCCTTTGGGGTTTGGGGTTTTTCTCCCCTGTCACACTAGTGTGAATATTGCCATGCTAGGCAGGAGCTATTTCATCTCGATAGAACCTGCTTGAGCTGCTCAGGGTTGAGTCTTATCAGGCACAGCCCTCAAATCACACAAAGCACAGCCAGCAGCAGCCTAGGCAGATCAAATACAAAGCTGGGGTGCAGTGGGCAACCGCAGCAGGGATTGCTTTATCTGTCTCCTGAAACAGAAAGAACAAAGTCCTACCAGTTCATTAAAAGCAGCTTTGAAAGTCCTGTAGTTTTCTCAGGTATTTCCAGAGCCACTTAAGATGAAGAAGACTGTAAAAAGTTGTGTAAGGTTCATGAAAAAAAAAAACTTCTTCCCAGTTCAGAGCAAGACATTACTGTTGTGTTAGCAGTTAAAAAATGGAGAAAAACACCACGCCATTTTCACTAAACACAGATAAATGACCTGCAGTAGTGCAGAATATAAGTGATAATAAATTTTATTCCCCCACAGTGAGACTGTACCTTGTGTTTTCATACACAACAGACATTTTCTGTCTGTTTCTACAACCCAGTTCTACAGTGTTGTGGAAAGAAAGTGCAACTAAAGATTCAGTGATTAAAGTTTTAGTTGCATTTCCAGCAGGACTTGGTAGGATATGGTCAGCTTCTTGCTAACAGAGATGGGGGGCAGAAGTGCAATAGAAGCATCAGTAATAACCTAATTGGAAAACATTATTTGGAAGAAACTCCCTAGCTAACTTGCTATGACCTATAATATCAAGCTGGCAAGTTGATGGAGCACTATTTAAGTGTTTCCAATTGATAGGATAATATTTTAACCAACCTAAAATCCACAGGTGTTGATAAATCTTTCTGGTATCTGTATCAGTAAGCCATAAAATTCAAGGAGAAAGGAGGCTTCCAACTATAGATCCACAATCCTACAGTATTTTCCTGAAAAGTAATACCAATGTGATTTTGAATTCCTGCCATTTCCATTATTCTCTGTCCCTCAAATTCTCCATTACTTCAATCACACCCTACAGTACAGTACAGATCAAAGCAGGTGTCCTTTACTGCTGCAATCCCCTCTTTTCTTATATATAGAAAAGCATCCCAGTAGGACACTCAGATTTCCCCAAATCTTCAGAAGGAAAATTGTGAATGTGCTATTTCATGGGCACATCACTAAAACAGTCATTCACCACTGCAAGACCCTGAAGAAAAAAGAGGAAACAGCCAATGTTTCAGCAGAGCTCAGGCTGCACCTAAAGTGAGAGAACTATTTGTTTAATTTCCAAGCCTTTCTGTTTAAATGAATGTTTGACTTCCCCCAGACAGGGAATACAGTAAAAAGTAAAAGGCTTTTTTCACAAAAAGCTAAGAAATGGAGCTGCCTGCCTAGTTTATGTAATTCTTTGCAGAGAATTCATCCTCTAATGTGAATACTAATTTCCCTTGTGAAAAGGAGCAGCAGTAATAACCAACAAGTTGAATGTTAGCATATTTGCGACCTAACTGTCAAATCAAAATGTGTGAATTACAGTGCTGCTTTCTCCACTGATGTTTGAAATCTAACATATGCCAGTTTACACAGTGCTTGGAGATGGAGAGCATCTTTTAAAGTCATGGATAGCATACACCCCCCTTCTCTCTCTGGAACAAAAGAAGAAAATTAATGTTTGGTTGTAATGCAACAAAAAAAAAAATCAATCACAGCTCTTTGATAAAGGTTTGTCTGAGATCCCCTGGAAAATAGGACACTTGAGAATTCTTAACTATAGTAGATACAAATCCAAAATAGTTACAGCAAATTAGTGCCAAGGAAGGCTGAATTATTTCCATACAAATCTCAGAATAGTTTGGTTTGAACCAAGAGGCGCCACCTTTACCTGCAGATGTAAGTAAGAAGAGTATGGGCCAAATATTCTTCACAATTTTGGTTAAGGGCATATTTAGGGTAATCGAGATAAAGGAGTGAATATGTGTCATTAAGGATCTTACACTTGATTTCAGTAGCTCTAGATAAAATGGTGAGCATGAGCAACAGAACTGTATTCTCTGCTACACACTTGGGAACAAGGCATGGGGAAGTCTATAGTCTTTAACTGAAAATGCCAGCTGGCATTTCTGCGTTTGTGGAGCTCCCTTTCACAGTACTCCTGCAGGATCTTTATTTTTAAAATACAGAATCTCCAAATAATTCTGAAATTATTACCATACAGTGTTACTAATGAGGGTCTGAACAGCAGGAGTCTGGTCAGAAACGTGGAGGAGCCCCATTTGTGTTCAGCTTGCTTTAATGCTCAAGAGTATGTTACATCTCTCAATCTGATGATTCAAAAAGAGCAAAGTTAGCTTTTACAAAAGAAATTATTACCACAGCAGCTGATGATTACCTTGCACAACTGGCCACACTATAAATGTCCTTATAAGTAGTACACATCCAATCCCAATCCCCATGTGCAAATTAGCACATGAATTGTTGATTAGCAGCTCAATACCAAATCCTACATGAGGCTGCCAAGTCTCTTTCCTCACATCTAAACTACATTTAGACTAATCTATGGCATAAATTAGTTGGTATTAATAAAACTAATCATCTAATGGCTCTTGTACACTTTTTTATGTACATTCCATCTTTAATGAAAATAAAGACTGAAAAATCTAAGATGCCTTCACTGTTCCTATCAAGTACACAAACATATTACTCCTTTTAGTTTCTTAATTCCTGGCTGCTATGTCATGAGCACTGTCACAAAGGGTTTGCAGAACTCCAAGAAGAACTACCATGTTTCCTTTCATTCACACTACTTTGGGATATTGAAGAATAAAGTATTACTAATTTTTTTCTTTTCAAGACAATAACTCTATTCAAGACTGCAGTAACTAGAGCTCCTTGAAGGCTTTCCCTTAATTCATATTGGCATGATTTAGGTAGAAATTAAAGAATTTTCTCCACTACCTGCAAAGCCTCAATTGGTACATTTGTCTCTGGCTAATACTAGCAGTGGTACAGCAGCTCTCTCAGACATGCCAGTGATCACTAGCAATGCAGTAGCTCTGGCCAGACCTGCCTGGACTGCAGTATTCCAGGCAGAAAACTCCAATAAATAATAACAATAACAAAGCAAAACTCCAATAAAAAACTCTGAAAAAAAATTGAAAAGCCTAAGATTTACCTGTAGGATGAGGAGAAACATTGCTAACAAGAAAGCAGCAGAGGTGTCCCAGAATTGCTTTAGGCCCTGGAGGCTGCACAGGTCCATTTAAGAGCACAGACTGCACAGCAGAAACTTTTTATTGCATTACAAAGACCAAAGTCAGATTCACTACAAAACATAACTTCATGTTGAAGGCAATGCTGCCACTGATGGGTTGAGCAGATGACTGAAAGAAGTCAAGATCACCAATACACAAATAATTGTTATATTTAGTTAGTCTACACGAGAAAACTTGTCTTTAAAGTATGTATTATTTTCTATGAAAAGTTTCTAAATTGAGGTTTTTGAAATTTATTTTTTTTAACTGTTACATATTAACTTTGGAATTTGTACTGTTTACAAATCAGAAGTTATACATCAAAGCAGAAACTATAGACTTAAAGCACACCTGGCATCGTGGCCAAGCAATGTCATGAATGCAAGAACTCTTTAAAGTGACAAGAATGAACCTTGTTAGGAAAAGATTACATTCAGAAGCCCTTTGCTTGTTAGGTACTGCAGATAAACTTTACCAACTTGATCAAAACCCTGTGTGTGCTTCTTATGTCTCTTCTGAAATTAACCCAGATCTCAGACAATGTAAGCTGCAGTTATCCAGGCTGTTATATGCTCCAACTAGGCAACAGCAATCTGAAAAAAGAAGATACTTCAAACACAACAAGGATGGGGTTTGGGGGAATTTGGGGTTTGGGGGAATTTGGAAGGTGGGGGCTGTTGGTTGGGTGATTGGTTTGTTGGGAGTTTTTGTTGTTGTAGATATTTAGGGTAGTTATCTATCTTGCAGTCTTCCTGGTAGATGATATGCTATCTCCAGAGGTATATCAGATGTTATTTCTGATATTTTATTTATCTTTCTCAAAGTATTTTAGATAAAATTGCTACAAAAAATTTATACACACTACAGATTGAGCAGAAAGCAGAACTGACCTTTGTGTTTTTTTAACACAAAGTATTTCCATTGACAATCCTCCTTAGGATCTTATATCTACACCTTAAAAAAGGGTGTATTTCTTAAGGGCAGGAGTAAGGAAGGGGAAAAAAAAACCAAATATCAATTACATAGTCTGTGTTTGAGCTTCCCTCATACATAACTTGTACCTTCAATCATTATTCCAGACTCCTGCATTCCAGAGTACAAGCAATTCATGGTATATTCCTTCTTCTCCTGTGCCCCTGCCCCCTGTCTCTTTCTTCATCCATGCAATTATTCATGTGCCTGCACCCCCAGGCTGTAATTGTGACAATTTCTGGAATTCTCTATTGCTAAGCATCTTCTGTATAAAACTGACTTATAAAACTCTAAGTTTAGTAGTAAAGAGAACAACAGGAAATCCAGCATGAGGTTCAGACATTACTTCCAGGATATGATTGGCTATAGGCTGGAAAGATGAGAGCTCTTAGAATACAGACAAACCTGGCCTTTAGAACTTAACTATTTAACTTCCTCTTTGAAACACAGAAGTAGAAGAGGAAGGATTAAAACAGACAAGTACTGTCGCATTAAGCAAACAGAAAATTCAGCTAAACTTCTCTTTGAATACAAATTAATTCATTGAATAAATAAATATTTCCCATTGTATTGATATATTCGTGGATACTTAGCACATCCTTAAAAGGTACTCAAAGTAACAGGGAGTATATGGTAGACCTTTCTGAAACTGTTCCAGAACCAAAATAACCAGGAACACTCTAAGCTTGGGAACAGATAAATGCCCAGAAGACCTTACAGGAGATTTCCCGTCCCATTTCAACCCTATATCACATCCTCCACCTCACTTAGGGCAAGCAGGATACTCTAGATTTTCACAAGTGATCCCATCACCAGTGAAATTGGAAAAACTATCAGTGTAAAAGCTGAGTTTTGGCAGTGTAAAGCAATGGACTTTGATTCAATAGTAGTCAAATGCAGTTCATCAGGAAAAAAAAAAAAAAATCAAACCCTGACTTCACTGACTGCATTCCAGATTGCTGAAGCTGTTAATTAACCAAAACTCAGTAATGTCCTTTGGGATTAGAATGCTGTGTGTTCTACTTGCTTGGGTGCCAAGTCTTGCAGTAAAATAAGCCATTTTTTATAAGCTATGCCTAATAGCTCAATCAAGATTTGCAGAAGAAATTGACAGCAGGTTCCCAATAATTTAGCTCTCTGAAGATGCTGATTTAGGCTTTGCCAGCCTATATGATTTCCCCATTGATAAACTGTTAACATGTTTAATCAAGAACCAAGGACAAATTGAAGTGAAACCAGTGACCAACTCACACACACACACACAGAGACACTAAATTATTGCTTCTGAAGTGAGCTGTATTAGAGAAGTACAGTTGAACATAATTTATATAGACTCAATTATCAATATCCATTTTTCTCTGGAAAAAAACTAATTTAAAATCTAAACATGATTCTTATTGAACCTGTGGTTCACCTGTGCTGTCACTCACCAATTTACCCCACCACTATCATGTCACCTCCACGTAAGTGGGATTTTTAGTTACAAAAGAAGCTGCTTTGAAAAAACTCTTCTTGAGCTTCTTCCTTCTCTGAGCTTCTTCCTTATCCTCTCCTTCTAGAAGTTAAAAGGAATATTAAACAACAACAAGGGTTTGGTTTTTTTTTCTGGTAGAGAGCCACAGGCTCTCAAACCAATCCTCATGCTCAAAATCACAAGGCTACATATTATTCCAGCAGTCACTTGGAAAGGCTTTTCAGCTTGTTCAGAAGGGAAAAAAAACAAGGAGTGAAAAGAAAACAAAACAGCACAAGCCCAAAATCCCAAATCTTCAAAATGTTAAACAACTTAAACTTAGAAAGGATCTTTCAAGCAAAAGCAGTAAGACTCAGGATTTACAAACCTGACTGTAGCACCTTAGTTGCCAAACAAAATGGTCTCTACCTTTCCTTTCACAGTAATATTGCTGTCAAGCTTTAATAACAGCATGAAAAAAGAAATACTGGCCAGAACCCTAAGCAGAACCAAGACAACTTATCTCGAGATAAAATAATTTTTTAAAAAATCAAAAATTATATACTCGGGGAACAGGCTAAGATCAATTAAAATTACATAACATGTTCAATAACACAGTTTCACTTTTCAAAATGAAAGTCAGATTTATTCAACATTAAGTGCAACAACACATCAGAAATCAATAAAATCAATTTTCACTTATAAAGTAAAGCAAAGTAACATGAATAAACACAGGAAAATACTGTCTGAGACTCTCCAAGCAGGACATTTCTCATAAGACTCACAGAAAGGGAACAAAAAAAAAAATTTTTATATGCAACAGACTAAATTCCCCCAAATTCAGGTTTTTTTCCAGTTGTAAAGCAATATATAGCTAATGGGAGGTAAACTAGAAGAGGGGATGAAATGCATCATGCTGTACAACACCAAAGAAATACTCCAAATGCATTTGTGTACAGCATTAACAACATGCAATAGGTGAGGTTAAAAGCAAGTACAGTGTATATATTAGAGACAGAAACTAGTCAGTCTGAGGGCTTTCTTTCTTGTTTTAGTTCAACTAATGAAAACAAACAGAAGCCAAGAGCAAACAGAGGAAGAGCAGAATCTGCATGGAGAACATCTCTTCCCAGAACAGTAAACATCTTAAGATTCAAATTTTGCACTCATTTACTTGTCTTGGTCCTCTTCTTGCTATGTCATTAAAACACATCCAGATCCAGTGGGCTTTATGCAAGTATCTACATTTTTATAAAGCAGCAATTAAACAAAACAATGCAAGTCATTCAAATTCTGCTAATCTTATAAATCAGGCATTAATATGTTGAACACTCACTACAACTCAATGTTATTTAAATTAAAAATAAAAACAGGGCAAGACATCTCCCAAACAGCCTTGCTGAAGTCTAGGGTATTCTCATTATATTTGTTGCTTGGAGGAGAGCAATGTGAAAACAGACAATGTGCTACCCAATTCATTTCATTAAGAATTATTTAAACCATACTTTTAGACAACAGCTGGTCTCTTTGTTCATTCTTTTCAGTTCACAGCCTGACAGATTTCTCTCACCAGACTTTTTTTTTAACAGCAGTTTTTTAAGACAAACTCCCAAGATCTCCTATAGATTTTGTCAGCTATTGAAAAGCAAGCAAGCAAAGCACACATGCAAGTTAATAGAATTAGAGAGCCAAATATAATTAACTACAAAGTTCCAAGCAGTAAGTACATGTACATTCCCCTGGGGAGACTCCATCTTACTGGGAGATGGATTTGAAAGCTGATAAAGAACACAGATTACTCAGTTCACTTCAGAAGTTCTCTGCCTTCCACCTGAAGACTTATCAGAATCCATTCTACCACCCAACAAGCTAGTATAAATATTCAAGATTGTCATCAATTTCTGTAAGAATGGAGTGATGGCTGACAACTGAAGACTGACTTTTGTAAGGTTGGACGTACTGACCTTAATTTTAAATGAATTCAAGTCTGAAAATAATTGTGCAGCATTAACTTAAGACACAAATAAACAATCAAAGGATAATTAAAGGATAACTTTACCACTCAGACACAAATCACACCAGTCAATGCTCTACCTCGTTTCACCTGAAGTACAGCAGTGTTTTTACAATATCCAGCTGTGACAAAGTCTTTAAAAGGCAACTATTTATCATTTATCTTTTAGTAATTCCCAACTGAAAAAATCCTGTAATACTCTAAACTAGAAACAACTACCAGTACCTGGTTTTTAACAGCGGAGGGATCACAAAGAACTGTGCTGAATTAAAATAAAAGGAATGTGAAGGACAAAGTTTTGATTCAGATGTCTTTAGCACATATTAAACCAAAACTGACATGAAGACATGCTACTAAAGGTTCTCTGAAACTGCTCTGAGGTCTGGCAATCACCACGGTTAGTTCTGCAACTACTAAATTTAATGCTGGGTGAAAAACCGAATAGAAATTAGAAGTAAGAAGGTACTCTGTCTTTACATGTACCCTGGAGAGTACATGTAAAGATGAAAGTGGGGGTTTTTGTTGGATAAAAAGTTACTGATCTGAAAGCCTTGAGACTGAATTAACCTCTTATCTCCAGCAATCCAAAATGTGAGTGTTCCTTAGGAGATTAAATATCACTGAACATTTTTCATCCTCTCCAATCAGCAAGAGGCATTTCTTCTTACCTTGCTCAATTGTGTAATCCTTAACATCTAAACAAAAATCAACTTTCCCACTTTCATTTCAGTGAAGCATTAAATACAGAGAACACACACACACAAAATTTGGCAAACTTGAGATTTAAAGTTGTAAAGAAAAACAAAAGATAACACAAATCTACTTTATTTCTGAATGCCTGAAGTAGATTGGTAAGTACTGCCATCTGCTTAAGCAACATCAGATACAAGAGCACCCAGGAATAATAAACTTTGATATTGTTACCACTTATATGAAGTGGTGCATTCTGTTTATGTAACAGAGGACTAAGTGGAGAGTCAGAAAAACACCATCTGTACTGGGCTGGAAGCAAAAACTATCTGTTGAATACCTGAATGACACATCTGAATTGCTAATGAAGCCTCAAAGAATGGTCACCTAAACATCTACACACTGTCAGGCAGCCAAACTCTGCAGGCAATTTTTGGTTATTAGTTATCCCAACATCTGTGTCACTAGCAGAAAATGTTATCAGCACTTAGACTCAACCAGGCATAGAAGGCTTCACCATGAAGATGCAACACCCAGGATTACAATGCCTATAAGCAATTTGGAGCAGTGATTCAAGCATGAGATAGTAACACAACCCTATAGTAAAAGCAACTGGAACAGATTAGAAAAATGCGTTCATCCAACTTAACATACTGCACAAGGAGATAAGCAAATAGACAAGAGGTCCAAGAATTAGTAATTCCTGTATTTGGTTTAAAAAAAAACCAATTATTTATATTCTCCAGTGCTCATAAATATGCTTGCAATTGAATGGAAAAAAAAATATTTCCCTGCATACTTATGAAAGTAAGGTAGCAATCCCTCTCCAGCAATGTATCATGGAAATGGAATGAAACTATCCTGAAACTCTAAAAGCTGGTGATATGAGAAACACTAATCAGCTCATCTACCTCCTGTGCAAGCCATGTTCCCATATTTTGGGAAACAAAAGAGCAAAATCTTGAAAGCTTTAATTTCTAATTAGCTTTATCTTTTTAGGCTTTTAATCAGTTGTAAATTACTGTCTAACTCCAGCTGGCATCCATAAATATCGTAAGAAAACTGAAATCAAGTATTCTCGGCTTCATCATCCTCTAGCTTCCAAACAAGGAACTACATTCTTACTATAACATTACTACTTGGACGACAATTGAGAATTTTTACTCTTTCAGCAAATTGCCCTTCAGGAAGTAGAGGGTAATCCACTACCTAGGTACCAGTGGAGGAAGAAAAGTTGACATATGCCTGGAACTGCCAATGAACAATTTCAAGTTCCATCACTGAGCTGTGGGGATGAGGGATGGAGGGGAACCAGCCAAAATGAAAAACCAAAAAACACAAATGCAATCAGCTGTTTTAATCTCTAAGTCCACTAATAAAATGGTAAAAACCATTCCCCATGGTAACCAATATGCCTTTCCCAAAACTTGTATGTTAATCAAATGTCATGTAGCTTTAGTAAGAATTGTGGAAAGGTTTGTGTTTGTTTGGAAGAACTGGGATTTTTTTTCTTCTTTATACAGAACCTTACATTTGACACTTCTTCAGTTTACAAGTGACTTCAACAGCAACTTAAACAGGGAGAAGTCTTTTAGGCAATTTCCACAAAGGAGCTGCTGTCCTGACAAAGCACTCTAACAAAATATTTAAATAGCAAAGAGCCTCATCATCTGAAATACCAGAACATTAAAAATAGAACATGGATTTTAGCTATAAAAGCAAAAAAACACCCAAAGCAAACAAAACAAAATCCCACAAACCAATCTCTAATGACACTAGCTGACTGTCTCAAGTGACTGATATGCCCTATGAATCCTAGTGGTTGGAATGCTGGCTGGACTCACTGCCTGCCAGTGAGTTCAAGTTACACTGGTAGCAAATGGAACAGAGAAACTTTTGAGGCACATTGTCTCACTCCTTAGATGTGGACGTGTGCCACATGTTAAGACTGGATTTGATGACTGCCAGTGAAGACCTACCTCAGAGCCAGTGCTCTCAGCATCCCTCAAAAACATGACTCCAACCATTTAAAGATGGGAATTTCTGCAAGAGGAGCAATGGAAGCCACTTACATTGTGGACAAATTTAAATGGCAAGAAATGCAAGTGGCTATTAAAATAATAAAAAAGAAACTCAATTAACGTAGAATTAGTTTGTCCTCCAACATATAATACTCACCACTTATTGTATGAATTGTATCAATTTAAGACTTTTGTTTTCTAACACAAATTAAAAAGCAGCTATCAAGTTACAGGAAGTTACTTACTTACTACAGCTGGTGATACACTGAGTGTTGAGAGTCGTCTGTGCTCCAAAGGTTTGCAATTTTGAAGCCAAAATCTATCACTATGATAATCTTATCTGATTTGTTTGTACAGCATAAAGAAGTAATTTTTCCAGAAAATAGCTTGTTTTTTTTAAAAAGATACTTAGCACTGGAACTCTCAGCCAATTAAGAGTTCAATACCTCCTCTATTTCACTTTTAGTTATACTTACTACAGAAAACTGAATTTGTCTGTTTTGCTTCTCAATATTTGAGTTTGCCCAATTTTGATAGCAGAATTAAGGGCTGTTCTTCCACTACTCAGTACCAGCTTGTCCTCCACGTGTAAATGTTTACTCTCCAGTACCAAAATGCCACTTCAACTTTTTTGGTAATGACAGAGACAGAGTTACTCAAACCTCACACCGGCCCCAGATCTTATTTTAAACTCAATTATTCCTATAGCCTTCTCAAGTGCACCAAGGTTTTTCTGGTAGTAGTCTTCTCCATGTTGTTTGGGAGGCACAGGAAGTTCCCTACTTGCATAAAAGTAATTGTTCCCTTTGTAGATGTTCAAGTACTTCATCAGGCTTTAAACTACAGCTCTTGAAGGCTCAGCATTGAGGTGGTTCTTCACACAAGTCTTTTTTCATCACTGCTTTTTGTTGTCTGTCATGTATAGAGTGCACAATCTTTGTTCAAAGAGACCATTGCTACCTTGCAATTACTTTATTTTGAAGCTACAGCTGGTCAATCTGATGATTCAGAGAGTAATGGAACAATATTATGTTCTCATTATTTTCTATTCCACCATTTTTTCTTCTGCAAACTTTATCAAATAGTTGATTTGTCCCATGATTTTCTGCATAGATGGCCTACAATCAGTCTCTGTTAGACAACAAAACTCTGGATTATTTCTGTTCTCTTAAGGAATTAACTAATGTACATTTAAAGTACTTGCACATGCAAGGTCTCCACCCCATTTTATAACCCTTCTCCTTCAACCATGTCTCTAATCACAGTAAATCTGTTAAAATCACCACCACTTCTTGAGGAGAGAACTAACACATTGGGTATGCACAGTGGAACCTAAATAGAAAATGACAGAAAAGACACATATCACTTGATTTCAATTGGCTACAGATTTTGAAGGCTCCTTACTAGGAAAAATGTAGGCAGTCCGTGAAATAATTCTTTCACACAGTACATCACACAGATATTGGCAAGAAGTGAGCCCCTGATCTCAAGTCCCTGGCAGTGGCACCTGCTACTGAGGCAATGAGCACACCCCTATGGAAGATCTGAGACTGTTTAGTCATCACTGGGTAAATTGCTTCTGTTGACTAGAGCAGGAGATATTTCTTTGGAATGTACCTCAGAAGAAATTCCTGCTCAGTATTAATATTTTCAAACTGAATAAAAGGCACTGGTGCTTAAGCCATACATTTCTTGTCTCCAACTGTTTAAAAAAAATAAAAATATGGTTTTGAACACCTAGCTACTGCTACCCTAAGAAGGCTTCCTTGTTACCTCACAGTAATTTCATCTCTCCCTAAAAAAGCTTCACAAAAATTGCTTTTATCTGAAGCAGGTCATCTCACCTTTATATCTGTCTTTATATCTAAAATTATGAGTTAGTATAACAGTATGCATTATAAAATTATACCATTTACTTCAGACATCTCTGAACAGCTAAATCTTCAAACTATACAAAAATAAAGTGTATGAAATCTTACAAAAGGAGGACATTAAGACAATAATAGCTAATTCAAAAAATATAATAACTTATACACAGCAGTAAGCAGAAGCAATGTAGCCTACAACAGTTTCCAATTAAAAGGACCTCTGAAACACGTCTGAAACAAGCATCAGCTAGAATTGGAACATTCCCAAGCACAATAATGCTTCCAATTTATTATCTTTACCACAGTACAAACTTTCACAACCCAAATGTCCATTGTCTGTCAATCTGTAAACAAAAGCTACTATTCCCCCTCCTCATTTTGAGAAGTGAATTTTTTCAGTCTTCAGTCAAGTTTCACAACCATCTTGCATAAGGAATCAAGAGCCTGTTCTCTTGGTAATTTACTTTTTTCTTCTTTTCTTCTTTTTTTTTTTTTTGTTTCTCATACAGCCTGCAGTGAATTAAAATCACAGTGAAAGTCCTGGGAAAAAAATGAACTTTACAGCAGGACTTGAACCATTCTAATAATAAATGCATCTAACAAAGCTTCCCATAATAAAAGCATGACATTTCCATTTCCAGATATCAAGTCAATTAGAAATGCTAAATTCTACTTAAAAACCCCAAAAGATCTAAAAGTGAAAAGATTCATCTTCTCAGTCAAATATAAGTCTTTCAGTTTCACTTGCAGAGACTGTTCCAGTCTGTAAAACAGTAGTGCAATTCATTTAGTTCTATTCTACTTCTTTTATTTTTGTTAAAGTCCAGTAGATAAATGTCCTATTTCTATGGAAAGACAGGAAGATGCTCCAGTAAACAAGAAACTTTGGCAAGCCCAGAAAGGCTTACTAGTCCATTAAAGCTTAGAAGTCCAAAGTGGCTTAAAAATGGTTTATGAATAAACTTAAAAAAGCCCAACAAATCAAATTGAAAAAAAAAAAGCTGAAAAAGACAACCTAAAAAAATAAAGAAATAAATAGGCAGAAATTAATGTAAACTGTCTGAATGTTTTAATGATTTCTCATTGACAGCTGGCACAACCGTTGACAGTACGGTCATTAAATATAGGTGACCTACAGAGTATTCCATTAGGGCATCCACTCTGGAATGCTCAAATGGAATTACATTCCTAAAGATTTAAAAAATAGAGTTCTTATAATATTACTATAAGGTTTTCTTCTGCCCACCTCACTTACACTTCTTCTTAAAGAGGTTTTTTATTTTTGATGGCTTTTTATTTTTTTCACCATTCTGGTAGAGGTCCTGTGGGATGCTGCTTATCCTGGGCACAGAAGCAGCTTCGTGGCCGGGTTTGCTATCACTGCCGGTCGAAGAACATGAGGTGTGACGAGGCTTTGGGACTGGGATCCCAGTTGAAAGCTGGTTCATGCTGCAAGACTTCTCCAGGATTCCATTATAAACTTTGCTTGCAGGACTAAAGATCATGCTCTTAGTTTCTGCCATGCCTACACAGTCAGGAGAGCCCCTAGAAACATCTGCAGTTAGAGAAGAGGAGTCTCCCGTAGATGATTCCTCAAGTGAGAATTCTTCTGGTGATACTTTCTGAGGAGAAATTGTCTGGTACATCTCAAGACTTGCTGGAGGAGACTGTTTTCTTCCAATGGATGAATTTAAGGAGTCACATTCCGAACCTGTTTCCTGTACTTCCCTGAGTCAGAGCAAAAAGAAGAGAAAATATAATGAAACTACAATTTCCTTCATACAGTTAAAAAGGAAATTTATTTAGAATCAATAACATTAGTCTAAAAGCACCACCCACACTTTGCCTTAGTAGTTAATTAAACAAAAAGAAAAATCAAGTTAAACATTTTAAGTTACAACTTGCATTACATCATTTTATTATCTAAACTTAAGGGAATTAGTTTGTGCAATCTTGCTTTTGTGGGCAGCAGCATCTGCCCACAATCAGTCATTTGTATCTCACTTCAAAGAACAAAGTCTATCTTTCTGGCACGTGAAGTCAGAAAAGTTATGAAATGAAAGAAGGAGATTTAAGCCTATCATATACAAAAAGTTTCTTCAGGACAAGTGTCCCTACCTTTCAACAAGCTCATTTGCTCCTTCCAAAAGGAATTTAACCTTTTCCTATGAGGCCATGTAACAAGAGTAGGTACACGCTCAACATGCTGTAAGAATTGTGTTACCATCCATCTCCTCTTCGCCCAGTAGCTGACATTGCTTTTGATCCTAGTTTCAGATGTAAAAGCCAGTAACATATTGTAATGGAGAATCAGGGTTAGTTCAGTGCACCCTGGATTGTAACATTACTTAACTGTACATGACATGCTAGCTATTTACATACACATACCAGACAAGAACTCTCTGCGCCATGTAGCCTATATTAATTTATATTATCCTACAGATTACTTTAACTTTTGACTTGGTTTAACCTTTAATTCTAAACTGTTAGTCTCAATAATCCTATCAAGAGTTCCAAGCGCTGTTTGCTAATCTCCGTACCATTGTTTATCAGCAGAGAAGTAAATGGCTTCCTCCTCCTCTTCAGTTCGATAGAGAGCTGGGCAGCTCGACACAGAGAGGATGTCAGGGTCAGGGGAGTGCAAAGCGTGCTGAGACTGTGGAGATGATGGCACAACACTGCGTCTTGATCTACACAAGCTACTGCTTCTTGCCAGAGTGCTGGGAGCTTTTACAATGGACCCTGAGGCAGAGAAAAAGCAGACCAAAACCCTCCAAGTGACATTGATGTTAACAGTATCTACTCTGAAGACTAAGTAGCAGGTATCTGCTTCAGTGACAGCGACTTTTAAACAACTTTGACATTGCTTGACAGTTTCAGAGGAACAGAGACTGACACACCTCATACATTCTACAGTTAGATGAAGCAGCAAATCAAGATGCAACTGCAGAGATTTTGTGCCTGCCAAATACTACCCTGACCAAGTTCACCAAAGCTCTGGCTCACTGTGCTCTCTTGAGAACAAAAAGAAAGACTCTACTGGAACTCCCAACCCTTCATAATCTAAAAATAGCAGTGCTAAATTAGTATGTTACACAATGTCTTGTATTTTACGTGGTGATTTGGAGGTTAGAAGAAAATGTAAGTTTTGCAATGTTGGTATGACTAACCAAACAGCCAAGTGATATACACTACACTAGCTGAAGAACAGGCTACATGGAGAAGACCAATTTCGTTTAACATGACAGAAAATAAATAATTCAACCTCATTTTAAGATCAAGAACTTTCTTTTAGATAACATTGTCTCTTGCCAGGCTAACTATGAATTTCTGGAAGTAAAAATACTAAGAATGGGTGGAGACAGCCACACAAGACTTCATCAGCAAAGTACCCAACAGGAAGTGATAAACTCAAGTGTTCCTAATCCAATTCCTCCTTCAAAAGATTATTAGGCAGCAATACTTGTACAGAAAAAAATCTACAGACCTCTTTTCAGGCAAGCTGCAGGTCTTAGGATGTTTCACACCCCTCCTCAAACTGTCCCATGGATTGCAACACTGCTTATGTAAGATACACGAGATCCTTATTGGTGATCAAAATTGTTTAAACAACCACAACATGCTAAAAATCCCTTCAATTATTTTTGTAGACAAGGATGTCTAGCCTGACAAAATACATTTGATTTTCTGCAATGCCAGTTTATCATCATATAAGTTACAGTTTCCCTTCCTGGAATCTCAGAAAAGGACAAGTTGTACACTCTCTTTTAGTACAGAAAACCACAATTTTCACTAAATGGGAAGTAACTGCACCTTGGCCAACATACAGATTTATTTCCACTCCTGAGCAGGAAAGAAAGGTTTGCAATTCTCAACATGACAATTTACATGTAACTCAAACTGCTAATATTACTTTTGAGGAATTCCCTACTGACCTTAAAAGCGTGTTGGGAACTCAAAAATCATCTTGTGTCATTACAAAAAAAAATTCCTCAAAGAGCAAATGTGAACTGAGATAAGAGAGTAAGAATCTCTTTGGGAAATTTGTGCTATAGGTCCAGGTAAATTCAGATACCATTCTACCTACTGGTACTAAAAAAACCAACCAAACAAACAAACAAAAAAACAAAAAAAAACCAAACAAACAAAAAAAACCCAAACAACAACAAAAAAACCAAAGATTGCACCACCGGTGAATTTTCAGAGAAGTAACAAGCATTTTGATCCTTTGTAGGTGTATGCACACAGGAATAGGAAGAATTCAGCTATGACAATTGAACATGTAGAATTTTCCAGTCCAAATGAAGCTCACTAAATCAAGGAACCAGCTGAATCCTAATGAGCCAATGGAAAAATCAAAGTTTCATTATCACCTTCTAGCTGTAAGGACTTTTTTTCCAGTGTCAGACACTATTTCTTAATTCATTTTTGTTGTTCAGCTTGAGATTGATCAAACAGCTCTATTACTTGACACCATATAAGCCTATCAATGCAATTGCTCTGGCACAAAGAACCCTGTCCAACAGACTTCAAACACTGTCAATCTTATGAGTCCAGAGGATGTTGGGGCAAGGCAATAGCCCAGTCCACTTTAGATCCAGTAATAGAAATAGCCCTTCTTAAGTGACCTCCTGCATGGTGCATTTTGCCTGAAGCCTCATGACCAAGACAAGCCATTATGCTTCTGTCCTTTCTCGTGTGCATTTGTTATTTTTGTCTAAAGGATGGGAATAATTCAGTATTCACTGAACTAACCTACAGTAATTCGACTCCTCAACACTAGTTTCAACAGCAGATCATTTAGCATATTTTCCTCATACAGTAAAGTTTCAGCTAAGTATGCTCTTACAAACAGTACAGTCCTTTCCTAATTGTAGTTCCTTTGAATCAACTGCACTTTCTTCTCTGGCTTCACTTCTAAGCAAGAGCTAAATGAGAAGAGTGACTAAAAAAACTCACAAGTCTGAAGTTTTTTTACACATATCCAAGTGCTATCATTGTAGACCATCTGGAAAATCATAACAATAAATGGAGCGCTTCATTTTGAAATCAGACCACAGACTTCTCGATACAGAATTGGAAGCTTCACTCTAGGCATCCCTATTTTATTGGGTCTTCAATAAATTTGTTGCTAGGGTGAAAATGAAAGTATTTGCACTGAAGGCAACTAGAGAAACAGCATTCCTTAGAAACGATCAGAACTTGCAGTAAGTTGCAAGAGGATTAATGAACTTTTCACTGTGGTCTGCAGAAAAAAAGGTTGGTACATTAAAAATAAAAACAAGTGCCCAAGGCATATTAAGTGAAGCCAGCCAAGTGGCAACCTTATGCTATTTTAAAATACAGTTTGAATTTCTTCTGAGAATCCCAGCCCTGGAAGAAAAATGTATCCACATGACAGTTTTCCTTCCTACTCATTCCTCAGCTTAAAACAGCTTGTTTGAACAACTGCATAGGAGCTCATCTTTTCAATTTGCCTCTAGAGTCCAGTTAATCACAAGCTCCACGAAGCAGGCTCTTGTTCTGACACAATGACTCATGATACAAGGGTGGTCTGAATCCCCAGTGTATATCTTCTGATCATAGTTTAACCAAAGCTGGACTTCTCTCCCTCCAGAACTCGGCCTCTCTGACACACTCAAACAACCAAGCCACTGTATCCAAACACAAACATTCTGCCTGAAAGCTTCCCTTGAACAACAGGATTTTGTTCCAACCACTAAAGAATGTGCACAAGGCTATGTAGCATGCGGCCTCCCAAAGGATCTGATCTTTCTCATAGCTCAAGGAACCCCGGACTAACTTCATCCCTTCCATCTGAGCTAACAAACTCAGCATTATTCATTACAAACTTTTGTTTAAGTAGCAATCCAAGGTTGACAACCACTTTCAAAACCTTAGCTGAATTTGCCCCACTCTCCCACTGAAACAAAATAGAGCCTTTTTCTTCATGTTATCTTCACTACAAAACCCACTTTTCCATTTAAGTCCCACTGGAGCTAGTATCTGAAATCCTACATGGAATTTTGGTCTTTTTGACTTTGATTTAATGCTGTTTGATTTCAGTACTCTTCTCCCACCTGACTTGAAAATCCCATGTCCCACAGCTTTTCCTCTTTCTTTTTACTGAGCTTATCACTTACCATGAAACTGTGAAACTATTGGAGGAGTGTCTTCATCTAAGTCATCAACTCCCCCTGCAATTGGGTAGGGAGGAATGGAAACTCGAGGCATAACTACCCAGCTGTGATCAGAGTAGAGAGAGGAGGTCAAGCTTGGTAGCCCAGAATTGTGTGCGATTTGAAACCCGCAAATCTTCTCAATCTGTTGCCATCGATACAGACGCTCCCGCAAACACGTCGTCAACTCCGAGAGTGCTTTCCTGAAGAAAGACACAGATTAAAATTATATACACTGTACTTATTGATAAAGATAAGCAGCACACTCATTCCAGCATACCAGAAAAACCATTACAGCTGTTGAAATATTCACATTTTAGTAATTTTTAAATTGCTTTTGTAAAGTGCAAAACCGCTAAGACACTCAATTCCATAACTCTCTGGGAGTTCTGTTCTGGGAGCAAATAATCACAAAAGAATATGCATCCTGTCCCAGTAACCCTCTTACTTTGCTTCAAGAATTTTATGGTCCACTTCATCCAGGGAGGAGCTGTGTGCAACATGTAATGTTCCAAATACAGTGCTTCTCTTCTTTTTTATCTTTTCTGCCTAGAAAGCAAAGTAAAGTGAGATGCATAAAACTAGTAACATAATTAACAGATGACAAAACATTAGCAATAGTGACAGGTAGCAAACAACAATTCAGAGAAGAAAAAGCACAAATGCTTATCTGCTTTGTGATTACTATTTCATATCTCTAGCAACAGATCAGAAAAATCTTTAAGTAGCTGAAGAATAATTAATTACCTCATCTTTAGCAATTGCTAATTGCATTTCTGCATGCTGTCTTTTGATATTGTAATATTGTACTTCAACTTCATGTGTTAACTGAAGCCACTTCTGCAAAGCTTCAGGAACAGACCAATTACTTCTCAACTCAAATTCCTTCTCCGCCTTTTTTAAAGCCATACGAACCTAGCAATCAAGAAGAAATGAAAGTGTCACCAAAAGTATCATTAGAACTAACCGGTGAATTATAAGCACCTTTACAGCCCACAGCAACATAGCAAAGCTTGAAAGTGTTTTGGTGTGTGCTGATTGTTGTCAGGTATGCAGACCTGACAGCTCTGAAATCTAGCATATGACCCTCCATATTTTTTCCAATGCTATACAGTTCCTAATTCGAAGTGTAAATATTTTTATAAGACGATAATTTTTTTAGTGCAATAAATCCAAATTTATTGCTACTCAGATGAAACAAAGCTACTCTCTCTCTTCTAATAACAAGATAAAAAAAGCTTTTGTAAATATTTTTTTCAAGTGAATCCCAGAATATGATAAGCTAATATACAAAGCTTACAGCTTCTTAATAGTTTCAGGATTATTTTACTAGATAATGGCATGACTGACACACAATCATTAAGCACTCTTAGAATTCTTCCATTCAAATCCAGCATTTGGGGAATGATGTTTTAAACACTACTGAGGATCTAATAAAACTAGGACCAATTTAAAGTCAACACTAAATTTATTAACAGCTGGCAGATACCTGTACTAACTCTTCCTCTGCATATTTGAGCCTGCTGAGCTCACATTCAGCTCCCTCTCTCAATTCCCTGAGGCGATGAGCTTCACGTTTTGCATCATTGATCTCATCCATCATTTTGCGCTCCAGATTTTGCTTTTCAACAGCAACATTTCTATTCTCTTCTTGTGCCTTCTCAAGCCTTCACAATTCAACAAAAATATGAGAAAATACACAGCATATTTGTTAAAAGTTGCAGTCCTCAGGATAAAAAAATGCATCCAGCAACAGGGCAATGGGCACAAACCAAAGCACATGAGGTTCCATCTGAACATCAGAAAACACTTTCACCATGAGAGGGACTGAACATTGGCACAGGTTGCCCAAAGAGGTGGTAGAGTCTCCATCCTTGAACATATTCAGAAACCACCTGCACATGGTCCTAGGCAACCTGTTCTAGATGGACCTGCTTGAGCAGGAGGGGCTGGACATCCAGAAGTCTCTTCCAACCTCAACCATTCTGTGATAACAAAGACTCTGCAAGCTTCAGGAATCAGCAGCAATTGCATCACAGAATGTGATATCCACACCAGGCAAAACACCCAAACTTTTAAGTGAACTATCACTAGAAGGGTAGTATCAAAACCCAAGTCTCTATGGACAATTGTGTTACACAATAACAATTGTCTCTATAGACAATTGTGTTACAAGCTGATAGTCTGTGCACCACAGACTATCAGCTTTCACATTGCTATATATGCAATAGAAACTAATCAGCTCAGGTCTGTTTCAATCTTAAAAGCTTAAAAAGAGAAAAAGTGTTCTCATTCCTATGTATGCAACTATTTAAAATAAACTGTAATTATATGAAAACAACAATACATACATGTAAATCTGTAGGAAAAAAGACTGAGCCTCTATTATCTACCTTCATCCACAAGTTTGCATTGCCTGCTAAAATATCCAGGAGCAGTCTCTACCCAAGAAATCAGCACCACTGAAATCATAATTTCCATGCAAAAGGAAGATGAACAAAATCCAAAGGCAGTTAATGCAAAAAACTTTAGACTGTAAAGGATCTGCATTTGTGTTTAACCTCAAAACAAAAGGACTTTTTTTTTCTTTTAGGTTTTATACCTTTCCTGCAAGTCAAGAAGACTTTGCTCTGCTGTTTGGAGACTTTCTAAGTCCTTCATCATTTTTGTGATATGTTCTCTTGAAGTTCTGTTCTGTGTATATGCAAACCAGCAGCCTCCAAAACCAATAACTATAGAAACTGTTAATATAAAATCCTTCATCCAGTTGTGAGGGGGACCTGTGCAGAGAACAACACCATCATTAACTAGTTCATTGATACAGACAACAGACTAAGGCCTTCCCCCACTCTCCCCAGCCTAAAAGATGACAGAACATACAAATGTATTCCAGCATTTTCCATAAGCAGGTCTGCTCTAATAAAATTTACTTCATCTAGACTAAAACACTCATTAGACTGAGAAAAGCTTACTAAACCCCTTTACAGTACATACTTACAAGCTTACTAAACCCCTTTACAGTACATACAGTACCTTTATTTAGAGTTAAATAGAGTTCCACAATTGCACTGCATCAGGCCAGTAAGAGGTGTAACTAGATTTGAGCAAGTTCTCCCCAGTCTGCACCCTCTTAAGTACCCTATGCTGAGTTAAAAAACACACTTGGGAAAAATCAAGTACATTTTAAATTGGTACAGCAGCACTTTTTAAAAGTAAAAGTTGGATTGTCAAATTATCATATCCAAGATTCACAGAACACATCTTTGTTAGCACAACTTTTATAGTCACTTGCACCTCTGTAAAGACAGTTTCTGTGAGCATTAAAGGTCTAACACAAAGTGCTTTTTTTTTTTTCCCTAAAATCCCCAGCTCAGATCTGGCCTGACTAGTTCAGGAGCACCTGACATGCACAGTACAAGAGCAGAGCTGTAACTGTGTACAAGCAAGCATGCACAGCACTGGTGATGTGGTATGGACATGGCTGCCTATGGTAAAATGGGTCAGATGTGGAAGTCCTGCATTAAATTTAACTGCACTCAAACTCAAGTATGCACAAAAGACTCAGGTGTTGGATTTTCATCACCATCTTTTCTTCCTGGGGAAGGTCATCCCCTCTCATTTCAGCATCCCAGCTGCACTGTCCAAGCTAATTGAGAAGTGAATGGAACCTTAGCTATAAATGTAATTTAAACAATCAAAAATCTTTAGAGACACTACTTGTGACACAAAAGCCAAAATCCATCTGTCATGTGAGGCTATACTAAAATTTCTACATGATCTTACACAGAGAAGTGAACCTTTATTCTGCTCACAGCACCTAATAACCTTTTTTAATTCATTGCAGAGTTCCACAATGCATGCCAAGCCATCCATCAGCACATCCACAAAATAGATAAGCTGTCCTATCTACAGTATCAAATGGCATGGAAAATATGCTTTGTTGATTTCCTACAATCAAGAGATAAGAAAAAAACTCCAAAAAGTTACTAACGAGTGAGAGGTCCAAATAAAACAACATCCAAGGCTTTAAGCTGAAGCTTCTGTCTATGACTCCGGTCAATTATTTTCAAGTGAGAGATCATGAAAGCATGTTCATTTACTGCTATCCTGTTAATGACAAGACAAAATGTTACCTATTCCATAAATTATATTCAAAATCAGTCTATGCAAAAAAGACATCAATAGCATTTCCCACAGTTATACAGATTACAGCTAGGCAATTAAGAGTGAGAAATACAATACAGCAGTAATGCTATATAAATGCATATCAGCAAGTGGCAAGAGAAGAAAATAAATTCATTTAACTATTCTTTTCTTTCTGGAAAACAAATCATTAAATAAATCCATTCAGCATAGTTAAAGGTATATTTACAGACTCATGACACCAAATCCTAAACACATGCAATACTCAGGTGTGGTATTTATGCTCCAGGAAGGTATTTTACAGTTACATTGTTGTATATACCCATACAATAGACCAGAAGATGTTCAAAAGGAAGTTTGCTACAACACAGAATTATGTGACCTTAGATAAGGCCCACAGAAAAATAAAACTTTTAGGAAAGCTCTATTTTGAAATATTCTGGCAGGAAAAAAAAAATGCAGCCACCTCTTCAAAACTGCAAGGACACATCTCTTGTCTTGCATTTGACCGTATCTTGTTAGATTTTAAGTTCACATAGTTGTTCCTACCATTTAAACTAATGCAGCAACCTATGGGGAATTATTTGAAACTACTCCAGAAGATATATTCACCTGGGAAGTGTTGTTCCATTGACATTGCTGTCTCTAAAATTCTTTTCATACTGGGGCAATTCAACAAAATCTGAGAGCCACTGAAGAGTGTCCTCTTGAGTCCAGTTATGAACTGAAAGAAAAATTAAATTACCTTACGTTTTTTGTAAAAATCAACAGCTTAGAAGACAAGCAGTAGAAAAGCAGCTTACAATAACCAAGAGAGTTTGGCCAAATATAATTCCAGAAAAATCAGCATTACCAAGGTGTTTCTGGCAGTTTGCCTTTTTCATTACATGCTCCCCTGTAAAAGCTTAGGCAAACTATAAATAAACAAGCATGGAACTAATAGAAGTATTTCTTTACTAAAACTTTCACAGAGCAACTGAGTATTTTGCTTTAGTTTCAATCAGGACAGCGTCTTGCGACTTTCAACTACTTAAACCAATTCCAGCCTCAACCCCTTTGTCCTCACTACCCTTGCAGAACTAAACACGCATCAGCTGGTGCTGTAACCATTTCAGCTGGTGCTGTAACCATTTCAGCTGGTGCTGTAACCATTTGAGGCAATGTACCAAGATCTTCCGCAGGATGATGTTTTGACAAGAATTTTCTTAGAGGCTGATGCCTTCTGACCCCAAAATGGGAGCTGACAAGAGAAGGAGAGAGGAGACTAAAAGAAAACACCAAAAGACAGAAGAAATTTAACAGGAAAACTATTAAATCTCTCTCAAACATGCCCAAGAAAAGTGGAATAACATGCAAAAACACTTTACAAAAAAAATACTAAAAATGTAGAGGATAATTAACAATTTTTCCTTGATAACAGAAACACTCTACATAAACATTCATAGCTGTGCTAAGAAACATTCACAGATGGGCTAAGAAAATACTACCTACAGATATTACTAAAGAAAAAAAAAATCTCACATTTCTGTCCCTTACAGAGCAGCTGCTGCAGTTTACAGCTTCACACTGACAAAACTGAAGGAAATTGTTTGCTCCATTTATGAGTCTGCAAAAGTCTTTCTGCATACAAAAGAAACAGGGACGGTCTCTTTCTGGACAGACATGTATTCATATGAACAACTGGGGGGTTTTTGAACATTTCTCTATCTAGCACTACTTGCATGTGACAGTGCTGGGCAGAGATTATCACCAGGACACATTCTCAGTGGTGACTTTTGACAATAATCCTTTAGAAAGCACTGCTGAAAACTTGAAAGGTAAACCTGCAGGAAATGGAAATATTTTAGAGTTCAAACTTGTATTACAGTTCACACTGTAACTGAAATAAAGACTTCTAAGTTTCCTGTCTACACCAGCACAGCTGCAAAATAAGCTTAAACATTTTTAAGATTATTATCATTCCCAATAGGCGGAGAGAGAACACATTTCACAGACTCACAGCTTCAAGAAGCACACTCAGTACAAACCTATTGTTATCCATCCATATGAATGGCTACACAACCTTCCCAGTGCTGTCCCATTTCTTTCTCTGTTGTAAGCTACAGACAGGTATTGATTTGACACAGACTCAGTTTTGTCATATTACTCTAAGATTTTATGCAAAATATCTGGGCTCCATTTATAGACAGGTAGTTTTCCCATTGCAAAGACTCTTAACTGTTTTGTGAAAAATAAGCCATCAGATTTGCAAATCATGCAAAGTCATTTGACTGGTCATTACAAGTCTCAAAAGAGTGGTAAAGTCATCCAGAAAGAAATCACCTTAACTGCATTCTAGAAGTATGTTCATAGACTGATCCTAAGTAAAAGCACTGTTTTCTTGTGACATGAGGAAAAAACTACCTAAAATAGCCACTCCACACCACAGGCTATCACTGACAGTACAGAACAGTCAATTTCAGAAGCCACACAATTCACTGAGTTTATAAGTTGGGGAAGGGTTAAAAATACCATTGAGACTTTTCACTTCTACTGATGAAAGAATTTTGTAGACACTCTGCCAAATTTTACATAAATTTATAGGTTTTTATAATTCAGTGGTAATACTGAAATACTGAAACATATTATCCTGAAAGAAATGAGCTACACATTTAAATGGTTTACCATAGAGCAAATCACATCTGTTGCACCGCTTAGACTGGTGTGATCATTTTTTCACAGACTAGCAATGAAATTTTCCCAAACAAATCAGTTGTATTCTGGAAAAAGCACTTTATTATTCATTATTATCACTGTATCAGATACCTCCATTAGTACAGAAACTGCAAAAAGAAGCAACCACAGTCCATCCTAAACTAGAACTGAAACTTTTACTTTCTGTACTCTTATACTGTTACTCATTTATTAAAAAATAATATCAATTACTTCTTTATTTATGTTGTGTACCTTTAAACGACCATTCAACCACTTAAGCTATGAATATATACTGTACTCTCTTTTCACCTAAATATTTTGCAAGAAATTTAGACTTACTATGTCAACTAATTCTTCATTCACATAAGCCCAGTGCCCTCAAATCCCAAGGTTTTGCAGGTGGACTCAGACTCTAAACTACACTGCTCTTCCTTTCCTATTCTATCAATCAGTGAAAACATTCAGACTGCTTCTTTTTGTTGTTAACTTCCATACACCATATGTTGGTAAGGAGTATTACTTGGCTTGTCTCCAACAAGACTTCATGACATGCATCTATGCTTGCTCTACAACAGCATAAATACTTAAAAGCTAACTGGCCTTTCTCCACAAGAAGCACTGAGACATGAACACAAGGCAAGTGTGATGTACACCAGGAGCAGGTGTACTGAGGGATGATGAATTTCAGCAGAACAGCTGAAATTCATCTTGATCAGCACCGCCAATTACAACGTGCCAGCTCACACTAGTTAGCTGAGGTTGTAATTTTTCCTTAGTTTAATCACCAAAAAAGAAAGCAGTACCTCAGACAGCAGAATAGCAAACCACAATTACTTTAAGTTAAATGCATATAGCATTACAGAGTAATTATAACATCCTTCTCTCTCACAACTCTTTTTACAAAGAGATACCTTGAGAGAGAAGATGTCAGCAACATGCTTTGGGCAGGCAGGTATAGAAGGCACCCCAGAGCAGTACTCAGTCTGTAGATCTCCATCAGCTGTTTTATTCAGACCACAGGTCTGAGTTTTGGGGGTTTTTTCCTACTTCTTTTCAACTCTTCTACCAACATACCTGAAGGTGAAGACATCAACAGTAGCTTTAAACTGGCCCTGTGTGAAAGTTTCTCATTGTTAACCCACAGTAATTACAAGATCAGGCTATTTACCAGTTTTTTTTGTTATATTTATCATCATGTTAAATTTATCATATCACACAAAAGGATTCAAAACTTAGTTTTTAGGACCTTGAGCAGTAACATCAGGAGTATGCAGCATTATGTAACTCATCCTCAGCCAAGCCCTTCTTGCATTCATTTCCAACCTCCAGATATTTAAAACCTGAGACAGCAAATGATTGGAGAGCAAGGCAACCACAACATGTTTGTGGTATGCAGTTCAGTCCCAATTGCTGCAAGAACTCTTGTGCAGTAGTACATCAGAACACAAAAATATAGAGCTACAAAGCATTTTGTAGCTTTTTACCCTAATAATTAATGTACCAGACTTTAGTTCACCTCCTGTTTGCCACAAAGAGGGAAAGAGAATTAAAGGGGAAGAAAAGGTACACAGAAGGCAAGAAGGTTTTTTGAAATATAAGGCAGTCTATAGGAGATACCATACATTAAAGCTGAAACATGCCATAAAGGTTAAAAAAGAAACTTTTTTTTTTTTTTTAGGCTGTTTGTAACAACTAGGCTTTGACAGGATTCAAATTAGTCTGACAATAGCCAAGTATTAATGAACTCCAGGTTTGACTGGAACAGTTTTTATTTGGCTACAACATCAAGTCCCAAGGGACAATGCTACATGACTAAGAATGCAGCATCCAACCCTACTCACTGAGGCAGGTCAGAGAACCACCCAGCTGAAGGGTCTGGACTGATTTTAGAGCCCCCTTGCTACTGAGACTAAACACCTACACCCTGCTCTTCAGACAGCAAATTCACACAACCACAGCCAGTGACAGGGGCAAAGAGACGGCAGGCACCACTGAGTGAGAGAACTTCCAAAGATAATGGTACAAAGACTGATATTCAGACATCAAACCAAATGTTCATCTGTCCCCTTTTCCACACTCAAAACTACCACCTCTTCAAGGCCCTTGCAGAAAAAGCACTGGATACACCTTTGGTATTAACCTAACAGTAGCTACTAAGTTTGTCACTTGTGCATAGCTGAAAGACTCTGTAGTACACATATAATAAATACTGCTTGGTTAGAAGAGGAGACAGTCAAAGAATGCCATACAACAAGCACATACTGGCATTTACATTTAAAGAACAGTAACACACAGTAACAGAAGTCAGAACACTTGCAGAGAGAAGTGTTTTCTACATTTTAAACAGCTATGATAGTTCACAGTCACTCTTCTAAACAGAGCAGTCTGTAGAAATAGATTTTAAAAATTCAAAGGTCATAAAAAGCACATTGTAACTAAACTAAATTAAACTGTAGTCTTATTTTATACCAAAGGAGTCCTTTAAACTGAGTGGCAACACAGCAACAATAGGCTAGATGCTGATTCAAGCAATGAATATGACTCCTGCCATGCAGGTAAAACCTGTAACAGCCTTGAACTTTCCTTTAATTTGCACCAGCCTAGACTATGTCTTAAGGATTCGGCACCAGGCAGGGACATCAAAAACCTGCCCAGTGCCAGAAATATTAAAAAGCAATATTCTGAGGCCCCCTCTTTTATTAGGCAATTTTTAGAGCTTTGAATGCAGCCAATCCTCAGTGTTACATTCAGAGTATAAAATCCTTCTCAATCAATTATTTAAAAGCAACCTCTATTTTCCTTAATCCTAAAAGGAGACATCAAACAGCAATGGGACTTTTTTTTTGCTTTCTTCCCTCACGCCTTATCTGTCTTGCACCACCAATATGTTAAACAAAGAACACCTTTAAGCTATTTGACAAATACTTAAGACAAACATTCACATAAAGCAAGCTTTATGGAAAAGGATAGGCAAAGTCTACTCAGCATAAACTAGGCAGCAGTAGATCCTGAAGATGTTTCTGTATATACTGTCAGGAGCACTAGAGTTTGCAATTCTCACACAGACACCTCAACAGATTGTTTACAAGTCTCAAATTACTGATACTATCATTTACACTACCTTCCATCCTCTTGTTTAATGTTGTCAAATTGCTGTAAACTAGTGGCACATAAAAAAAACAAATAAATCAAAAATTCCTAAAACATATAGAAAGGAATGGCAACATTTTCCATGTTACCTAACATCAAGTTAAAGTAGTTCATTTCCTGAGGGGCTTCATGCTTTCTCACAGTCAGCAGACCACTGTTAACACTGCTCAGGAGTGTCATTCTAAAGGTCTCCCTCTGGTGCAATTTTAGTTCTCTCAGCAGGATACACAGATAAAGCCACTATAAGCAGACACAATGAGATGAGACATTCCTCTCCAAGTCTTTTGAGTCTTACCCACTACATGCAAGAAAAGTGGAATAAAGATATACACAACAGACAAACTATACTTCTAGAACCACTATAGCCTACATTTCTGAACAGTTGCTCATGACTTAGACCTACAGTTTTGAGGAGATAATTTTTTCTGATAATTTAGTTGCAACACCTTCAGGGAACAGAATCTTCAGTGAATAAGTATTTAAGGAATATTTTAAGAGATAAGACCAAAAGTTACTGGTTAAAACAGATATTTACTACATTCCAAGCACTTCATGCATTACCTCAGAGTGCACTTAAGTGACTTCCTGCATTAGCAGAATGAATGGTTTCGTTCCCCTCCTGTTCTTACTTTCAGTTGTTTGACCCATAACAAGTTTTAGATCTCTCTATGCTCACCATTAGAACATGTAGTGGTTTAGGAATGATATTCTCAAATTTAACACTCTTTAACAAACATGTGCAGTTTCCCCTCCCCCTCCAATTGGAGGCACAAAGGGTAAAGATCACAAGTTGAGATAGGAACAATTTACTGGAAACAGCAATGAGATAAGAAAATGAACAATAAGAGCAACAATACAATAACAAAAAGTATAAGAAAACTAAATCACTCACATGGAAAGCCCCTGACAATAAACAAATACCAGATGGGCCCCCGTTCCCCATGTTTCTTGACCAGAATGAATCTCTTCTCTCCGGCAGAGAGAGACACTGCAGTTCCCAGGCTCCCAGCAATGACATGAGAGGTGCAGGTGTAGGATAACACCCTGGCTGTAGCCAGTGGGAGGTGCAGGTGTAGGGTAACACCCTGGCTGTAGCCAGTGGGGGGTGCAGGTGTAGGATACACCCTGGCTGTAGCCAGTGGGAGGTGCAGGTGTAGGATAACACCCTGGCTGTAGCCAGTGGGGGGTGCAGGTGTAGGATAACACCCTGGCTGTAGCCAGTGGGAGGTGCAGGTGTAGGATAACACCCTGGCTGTAGCCTGTGGGAGGTGCAGGTGTAGGATAACACCCTGGCTGTAGCCAGTGGGAGGTGCAGGTGTAGGATAACACCCTGGCTGTAGCCAGTGGGAGGTGCAGGTGTAGGATAACACCCTGGCTGTAGCCATGCCCCCTCCTGACTGCTGCTGAAAATTAATCCTGGCCTGGCTACAACCAGGACAGCACAACACCTTTGGAATGAGGGCTGGGTTGGGGAAGGGGCTGAGGAAGTTGGGTATTTTTCTCCTAACAATTCTAACGTTTCAGATCTCTTTTTTAATCACTATATCCTGGGACATATTTGGCAGTGAACACTGTGCTGATTAAATACTGCCTTTTGATACTAGGAATAGTTGGCTCAACTTACTTATTTCATATAAATCAAAGTGAGGGAGGGCCGGTTGTGTTGGGTTGTCAGTACATTTTACTGTATCCCAAGTTAAAGAAGATTTTTCAAAAATTCTTTAGACTAAGAATTCTACATCTTCGGAGCTCAAATAAAGTTTAAATCAAAGTGAAAGTGCGTTGAATTTTCCACTTAATACTATATTTTAAAAAAAATTAATAGCTTGGGAAAAACCCTCAGGGTTTATTAAATTAAAAACATGCTAATCTGGAATTCAGCAATTGCACCAGTCACCTTGATAAATTAGAACCTCATGAAAGCTATCTTAGTTTACTTAGTTTACAAAGCACATGAAGAGAAAATTACCTCTAGCTGGACTAAATGAGTTCTTACTCAGATTTATGTGTGCCTATAAATAACAGTGTCAAAACAGACTGATGAAGATGCTTCAAGAGGCCTTTCATTCACTACTCTGTACTTGGTGGAAAAGCTGTTGAATTACAACTATGTCATTTTCAGCTACACTTCTTTACCTACCTTCAGACGTTTTCCAGCGTTTCCACAGATCCTCAATGGTGATGTGCTTGTCTTCTCTGTGCAGGTGACTATGTTTATTTGAGGCATCCTTGTATTGCATATCTTCCCTTAGAAACTGAAGAAAAGGGAAAAACATCATCTTAAATGCCTAAACAACAATTTCTGAAGAGAAACTACAGAGAAATCAGGTAGAGTCTTTCCCATCTCTTTCCCATGCAAGCAGCAGAGAATTGATCTGAGTTTCCTACATCATAGACTCAGAAGGTGAAGTAAACACTCTTACAAGATTTTTCACAATTATTAAATCCTAGGAAAACTGACAATGCAGTTGCCACTGTACTGAGTTTAACATTATTAGCATGCCTCAGATTTACAGGGATTACAGGAACACACCACAGTCACTCTGTACACTTCCCTATTCTGATGATATTTAACCAACTTCCCCTCCTCGAAAATAAGGCCATGTAAGATTTGAAAGTGTGCCATTCATTTTTGGATGAGTAATGCCTGAATCCTGCCATACCAGTTAAATGCAACTGCCTAAGGGATGAGAGTAAGCTGTTTACTAAGTAGTATTAAAATCTTTTGATTAGACAACAAAAATTTGACTTCTATTCATCGAATTAAAAAACGGAAGTCATCTGAGGGCCAATTTTATGCTTGCTAATCATTCCTCAGTGGTTACACTCCAAGCACAGAAGCATTACATAAAGCTGCTTCATTTTCAGTAATTAATAGGCAGCCTTTTAGCAAACATTATAAAAAGGAATATCATGCAATCATGACATAGAGAGTGGGTGGTGAGGCAGTGGCACATGTTGTGCAGAGAAGCTGTAAATGCCCTATCCCTGGCAGCAGTCAAGGCCAGGTTGGATTGGGCTCTGAGCAATCTGATCTAGTGCAAGATGTCCCTGCCTACAACAGGGAAGTTGGAATCAAATGATCTTCAAGGTCTCTTCCAACCCAAACCATTCCATGGTTCTATGATACAATTTTATGATGGCAGTGTTGTATCAGTATTCCACAAGTCACTACAAACACTTCTCCAAATACATACCCAAGAAAAGCCATGGAACTGCAAATTTAATTAAATTTTTTTATTTCATAAAGGCCTAGAAAAGTTGGAATACTGGCTGGTAAATGACCTCCCTTTAATAGTGGAAACCCCTGATAAGTATCAGTCCCTGACAGTATTGCATGAACAGTCTCTGTGGGCGAAGACCTTGGGATTAGTATCAGAAAACTAGTATTAGTACTAACAGTACCACAAAACCAAGTAACCTTCCACAGTAAATAGCTTGCTTTCTTCACTTCATGAAGGATGAAGCTGGTCCAACAAAACCAGCTACAGATAGTCATGACAGCTAAGTAAAAAGCAGCCTTTTATACAGCTGATCATATGTCATCAGCACTTCAAGGGAGGTGAGGAAGAAACCCACACTAGTGATGCACTGCAGAAGAACTCAATTCTTAAAATTCAGTCCAGGTAGTAAATCAAATGCACAGCATCCTGCAAAGGCTCCATTCCTAACAAATCTACAGAGTAAACCATTCAGAAACTCCAGGAGACACTGAAAAGTAGCCAATGTTAAATAGTAATATTAACTCTTAATAAAAAGAAATAGAATACAATAGCAGAACTATGCAAGCAAAAGGTAAGACTCACCAATTCTCCCTAACTAATTCTCCCTAACTAAAATATTTTTACTAGAATGTGAGGAAATCTCAAACTATGAATGGATTCAAGTTTCTCCCCTAACTGATAGATTTGGGCAATATACTAGTTTGCCTCCCTTAAACAAACCACAGAGCCATAGTATTGAAACAATGATTGGATGTAAATTCTCTCACATTCATCTATTACTTCAAAACTTTTTCTGATTGTCAGACATTAATTTTGTAAAGCCTTTTGATTCCTAGAATAGTTCCATTCAGCCCATACAAGCTGCATAAGCATTTTTAACTCCTTTTCCCCACGTGTATAAGAATGGCATAAATTGAGATATATAAATATATATATGCACACGCATGCATATACATGAGAAATATATGAGAAACTTATGAAACATGTGAGAACTGAAAATAGCAGCCTGTTGGGGCAAAGGCAATTACAGAACTTCTGAAAAAACATGGATCAGCAACAGTAAAAAGGTTTAATAAGCACAGGACTGTATGCTCTAACTCTATGCAAATGTAAAAATGTCTGTTGCATATTCCATCATCTCAGTGGGACCTCTGAATACTTCCCATACTGGCAATGCTACCATGAAGCTTCCAAATTCTACAATTGTCATGCAACATGGATTGTCTTGTTCATTCCCACTCCATGTTTATTAAAGGCTAAACTGAAGAGCAGGAGCTATACAATAAGAAAACAAACAAAATAATTTTTTTATCCACTAATGTCCCTAAACCTTTCCAGATCATAGTACAGTCTTACAGATGGAACAGCAGGAAAGAACTGATGCTTTCCCACCTTAACTTGTCCCTCCAGACTGCAAGTATCTGCTGTCAACTGACATTCCCAGAATACCTTCCAGGAACTTGCAAAAAACATATTAAAAAATACAGTAAAAACATGTCTTATATGTCCCTCTCAGTAAAGATTATCTCTTTTCACATGGGGGTTAAGGTAAATGCTAGCACCCACTCTTCAGCTTTCTAGTGACTGATGATGCACTGTCCTCGGGGAGACTCCAAATGTCAGGCATGGACTTTTTTTTTCAAAACAAGTGTTGTAAGGTGATCAAGTTGCTGAAGAGGGACAGAATATCCCTCTTCAGAAACTTGAAGGATATGTTGTATATACAGGCTTGGCCCAATTTTGAGTTTTCTCAGGTAAAACTCAGATCACTTTTGTTTGTACAAACCTGCTACCTTTAGTGATAGTTGTCAGCAAATGCTGTAAAATATGGAAGGTTGACAACTTTTGTTCGGTTACAGGTGCTATCAAGGAACGTCTGAATTGCTATTAACAGCACTACTCAACTATTGGAAATAAAGAAGAGAAGGAAGATGCCAGCTGAACACGAAAAGCTCCAAGGTGTTACAGCTCTGCCCATCCCACCCCAGCAGGTCCCGGAACGCATCCCGAGTCAGCGCCGGGAGCAGCGCGGGTCCCTCCGCCTGCAGTTCCGGCGCGCCGCCCGCAGAGGGCGCCGCCGGCAGGCGCTCGGGAGGCGCTCGGCAGGCGCGGAGCGCTGCCCGGGATTCCCCGGAGCGGCAAGGGCGGAGCGCACCGGGCTCACTCCGGGACACCCGCCGGAGGATCGGACCAGGCCCTCGTTTCAAAGGGAGCGTCAACACAAACTGGAAAGCAGCTTGCACTTAGTAGCCGGCACAGTTACCGCTCAGGGGCAGAGACAGTACATCTGTGAGAACTTCTGCCAAGTGAAAAGCCCTTCTTCTGTTCTGTCCTACCCGCACTGCTCCCGGATCCTTAGAAAGCCACCACTATGACTTCTGCAGAGAGCTTCTCTGACAGCACAAGGTCACAACACTTAGGTTACAGTGAGCGTATCTGGAAAGAGGTCACCGTGTTTCAAAGAGTAAGTGCATTCACTAATGAAGAGGTATATAACAACATCAAACATCTTTCTATTGTATAAAAGATCTTTGTTTCAAAAGCGGTCTAATATGGAAGTGCTTCTTTAAGAAAAAGAACTGGGACCTAAATTGAAGAAAGACAAAAACAGAACAACTCTAGTTACAAAGAGGATTTTTCTGTTCCTTGTCATGGCAGCTAATCTCTCTTTTGTTGCTCTGGTCATTAAGTATACAAAGAAAGGTTAGAAAAATAACTCTAAATAGGGAGGTTAAAAGAATAAGCTCTAAGAACATAATTACTCAGGAAAGAGCAGCCTTTTAAGACTACAAAGTTAAAACCAAGAAGGCAGAAGATAAATTGCCGAAAAACTCTGCATGAAACAAAAATAATCATCGGTCAAAGCAGTTACTTCAAAAACAAGTACAGAATTAAAAAAACACCACACCTACACTTGAAACTAGAGTTTTGATCCCAGAAGTACTATAACAGCCAAAAAAAAGGGGAAAAAAAGAGAAAAAGAAAATAAATTAAAAAAAAACAAAGAAAAAAAGTTAAAATATCGATGCTGAAAGACACACTTGAGGACAAACAAGCAATTGCATACTTTCAAGAATGCCACTGGAAGAGTAAAATTAACCACACTCAGTAACAGCAGCAGGAACCACTCTCATGATGTTTATATTTTGTTCTGGGTAAGGCTCAAGTTTATGATTTTCAGTTTCATCAACTTAAAATAGACCCTCTAACTGACAAGTTTATTTTAAGAGCAATTAGTAACATCTCCTGGCCAGGTATTACTCTCACCCTTGAGCATCTATTCCTCAAACAGTGTTAGTTCCTTCAGGTTTGCTCCTTCAAAGGGAAAACCAGAAAAAGTTCCAACTTCAGCCTTTTAGTACATTTCCTCACATCTATTTGCTACAAGATTGTTGCAACTATTGCAATGTCACACGTACTGACTAAATTTTAATGGCAGATGTGCTTTTAAAAGGCAACCTACTGTGATTCAGGTATGACTGCCTGTCCTACAGAAATAGCTTCTAAAGATGCTATAAATTAAAATAAGATATTTAATAATATTAATAACAAAACATGACAAGAACAATGTAGGACACAGCCAGGAAAGTATTATCAAGTATATCTTAAAAACCCTACACATTCTATCGAAAAAAAGTTACTGCAGCTGAAAACGAAACTGTAACTATCTACTGCAAAGTAAACTCTGCAAAGCCAAAATAGAATTTCCGAGGGATCACTCCATTGTAGCAGGACTAAATAAAGAGGTGCAGACAGCTTCATGTTAGCTTCAGCACATCCAAGGAGGCAAGGCGTGAGGCAGGTCTAGTCCAAGCCACGCTGGAACAGGTTTCTAAGCAACTGTACCCAGGGTAACACGTGCTGCCTCTCTATGGGGCTTCTTTGCATGGCACAGCTGTCAACTAACACCATCCATGTTTTCACACAAGACCTGGCTCCTTACCCTCCTCTGCAAAAACAAATTGTCTAGACACGTTCAGAGCTGCTTACAAAACTTCAGGAGACTAAAACACACTCTGTCTCATAAGTACATCAGCAGCTGAATGAAAAAAATTAATTCAAAAAAGACCTCTATTAAAAGAGCCACAACAAGTTAAGGAATTCAAAGTAACCCAGTAGCTTTGGGGGCAAGGATTTGCTGCACTGGTTAGGAAGTTCAAAAGCCCTGCCTGAAAGACCAATGTTTGTAACAGAATGTCTTGCACAGTGAGATGTAAATGCACTCAGGAGCCATCCGAGCGTCATGAAAAATCAGTTATAATGTCCTCAGTTTCTAAACCACTGCAGCACATATTTTTCCACATGCAGAATTTTGTCTAAACAGCTGACACCAAAATATTACATTGTTTACAGAAATATTAACTCCAGTTTAAGGACTTTTATTACATAAATGACAATGACAAAAATCAAAATACTAAGGGAATTTGAAAGGACATTTCATATCTTGCTAAGAGTATATTTCCAGAGAACAAAATGAAGCCTATCCCTGTCAAACTTACTGAAGCCAAAGTGCTATAATCTGTATTATCATTCCAGACCATGCTACCTACTTCTCTTGCTTTAATCACTGTATAGAAAAGAATCATCTTCCCTGGTTTAGGCCATGAAAGTTAGAGTCTATTTGATTCTTGCCTCCAGACACCATTTTTAAGTCAGTCACTTCGGCATATCATCTCTATGATGAGAGGCATATCATTTCTATGATAAGAGGTTCCAACTTTTTTGACCGTCCTGATAAAAGCTATTCTTTATTATTATTATTATCATCATCATCATCTTTGGAGGGAAGGGCATGGGGCAGGGTGTTGGTGATCTTCTATGGGGTTTGTTCAGTTGGCAGATTTTTTATAAAGTCACTATTCCAGTTACCTCCTTAAAAAAACTAAAGCAAAATATGAAGTGATCTATCCAGAGATCTCACACATTTGTGCCTTTAGCTTGGTGGGATATTAGACACACAGCAAGACACTAATACTTCAAAAACATCAACCTATTCTAACACTGCAGAGAGATTCCTTGAGGAAATTACTTTATGTAGGACTGCTTAGGAAGTTAAGGAAACAGGAAAAACCTATGTAAATAGTGAACATATGATAAGTCTGTTTTACTGCTTGTGTCTCATCATTAAAACAAAACACGTTCCCATGGTGCAACAGATGCTTCCTGAGGCAGACAGCCTCCCACAACATATGACTAAAACCTCCCTTAGTAACACCACATTCTCCCTTTCAGTTACCCACTTACAGCCTACCTCTTGAAACCAGCTTAAACAATCCAATAATCCTTCACATATAAAGCAATAATATCAGCAGCTAAGTCTGATAGGAAAATACATATTAGCCTGCTCTCATAATAAGGATAGAGGGCTTTTTTATTTTCTTTTTCTCTGCTGTACCATACCAAATATTAAGGAAAAAGTTAACTACTCCATGCTCAGACTAGAGCCCCTCTAACTTCCTAAGAAGATTTCAACAAAATCCCTCATGTTATGCTGACTATTAAATCCCATGCTAAAAATTTAGATCAGGTTTCCTCACTTCAACTTTATCAAAGTCAAATACAAGTTTCTTTCCAGTCTATACAAAGTACGTCCAAAGGTCTTCCAGTATCAGACAGTTTTTGAGGAAATAGGAAATATCTTCATTCAGATTTTTTAATATCCTAGAAAAATTCCTTCTTTACAGAATGGTTTCATGTGGTTCTTCATTTTACAGAGGAAAAACAAGCTACAACCTAAAACAGGGCATGAAAACATTAGGAAAAATAAACTATGTGCAGATGAAATATCTGGAATCACTGTTGGGAGTTAACTGGATTAGCAAATTAAAACAGTTAAAGTAAATAGCTCAACATCTTTAGCTCTTTTTACCTTCCTGTCTCAAAATAACTTATTTACAAGAGCTTCCTTCCTTGGTGTAAATATACCCTTGCAACCCTTGTAGTGCTGGTAAAACAGCAGAAAGTTATTCTACTTTGTCACATTCTTCTTGCCAAGTAAAAAGAGAATGAACATCTAATCCACATACTCAATATGCTGCTCTTCAGGAGTCTTGCAAGTAAAAACCATGCAGCATAAAACAGAAAATCCATTCCCTGCTGTTAAGTAAAATCCCTCTATTTCATGTAAGCTTTACTTCTAATAAAGTGGGTTTTTTAATTATCAGTCCTCATTCTTAATCAGAATAAGCAGCATTACCCACTGTGACAAAACAAAAAAAAATCTGGTTCTGAAATATAAATAGGGCATATTTAGTACATATTCAGACCTACTGTAATCAGGTAACTATGTAACTATGTTGTGTAAATGTAGATCTTTTAAGATAATGGTAAAGATTTAGTAAAAGCACTACAAGAAAAACAGAGGTTACTAGCTGAACTTGCAATTAAACTGCATTTCTCATTAACTTCAGGTTTGCATTTAATGCCTAAGAAGAAAGCACTCTATGCAAATACATATTCATCACTGATTTGCGTGGAAATTATATGTAGAAAGTGCTACTTTGCAGGGAGTGGGTTATTAAATATTTCTTCAATAACTAAAAATGAACTAGCAGAAACAAGGGCTACAATTAAGTCATCTTATTTTATGCACAATGTGTAGTTTGAACATATAGTTTCAACCATCTCTAATTACCCCAGCTGAACAGCATGCCTCATCAACTGTTATAATTTCAGCCATTTAAACAGGTCTTTAGCATAGTTTCTATTGCTTCCTCTGGAACAAGAAGAAACTTAAGGTCAGATATAAAGATGGTCCACTGGAAACCAGGGCAAATCTTCTGAATACTAATAAAATGTTTCCAATGTACAAATGTTTCAGTATTTTCTTTTAACTCCCTCAACTTTGGTGTATAAAAAATGCAGTACAAGTCAAGAGAATCAATCAAAGTACTGGGAAGTTCCTCAGGAAGCTCACACTCCATCATTAATGTTTCAGTTTGCACACTGAACTGTGCCTGTCCCAAACATTCTGCAACAAAAAAGGCAGACTATATATATTATTTTTGAAAACTCATGGCAGTCAGGTGAAGTCCCTGGTGATTGAAAAAAGGAAACATCACTCCTATTGAAAGAGAGGAGAAACCCAGACCTCACAGCTCTGTGTTTTGGAAGATCTTGGAGCAGATCCTCATGGAAGCAATGTTACAACACATAAAATGAAGTGATCTGAGACAATCCAGCTTGGCTTTACTAAGGGATCAATCAGTGTCTGATCTGGTGGCCTTCTATGGTGGGGTGACTACAGTGGTTGATGGGAGAAGACCAAACAAATGTCATCTACCTACACCACTTAAAGGCCTTTGACACAGTGGCACAAAACATCCTCATGGCCAGACTGGAGAGAGACAGATTAGAAGGATGGATCATTTGATGGATAAAGAACTGCCTGAATGGACACAGCTGTCAATCATTCTCTGTCCAGGTGGAGGCCAGTGATGAGTGGTGCCCTTCAGGGCTCTCTCTTAGGACAGGAGCTCTTTGATACCTTCATCAATAATACAGACAGTGCACGTCAGCAAGTCTGCAGATTACATGAAACTGAACAGCACAGCTGAACTAGAAGAAGGAAGAGATGTCATCCAGAGGGATCTGGACAAACCTAAGAAGTGGGCTCATAGGAATCTCATGAAGCCCAAGGGGAAGGTGTTACACATGCATTGGAGCAATGCAAGACATGAATACAGAGAAGTCACTGAGAGCAGCCCTACCAAAAAGGACTTGGGGGTGCTGGTGGATGAAAAGCTGAACATGAGCCAACAGCATGCACTCACAGGCCAAAAAGCAAGCTGCATCCTGGGCTACATCGAAAGAGGGAGATGATTCTGCCCCTCTGCTCTTGCGAGATCCCACCTGGAGTGCTGCCTCCAGCTCCTCAGCACAAGAAAGACATTGACCTGTTGGAACAAGTCTGACCAGCGAAGATGATCAGAGCACTGGAGCACCTATCTTAAAACAGGCTGAGAGAGCTGGGCTATTCAGCCTGGAGAATGTTCCAGGAAGATCTTACTGCAACCTTCAGAATGTATAGGAGGGGTATAAAATAGAGGGAGAGCAACTTTATACCCAGGCAGATAGCAACAGAACAAGGGTGAATGGTTTTAAACTAAAACAGGAGAGATTAAGACAACATGTTAGGAACAAATTCTTTACTCAGAGGGTAGAGAAGCACTGGAACAGGCTCTGTGTAGAGAAGTTGTGGATGACACAATCCCTGGAAGAGTTCAGGGTCAGGCTGGATGGGGCCTGTTGATGCTGTTTGCACAAAGGCACACGGAAAAGTAAGTAGCATCACATTAAATATGACAATGATAATTCATAACTCATTCAGGGAGAACAATCTTCCCCTAGATGTTATAAAAAAGGATGACAAAATGGGGCTAGATTCTTCTCCCATTCATCTACAGTAAGAATGGGTGTCAGAACCATATGACAATACCTTCATTTTTAGGGGACATCTTCACTCCCCTTGGTTGTCAAGCGTGTGCCTAACAACAGCCAGAAAGCAAAAGAAGCAAGCACAACAAGCTACATAGACATTTCCATTCCTACCCAGTAATTCTGAGAATCCCAATAGTAAAGTTGAGTAAATGCAAGGGCAAGTCCTTTGCCAGGACCACCAGGAGCCTACCTACCAAACTCATTCAAGCACAGTCCCAAAATCTTCCTTAGGTTGTTGGACGTAATTTACCATTTGTAAGCATGATGTTTTTAATACTTGTCTGAAAGATGTAAACCAAACCAGAAATCTTTCTTCTAGACTGCTGCCTGTAACAGGTACTGTTTTACACCATGAAGTGCCTGTAACAGATCTAAGGTAAGTAAGATAAACCAGTGATGCCTCAACCAAGAAAATTTTGAGTGAAGAAACCGCAACACCAAGCAATGGATCACATCACTGTCTTACTGCAAGCTAAACCTTTCACCTTTGCCCACCTCTTACACCAATCACAAAAGTAGCACCTTTTATACATAGTCATACAAAACTTTAGGCTAGAACAATGGACAGTAATTTCCCATTTCAGACAAATAAAGAAATTAGACTTTCCTTCCATATGTGTCTGAGAAAAGAACTGAATTAAGAAGAACAGCAACAACTACTCAAGTGCTGAAAGATAAAGAGCAGCTATACAAAACAAAAGGATAAAAAATGTATGCTCAAGTAAAGTTTTTTTACTCCTACCTCATCACTTTCATCTACTTCAATACCACCATCTTTGTCATCATCCATCTGCTTATGGATCATGCGGAGAGCTTCTAGGCTGAACCGGTCCTCCTCAGTAAAGCACGGGGGGCTGAGTGAACTGCAGGGATCTAAAGGAGGACAAAAAAAATCAAAACAACACAACAGAAATGTTATTTACTTTCACTTCAGGATATAAAGCTCTCAAGCAAAAGAAAGGGTTTAAAGTTCTGTATTGCATACATGTACTTCACTGCACACAATCACCAGGTCACAGATTTAGCCGTAAAATAGTCATTGTACAAAAAAAAGTGAAATGCTTGTGTGTGCAAATCAACTCTTTTTTTATTCAGGATGGAGTCCCAAAAACAGACTGGAATAGTTCTGAGTTCCATTTATTTCTATTTATTCATCCCACTAACTTACTATCTCAATTTTTTCTTTTATCATCCACATTTAGTTAATGTCAGTGCACTGGCAAATAAAGCTACCACATTTCCCACCCTCCTTTCTGAAAGTCTGAACGAAACAAAGAACAGTGGAGGAAAAGAAAAGGAACTGTCATATCATACAATCATAAATTTATAAACAGATAACAAAGGAATGGTAATCACATTGCAGATCAAATTCTGAATAGGTGGTACTACTGAACACAAAATACTCAAGGACTCCAAGAGCAGAAAGCACGCTGCAAAGAAAATTCAGCTGATAGTAGTACACCATGTATTAGTCCTGTACACTCTGATCACCAACTGCAGTCACTGTAGAGCAGGATTCCAAGTCAAAAATAGAACACTTTCATTTGCATTCATTACTGAAGGCTCATGATTTGCACACATCTGATGCCTCAGCTTGCACATCAAGTTGCTAAATCTGTGTTCTTTCCCTTCTACAAAGTACATGCCAAATGCTCCAAAACTCTACAATGCATCATGATCAACCATCACCACAGTGGCCTTACACAGACCTTGGCATTAACTAATAGCTGCTATTACATTAATTCTGACATACTGAACACCAGTAAAGAACAGAAAGTGGAGAAGGATACAGAGAAATAGTTTTTCCAAAATTGAACTTAAATAAGGTAGCAAATTCACTGTACTAGCCACTATACAACTGCACTACTTCCATAAACTGTTACACTACACTTAAATCATATCAATGCAAGTAAAAATTGAGGGAGCATATGAGCAATTTTGCTTATTCTAATCTATCAAAGAATTAAGCTTTCATGTTGCCACAGAATTTATTAAAAGGTTCACCTGTATAAGTAAAGGAAGCATTTCTAGAAAATGAGAGGAATCAAATGTCTTCAGAGAAAAATAAATTCTTTAGTTTATGATTTCATACCAGCTGGATTAGCATGATTCTCCTTCTCTGTCTAAAACAAATTTTAAAATAATTAAAAATCAAAATAAAGGAATGTATAAGGTTACAAAGCAGGAAGTGCAAAGATTACAACCATGACATAGCTGGAATCTCAGACACATAATTAACAGGACTGGTTTCCACAGCTAGACACGAGTCAATGCATTCCTACTTCATACTTCAGTTTTATTATACAGGAGTTAATGGATATCTGTTATCTGTTCCCATGCAGCAATTAAACAAACAAACAAACAAAGCAAAGCAAAAAAAACCCCAAACAATTCACTGACACTGTCCAAGAACTGAGGTTTTGCTTTTAGAACTACTTCATGTAGTTCTAAAAATACCTAATACAAAGACAGATTTCTATGTTTATTAGTTACTAAATTATTGTGTATTAATGAATATTTAATTAATAAAATACATATTATTATTATTATTAATTACTAAATATTAAACCAGACCAATCACTAACAATATAATTTTCAGCTTTGGAATGCAACTGGTATTTTATGAAGGGGGAGAGGTTATTTTAAAAAAATCTATTTTATTTGTCCATTTTTTATATTACAAAAGGTTTAATTTGCACAATTCTCAACCTTTAGATTTTTGCCTTACAATGAAACAATTACTATCATTAGAGGGGGTAAAGGACCTATCCCTGCAATTACAAGGTGCTCCATGTAGAGATTTCCCATGCAATAACAATGAATCACCTCAAAGTTCTAATAATTAAATTCTCATGGCCATGAACAAAAAATATTATTTTACTAAAATACAATAATATCAGAAGAATAATCTCTGTAGTACAACTTATGATCTATACTGTATCTTGAGTTAGAACAAAGTATAGTTATCAAAACATAAACATCCCTCCAACAAACCCAACTTGTTTAATTTGTACTTAATTCTATTCTAAAATGGAATCAAAGTTCAAATACATGTGTTCACAGTTTGCAAGCACCCATTCAAATGGCTTTTCATTTTGTTCAGCTGAAAGCCCAGTTTTTCAACTCAAAAGGTTTCCTCCGAATATATTTTCTCACAACCAAGGCTGATGGGTCCCTTAATCAGGGTGCTTATCTTAAATATGCCTTTTTAGGATATTTAAGCATGAAGGCACTTTAGAGAGCTATGGCTTTTCTGGAGAGAAGTAAACAGGCTGCTTGTGCTTCAAATGTCCCATGTGCTGGCTCCAAGAACACTTGATCTCTCTCTTAAGAGCCGACAGAGTGCCAATTGCTCTTTTTGGGACTGAGAAACAGAGCAGGACCACACATCAACTCTAATAAAAATTAACCCACTCTAAAGAGAATCCAGATTTATTTTCAAGCTTGTTTTCATCTGGTAAAATTAAACGTTTAGACTGACAAACTGACAACACTGGTCATCGCCTTCCTCAGAGAACAATCTCAAATCAAACTACAAAGCCACAACCTAAAGAATAAGTGAAAAGCATTTCACAAGCATACCTAGGGAGCCTTACCAAATCAAAAAACCAGCTGATGGAAATTTGATCATCTGCAGTTCTGCAGAATATTCTACCAAGAAGTAGCTTGCCTCAATTGCATGGCAAAACCAATTCAATTAATACTAGATGGAGTATGGTTAATTAACTGGATGTCTGGGAAGTTTTTGAGACAAAAACCAAGAGAAAAAGTCTCAGGACACAGAAAACACCATAAATATAGCCTTGAAGCCCCCAACAAATCATAAGCTTAGCTGATAATTTTTCACTTCGAATTGATACTATTGAAGGTGTTCTGGGATTCCAAACCTTCTCTTGGACTTTTAAGGCCAAGCCTGATTTAACGTCTAGACCGATTTCTCCATCCTAGTCTGGTGTGTTGTCATAAATACACTTAGTCCAAAATCATCACCACAGGAAAGAGCAGATGATAAATTCACTCAGGGAGTGAACCAACAGTTTGGAATTTGAGCTTTCCTTTAATGAAAAGCACAGAAGAATTAGCAAAGGAAACACAAGAGACAAGGTGGGCAAAAGGCATAAAAGCACAGCAGATACCACTCCAGGCACAAGTTAATTTATACCTCAGTTTTTCATGTTGCTCAGAAGCAAGGATGTTTCAGAAATACTGGTCATAATAAGGAAGGAATTTGTTCCTGAACTATTAAATGTCAGACTGGTGGCTCAAAAAACTTGGCAGAGGATTTTGAAACAAACCTCCCTCCCGCCTTGAGGCAGTAAGTGCCTCCCAGCTCGAAGGCAAGGTGGAAGGTCCTCACCAGTCCACAGGAGACTCCCAGAGGAGACAGTCTGATAATGAACCAAGCATACAAGATAAAGAAAACTTTATAAGTAAAGGGAAAAATAACATTTCACACCCTTTCACCCCACCCCTCCTTCCCCCCCCCCCCAATTTAATCTTCTCCAGTGAGACTAAAATAAGGTGAGACTACAAAAAGAATTTCAGCTTGAAATTCCTCTCAACTTTGGATTGACAGCTCTTTATTCCATTTCCTGAAGACAACAGAAGTTAAACATAAAACGTGACACTGTCAATACAAGCCAGTAAGGAAAATTCAATATCCCCTTATCCTCAAGCACTCAAGCACAGCCCCTGAAATTTTTCAGGACTACACCATCAGAAGAGTTTCCAAAGCAAAAAGGTATATGCACCTCATAGCCTTTCATCCACCTTGCATTTGCTTCTCCCTAAACAGCTGCAAATGTTACAGACTTCAGAATAAAAAGGACTGACAGACCAGCAAAGAGGGAATAAGCCTGCAGTTCTCTCACACACCTCCTTTTGCATACAGACACTGGAGCACAACAGCTGTGGCTGTGCCAAGCTGACAGAATGACTCCAACCAGGTGGTGCACAGTTCCAGTCTGGAACTTTTCAATGTCTGAAAGAGCCTTCTCAAGAATACAGGGACACACAGAAGTTTCATATTTTTCACAGGTACCTGGAATCAGGTAGACACTTCCAAATCTACTATTTAAATGCCTTTAATTTTTTCCATTAGTTCACTGAGAGCAACAAAGCACTTGGCAGTCATTTCAAGAGCCTGACTAACCACACATTGTTTTTGTTCTGTGAGGATGTTCAGCATTCACCAAGGAAGAACAGCATTTAGAAGGTTATTTAGAATGACATATGGCAGTCCTACGGAAGCCCGCAGGGTTCCCATGCCTGTCTTGTACTGATGAATTCAGAAGTGTACCATGCTGTTCCAGGTTTATGATTCCTCATTCCTAAAAAGCCATATGGGATAAAGGGAAGCCTCACACAAAAGGCAAGCACTATAAAGCATCAGCTTCCTAAGTACATATTCTCATCTTAAAATAACTGTGCTTCAGTGTGCCATGATGACAGATGTGGATTTCTTTGCATTTTCCAGACAAAGGAGGTGGCCACAATATGTCCAACCCCCTGCCAAATGAATATTCACCTAACTGGGATTCCTATTTCCTTGCATTTCTGTTTTACATGCACATTAATAAATTGCAGTTTCTAAATCAATTCCACGGCACCTTTCAAGGCAAAAAACCTTTACAAGAACAACAATTTTTGAAGACCTGAGTACCAACTGGAATGTCATATAGCACAGGGATTAATGAAAATACAGACAAGCAAGTGTTTCCAAGAATTTTACCTGATGTTCAAAATAAATTTATCCATAGTAAAGGCAAACATGTGTTTATTTTAAATCCTTACATAATACATCCTGTCACTAAAATCTTCAAATGCTTGAGACAGCCTCAGAGTGAGCTTCTTTTAATCTTTCAATTAAAAGCTCCCAAAGCAAATCACTCCTACTCTTAATAATTAAACTCCTCCATATGGCAAGTAGGCTGAGCAGCATCTAACAGTTAACTTGACAAAGTAATTTGTGACATTATTTTTCACTCCAATTATTTAAATAAAAGTTCATCATTGCAGATGATCTTTCCACTAAAAACATTAAAAAAAAAAAAACCCAAACAGATGAAATTTTGACAAAAAGTATAGAATACCTTATCTTCTAACCACAACAGTGATGTTATTTAAATGAGCTTCCTGAAGAGGAAAATGCAATAATACTAATGACAGCAGGGCATGGGGAAGAGGTGCAGCAGGAAAGGAAATCTGGAACATTGTTGTCCCCAAAGATTTTGAAAATGTTTAACATTAGGCTTTTCCATTGCTCTGTGACTTCTATAAACTTATGCAATAACAGTAATTAAATTCATATATTAAACTCCTGACTGTTAAGTCTTATATCTGGAGCACTTGTTTCTGAATACACATGTAATGTTTAGTGACTGGTAGCACCGCAGTTTGACAGGAAAAAAATCAACAAAAGCCCCAAACTACTTGCAGATAAGCTGCAAGAAAATTGCCATGATTGTTTCAAAATCCACTAAATACCTTCAGTAAAAAAAAAAAGACATTTCAAACAGCCTTAAAATAAATCATTAAAGCTTCAATACGTAACAAGCAATTTTCACATGAGAGATTAAAATCTGATTTTGTCCTATTGAAAAGTGTCCATTTATTCTGCTATTTCAGTATCTTTTCACATATACAGATCAATTAGATTCTTTCCCCCGCATAGAAACTTGATGAGGCAAGCAAGGCTTTGATTTTTTTTCTTAAATCATCACTAGCTCATCTCTGCTTTCTCCACACCCACAAAAAAGCTGTCTAATTCTGAACTTCATTCTCTATACACTGGGAAAAAAAGAACATCAGTGAGATCAGTTTATTTAAAGTAGAAATTCAATCAAATAATATTATTAACAAAATTGTTAAGGCAGGTTTATTAAAGCTTTTCTAATCTTTCCAAGGTAAAATCTTCAAAAGAAGCAGCAGGCACTTAATTTTCCGATCGCTTGTTAAGACATCAAAACATCACACACTATCTCAGAAAAATGTTTAAGAACTTCATACCCACATAAACAGTAACTCAAAGAAAAAAATATGACAGGAATTCCCTAGAGAATAAGATTTGATGGCAAATTAATTTTGCTTTAATATAAGTGCATTAAAAGCAACTATTTCAAATCAGCAATGCTTGTTGAAAAAGGAAGCTGCAAAAAGGGGGTTGAATGTGTTAATCATGCCAAGGATCATTCTGTCAAGATGAAAATATCAGTATAAATACTTCATTTCAACGGATAGGAAATTAATTATTAAAATTACAATGCTGCTCTGTCTGACTAAATAAAAATCAAGAAGATGAGTTCATGGCTTTTCCATCTCCTTCCCACACCCTCCCTGAGCAATTACACAGTTTGAGGGGAAGAGGAAGTTCGACAATTATTGTATACAATGGTCAAAGCAGACTGATTTAGAATAGGAACTCCTGCCAACCCTAACAAAGCAGGACGAGAGGAAACTGGGAGATGCATCTTACGCAAGCCCCTAAAATCCTGTTTTTTCCTCCTTCTAACCCTACTTGTACTTCTATGATACCTACCACACAAACCTACAAACACATATGGATGGATATTCAGGGTAAAAAAAGATGCCAAATGTCTGATACTTGCTCTCAGCAACAGAAAAGTCTCTTTCACTTTACTTACATTTATTAGTAAAAGACCAGAAGGGAAATATTTAAAGTAGTTTAAATCTAAGTTTTCATGCTTTGGTAGTAAAGACTGTTTAATGCATCTTCAGAAATGTATGATGCACTCTGTACATTATAGTGATTATCAACACTATAAAATTACAATAGTTCCAAGAAAAAAGAAATTTACAGACTTAAATATGACATGAATTCACCTGGAATAAACACATCTTTCACTCAAACAAAATTTAAAAGGACACTCATATTTTCCTTATGTGTTTAGAAGAAACGTGTTTAGAGAAAAAGGATTTAGTGAATTTTGAGTTCATTTGTCAATAGAACATTCATTAATCTGATTTAAAAAGTTACAATTTGTATTCATATGTACTTGGTGACAAGGCATAACACACTACTAAGAACATACAACAAACACTTCTAAGTTTTTGTCTATTTTAGGTCTGATTGGTTCTTTACTGTTCTTCTAACAACTTTTCCCCTTTTTTAACAGCAGGGAGCTGGAAAAGATGCAGTATATCCCTGATTATATACTTTAATCTGCCTAAGAATTTGTCAGCTCTTAAGAAGGAGCAAGGAGCAGCAGCATAGCATTTAATCCACTTCCTTAATTTGGTCAGGAAATGAGAAAAGGGATATATACAGGTGACCTTGAAATGTCTGATAATATGCCCATGTGATTTTGAAAGCAAATATGCTAGTAACCATTTTCTTACTAAAAATTCATTTTCTTGCTCAGAATTCCATCCTTATTAATATATTAACCTGGAAGTCTGATCTCCAGATGCCCAGTGAAAGCCTATAATCAATACTGAGTGTACTAATTTCAATTCAAGTATGGCTCAAGACCTAGAAGAAGCATGAACCACAGAATTCCTTTTTGGAAGACAGTGTCTGCAAAATATAGCAACCATGATAATATGGCTGATATTAAAAAGTCACAGATTTTTTCATACTGAAAAGGTAGTTCACAACTTCCAAGACTGAAAAAGGTGAAGGGAGGGAAGCACTGGAGAAAAGGATTTTAGCATCTATTTTTCTTTTTAAGTTTAATAAAAGGCTTAGAAAGTTTTACAGATGTGGGTTTAAAATTTAAAAAAAATCTGATACCTTCAGACAAACAAACTGAAATTTTCTAAAATTAGAGGAGTTTATTAAAGTCAAATTATTTATTTTCATATAAAATTATATATATATATGTATACATCTTTAAACTTAGTTTTAATCACGTCAGTGTTTCCTCTGATATATTTATTTTCACATGTGATTCATAATCATATCCCATATCCATGAATCAGGCATGTAAGCATGACATTGCTGGCATTACTGAATTACTTCACTCTTCTACACCATTTGATCTAGTACGCATATTATTAACTGTTCCAACCAAGGAATCAAATTTAATCCTCTGTGAGCACCATCTGTAGCATCATCAGTTCCCTCACAGTTCCTGTAACAACATGTTGTCAAGATGTATTTATACTTTAAGAGATCATATCAGAATTATAGAACTGAAACCTATATTGAAAAGATGTAACAAAGTACTTACTATAAAAGAAGATTGAAATAAAGCACCTGGGCACTTTTTTTAAAAATACATATAATCTGTTAGGATTCTAGCATTTGAGTATTACATTTGCCAGCCTATGTTTATACTTTCAGAAATAAAAAGGCACTGAATGCATAGATTCATTTTATTTAATAACACTGTAATGAAACACTTCCATTCAACATACCAGTAATTTTAAGTATGTACAAATATAATTTTCTTTAAATAGTCCTATTAGCTTTTGTGAAAATTTAGTGGTACAGATTATTGGCTGTTTGAGGACTATCCTACTTCCAGAAGCTTACGTGAACTGCTCTGCTGTTAGCACTCCAACTCCAGATTGCATAACTGGCAGTTTTGCTCCTACTAATATGCTGCTAAATATTTTTCTCATGATGAATTTCACCAAGTGATAAACCAGGCTGACAAATCTACTTATGGTGTCTCAGTTCACCTTGGCTTATTTGAAGGAAATTAGATGTAAAGAGCCTTTTAAAAAACCCAATCTTATAAAGAAGAAGAAGAAAAAGGAAAAAGAATTAAATAGTCATTCATCCCAGGAGATACCATATCATCATTATGCTTTTGCTCAAACTAAACAGATAGTAAGATATACAATTATCAGGATGTTAGAATAAAACCAGAGCTGCACAGATCTTAGATATATCTTGGTGGATACCATTCTGGCAAATGTATTTCTTGGCCCAAAAAGCCAGTAGCAAATGGTGTATTTTTCCAGTATGTATTTAATAGCTGTTAGAGTCGGGAATAAAACAGAAGGCAGATCTTAGACAATGATACACACTGAGCATATACTCTGTGCATACAGCCATACAATGGAATCACTCAGAGTAGAAAAAGAGGAAACTCAGTAAATTAACAAGAACTCCAAAACCTAAAATAAGTTCTATCATGTTAGATTTAGCTCAGACTGATTGTTTACCAAAAGCTCCATGCTACAAATTTGCATAATAGTTTAAAGCAGTACTATTCCACCTCTAGTCACTGCATACAGAAGAAAACAAGGGAAAACTCTACATTTGCTTGAACAGCACACCTTGTACAAACAGTACTCGTACAGCTTCAAACACTGTCAGCTGCTCCCCAACAGCAAGAGCATATTTGGGATGCAAGGAAGAGCCAAGATAGTAATTCCACATATGCTCTAAGGCAGAATAAGCCAAAGACTAATGCTAAAAGGATTTCTAATTGTTCCTGCCCCTGCTGTTCATTTCTGTCCCTGTACTATGTCCTTCCTGGTACCCACACAAGCACATTTGTACAACCCTGCTGCAGGAAGGACAGGCAAACTGATTCTGTCTGATCTCTATGCACCTGCACAAACACTTTTGACAGCAAAGGTGCAGGGGAGGAGGAGGAGGAGACCCACTCAGAGGCAGAGAGATGCCCTGCACAGCCCCAGCACTGCTGCTCTGCCCCGGGACTGACACGTCCCATGCTCCAACTGAATCCCGACTGAGCCACTGGAAACATGGAGTGGAACAACATCTACACTACTGGAGTGGAAAACTCCACCTCATTGTTTAGATCCTGGCTTTCACTACTAGGAGGTGCAAGGATGTGTTCTGGACAACTTGTTGCAATTAACAACTATCAAGTGTTTTTCCAAGGTTTTTTCAAGTGCCTTTTGTAACCTTACAAAACCTAAACCAGGCCTTTGCAACACTAGAGCAGGAGATGGAGCAATAGCAAACTCAAAAAAAACCCTCCACAACATCTCCCAAGACAGTGTCAAGCACCACAATTTGTCCCTTCTCCAAGGCCTCCCCATGAGCCTAGAGAAGTCACATCTCCAGGCATAGCCCACTCGGGCAGCAGTCAGCCCACATCACAAACAGCCAGCCCTGACAGACACCACAACTCTAAAAACACACACCAGCAAGCTCAGGGTGTCTGCTAAGTGCACATCTGCCCCAAGCACTGCTCTAATTTCTGCTGTGCCTTCATTTAAGCTCCAGTTGTTTTGACCCTTTTCCAAATCCTTGGCGCCAGAACATGCATTAACAACTAAACACACAAGGCTATAAAAAAAGCAGCATAACAGAATCTGTCCTAAAGCTGACAAACTATGACACTTGGCTACACAAAGCCAAATGAGTTTGTGTTTGGGACTGTTTTGCTCTTTTGGGACTTGTAAAAATTTTTATTATTGGCAGATGAGATGACAGCTTTCTGAAGAGAAGAAACAGACAGACATACTTAAGGAAAGCTCAAAGGAAAGAGCAAGAAAGTACAAAGATCTTTTATAATTTAAGACTGTGACAACTGAACTTATAACCAACTGCAAAAGAATATTCATATATGATCCTTAAAGGTAACCAGTGACATTAGGTGATGTATAATCTGCTCTTCAGTACCCATTTAAACCCGACTTCATGTTCCTGACATACACTGGGAAAAGTCAAGAAGAAACGAAAGGCAGTGTGCTTTTCCCAGACGATGGCACTTTTACTTCTGAGATTCATTACACATACTTTATAACATTTACACATATTATTTATTTAAACATAAAATTTAAGTGTATAGTTTTGTCACATAAGAATTCAATTAACACTGATTTGTGTCTATCACATTTGAAAATACTAATGCATGAAAAATAACATTCCAGGGTTTTTTAACTCTCCTGGACACATACTGCAAACAGAGCTGAATCTCTTGCACTGCATTACTGGAGGTGCTATTTGCTCTCCCCACCAGACAGCAGTAGGAAAACAGGCACTGAGTCAAACTGCAACAGACAAGTGTTTCCACTACATTACCTCCTCTTAATGTATCAAGTATCAACACATACAGGCAGTCCATCATTTTCAATATCAAAAAGGAAGCAACTTCCTAAAGTTAAAAAAGCCATTTGTCCTTCATTAAACACAAACAAATATAAACCAGAACCACGAAAGATTAATTCTACTTCAATACATTCAATTAGACTCCATTTTCCAAAACCATAGGAAGCTAATTTCACAAGAAATGTGATTCTGCTTCCCACAGAAATACACTCAAATAGAACATATAGAAAAAAACCCAATTTTAATAAATCAGAATTGTTTTCAAATATGTTGGGGTTTCTGTCTTGTTTTGTTAGGTGTCCTGTTGCTGGGCTATGGCCTTCATAGGCAATAAAATACATCTGAAGTTGTTCATTCACATCTCTGAGAAACACATTTGGTAACACTATTCTGCCTTGAAATTTCACTTTGATTTAATCAAATATAAGGGACATACATACTCCAGGCTTTATCTCTATTCTCGTGCCCTAAATGAAATACCCTAAAAGCTGACATCCAAAAAACACCTATTCCATGTCAGTCACATCTATCAACCAGCACAAATGTTTGAATATTTTCTATATCAACACAGTGACTTGTAGGCTGTAAATGTTTGCTTTAAGTCTTTTTTTGTCTGTAACAATTTTAAAGTAATTTTTATGCCAAGTCATCTGCTAGGGGCAGGCAGACAGTGTTTTTCTACTCTGTATTTCTGAAAAATACAGAGTACAATTGACATATAGCTAATACCAGAAAATGGGAGCATATTTATGTCTTACTGCCCATAACAAAATGCCAAGTTCTCTATTTGTTCTACTAAACACCAAAGAAAATAATCTTCTCCCTTCATTAACTTAATTTATTTACTGAAATTTTAATTAACACATATAAGGTAACACTTGGAAAAGTTTCCAGTTACTATGAAAACAGACAAACATAAAAAATCCTCTTCTGACATTTAATATGCTTGCTGAAGTTCTCTTCATGCAGGTAAAATTTCACTACCAATGTAAAACCAAAGCCATTACATTGCCTCGAAAATATTTTTAAGCTTACTCAGTTAACACTATCAAAAAAAAAAAAATCAACATTTTTCAAACTAGGAGGATATGCTCAGAAAAACTTCACTCCTATTCAAAAATTCTCTCTAGAGAAAACACACTGGAGACAAAAAAAACAGCAGTACTTGCATTTGTGACAAAGATGAGGCTGTCATGAAAAGAGAACCCAACTATGAAAACCAAGGCTTTTATAGTTCACTTCTAAGTGGTATCATTGTAAATTGAAAGCCCAGTACACTCACCATATTGAAAGCAGATGCAGGTTTTCTCACTTCCTTGACCTTTGATAACATTACACACAGCCTGCACCAGACCACGCTACTGACCCACTTTGCTACTAGCTTAGTAATCATCAATTAAGTTCTCAATTTGTCCTTCCTTTCTTCTTTAAATTTAAATTTTGTATTCTTAAGATTTGTTTAAAGGAAAACATGTCAAGGCATTGAAGGAAAAGTCTTCCATCCAGGCATGTCAAATTCTATTTGAAAGCTTTCTTTTAAGCAAGTCTATAAATTTACTTCTCTTCAGCGTTTGGGAGCTGGCCAAATTATGTGTTCTTGCAATGGTGACATTCCTGCCCAAAGCACAAGTTTGACATTCAGTGTTCCCTTTTCAATCAGCATCTATCATCTCTTTGGAAAAGCAGATCCCACAATAACAACTGTGTCATCATCATTTCCCCTGACACTGAGGGCTCCAGTCCACAAACACAAATAAAAATGTCATCCTTATTTATGAAATTTTGTATCCTCACCCTCTTTTCTTAGAATGCTCCTAGGAAGCACTCTGTACTAAAGAAGTTGCTGACACAGCACATTTATATCCCAAAGCATAAAGTAAATTATAATGGCAGAAGAAACAAGGTAAGGCTGAAGAAACCCTCGGAAAGTCCTGATCAAATCCCAGGAGGATTATCTGTGCACAAGTTCTACTTCCTTTCAACATGTATCTTGTGTCAATAGTAAAGAATGTTTGTATTCATTCATGCATACAAATAAACCTCTCCTAAGCAATGCCTTGGCAAAATCTGTATGTTTTTACCATCACATCAGTTAGAACCAATACATTGAATATAATGAAGAGAGACGAGTTTCAGTGGAACTTAAGGTATGCTAAGAAAACAAGGTGCCAAGAATTGGTATGCCTGTAGAGGCCCAGAGCTTGAAAATAGGGCAATAACCATCCAGAAGAAAGGATTCATCTCAACAAGAACAGGCATGTTCACTCAAGAATAAGGATTTCTGTAAAACTACACTATGTTGCATAAAATTGCTTTGTATCTTGCAGTTCTTAAAGAACTACTTTTTACACAAGGAGACATTTCTTATGCACAACCTTATAAAGACAAAAAACTAAAATTCTACCTGCATGGCCATGTCGAGCCCCAAATAAATGGCAACCCACACTTTTAAGTGAGATCTATTACAAAAGTCTACACATTTGTCCCATAGCTAGAGCAAAGAAACTCTGACACAGCTAGTCTTCTCAAGTTCCAGTAAAATTCCACATTGTTTTGGTAAGAAGCCTCACTTTCCTTTCAATGATTTAATACTAGAGACATCTGAGATTCTCTGGGGATTAATACATTCAAAAAAGTTTTATATGGCTTTATGGCATTTACCAAGTTTTAAAACATTTTGTGAAGAATTAGCAATTCTCATGTGCAGAAGGAGAATGGAAGAAAAGACAGGCTTTTTTCAAAATGTTTTTACAAGCCAAAAGAGTAATTAATGAAAAAGCGTTACATAAGTTACTGCACTACAACTGCAGTCATGATCAAAAATAAGATTCAAGATGCTGTTGGCTAAGTTGCAGTCAAAAGCAGAGGGAAGGGAAAGAGAAGAGTATGGAAATAGTAGAAAAAGAGACAAGATAGTAAACCATCAATTTCATTCATCTATTTAAGAGCAGTGTAACAAAAGCATCCTACAAAAAACTTTGAGTGTATTGCAAAAATTATTTGCAACCCTAGATAACATTCGACTTTATCCATATTTTGACTGGAAAGCTGTAGAAATTATTCCATACATGAAATGTACCAATAAAGAGAAGAAACAAAATCAGATATATTGAAGTGAAAATATGCAGAATTAATACAACCAACAACACCCTGAAAAACCCAAATCTATCCCAACAGAGTTCAGTTCTTAAACTCAAAGAAGTTCTACCCCAATATGAAAAATACTGAGCTCAGAGCATGTTTGTTGGTAGCTACCCATAGCAAGACCTTACAGAAGGTACAAACCCTGAAGCAAATTCAGGACTCACACAGAACGCCCTAAAGAATTCCAGCCCTTTCTGAACAGCATTAGCTGTTCCATGGAACTGCACACTGAGCCTGGGCATTGCCTAAAGGTAGGCTTGAATGCAATCAATCAGTCACAGCCTTGTCTCTCACACTTGCCAGGAGCAGCTTACCCAGTAGGCAGAGTAAAACTATTAACATCTTTAAGGAACAGCACCTAATCAGTCCCAAGCAACAAACTAACACTGAGAAATCAATGCAACAAACATTGCTTAAGTTAACTAAATGTACTGGTGTAAACAATTGCAAGTTTCATTGGGCTTTTAAATCTACAGGTTTTGAGAACACAGAAGTCAGTAGATAACATAAATTATGGCAGTAAAATTTAATCTCTGCATTAACAGCTTCGTTTTTTGGTTTTGTTTTTTTTCTAAGAAGTGTAATTATTTCAACAGAAAAACCCAAACTTACTTACACTTGGGATACAACAAGTTACAACAAACAAACTTAAAACACTTGTGTTCTTTAAATTCCCTTGTTTGATACAAGACCCATGGTTAATGATTTACTGATCCCTTACAAAGGTTTATGTGTTGTAGTAAAACCTGATTAATAGAATTCCTTTATCTTGGCAATTAAAATAAATATTCCACGACTATTAAAAGCCAAAGACACAACTGCAACAGCACTAGACTGAGGCAAAAAATTAAGTATATACTATTCCAAGTACAGATAACCAAAAATTTACATAAACTGTCAAACAAGTAAAAACAAAAACCCACAACGTTAATAAAAAAAAGTTGAGAGCCAAGTACAATTTTTCAAATTGCAATAAAATTTTGCAAATACGTGCAGAGACAATAAAAAATCTACTTTACTAAAAATGCAATCTATGATGCTACTAAAGCATCAGCTTTAAATTAATCATTCCTTTTGCCATTATTTATGTGTGCCCTTCCAGGCCAAACAAGAATAGGCAATTCCACAAATGCAGACCAGTGAGGTGACAAATTAAATAACTAGCTCCATAATATGAATTTTCACAGCTTTTTACTCTAAAAGCTAGTATTTATATTATTCTAAAAACAAGTAACAGCTAATTCCTAATTCCTGCCTACTCTCTAGCATATGCAACTTTATACACACTTTTAAAATATTTCCTTTAATAAACACAAGCACATACTTTTCTTACCTGAAAGGGCTTTCTACCTGCAAGCCTATTTGAAATGGCTCGAAAAAGGAGAGCAAGAAGGTAAGGACTTTCATAAAAGGAGATATTTTATATACTTTAACACCCAGTTGCACTTTTCAAATTAAATCAGCATTTGTTAGAAATGTATACTTCTACATATGCACAAAAAAAAGTACACACACGAGCACAAATAAGAGTGTACATAATTGCTAAACTGAGGAAATAAAACACAAGCAACTACAGAAAATTAAAATGAAGACAAGTAGGATTTTAGCCCCATTTTTCAAACAGACATCTTGATACAAATGGGATATGAAGATTCACATGTTCTCACAATCTTTTATTTTTATTCCCATAGGTATTGCTACATAATAAGCTACATCAATATATGCCAAGTTCATATAACAATGCCTGAGCACAGGCCCATTGACCTACATATGAAAAACTCCTGCAGTAGCCAAGGAAAACTCAGAAGGGAGGAAGAGTTTCTGAGAACAGTTTTCTACCTTGTTGAAAATAAGCCAGATGGCAACTCAGAACAAACTTGGGCAACAGTTTCATATTACATTTATCCTTCAAAAAATGCCAGTTAGAATTTTTCAGTGATCCCTATTATCTTGATCCAAACCTGAGAGTGCCACCTGCATGCTGCTCTGCCTGCACACTGTACATGAGTCTCATTAATCTGTTTCTGCAGTATAGCAAATTACCCACCCACATCAAGATGTGGCTGATAGAAGCCACACCTCAGAAAAGCTTCAAGCAGAAACAAGGAAATCAGGTCAAACATACAGCCATGTCTGCTCCATTGTGTCTTCCTGTCACCTCTGAGACCCCAAACTAACTGGAAAACCTCTCTCTTCTCAGGAGCATCGTCCCCACTCCGACCAGAGCTCCCCTGCCCAGGCACCCCGGGTCCCTTGCACAAGCACAAAGCAGGAGAACAAACTGCAGCACAAGCTGAAGCTGCAGCCTTTGGTGCCTCATCAACTCATCAGGAAGATAACAGAAAGATGATTTCATAAGTCAGTTTTTTGAGTTTTTCTGTAGGGGTGCAAATATTTAACTCAGCTCGCACATGCCTCAAGCAGGACTTGCAAAGTGAACACAATCACCAGCCTGTGGTTTTGCACACTCAGTTCACAGCCAAGAAAATACTTTCCCTTCTGTTAGGGGACAAGAGAGAGACAAGAAATGTGTTGAAACTAAAGGAAATAATATCTCCATAATTACATACTCAACTGGAGATGCATTAACTCACTAAGACACATCACCAAAGAAGGTTTGTGCATAAATATGCAGAATACATAAATAAAATGTTTCTTCTTAATGGGAACTACTCCCCCCCAAAAAATGTGATATTATTCATCATTTGATATGTGAAATGTTTTAGCAGAAATCAGGAAAATTTGGCCTTGTTTGGACCCACAGGAATGCTTAGTCACACAGAGCCAACAGATTCCTGACACAATGTCCTCCAATTGTTTGCTATTTAACATCACATGTTTACCAAGTATGGGAAAATTACCCCTCCCCATAATGGGACTTTTTTATCTCAGCCTACCAGAGTGCATTGGGTTTTCTCTTCCCTCATCAATACAATAAATATTGCAATAATATGTTCTAGGAGAAAAACAGCTGCATTCAATTCTGTCTGAAAAATGTTGACATTGTTTCTTGAAGGTCTTTGTTTCTTAAAGCTAGTATTTTACCTGTAGACAAATTCAGCAGCCAGTAGATCATACAAAATCCTTTTCATAAGCTGTTGTACTTAACAGAAGAGACAGTACAACATGTAAAACCAAACTAAAGACAATCTTCAGAGACAGGATACAAATGCATCAGAGAAATATTGAACACAATGTATGAAGCACTTCTTTTGTACATAGAGGCTTACAACCACTTTATGCCTGAAAACAAACATTGACTTCCTTTTTTCCTGCTGGAGAGGTACAAGTTCAGTTGCAGAAATGACACCAAGCATAACAATCTTCTTCCTTCCTACTGAATTTTGCTGTTGGCAAAAGAAAACACGTTAGCAGAAAACACCATCTATGACAATTTGCAGAGAAATTCAAATCTGAGCTGCAGAAGGAGATGTGGAGGGGAAGAGGCAGAACAGCTGACCACTGCTGACTGGCACACTAAATCGCCTGAGGTCATTAAACAGATTGGAATGTTTTTGAGAACTTCTTACCAGAAAGATTGCTAATTGGTGTTAACTTCACTAAATTGTTTGCTTAATAAGCAGCTATTAAAAGTTGCTAAACAGAGAACAGCAGAGGCAATTACACCTTCCTTGCTCGAGTACTGCATACTGCTCTGCTCATCTCTAAAGAGAATCAGCATAATTTCAAAGAAAGAAAGGGAAAGTCTTCACAAGCAAAAAAAGCACAGGATAGAAAGCAAAGTGAAGAAAAACAAAGCAAAAGCATACAAAGAATAACAAAGTGAAAAGAAACAAATCAAAAGCATACAACAGAAAATAAAGAAAAGTTATTCTTCAATTGACAGTATTTTGAAAAGCTGCTAGCTTAAAAAAAACATGCAAACTAGATACAAACTGTCTTTACATAAATGCCTGAATACACAGTTATGGTAATGCATTGTCCAAGACACCAATTTTCTTCCAAGTGAGATCTACATGATGGAACATAAAGCCATGTTTATACTGGGTAAGATAAAAACCAACCAGTCTGGAACACATCTTCACAGTTCAGGACACAAGGTGATTAGCAATTGTTTTTTGTTAGGAAGAATTATATTAAATTGCTGTGCTCTACACTTCTTGCAATACCTTTTCTCAAGCCCCAGGCAGATGGTTATTTCAAGATATTAGATAAGCTATTTATTTTCTGAATTTGTAAGGTAATGACTAGGCTGTTAAACAAGATTTTAACCAGTTACTTATGGACCAGTGCAGGAGGGAAAGTACACAATAACATGCCTAAAATCCTATTTGTGAATAGCATCAGTTTTTGTCTAACAGAGCAGTCTCTGGAAAAAATACAACTCCCTAAAGAGCCTCTGTGGATTTCTACATTACACCAGTATGAATAACAAACATGGCTTTTTGCTTACAAAAGCAGACACCAATGTTTTAGTTCGAGTTTATCCCACAGGAATTGAATCCTCTGTCCTATCAGGAAGTAAAATTTCAGCAATATGCTTGTGAATAACAGATGACAGTGATAGATGCTCAGCAGAAATGCAAGTAAGTTAATTCTTTTATGAAAGCAGTAAAAATAGTCCCCAAGATCACTTTGTTCTGAATACAGTATTTGGATAGTCTGTTTAGATCTACAATTACATCCAAAATTTGATTCCATTAAAACTTTTTTTAAAATAGTTTAGGAGAAGAATATGATACATGCATTCTCCTTGTCTGTTATCCAAGTCTTTGGAAGAAAACAAATAATTGTAAGTTATGTATAACAAAGTGAAAAACCTTTAGGGTTTGTTGCAGCATATTTTCAGTACTACTGATTTTTGGACAATCTGTTCTCATGCGTAGACTAAAACAAATTCTGCTAAACCAAGTTTTTTAAAAAAGTAAACCTACTCTAAACACAAAGGTGCTTTGTCAGTGAATTAGCTAAGAACTTTCAGGCACATAACAAAAGTATGCAAGAATATGCCGGGAGTGGAATAAAAATACACAATGTAACCTGCAAGGCACCCTCAGAATGGAAAATTTCAAAATCACCATATTTCTCCTAAAAAAATAAACAAGATAATTAAAGATGTTTCTTAATTTAGCATTTCTGGTTTGCCTTATAATTATTTCTTCTACAGTTATAAAATTTATACCGCTAAAAAGCATTATTTACTTCCATTAACAAATACACCAAAAGAATGGGAGACAAGGAATAATCCAAAGCAACATTTCACAGCTTCCTGATTTGTTTACTGCTGGGAACTGTGTATGCAACCATTTAACCCTACACAAAACAAATCTGTCACCTGTATGTCTTTAGGATAGTATGCCATTAATGGCCAGGGGGTTTTTTCCTAAAAAAATGCAAAAGTAACTCAAATTTTTTTGCAGTGGAACAGCATGGACAATCTTTGCTACCCTCCCGTGACAGAGCTTTTCCCAACCCACACCTTACTCCACTGGCAACTTTTCCTTAGTTGCTCTACCCATGTTCAGTCAGTCTCCATCTCCTGCTGAACATTCATTAAGCCAGACTGACACCCTCTCCTTAGTTACTCTCTTCTTTCTGCAATCTGGTTGGGCAACAGTGACAGCTGGTTGGGACATCACATTCTGCAGCAAGCAGGTGCATGGACAGAATGGAAGAGTTAAAACTTTGACATAACTTTTGCTGAAAGTTGACTATGCTGCTTTTAATTATGGAATATTTCATATCCATGGAACATTCAGTTATTTACCAGCATCACTATACACAAGCAAGGTACCAGTTCAGGGATATTAACACTGTCACACTGCATAAAACAGTCTTTTTGCAGATATTCAATGATACAGGCATTCAATAATTGGGCAGAAATTACAAAAAGTTTAAATAAATCCAGACAGTAATACAGCCTTAACTAATCTAAATGGCTGTGCATCATATTTATAAAGAACAGATTTCTCAAGTACTCACCCTCACTTTGTTTATCCTCTATCTGAACTGAACAACTTTATAAACAATATAAAAGGAAAATCTGCACAGAAATCTACTTCCAGAATTTTTTTAACCCATTGCTTAGCAAGTTCCCTTGGACATTCAACTGAGAAAAAGACCAAAATCGAAGGTAATGTCAAATAGGCATCCAAAGCCAAAGTTTTCCCCAAACAAAACCAAAAAAACATATTTTAAAAATTACATGACAAAGTAAGTAATTCTATACCAGAAAAATCATTACTTCTAAAAATATTTCGTTATTAAAAGATTTGCATATAAAGAGCTGCCTGGAAGATTTCTAGAAGCCCTAATTACATGAAACACATTTGCTGTGCTCAGAATTACAGTGCAGAACTTAGGAATAAATGTTCATCTATTACAACTTGCATTAATCAGAGATAACAGGCAAGAGTTCCTGCAGATCCCAGCGTTAATCCAAAAAAGTGAACAGCCACTCAGGAGAATCCTGTCAGATATTCCCAAGAACTTCTTAAAGATCCTCAAACACAGGACAACTGTAGCCTCCTAACAAGCTGCAAATTATGTTACCAAAAATTCTTGAAGATTCCAGGTTTTCTCTGTCTCTCTGATATCTTTCAAAGACAAGTCTTTGCCATCAGATAAAAAGGCACTGCCCACAACTCTCATCCTTTTGACTGCAAAAAAGAAATGAACACTAATAAGCCATTCAGAGCAACTCCAGGGCTGTGGAAGCCTCAAAGGCAGAGTAGGCAGCCCAGCACTCTGCCTGTGACTAAACCAATCACAGCTGCAGGATGCTGAACAATTGTGGGCGAGCATATCACAATTTCTAATTTAGCACAACATTCTGCTGTGAAGTACAAAGTGTAACTTTAAGCTCCCTGATGCAATTAATGCAGAGGTGGAATTGTTCTTTTTTTTTTCCATAGCTCTGCTTCAGTATTATCTACTAAGAGAACCACATTGGCTGATGGCAGTCTACTCTTTACTTCTGACACTCTTATGAACATAGGCAGAAGGTTCTAAAACCAGCTGTGCATCTTATATGCTCCCCAAAAAAAGATCTAGTAAAGCTGTGAAATTCTTTCTGGAATCTACATGACATTTTCAGTTAAGTACTCCTGCACCCAGCATTTTACAAGACCTACACAATTCCTGCATCAAAATTTAGCATTAGAGAAATGCTATCTTTACCTTTTCAGTATTCCTGTTCCACTCTTAGCTTGGAGCAAAGAATGATAAACCAAATGAGTTGAGAAGGCCTGTTAAGGGTGCTTGAGGTACACAATCAGAACATATAAAATATGTACAGGATTTGTTGGGGTAAAGAAGGCAAGGCAAGATACATGCAACAGATAAGACATTTTAAAAAGAATTTACCAAATATTTTAGGAAATATTACATCCTAAAAAACTCCATTACACTGCAACTCAGATGAAGCTTGTAAAACAGTTCAAAAGCTGAATTCAAGCATTGATCTTCTCTAGTAAATAAACCATCTACTAGGAAATCTCAAAACTCCTGAAAGCAATAAATTATTGCTAAGAAGGCTATCAAAGCTGAGGAGAAGGAGTTAATACCACTTCCCTTTCCTTGAGTAACATATTAACTACAGCTTCTTAGGTAATATTACTGATTGGCTGAAACCTTATCCTGCAACATTTTCAAACTAAATAACAGAGGAAACAAAACTTAAGTGCACTTAGTAAGCATTGCGAACATAAATATCAAATTAATTATTCATTCTGTAGCATTCAAAAATTTAAAGACATTAAAGAAATATGGCAAAAATCCCTGACTCAAAAAACAATTAAGTTTCTATGTAAACATGTATCCTTAAACAAAATAAAGCATTGCTTTTAGAACAGTTCTCATATAAAGCCAAGTGAGCAGTATTTTTTCCCCTGTATCTGAACTAAGTGTCATCTTCACACTCCACAGAAATGTGACACAGTGAGCAGACTTAGTGGCAAGGTCCATATGTTCAAACTGCATTTCCTATCTCAGAACAAAACAATTTTAGTCTATTACAGAAGGAGCCCAGATGCTGACACCTGGTCAAAAGATCTGAAATGAATCCTATCCCTAAAGACGCTGGTCAGTAACATCGTGGGTATGCACTTCAACACCTCTGAGTCCTACAAACTCAACAATGTTAAACAAGAAATTAAAATAACATGACTAGGTGAAGCAGGAAACTGCATAGTAAATGCTACGCAAATATGCTCTTCCAACCACATCTTGAAGTTTGCATGGTATGAAACACCAAGCTCCCAAATGATGCTGCATTCTCAAAGCCCAGGATAACAGCAATAGCCTTGGCATGAGCAACAGCCATTCAGAAAAGCCAAGAAGGAAGCAGGCTCACTGCTGGATATTTCCAGTGTGAGAAGCAACAGCTGCTACTGGTCTGGCTGCTTCCCTCCGCTCTGCACCCTGCACCCCACCAGTAACCACTGCAAATGCTTCACCCAGCTTTGCAAAAACAAAGCTTTCTGCCTGCCCTGCCAAATGCAAATCACTATTTCCCTATTTCCTCTAAAAGGAACAATAACCAAGAGAGAACTGGAGGATGCCTGAAAGCCATCCTTTGGATGGTGACACCTTTACAAAAATAAAATATTGTTTTTGATAGAAGTATTTAACCCATATTCAGATATTTAGGTATACCTATTGTCTTTAAAATCTTTTAGGTTAGGAACGAAATACTGAAGTTACTTTCATTACAATTAAACCTCATAAACATTTCAGTTAGTAACAAAAAAGTACAATTTAAAATCAAGGAATTTTGACTATTTAACAAACTAGCTTCAGCTTGTACTTTGAAGTATTCTCTGTTTAACAGCAGTTTGAGATAGGCAAAAGAAGTAGCAAGTTTCAAAATATCCAGTTGAGGCTACTTCATAAAACAGGTGAACATGTCAAAGACAACAGCTCATTATTCAGGCAAGTATTACAGCTACTTAAAACTCTCGGGCAAGATGCACAGGATGAGAACAGCATTTACCTTGCCCTAGCACTTCAATACCCTGAGAACTTCTTTATTGGTGTTGGCACCTGTACTTGACACCAGCATGAACGTCCCAACTCACCCTTTACTACATCTCTAACTTACACCTAGCTCACATACTAACACTGACAAAAGACTCAGAACTATCCTCTCCACGAGGTATCAAACAACCTGGGGTTAAGCAGAATACTTTAGGGAAATTCCTTATATGCTTTAGCTCCACACAATACAGACTGTTCTGTAGTCAGGTGCTGAGGTCAAATTCACTACCTAGTCAAACAAAAGGAGCTTTGAATACCCAAGCAGTAGTATAAATGGCAGCCTCTGAGCTGCTCCTAGGACATAAGATGTTGTTTTCCATAGTAGTTTGTTTACCACTGATTTTTCCAATTCTCATCTGTGTGCAAAAGACAACAAAGAATTTCATATTTAAGTCAGTCTTCCTCAAAAATCTGAACACAAAACTTGCCAAGGTCTGTCTTGATAGTGAAATATGTGCTCCTTTCCAGCTTCTAATCAGTCTCTTATTACATTTCCAATTAACTTAAAAGAATTAAGCTTGTCCTTTATGATCATTCTAACTACAGCACACACCTGGAAAAGCAAACACAATTTTCATGCCTTTAAATATCATATTTCCCTTAATTTTAATGTGCAACAAATCCTTGTAACCAGCAGAGTGTTTCACTTCCGCTTTCGTTTTAATTTTGTACACCAACAAAATTTTGAAGAAGGCAAACTGAACTAGACACATTCATGAAACATTTCTACAGTCAGCTTCCAGAGCACAACACCAGATAGTTTCACTTCAAGTACTCACAATCATACAAGAAGCAGTGAACCAATTCTTCTCATTCCAATAACCTTTATAAACCTTGGGGGGCAGGGCAGGTGGTGGACTGAATTAAAAAAATACAAGAGACCACAAAATCTGAGAAGTTATGTTCCCTCTGTATCCTACAAATAAGAGTGGCCTGCTAGTAACTACAGAGCAAATGTCCATTTTCTGAAGCAATTTGGATGAATGATCTTCAAAAATTAGTTGATCAACCTGCAAAATCATCACTATCACCTAAAACCCTACAGCTGCCTAAATTCTCCATTCACAGTCAGACCTGAAGGCAAAAGACCAAAGACAGCAAGCCACAATATCTGGTCTTTAAGCAGTTACACTATTAGTGTATTCTGAAAACTCTGTATATTCAGTTGGTATGCTTATTCTCTGCCTAAACTCTTCTCAAACATTTCATAGACCCTAAAAATCCAGTAGCAAACAACAAATTATCAGAATTAAAGAAGCACTTCTTAAGACACTTCTACTAAAGCATAAAGAACATCTATACAAATGAACAATCAACTATTACATTCATATTTAAAGAATAAAAACAATAATTAGGGCAACAAGGCAATGTCTTGTTCTTTGGCTTTTATAAGAATGTTAATGTGCTGCTGACAGCCTCTTGAGTACAGAAAACTAAGTATGAACCAAGTAAGAAAATCAAAACCAAAAAAGTCATTGTAATTTTCCTAACTTCTGCCAGGAAAGAAATTTCAGTGTTAGGAGACTGCAAACCAATACAAATCAACAGCAGAAACACAGTTCAATTAAATTAATTTTAAAAGTAAGTCAATGCCAGCAAAAATTTTGCTGGTCCTCAAACTGAAACCCTCCCAAAACCTAACCACCTAAATTATGATGCAGCTTACTGCAACATTATGCCATTCTCCTTTAAGTACTCTACCCTCATTCTTTCTACTTTAGCAGTCACTTTAAACATTTGCACCAAAAGAAAAATGAAATGCTAATGGAAATGGCAACTATACTGTCAAATTGTTTTGTCTCAAACAATCACAATCACAGAAGTTAGCAAAAACATATGAAATAGCCATCCTTACTCCAAGGTGTCCACCCTACTCAATCTTGTCCAGGACTATCTAGCAGCAAATGATGCAGTACAGAGCGTAATAGCAACAGTAATTTTTCCCCAAAACAACACATTTTTCTTTTACAAAACAGTCCACTGTAATGAGATTTCTAGCTCAACTATTACTGTTCATGCAGACATGTTCTCCCACTTCACCCTAGAAACTGGGAAGCAGGAAAGGATATATCTATTTTCAAACATTCTGCTGCTTTTACAATTAATGCCTCCAGGTCTCACCGCATGAAAATAAGCACCTGTTTTCTTACAGTTGCCTGCTTTATAGTACTCATTATTTCAAAAAAGGCCTACCACTCCCTTGCTACCTCCCTCCTAAGACTCAAAACCCATCTGGCCATCACAGTGCTTTTCCATCCCTCCCTCCACCTTCTTGGCCTTCCTTGCTTCCAGCCCAGTGTTCATTCAACCTTTGCTTAGCTAATTGCAGTGTATTATTCCAGCAAAAAAATGAGCCCAATAATTAAAGTGCTTAGCATGAGGAAGAAGACATGCTGAAGGCCTAAATTGCAGCTGCCTTTAGCTTCTGAAGAACAATGGCCACAGGGCAGGTCTTAACACCAAGGAGTCCTACTAGCTTATCTTAGACAAAAATATGTATATAAAAGCACTGGCAAGCTTGATTCAAGTATCTTAGCTCAGCTGGCTAGAGCATGGCTCTAGTAACACCAAGGCTGTAGGGTCAGTCGCAGTATGGGTCATTTACTTAGGGGCAGGACTCTGTGATCCCTCAGGATCCCTTCTAACTCAGAATATCCTCTGTTTCTGTATATTTTCTAGTTTTACATATCCTTTCAAGAGACAATGATTAGTATTTCTCTGTATTCATAATTTGTAGTATTTCTTCCTGACCAACACCCAGCCTTTTTCCAAAGAACAATCTGTAATTGCTCCCAAAAACCTCCTGTGTAACAGCTAATCAGAGATCCATTCAAGCAGTTAAATCAACTCTAAGAATACACTTAATGGTACGGAGAGCACTCATTAAAGTAAGCTCCTTCCTCTTTTCTCTCCCTGCACTACTCTTTTGCATGTCAACATTACCATCTCATCCCTCTGTCTCACAGCATCATGAAATACTTTCAGAGACCTGTGCAAGCAACAGCAGCTTAGAGTGAGTCCCAGTTCATTACCCCAATGCTCACCAAACTTCCAATCATTTCTGATGCTCCATTTGTAACCATCTAGTACTGTGAAGATGCATGTTTTTTCTTTCCAGCAGGACAACACAGTGCCTGTGATTGTTCACCACTGTTTTGTAAGAAAACAGTGATTTCTGCAAACCTGATCACAGAGCAGGCTGCACACAGAGCTTCCACTCTCTTGAAATAAGGAAGTCTTACCACTCATCAACATCAAGAGAAATTAGAGCCCTGACTACTGTTCATGGGATACTACAAACAGACAGGAGGCAACATAAAACAAGCTTCCGAGTGCTTCAGTGCTTCGGAGACAAAAGAATAACACATCACAGATGCATAGTTTCTTAGGATGTTTACTTAATAAACAAAACAAACTAGTTTTACTTGGATTCTTATATAAAAGTGTTTAAAGTAGTCAACTGGATGCATTTAGAGTTCAGATAGGTGGGGTTTTTATCTTTCAAACATATACAGTCAAATCAGAATGGGACAGGTTCTTATTATCCTCTATTAATAAAATCACATTTCATCAGTTTCACTTAATAGAAGTAAATAATTATGCCTGGCAAGCTATTTTAATTTTGAGATATAAACTCTCTTACAATAACTCAGCAGGCACAAAACAAATTAACTCCCAAAAAAAAGGTTTCATTCCCAACCATCAATTTTTCTGCAAGCAAAGTTGCTATCATCTACAATAACTCATCTCTTTAAGAATCATGGTTCTACTGCCAATCTAAAAGCCCCCCCAAGTGTTATGGATAGCCAAAGTACTTCCTTATCAATTTTGAAAGTCATTTTTCAGATTCACAGTTGCTAACATCTGGGTAAAATGTTGCTTTTTGTAAGCTAAGTCTTCCTTACCTGCTTTTCTCAATTGCTATTTACTTGGCATGTGTAAGCTTCCACTAAAATGGTTGATAATAATTTCCCCCAACACTTTTACCTCCTCACAAGATACTGTTGTGAAGCTGTGCACTGAACTGAAGCAAAGACCTGATCCTGATGAAAAAACCCCAGCTTTCAGTTCAGTCAATTCCCCCAAGCAGACCACCTCCAGACACGGTAAGTGAGCAGTCAGAACACACAAAACAGGCAGGGAGGGAGAGAAAGCAACAAGCACAAAGGAGAAGCAGCCCTCCCTGCAGAAACAGGCCATTTCAAGGTCAAGTTAAAGCAGTCACAAGGCTAACATCCTCTAAAGCTGCAGAGCTCCAGGTCCCCAGCCCTGCCTGCAACACTGCCACTGTAAAACCAGTTATTGGCAGTGGAGCTTCACAAGACCAAAACCAAAACATTACTTTAAATGCAGTCTTGGAATGCAATCCCAGTGAATACAGACTCGTACACAGAAGTCAATGGAATCCTTTTCAGTGGCTCTTATCTGTATTTCAGACTGACATATTAGTGTGCTGCTTCCAAAGTAACTAGAATACCTTCTACAGCACAGACAGTTTCAGTAAATACATTCAGGGAACATGAACCAGGTATCAACGAGAGACTGAGGCAGCCATGTTCCATAAAAATACCAGCAAAGTTAGGTTTTTCAAATAAAAATTAAAAACATACTCTGGGAAAGACAGAATTGTCTCTACATATTTCATTTGCAACTAAAATACGCCAGTAGGAAAGGATATAAATATATTTTTCATTCCTGACACTTAAGAACATAAACTTTGGAACTATATGATATTATGTAATATAAATTTCATATTTAGCAAAACAGTAGAAAGTACTTGGCACTAAAAAAGCAATTTCATTTTCACATCAAAACAATTTTTAATACTTCAAGCAATGAAAACAACTGAAGCCAGCAGTATTTTCACATAGACAATCAATGTTACAGCAAGAAGCTACCTTGCAACCTTCTATATATAGCAAAAGGGAGACTCCTACTCAGAATAACTACCTTTCATATTTGTTTAAAAATCATCTCAGAACACCTGATTTGCATATGCTTTTTATTTGTTAACAGTACAGTATTTCTTATCTGTTGTTCTTCAAATGAAAATACTGTGTAACACTTCAAGATGAGGAAAAACTAATCAAGCTTGTCATTTCCAGACTACCAGAGAGAACCAACAATCTTTTTATATGCTTTAGATCTAGGCATAAAACCAGAAGACCCATCTACTTAATGCATCTAGTGAGGGCAGGAGGGAGGAATGCGTTTCAAATAAAGCCTGTGGCTGCTACAAAAAAAAATTCAGACTGACAAAAGTTATTAGTCAAGGCTTATAATTCCCCACCAAAGCCCACTGAACATACTTCTGTATAAAAACTGAGTATATCTTAAAAATAATCACTTATTGAGCCATTCACTCATTTGTCAAAAGCTAGATATATTAAAAATAAGAAACAAATAAAACAAACCAAAAGAAAAACAAATTAAAAAAAAAACCACCATAAAGGAGATATTTTTGACAAATATCCAGGGGAGCCACAAGGAATTATTTACTATTAAAAATAAATTAACATTTGTGTGAAAATTTCTTTTCTAAATAACATATTCAACTTGCAGGAAGCTGAATTTAAGCAATTCAGTTCACAGAGCTACTAGATGGAACTGAGAAAAACTGTTCCTTTATCTCCGTAACACTTGTTTGATAATTGCATATAATAATAATACAATTAACCTCTTCCTTTATTCTAAACTACAAAGTGAGAAGGAGCATTCAGACCACACTTTAACAAAGTTTCCCCTGTTAAGGAGAAAGTACTCAGAGCCCAGACAACCAAAACATCTTAAGCAAATTTTTATTCAAGAAAACCTTGCTTAAATTACTCTATCACAAGGTTTGTTTGTTTTTAAACACAACTTTAAATAGGTTAAGGTAAACTACTGTTTTTAGTAAGCTACTGAGTTCTAGAAGCTGAGCATATGACAATTTCTGGCAAATGAGTATTAACTACAGAAACACAGTACACACACAAGAAATAAATCCGGTATTAAAATTTTAGCTGGAGACAGTACCAGAGGGGCTGGGCTGCTGACAGTTTTTAAATGATTCATCATGCATAAGAAAAGGCAGGAAACAGAAACTGTTGCCTAGAGGAAAAGAATCAAAGCTATCTTTGCATTCCTATGAATTCTGAGCTATTGCAGAAGTTAAGCTTAACACAATCCAAGTAGCCTCAACAACAATTCCAATTTACACAAGTTTCTGTGGGGCTGCTTGTGGTTTCCGATACAAGCTGCAGTAACTCAGTGATGGTTCCCTTCCCATCTCAACATCTAGGAATCACTGAAGATTCACCTGCAGTAACATAACACTGCCTGCATGGAGAGAAAATCTCCTGATATACTTAAAGGTCTTGGCCTGACACCACAGGAATGAGATCAAAAAGGTCAGTGGCTCTTACCTCTTAATTTGAATTCTGCTGAAACAAATGAGTCAACAGTTCTGAGTGCTGTGAGCTCTTAATTGTACTGACAAGCACATTATCTTTGATTTCCAGGATGAATTTTAGTTAAAATTCTACATCTCATTATACAGATTTAAAGACACCCACCTCTTCCAGGTCTTTGAAAAATGCCATGGATTTTTTGGATTTGAAAGAAAATGAGCAAGATGCAGAAGAAAAGGACAGAAGGAGGAAAGGTATAAATAAACTCTCTTCAGTTAAGTTTGAATTGCTCAGAGAAATCAAGTGAAGAAGGGCAAATTTTCTGACAATCATCACATTCTGTTTGTGCTGATTCTAAATTTTAACAACACATTATAATTTTATTCACCCCTCCTCTTTCAGATATGCAGTTTCCATAGTAACTGGCAATACTTAGTAGTAACCACAGGCAGAATAACACTAACTTACGTAATACCTCAAAACTTACCTTGGTTTCTAAAAACGTGCCTATGCTTATTTTAGAACAACAAACATTGTGGTTATTAATTTTTTACACATTCCCTATGTGGTCAAGATAAATATCTCAAGTTTCTGTATTTCAAAAAGCCAGTTTCACAGACAGGTTGTAACAGACTAATCCCAATGAAGTCTTCTCATATATCTGGATTTCTGCAGTAAATCAGTCAACACTTACATAAAATAATAAACTTGACTTTTGTAGAGTCATGGACCATGCACTAATTAATTTTTTTTTTTAATAAAAGAACACTAGTAATTTTCTTAGCTTTCCCACATCACAGCTCTTTGCTATGCATTCCTCTCCTAAATATCAATTGAGAATGAACACTAAACACAAAAAAGATGTAAAGATGTCCAAGTTAGAGAATACAATCTAAAAACCAATTGGAAGGCTATCAAACTGCTTACTTCATACAAATGCTAAAAAACCCCAGTATTTTTAGGTGATTTTCGTAGTAGTAGTATCATCATAGGAAATCTTATCAAGATCAACAGCTCCTGTCACTGGGCACAGTCCTCTTTTGACAAATATATGGCAGCCCAACCTAGCTATGACAGATCAGCATCCCTGGAGTTAGGTAGAAGAAGATGAGTCATGTCCAAGTTGCGTGGGCTCAGCTTTGCAGAATCGAGTAGAAGGTCCTCAGAAAAGCAGAGCTGTCTTCAGAAAGCTCACAGCTGAAAGGGCAACACAAAAACCTGCTGATGGAGAGATGACAGAGCTCCAGCATTTCAGGGAGCAACACTGGGGGTATTAAGAAAGGGTCTGCTACATACTACTCCTGTAACACAAGGAAAAATACCAGCTAAATAACCTGTCTAAATCAAAACACTCAGACTGAATCCTCAGAAGAGGTGAAGGAAAAATCCTCACAGGACACCAGAAGGTGCGGAACACACTGGCAGAAGCACTGCAGAGTTACAATCAAAACACTGGAAGGCTGTAAGGCAAAAAAACTCATCTAAGGGCAAAGGAAGTTACAAATGCTTGCTGTCCTATCTCTGAGTGGGAGTCCAATGCCACTAAGCTACACAAAGGCCAGGATTTTTCCTGGTTAATTGTTTTTTAATATTTGTTTCAAAACTGTCTACAAATCCAGCCATTCACAGCTTTTTTAACTGTATCTCATAGTTAGGACAATGCCACTGCTGACTGAGCTATCAAAACACAAATCTCTCCTGAATTTCTTCTATTCTTCATCACTAAAAAGAGAAAACATGCTAAGAAATTAAAAACTTAATTTAACTGAGAAACTCATTCTATTTCAAAGACAAATGAAAGCATTGAGATGCTATCAAAAAGGCAGTCAACACCCTTTAGAGAAGACAGGGCTTGAAATTTGTCCTCCCACGAGAAATAGTAAAACCAGATTACAAGGAGCTTTTCTAGAGACAAACAGAAGAAATGAAATTGCAAAAAACAAACAACAAAAAAAACCCCAAACCTGTAACGCTGAGTCTCCATTACTAGAGAAATCTACTAGCAGTTAACTAAGAAAGCAATGGAAATTTCATAGCTCACAAACTTTTAAGACAAGTGCATGCCAAACTAGTCATGGAAAAGCATTTCGACATGTGCCCAAATTCACCATCCTCTTTGTATTAGCTCACCATACAATGAAGTCTCACACACAACCACCAAATTCCAAATGCATTATTCAAGCCCCAAAAAGGTCACTGATGCAGTTTCACAGTCACCTTAGTGATAAAATTCTATGAACAGCTCTGTTCAGACTATCACTAAGTGCCATCACAGGAAGCAGACCATCCTTGTTCCCCTCTCCTGACACCATGGTCCTCCCTCTTCTTTGCCCTGGTGCTAGGCTTAAAGTAAGTTAGGAAAGAGCGTGATAAGAAATTCATAGTTTTACCTGTTGCCTGTGGTTCTTGTCACATTCCTGCAAGCCAAAGCAACACACGGTGCTCATCACAACATTAGGGCAAGTCAGGCAGTACAAAGCAGGAAGGGAGCATAAAACTCCTTCTCTCTTGGTGGGTTTCCAGCAGTGGGATGAGCATGCTTATTCCTACTAGCTCTCTTCTGGTAACAATATTACCTGCATGGCCAGCTGGGGTCAATCCAGAGAAAAAAGCTCCACTTAAGCAGCAACCCACATTAAAACAGCTTAAGCCAAATCTAGAGTTGCAGATAAAAACACATTTTCCAGAAACCTTCACTTCTCAAATGCCAAAGCCTGATTAATTTGAAGACCTCGGAGTGATAATATGATGGCTAAGTTCCAGAAAAGAAATGTAATTAAAAAGAAAAATCTCTTTAAATTACTAAAAAAAAAAAAAAAAGGTCATATTATGTTGCCTATTATTTCTTCAATGCGGAGCTGTAGTTAAAACTGGTCTCAAATATTGTAAGATGTAATTATGGAGAAATTTATTAGCCAAATGCAGGTGCAGGATCTTTGTCGCACCCAAAGGCAGCCAAGCTAATCCATGATAATGGATTAAATTTAAATATGAAAAGAATCCAGAATTACAAAGCAACTTATAATTGGGTGAATATGAAAATGTGAAAACCCAGTGCTATCTTCAAGCTTAAAACAGAAGGTTCCTTAAAACCTTCTACCAAATTAAGTAGTGAACAAGCAGAGCTGGAGTGAATAGCAAACAGCCTCATGGTGTTCCCTCCAAGGGAGACACAGTTCTGTTGGTCCAATTTTCATAATCATGACTAAATACCTTCAAGCAGTGTCACATTACATATTCAACTGTCATTTAAAAATACTGTTAAAAAGGCACATGCACACAGGAAAGACAACAGCAATGATAATCTACGTACTCAATTATGTAAATACCTGAATATCTGATAAAATATGGCAAAAATAGAATCATAAGCTCTTCCCTAGTCCTAAAACTCATCACACATCCTTTTTCTGTCAAACATCTAGATTATACTTGCCAGCTTCTTCTCTAAGCCAATAAAAACCTCTGATATTGAGAACCTGTTTAACAATCTACGCAATTTGACTGTTATACGTAAAAACTTTTCAGCCTATATTTAATCTAAATCACACTAACAAAAATTTACTTCCTCTTAACCTACACCTCAACCACAGGAAATAAAAAAACACAGAAAAAAAGCTTTAAAAAACTGCCAGTGCTTCTGTGAATCATTTCTTACATACCCATCCCACAGCCTTTTCCACCACATCAAAATAATCCAATACTTAAATAAAATTAAAAAATTAATTCATAGGTTCTGAACCTCTCAAAGGCACATGATTTAATACTCAAAAGTGGACACAAAAGTGCAATCAAAAAGAAAAAAAGGAAAAGGAGGGAAAAAAAAAAGCATTCTGTACTTTAAACTCTATCAACATATCCAAGGATGGCATCTACTTTTGCCAGCTGCATGTTGCTCATTCAGACCAATTTGTTACTAGAAGTCCTGAATTATTTCCTACAGCTCTTTTCCCCAAACATCTCTATCTAAGCATCCCACAACCTCTTCCTAGTGCAGCATTTTATGTGCATCAGCTTTTTGTCTTCTGGATTGTCCTTCTCAAACCAGTCAAAATTATTCGCTGTTCTCCAGACAAGTGCTGGCATTCTCTCCTAACTCAGCAGCGCTTCTGCAACTTCCACCTTTTAGGAAAATGATACATAATATAACTAAAATCACCCCCTGAAAACGTCATCTGTTTTTTTCCAAATGTTCAAGAGTTCTTCCAGCTTTGCAAAAAGTAGCTTAAAACTATTTGGGAGTTAGTTAGATAGGCAAACAACCTCCATGACAAATTGAAAATTGTATTTATTAAGTGGATGAACACAGAATTATGCTGAAACCTCCTAAAATTTAAAACTGTTTGTAAGATGGCTTTTAGGCATATGTGTCTTCCAGACCATATTGTCATGTAACACAATAAATCCACTTAGAGCATGTTAGATTTCTCAAATAATTGTATTTCTTCTTCACCCCAGTCACTACTAAGTGGAAGAGAACACAGCTGATAGGCATCTCAGTACCTTTACAGTCCAAAAAACATTAAAAAATTTGGTTTTTTTCCATACAGACTGACACATCAAAATTGATAAAGCACAAAATGTAGACAGCATCAGCAGTATTCATAGTAAGAACTGCTTAACACCACCTACAACCAGATCAATCACAATCAAAAAACAGAAATAGAGAGAGCTGTTCTGATACAGCACTTCCACAACACCCTTGGGAGGTACAACTGCTGCTCCAGAGACTGCGGATGCTCCAACTTCCTTAGTTCATACCGCAAGCCAACAGAGTGGACAATTCACATTGCAGGAATGTTGCGTCCCCAGACAGGACCGCTAGATCACGCAGCCTTGCATCTCTACCTCGGAGTTATTTCACAACTACTGCTGAAGTTTCATTGATTCTAATTAAAATTCATGTCTTTAAGGTGTTGGGCTGAGAAGAAACCCAGTTATGTGTCATCAGCTGAAGTTCAACACTTTCAGTTCAGGGTGTCAGTACTATTCCAAACATCAGAAGTTTTTCTCTGAGAAACGCACACTACTTGGATTCTGAAGGGATATGGGCTCTTCTTGTTTCGTCCACCTTCCAAGTTCCTCCTCTCAATTACGGAGCTTTTTGAAAAGCACATTATGAGCCAGGACACTAAATGTTTCCGACAATCTCCTAACATACAAATCCCATTTTCTTAAGAGAACTGTCTAAAGGCAGCAAAGCTTCCTCCTGTTCATTACAAGATAGATTCAGAATGCGTATAAGCAATTCAGAGCCATCAAAGCCTGCCGAAATTAGATTATTTTAAATGTTTCAGTAGAACCGCTGTTTTAGTTGCAGGCATTCCCAACTGCCCTAATGCGACTTTTCTTTAAAGAATTAAGTGAAGGCTGGAATGCCTTCCCCTTTCCCGGAGAACTAAACCCCCCTGGGGGTAGGGATGGACACCTCTGCCCCCGCAGGAGCCGTGCAGCGATACAGCGGGACCCGCGAGCTGCCTGTGCCGGGTTCCTGGCCGTGCCCGCCGGAGGCCGCCCCGCTGGTGCGGCGCCGGGGCGGGCGCGCTCGGCCGCTCTCGCCGCGGCTGGCGGCGCACCGGACACCCGCACGGGCGGCACCGCGGGAGCCGACACGGAAGCGGCGGCTCCGGATCTCAACAATATCGCTATTCAACAGGATCCTGCACACATCCTGCGGCGGGCTCCTTCCCGGGAAGGGCCGCGCCGGGCCGTACCGCAATGCCGCCGCCGCAGCCGGACCCCCTGCAGACCGGCCCGGCGCCCTCTGCAGAGCCGCACCGCGCCCGGCCCCGGGCGGCGGGAGGCGGCTCGGAGGCGCCCGGGAGAGCAGCGTCCCACCCCTCCACCGACAGCCCGCCCGCCGGCGGGACGCGCGGGGCCGTTACCTGTCACCGGCTCCGCCGCAGAGCCGGCCGCGCCTCCCCGTCCTCCCCTCCGGCCGCCGCCGCCGCCGTCCGCAGCCTCCAGCTCGCACCCCGCGCCCGCGGCGGCGGCGGGCAGGAGCAGCCCCAGCAGGAACAGGCAGGTCGGCACCGGCCGCACGCCGGGCGCTCGGAGCCCGCTCATCGGTACCGCCGCTGCTGCGGAGCGAAGGCAAGAACACAGGGACGGAAGGAAGGAACGCAGGGCTGGAGCTCCGCGCTGCGCCGCTGCCGCTCCGGCGGCACCAACACGCTCCGCGCCGGCCCCGCGCCGCCTCCCGCCGCTTCCGGCGGCCCCCACGCCACCGGGCGACACGTCACCGCGCGGTGACGTCACCGGGTAGGAGGTGGCGAGCGGCGCGCGGCTCCGGTCCCGCTCCCCTGACAGCGCGGCCCGGATGGGACGGGACTGGACCCGACCCGACCGGACCGGCGGCAGCCGCAGGTGCCGGGACCGTGGCCGGGCCGCCTGCATCGCCGGGCGCCGGGGCCCTCCTGTCGGGGTGCGGGGAGCAGCCGTTCCGCGGCGGCCCTCAGGGGCCCGCCCGGCTCCCCGCCGGCCCGTGCCGGGACCCGCGATGCGCCGGCTCCCCGGTCCGCCAGGCGTGTCCCGGGACCCCTCAGATCCGGACCGGCTGGGCCGGATCCAGGAAAGGCACAAGGTGACAATAAGAAGTTTTGGCTAAAAGTCAAAACCTTGGACTTTGTTAAACTTGCTCCAATCGCACCGCCAGTGCAGACACCTGAGGAGAGCTTTCTGAAGTTCGGGTTCGGTGTGTACTACAGCACTCTCAAAACATTGACAAAACGAGAAAATGAAGAGTCTCAAATCTGATCTCACACAACTGAAACCAGGAAAACTAAGTCTTCATAAAGATTCAACTGTAATTTCATTGTGCTTAAAATCTTGACCAAACAACCCCCGCTTCTGCTTAGGATGTTTCCATCGAGCCACTGAACGGCAGTAAAGTCTGTGCTTTGTCCTGTCCAATCCTGTGCTACTTCACAGCATTCCGTTTGGAGCCATTTAACGAGAATAACACAGCCTTTGTAGACCAAATTCAGTCTAGTATCTTAGATACACAGTACGTGAGAAAATAAGGCAACACAGATGATAAAAGCTATATAAACATTACATTTTCTATTAACTATTGCAATTACCTAAGAAATAACAGAAGAGGGGTTGACAGAGCCTTGAGAAAAGCCTTTGCCTGCTTTGTAGACCCACAAGGAGACAGGAGCACTAAATGGAGTTGTACAAGCTTCTTCTGCGGGCCAGCAAAATCTGGAAAGCTAACTGTGAAATCATTACATTACTATTAAATGCAGCAGGAAACTATTAATATAGTTGGCATGCAAACTCCATCCCATTTAAAACATATTTTCATGGGGGAAAAAATACCAAAACTTTAATCATATAGCATATAAAGATTTGGAAAATGTGTCTAAAACTAATGAACTCTGATTGAATTGTGAAGTCTGTGCATAGCGTTATCGTTTCTGCTGGTGAATACAACAGCTTTTAAAGACCAACAGTATCTGACCAGATCTTATGCAAAGAGAACAATGAAAAGCCTGTATCTTAAGAAAGCTTGTTCAATGTTGTTTAACATTAGGGAGGGGAGCTGGAGCAGAGTAAATTTCCCAGATGGAAACAAAGAAACCAGATGTTAATTTAATTAATTTGTTAAGGTTATATTAGAAAGAGAGAGGAATGCATAAAGGGCACATGAAAGAGGCAAGTTTCCTGGGCAAGCGTGAACTGTTTTAACTGAGAGTTAGTGAAGTCGAAAGTTTCAGACTGCACAAGTACTGTAAAGAAAAGCCTATCCTGCGTCAGAATAGCTGTGAGATGGGCACACTCCAAGAAAAACTGATGTGGGCCCAAAATAATAAATGAACCTTACTAAAAGTCCTCGTTCAGTATTGGTTCATTCTCATCTCCTGCTTTTAACTACAAGTCCCCAAGTCATTAAGCATGGAATGGGTAGTTTTCAAGCAATGTCTGTGTTCTGGAGTCAGGGGTTTGTCACTGCTGGTCAGGACATCATAGCAGATCTGGCAGTGAGAAGCTTCTTAGCTGGAAGTGCCTCATGATGCAGTGCCACTTCATATCATGTCAAATCAGCTGCATGAGCTCAGAATCAAGGAAAGGCTGCAGCCTAACCAGTTAATCCACAGAAACCTAAATAATTTCTGGTTTCAATATGAGGACCCAAATTCTAAGGAGTGTCCTGCAAGGCTTCATCACAGAACCAGAGAAAAAGGTGTGACATCTAGAGTTCCTCTAGTCTAACTCCCTTACTCAGCCCTGAGGAACATCACTCATAACCAGATGCCAGTTTCATTTCAGACTGGTCACCACTACTTTTTAAGTAGAGTGGTTCAGACTGACATCCACCTTGTGGTCTTACCCAGTCCCTCCTGGACTACGAAGAGGCTGTGGATGTCACATCAAAAGACCCTTGCTGAAATCAGTATGTGCTGCTCTTATCACTTCAGTCACAGAGCAAACTCTCTCATGACCGAAGGCAGCTGTGTTGGTGGAACTGTGCTGGTTTTCTGAACTGACTCATCCTTTGTCATCCCAGAAGTGGCTTCCAGAAACTTTTCCTTCATTATCTCCTCTGAGAGAGATACTTGGTAAGGATGACTGCTTTGCAGTTTCCTGCGCCTTGCTTTGATGATGGATGTGACATTTGCTTTTTCTAAAAATTGGAAATCCCATCTGATTGCCACAGCCTTTAGAAGATGATAGGAAGCGGCACAATGAAGTTACTCACCTTCCTCAGCACTTTTACGAGCAGCTCCTGTTCAGCCCTTAGGACTTGCAAACATGTCATTTGCTAAATTTGCTGAAGTCTCCTTCTCCAAACCTTGCCAAACTAGGCATGGGGCTCTGAGAACCCTAAGGGCTGACCTTGCTAGTAAAGAACATGGGAAAGAGGGCTTTGAGCATCTCAGCCTTTTCATAGTTCTTTATCACTAGTAACCCGCCCCATCCATCAGCAGAGCTGTGTGGGTTTTGGGTATGCTTGCTATTTAGAATGTTTTCTCTACCTCTGGATGTAGACAGCTGTAATAGAAGGGCTGGAGTTTGTTGTGAATGGAGAATGGATGGCAATGTCTGGGCGTGGGGCTGCTGGATAAAGCACACGGCAACAAAAGAGTTCTCACCTTGGACTATGCTATTGGCATCCAAATCAGCCAACCCAGCACATCTATGTGCAGTTTTGCAAGACACTTTTTCTCTTATTCTGGAGAAAAAGAGCAATGAAGAAATCCTGATGACTTGCAGAGGTGAGATGGGTGGCAACACTGATCACTATCAGCTGCTAAAGGCTACAAAGAGGCATATCCAAAATCTCTGCACTGTTGCCAGCAAAGTGGAACCGAGACAGGAGGAGAACCTCAGAGCTGGTGTCACTTCTCTCCTGTGTAATTGCCATGAATGCTGGACCCAGCACGGTCTGGACAGAGTTTCGCCTCTGGGAGGCAGATGGCAGCCTGGTCACCTCTGCCTTGGTGCCCCATGGCTGTAGGGGAGCACATGTTCCCGGGGCTCCGGAGCGTGGGACACCCTGAGAGTGTGAGCAGAAGTTAAAGTTGCTTTGTTTCGAGGTCTGCTCCAAGTACAACCACCTTTCACGAAGGTCTGGCACTGGCACATGCACATTGTTGACAGAATCTTGCAACAGCATTTCCCAAAAGTGCCTGCATTTATCTTTTTGCAGGGAGCAAACTGGTCTTGAAGCCTTAAGAGTTCAGCCATTTATGTTACTTTCTGTCACGAATCCTGATGAGTATTAAGGGACTCCTACTGTCTTGGTCGAAGTTTCTGAGTGTTCTTTGCTGTATGGATAACCTGAGAGGCTTATGTGAGTCCCGTCCTGCATCCTTCCATTGATCTTCAGAGCAGAAAGCTTTTTTCCCCTTTTATTAGTGTGTATTAACTGCTTTGAGTTGCCTTTCCTGTAAGCAATTTTATCATTCACCTAGCTTTAATCACCACATTGATTTATCTGAACAGAAAAAGGGAGAGGAAATAATCTTCAGAGTTGTTTAATGCCAATAGTTCTTTCCAATATATACATTCAGCCAGCCCTACAATAACCCTGAAGCAGGTTTGAACAACAGAATAAAGGAAAAACAATATTTTTTTTTTCTGCCCTTTAGTGCTATTTGCAGTCTCTCTAAACTAAAAGCTGTGAATGCTCTGGGTAGATGAGAAGACTGATGAGGAAAAACGAGCAGACTAATAACAGATGAGAAAGAAACCTGTTGGGGGAAACAGAAACAAAGCATGAACTTAGAAAAAATGCTACAAGGTCACCTTACAGGAAAGAAGGCTCAGAGATTAATACAATTTCTTTTTTGTTAAAAAACAATGCAAGTACAAACTGACAATAAGTTCAAATTCAGATAATCAGTTCAGATTATTGGTAAATTGTTCAAGAAACATTTGATTCTATTAGTGCTGTGAAAAGAAACATTCATTTTTGGAAAGGCTTGAGATTAGAATTCAAATATCTTCTCTTGATTAGAGAAGTTATTCATATCTGCACCCAAATTATGAAACTTTCTAGTTCTCAGATTTCATGTGCTGATAAAATATCAAATGAAGGTGGAATGTTGTAAGATGTATATTTGCCAGGATGAGAGGATCAGTTTAGGAACCTCTTCTTAGTTGTTTCTGGATTACTGAAGTTTATGTTTTGGGGTAGGAAACGTGTTAGTTCAAGAGGAACCTATGCAAAATATTTTAAGTGGTCCTGTATTTCCAGCTGTTAATTGACTAAGAAACTACGGGTCATTAATATTATCTCAGTCCAATAAGAAAATTGAACTCAGAGAATGGAAGTCAGTGAAACATCTTCCTTATCTGATGGGAGTATTAGCCCTTACCAGTGACCATGAGTCTAGATATCCCTCAAACGAGCAAATTACCTGATAATAGGCTAAAATGCTGCAAAAATTACAAAATCTCTTTCAATAAGAAAGAAGGAGCAGTCATTAAGGGCAAAACAAGAGTTGCAGATCTGCAAAGAACTTTTTTATTAAATTTCCTAGTCTGAGAATTTTTTTCAATCAGCATTGTCATTGGCATTGCAGAAGATTTTTTCTTTAACATTTATGGAGTAAAGACAAATATAAAAGAAGTCTTGGAACACACAATGTTCAGCAAGTGTTCATTGCAGCTGATTCTTGTATTTGCATAGAAGCTTTGCTTATCCTTTTCTCAAATTGTTGAGTTCTTTATGGGAACAGAGATGCCATTCCAGTTAGAAGATGTTGGCTAGGCAGACTGTGGTTGGATTCTGTTTATTTCAAAAATAAACAAAGACTCAGTCTGTTTACACAAGATCTGGAGGCACATCCGGAGATAGAGTCGGAAGGAAAACAATGGCAGAACGAGGGAATAAAATATTTCAGGCAGCACTTGGATTTCTGGAATCTGTAGTAGGAGCCAAACAGTTGCCAGGACACAATCTTATTGGTGGTGCAGGAGCAGGGAGGGATCTTGCTATCTTGAATATTTTGGCTTGTCAGATTACAACAAAGTGTTGGCTTGTTACATATTTTGACAGCTAAAGGTCATTTGGAGCAACACAAAAACAGTTGTGGAAGTGAATTGCATTACAGATTTAGGTGATCAGAAATATGTTAAAAACTACCAAGGGACAGCCCTGGAGATCATGATATGACAAAGTTCATAATCTGATCTACTCAGAACATACATCTGGTTTTGCCAAAATTGATTGCAGACTGTAAAAGTCCAGGCATCTTATTAAATTTTAACAAGACTTTGGTAATTTTGCATTCACAGTAAAATCATAATGGGTTCATTTGTAGTTCAAACTGTCTTTAAATGATCAGTGTAACCATTCCTGATGATTAATGAACAGCAATATTAACACAACAAATCCATACATTAAAAATAAATTGCTGGCTTTTTCACTCTTCAAGCAATGTGAGAATTGAATGAATTTCAACACAGAAGTGAGAGCTATAGACATGACTCACCAAAAAAGGCTGTATTAGAGGGAATGGAGAACAGAGCATTTTACCACCAAATAAAAAAAACCCAAAAATATCCCAGTATGTACATAATATTTCTTTCACTTTCCCCAAATCTCAGCAAATCTCCAAATCTGCCATTACCTAAGCAGAGACAGTCAGTGCTTTGTGTCTTCTTATTCCCTCCCTTCCTGTTAGACAGGAAACAAGGAAAAGCACAATCAGGAGGTGATGAGAGTCACTACTGCACATGACTACTTTTTATTTTATAACAAGCATATTGACCGACTGTGTGAAAAAAATAGAATAAAAATCACAATTAAAAAAAATATATCATTTGGACAGAGTCATTTAGCACATTCTCGTGAGTGCAGCAAGTATTGAAGAGTGCCTCCTGGGACATGTTTGGGTATGGTTTTGCTCAGAGAAAATAGTTCCTACTCACGTGTAACAGAACTGTCAGAATGGAGTCTGCTTATTCAGGCTGGTAGAGGCATTCTGGGGATCAGTTTTCATTTTCTCAGTGTCTATAAAGTAACTGTTGCATTAAAAATAATGTAAGTAGTAACTTTCAGAATACTTTTTTTTTTCTAAATAAAAGCTTAGTTCATAATATATAGAGCTGTTCCTTACCTGAATGAGCATGGTCAGAAAATGCTGTCAGATTAATTATTTACAATGGAAATAATTTGTCCCTTTCAGATAATATTTGGGATAAAAACAAAGACTATTTATGACCTTCTGAAGAAGCAAGAAGAAATTGGCAAAAGCTTTTACTTCAAGTGTGGTTTTGATACTTTTAGAAGCTGTTGATTGAAAAGTGGAATGAGAAATCACTCAATCAGAAGTCAGAACTTCAGTGATTAGGAGATAATATTCTCATGATCTGTGACTAACAGAGAGCAATAAAAAGCCTAGTGAACATGTGTATCATATAAATACAATTCTATTGTCAGATGGCTTGTGGTAAATTGAAATGGCTGCTCTGAGGTCACAGCAAGCAGGCTGTTTCCTGGAATTTCTGCAGGCAAGTTGCACATCCTGTAAACAGGAGCTCTCTATATCTGTGGCATTGCACTGCCAGGTACTGTGAGTGACACAGACTCTAATAGGATCATTCTGCAGAGGCAGAGAAAGCTGGTCTCAAATTACCCAGAAAATTGAAGGACATATGAAAACCACTGCTAAGAAAATCAAACAATAGATATTTTTTCTTTGCCTCAATTTTTGATATGTTTTGAATTGGGTAATAGAGGGAAAGCATCGGAGATTGCATCCCCAGTCACAAGGTCATTGGATACAGACCATCTTCCTACTGTCAGAACACAGCCTTGGGCATTTGGTGTTATCACTTGGTACAAACACCTGCATTTCTCACAAAAAAATTAAAATAAAATTTTAAAGAATAAAATTTAATTTCATCCATTGCTTACATTTTCAGAAAGAATAGACATAGTTCATTTTTGTTCCTGCTTGCTTTGCAGGTTGTTGTACTTGTAAGATTGTGTGCAATGTACTAGGCTTCCTTGAGCATTGGAGTTGAAGAAGTTTTCATGATCTTCCTTGGATCTGGACTTTTTTTATTCCTTAATCTGCTCATTATGAAATTGTGACAGTTTTGGTTAGGGTGGGACAAAAAGATTCTGTATTCAATGAAGTTTTTCAGCTTTCTGATATGACTTGTATAGGACAGGTCATATTTTTTATCTTCTACTTAATGAGTTCGAGCAGTTCTTTCTGACCTGTTCATAGTAGTTAATAGGAAATGCAGGGGAGGGCTCAACTAAAAGTCTAAATCAGAGACAGTCAACTCTTAACTCCTTTAGAATCAATAGAGAGTAATGGGAACTTCAGATTGTTAATTTCTTACTAAAATAAGCATCTACAATCTGAAGCTTTTCAAACATGGAGAGAGGCAAATCAACTTTCAAGAAAAACAATGTGAGTATCTTCTGTCTCTTATCCATTAGGAAATGACCAACTAACACTGCCCCGATGCCTTTCTTTATTTCCTGTTCTTGGGACACAGGAATTGAAATACCTTTAAGGCCTTACTGATATAACTAGAAAAGAACCATAAAAGAAACTGCTCACTGCATGAGCGAGTTGGAATGCACATCCTGTAGCAATGGGTAAGCTTTTCCTAATGTTTTAGCATCTGCTTTCATGTTTATGCCGCAGTAATTTCAGAGAATGTCTTCAGAACTAAAATGACTAAAGGGAGACTCAGAAGAGTATTTGATTTCCAAAATGTGCTCCCATTGGGATTACCTGTGCTAACACCAGCAGTGTTCCCCTTCCCCTGGAATTAGTGTCTATGACCACTCAATACTGAAAGTTTCAGTATCACTTCAGAGGAGGTCGCTTCTACACAGTCTTGATCTGTCTGTAATCTGTAAAAAGAGACAAGCTCAAGAAACAGTTACCTACATGATCCAAAAAATGAGGTTCATAGAATCACAGAATGAGCTGAGTTGTCAGGAACCTTACAGGTCACCTTGTATGTTGCTAATGGCTTCTGAACTATAAAAGCTTGAGGCAGATGTGACACCTGTAGAGAGTTACTGGAGAGAGACTGTAGTAAACCATAAACTATGGCAGTGGGTGTTGTCCTTAAGGCAGGGTGGTTGCCTTGTCCTGAGAGTTTTAAGCTGAAAAGAACTTCTTCAATGCTATGAACTTCCCTTTTTAGATTTAACTGATCTCACAGCCTGAAAACTCACAGTGAAGTAAGTGGGCTAGTGAAAATTTTAAATATATTACATTATGAAGCAAATAGAAAGCTTAAATTCCTAGCATTAATCCTCACTGAATCTTAATAAAGCACTGAGTCTTGAAAGAACATTTCTGTTCCATAGTAGCCCTGCCTTTGAATGGCCCGGTCCCAGTGCACAGCACTGCCCTGTTTGCACTGGAACAATTTCCTGGGCAGTATCAGTAACTATCTCTGTTTAAATGTCTGGACTGAAGTCAGGAGAGAGAAATTTATCCTGCACTTGTCATTTAAAAATCTCAACATGGTGTTTTCTAAGGAACAAAACTCCCATCTAAAGAAAACTGAAAAGATGGCTTACATTTGCATTAAGAACATACTCATTTCATTGGGTTGTGCCCAGTTTTCTGAAAGATTTACAGTAAATTCTATAAAAAGAAGACTAAAAAAGCCAGTTCATCTCAGAATATTTTTTATTAAACTATTTGGAACTTGTGAACAAAAAATCTCTATCTATGAAGGGCTATTTCTTCTAAAACATTTTACATTGCATGTATTTGTACCGAAAAAGAAGGTGATATTTTCCCTTTTAAAATAAAACATACTGAACTGAGATTTGATGATAATGTTCAGAACTGCCTAGCAAGAAGAATATTAGCCTTAAGCTGAAAATACAGAACAATTGAGAATTACAGATCAAGCTTTTAAACTAGGAAAATACAAATACATATAATAATATACAAACAAAAAATTAATTATTCAATGAAAACAAAATACTTTCATCTGAATGGGCAAAGATGTCAGAGAGAGTCATGCTGTTTATATTCAAAAAACTTGCCAGTTTACTTAAAAGAAAAAAAAAAAGAAAGAAAGAAAAAGAAAAAAATACAAACCTCAGGGGCAGAATTTCATCATTTTGCAGAGACCAGGAAAAATCTGACAAACTAGATAAAACTGTCCAGCTGCTAACATTATGAATTATTATGGTAGATACCACATAAGATGATACTTGGCTTTTTCTTTGCCCAGATTGCTCAGTTAACTTAAGCTTAAAGCTAACCCTAACATTCTCTGTCTTTTCTCTTTAACCAGTATTTTCACTTTGTCCTAGACTCGTGTTCTACAATCCTGTGTAAAGATCTAGTGTATCCAAACAAAGCAGTCTATTTGTACAATCTACCACCTTGGCCCTTCCCTCATCCAAAGTCTAGTAGTAGGGATGAGATTTCTGGCAATGTTTCCCATTATTTGCTTGCAAGTTAGTGCCTAACACTCCCGTGTGTGTGATTTCTTCCAAAGCCAAAGTGGCCAAGGTCTTAGACAGGTTTTTTCCAACTTTGAGGAAACACTTAGGTTATCATCCAGCCTGAGAAATCTGTACTTACTATGGTGCTTGCAACTTCCCTGCTTCTCTTTCACTACTCCCTTCTAACTGAAATCCGGGCAGGCAGTGCACTGCTCCCTTTGTCCACAGAGCTCTCCAGTGTCTGCATTTAGAATGGTCACCTAGAATGTTGAAGAAAACACCCTAGGCATCACTTCCTGCTGTTTCTGGAGGACTGCACTGAGAGGAAGGTCTTTGATATATTTGGCTTTCTAAGATTGCAAACCTCTATTTAGGTCTTTATTAACCTAGACTGTTGCAAAGCCAAACATCTACCACTTCCACCTTTTAACTGTGTGTTCTCAAGACCGAATATTGATTAGCCGCCTAAATAAATAGTACTTGCCATAAACCAACTCTGCACTATAATCCTTACCCCTTATCCCTATTACCACCTAATGCAGGAATGGACTGATACCAAATTTAAAATTTTTCCAGGATTTCTTTGTAACACAATAGAAACATATTTCTCAGGGGAAGAGAACAACCCTAATCAGAAAGGTTCCTATTTTTCTCTAAGCTGTAAACAGTAATTCCCATACAGGAAATCCAGATTAGACAAAACTGTGTAAGGACATTTGTTGAAGATTGCAAAAAGAGAAGGGAGAAGAAGATAAAACTGTGGAACAGAAAAAGCTTGTGGTATTTCAAAGTCTGATTTTCAAAATTTATACAAACATATCAAAAAGACATTTTATCTTTTGTATGATTAACAAAACTTATTCAAGCTTTTAAAATAAGAAAAAAATTAATTGTTAAATAAAGATGCAATATAAAGTCAGTAGAAGAAAATGTACTTTGTTAAAAAATACAAGTAGCAAATGATTGCTTTTTGTGTTGCAGAGGTCAGTTTACAGTGTTTGAACACTTTTTTCCAAACACCGTTTTTCCACACCTTTTCTCTTTCTTTCAAGGATTGCTTTCCCCAGAGTGCAGGTGCATTGGGTGAGGCAGAGGTGGCAGATGGGCTCTCCTGCCTCTCTGTTAATGGAAATGAGGGGCATTAATGCTCCTAACACCCCTTTCCCATATCTATCAGTGACCTGAAATGCTTTCAGAAACTGGGTATGGTTAGAATGTATTAGTAACTAAAACAAGACATCTAATTATGTCTTAAGGTCAGAAATGATGGAGAGAACTTCACCAGTAATGTGAGTGCTGCTAGCAACTGGAACTTTCCTCACAAGCTGTAACTATGCCAGTTTTCCACAGTTAGAACTTGATGTTAACATTAATGATCCACAATTGGGCTTCAAAGAAATGCTTGTTTTTGTAACCCAGATGCACTTGGAAAAAAAGGGAGAAAAGGGAAAATGTTATGACACTAGACTTATTATCAAAAAAATTTAGATAAGAAATAGTACTGAACACGTAGAAAATTAAATATTATTGCTTTTTATATTTTCTGCTGATCTACTATTTATAATTAGACTTATTAGGGTATAACTATCCTAAATTGAGCTTTTCAGGAAAAAAAACCAAACCCATAGAATGTAACACTCAGAGAACATGTTTCTTGAATAAAATGAACAATCAAATACCTGCTAAAACATATTATGTTAATAAAACATAACATTTTGCCATTGACTATCAGATTCCAACTTGTCTCTTAGCAACATGATACAGACTTTTTTGTTTAAAGCAAAGCACAGAAATTGGTCACATGCCTTGTCTTGCACAAATTGTGTCTTTAACTCTTTTGTTAAATATTCCATTTATTTTGGTCATAATTCCAAAAGAAACAATTTGTTCAAACTGTTCAGCCAAACACAATGTCATTTGGCAAAGCACTGTGGTCCTCCATAAAACCAATTCCCTAGAGATAACTGTTTGCACATATCAGTAGTCCAACATCTACAACATTTTGAAATCTGGGCACATGGATGTCCCTCTGTAACTTTCTTCAGATAACCTCAAGTTCACTTCCTGTAACCAGCAATGTATGACAAGACACAGAATCAGGTGAACCTCCCTGGGCTTAAGCAAAGACTGAAAAAAAAAAATTGCCAAAAAAGCAATATTTCTGCCTTTGTACTAATTTTAAGGCTGATCCCTGGTTAGTACTTAGCACAATCAGATTGCAGTACCACTGTTTATGTGTTGCAGTCTTACAAAGCATGGTGATTAACCCAAGACAAACATCTTGTCCTAACCACAGACTCATTCTGTGCCCCTTAATAACTGGGGACTTGTGCAGCACTGTGTCCTCCACAGAAAAGACAAGTATCTCAAGATGCTTCTCCAAAGTGTAATTGGCCAGTCATGCCATATTTGCTAGGTATACTATCAATTGCCTAGTTTAAAAAATACTATGTTGAGACATTTTAACACTGTTTTAAAGCAGAGCACAACTGTCATTCTGCTGGATCAAAATGATCTTCCCTGCATTAAGAATTTTGTTAAGGTACTGAAAAAGCCAAGCATAAAGTGTACAGGAAAAGAAAAATCTTTCAGTGATTTCAAACAGCAGCACACAATCTCTAGGTTCTAGAGATTTTGGTTTACTCCATGGTTATTTGCTGCAAGAAGTGGTTCAGATCACAGATGTGCAGCCCCTCTCTACACGTGTGACCTTGTGCCAAAAGCCTGAAACCACCAGAACAGTACTTTCTGCCTTCTGTACTGATTCCTAAAGTTGTGAATAAACCCTGAATCCCAAGTGCTGGAGTTGTCCTTCAGCACTTCTGAAAGCCCCAGGAATGATACCCACTATCATTCCTATGGCTGCTGGAGGGGGAATTATTCCCAGGGGCTGTTTCTCCTATGGTGCTGCCCAGTCCAACAGGAAGGCTGTCTAATGCCCCCGTGCCTGCCTGCCATTCCCAGGAGCCCTCACCTCGCCCTGGCCCTGCTGCACTCCCTGCCCAGCAGCTGAGCTTCCTGGGGCTGGAGGAAACCTGCTGGAGCTGGCTGGGCAGCACAAATACGTGCTTCAGCTAATTGCCCTTTCCGTGTGGGCTGTGGGGATGGAAGCTGCTGGTCCAGCACATGCAAGCTGCCAGGCACAGACAGAAATGGCCTGGAGGAAAAGAGGAAAAGGAAGCGCCCAGCAGCTCCCACTGCATCCGCCCCCTCCCTCCCCCATTTCCTCACATAAAATACTGGACAGAATATTTTACTGATTTGTTAAAATATTTTGAAAGGCTCTTCCCCTTCCTCACTAAAGATACAGCCCTTCAGTTTTGCAATTTATTTCAATATCTTTTATAAAATGTTTGTTTTATTGTTAATTAACAACTCACTGTATTGCTATCCCCAAATTGATCTTTATACAACAATTCTGTTTCAAGGAATCCCTTCCGTCTTGTTGGAAGCATTTTATAAAATTCATGAGAAGATAGTAAAATAGGTGCAAGCTTCAGCTTTTTTTTTTTTTTTTTTTTTTTTTTTTTTTTTTTTTTTTTTCCTGTTTTCTGGCAACAAGTAGAAATGTGTCTTAAACTGCTTAAACTGGAGACTCCTTGCAGCCTTTTCCCTTTACTGGGATATCTAACTGTTTTACAGTCTTTATACTCTCATCATTTCTCATAATAAAATTTGTTACTATGACAAAAAAATCCACTAAAAATTATAAACTGTTATAGTTATTCAGTTGTTCCATGACCCAGCCATCAAGATTTGAGCTTCAACATATTTTGGAAGTACTGAAGGAAGATAACTTGGGTACATTTTTAGACAAGCCTATTTATTTTTGCATTTTTTACAACAGTCTATTTGACATTACAAGAAACCCTTGACAGACCATAGCCAGAATCCTAAGGTAAGCAGCAAAATATTTAATCATTATCTATAAATATGAAGACAACTGGTTCTTGTACTGAAATGTCTGTTTATATTGATTTCAGATAGGGAGGAATGGACTAAAACAACTTGACTAAATAGAGCTATTGGACATTAAGCTGAGCCTGTTTAAAACAATGTAATTATCATTATAGATATCACATCTGGCCATTACTTAAAACAGCAAAAATGAAAAAAGAGTTTTAGGAATTTGGAAGTCAAATGACAGACTACGTATGTCAAGAAATTTGAACTGATCTCTAAAGTTAAAGAATTACAACTTCAATAATTCATACTGCCTATGTGTACAAGAGAAGTATCTAGCTGCAAGACAGAAACCAGTCATTTTAATATTAAATTAAATTAGTATTATTTGAGCAAAGGAGATTAAAAATACAAGTATCAGACGGAATCTGAAATAGAGTATTTTGCTGGAACTAAATGATTAACTGAGGGGAACATGAAAACAACACCACTTCTGTAAAAACAACATTTTAAAATAGATTTTTAAAAATATATAAAAATCCAACAGTAGAGTTGAAGCTTAAGGTGAGGATCTAGTTCAGTTTTTAATCTCATCCTAATCTCCTTTTAAGGCACTTATGCTCAGTACTCCTGTATACAAGAAGGTGTGTGGGCACCCTCATGAGCTCCAGAGCACAAAGTTCCCTTCCAGGCATCAGGAGAGACACTGGCGCAGGTCAGGCACAGTTTAAGTGCCCCAGTGGGGAAGATGGAGGGGATGCAAGGGAGATGGGAGATAAAACAGACCATATTCTATTAGTCACAGAACTGCTTGTTCAAAGAATCCAACAGTCTCTATCTCTGCCTACTTATAGCATTTCCAAATTTATTGAAAATTAAAAAGAAGAGAAGATACTGCTCAAAAATCCTAATCTGGAAAAAGTTAAGGTGCTGTTCAGATTCTGCACTGTGTACGAACATAAAGCAAAGGGAATTAGCGGGTCAGCAGGCCTGTAGGGAATCTCCCTTGCTATTTAGTAAATACTTTTAATTCTTTATAATGCCACAGTAACCTTGAAATGACCTTATTGGGCCACAAACCTTGTGACTGCTTTGTAACATTATGATTTCTAAACTTCTACCCAATTTATGGATTGTAAAAACTGCATAATGCTGCATTTTTAGATGGAGATCTGAAGATTAAATAAGATCTTGTGGTTTATACACAGAGTATCCAGAATGCAAACAGAAATTCAAGAGAAAAGAGACTGCTCACCTCCTTGAGGAATCTACTCTGTAATCTTTAGCAATTCACTTAATCTTTCTATGCCTTCATTTCCCATATTTAAAACAGGGTAATACTTGCTGTAAAAGATAAAAGCTATCACATCATTTAAAAAATCAAGTGTCACAGAAAAACATCTAGTTAAACAGTTAAAACAACTTCTTGCAAATATTAAGGAAAACATCCATTTTCTCTGTTATCCAGAGCAAAATTTCCCCAAATATTCCCAAACATTTTATCTGCTAAGCAGTTTGATTCTTTGTATAGGAACAGTTACCACCAAGTCCACAACTTAACCTCTTTATGAATTAGCCTTATAAATTTACTAGTTCACTAAGTTTCTACTACATTATCATGACAGAGACAAGTCTCATTATCATCACAGACGTACCGCTCATACCCCTACCTGAGACTACAGCTTATACCACTTGTCAAATTTTGGGCAAGGTATGAAGGATTCATGTTTCACTGACTTACTTTCAGTATGGCAAATAATGATAACTACATGTCCATAAGCATGTACATGTTCATAAACCAGACAAAAACAAAAGTCCTATTGTAAATACAGTAACTATATAAACCATTATCATTTTTTGGCTTAGAGCCTTTTTCAGGTGTTTAGATACACTCAGTCAAATCAGATTATTGATTCCAACTTTGGTATTAAACAAATCAAACAAATTTTGTGAGGAAGACCTCACAAAAAGGTATGAGAGCTAAGAGATGATCCCAGTCTGACTGTAGTCAGACAATCCATCACACATCAACATGGGCAGGGCTCTTGCACTGAAGCCTGAGCTGTTGAATCACAGAGGCTGGAGAACTGTCAAAGGCACTGCCCTCCCAGAGAGGGTGTGGGGCACAGCAAAAGGACTCTTGGCATCGTTCTCAGGTCAATATTTTGTCTCATGCAAAGACTGGCTCCAACAAGTTCTGAAGGAAGCTGTGCTCAGGCCTTCTCTGCAGGGGAACACATTTTATGCCTTTGATCTGGGGAGGAGTTCAGCAGATGCATGAGATAGCTCTATACCTAACCAAAGATGAATGGGGAATGTGTGACTACATCTCTGTGTATGAAAAGAATAAACAGGCACAGTTAACATAAGAAAGAACATGGAGAAAATATCTGTGAAAAGAATAAATAAGACAGGGATAGGAAAAACTGATGTATGATCCCATTTTTTCCTAAGAAAACAATAAAAAATAATCTTGCAAGTAAAAGTATCTTTATTTTCTCATTTGACAGTATCGGAGAGGATATCCTCTAAGCTGTGAGCCTGAACAAGTAATTTCATATTAAAAGAATAAGAGCCTTAACAACTCTGACAATAACATCACAAAACTCAGATCACGAATTACATTTACTTTATTTAAATTAATATCACATGCATTTTAGACAGTGATTCATATTATTTACTTGCACAAGTAGTCATTCTCAATGTACAAGTAATTGCTTTTACATTGCTTTTACAGTGCAATTCATTAGCATGCACTTCACACAATCGTGTGCAAAGTTATTTTTTCCAGTTAGAAAATATTAAGGTAATTATTTTTAAATTGATTTTATGCATGGAGTTTAATTTTGGTTTTATGCAGACATTGCATAGTTGATGCTTAGCTTCTCCAGAAAGACTGAGATGTGGTACCACTGTTGTTGAAACAGATCAAGTGACAGTAGCAAACAAGAAGATTTGAAGAAGAGGCATAACTTTCAGGGTTGAAAGGTCAGCAAGGACAGCCTAGGATGAAAATCAGAAAGGTTTGTTAAACTTGACATTTGAATCACATTTCCTTAAAGCAAGTTAAGATGTCAGGAAAATATTCAAATACTGACTACGATACTGCCAATAATCAGATGTGGATATGGCGAGAAACAAATTATACTGGTTTATGTTAGTATCCTATGGCATAATTTTTCATTCTAACATTTCAAAGAAAAAACAGGTTTACCCAATGTATAGTACCCAAGTAACTTCATTTTAGTCTTTAGCCTTACTTCAAATATACACTGCATCATGGGTGAATAAGGAGTCTAACATTTCAACTTGTTTCTAAAAATAATTGGGAATTAAGAATCCTTATCCTGTGGCTTGGCTAGTACTTGTGAACTAAGTCCAATGTAACGTGTCAAATAATCAATGTCTTCTCAGGAAAGTATGTTTTAAAAAAAGCCAAAGAAAGTGATCACAAACTCTCTAAATCTGGAAAAAAATCCATCACTGCATTTTTGAAAAAAAAAAAAAAGAAAAAATTAACAGGTGACTATATATAGTAAAAATCTTCATACTAATAACTTCATTTTCTTAATTTCTTATGGCAGTATACACAGTGAAATTTCAGATTCACACTGACAAAGTAATCTTGTAAAATTTTTGTAATTTGTAGAGCAGAAGCAACTAAAATGTACTGAGGAAAAGGGTAAAAACCTCCGCAATATATCAAAAACAATATATCCCACTAACACAGATTATATATTAAAAAAAGCTTAACTGTAAAAAATAATTTTATAACACTGCATTTTTATAGCAAATATGCTTTATTTCCTTCTACTCCAGAAAAGCAGCATTATGTACAACATGTTCACAATTTCCTTATTTTTTATCTAAGGTAAGAATTTAGACAGAAAGATTTGCACTATGCATCATGTGCCATGTGAAGCTTAAGTTACTCTTACTGGCAAAGCATCAGAAACTATTTCAATCTCCTCTAAGTGAAACTTATCCTTACTTCAGCTGCAGCCAGTGATGTCACCTCCATCAGGTTGACTGCTCGAAATGCAAACACAGCAGCTGCCAGGACTGAAAGAAAATGTCCAATATTTAGGTTTCTGACCTGATATATAGTGGTTAGAATTAATCTTGAAATAAAATACCAGTTTTCACTTAGTTTAATTATTTTGATTCTGAAGAATAATATAAAACAGGTGGCAGTGTTTGAGTTTCTTTGACTGCTCTTTTAAACAGACAGGAAAAACACAACATTCTTTCAAGAAAGTCTGAGTTTAAGATGAACACCTTTTAATTAAAAGGGACAAGCTGTCATACATGTACAAATGAAACCAAAAACTTTTCTCTTCTACTCACCTACTTTGTATTTAAAAACTGACTCAACTAAAGATACATTTTTTCTTTAAAACATCCATCTTAAACCTTCCTAAACATGAGGGCAAGTTTATGAAAAAAACTTTCAAAGTGTCTTAAAAGATGCCACTTCAAAGGAAATCTAGCAAAATCAGGGGGACTCTCAATTGCTTTAAGTACTGCAGAGGTAGTTGCCATAAATAACATGAATCTTGTACTTTGTGAAAGATGATGAATTCATTTACCACTACTACTGAAGCTGGGAGAACATCCTGTGTTCTGTTCAGAGAGCACTTAGCATTTTTTGAGTATTGCCATTAAAAAAATTACCTGACATATTTTTTATTAAAGATGCAGTACTCATTCAGTTCCATTTTTCTAGATGATATGTGCTTTGACATGTATGTAACCTGCTGTTTGCAGGTTGTCAAAGAGCAACTATTTTCTTCTCATCACAGAATACATTGAAGCTAATGATTATTTGCCTTACATTCACACAGACTTCACATGTTTTGTAAAAATAATTCTATTACCAGCAAGAATTTCTAGAGAATTGTATCCCAGGATTCTGTCCCACAGAAGCAAGAGCTGGTCTGTAGCTAAATAACCAGAAAATGCTCGTACCATCCATTTAAATGAAATTCGTAGCCTGCAAACAAGTGAAAAACAATGGTTATTATATTTCTGTCGCCCATAATGACCAGATTGTCTATAAATTGAAAATATTTAATTATCTTTCTGCATTTCTCTTCTCTTCCAGGAAGAATAATAATTTTCTCTTGCTGCAGTAGTAATCAATATTTTATTGATTTAATTTGCAACAGCCATCATAAAATTATTTAGCATCTCATTTAATAAAGTACTAATATCATTCTCATAATCATTTTGATCAAACAATCACATTAGAGTGATCTTCAGCTATTATCACCCTCAATGTTTCATCCTTTCTGCCATTATGCTATTAAGATGGATACCAATTAAGACAAAATGGTTTTCAGGTTCTGTTGTGCCTGGCGCCATGAATTCATTATTGAATGACTCTTGCTCTCTTGCCTCTTCTAGTACCTTCTGCTGCAACTAACACATCTCTGTATCTTCTGTCCCCTAGGAAATACATCACTTAGTTCCATCAGATACAACACAAATTACTGAAACTTAGCTGAATAATGCAGCATAGAACATTTCTCACAGCAATTCTCTCTTTCACAGAGCATACAGAAGAAATGCACAAAACACAGATACGCAGGTTAGACAAAGCACTCCATCTGACTCTCAAGAAAAAATGGAGAACTGATGGTTATACTTTTGTGTAATTTCCTATAGATCTTCAATTAAAGCACTACAGAACAGCACTTTCAGAATATTTCAGCATTTTCAGAATGAAAAGTCAGAAAGAAGTACTTACGGCTGAGCTCCAATTTCTCGGAGGTGATAGAAGAGCTGGGGCAGATGAGTTTGTAGAAGAGTCTCAAAAAGCAAACACAATGATACAATGCCCTAAAGAAACAAGATCATGTCATGAATACTAACACTCATCCTGTCAAATCTGGGAAAACAGTAGCAGCATGTAAGTGTGCATGAATTTTTAATTCAAGCAATAAAACACAATGATACAGTATTCAACTCAGGTGAGAAAGGCACAAGCAATTCTAATACCTTCAGTCACTAAAGCCTTGCTCCTGAAATTCCATGTATGTATTAGCAACATAGTATGTTCTGATAGTCCTTTGCAAGTCTGAGTTACTTATGGTGTTTGTATGACGGGATTGAAGTACTTAATGGGTTATTATAATGTAACCTACTTGAAATATCTCCACTTTGATGAAACAGACCTCAGTTGCACTAAAAAATAAAGGATGTGAGCAAAAGTATCTCTCTGATAAGCAAAGCCAAACAGCAATAGGGATGACTACAAAAATAGTTAAACCTAAACACATTTTTTAAATTGTTTCAAAAATTCCCATGGATATGAATAGATTCTTGTTGGACCCCTTTCTCTGCTATTAAGATGGAGAGCGCAATACATAGCCTTGGAATGGGATACCAAGGATAGGATTTTCTTTTAACCAGAAATATTTTCAAAAAGCAATGTAACTTTTCAGCATTTTTTGAAGGAAAAAATAAATATTTACTCTGTTTTATTCTTCACAAATAGAAGACAAGCCAATTTTTATAACTCTTGTACATTCAAGAGAGCTGATCCTGGTCACACACAGACAAATTATTGAAACTCATCTAGTAGTACTAAAAAGTATGTGCTAGTCATACCAAGACTCTTCAGTTAAAGAAACAGACACAAACTTGGTATCACTGAAACAATATCTCAATACATATATTTTATTCCCTTTACCCCAGACAATATTTCAGAGTCCATTTACATATCTTTAATGAAAGTGAATTTGTGTGACTCTTTGAACTGAGAAATCTATTGGATTAAAAAACTTGACTCTTATAAAAGACCCCATACTCTCAAAAAATGAGAACTTACTATTTTAATAAGGTACATGGTAGCAAAGACTAACGCTGACATAGAAAACAACAATATCCAGACTGGAATTACCTAATAATTTTCCCAAGCTTGCCTAAAATATTTTAGTATATTTAAAAGGACACATTTCAATCACATAGAAAACCATGCTACTGTATATTATTGTTCTGTAGCAAACAGGATATCAAGTGAGTGGATTTAATTCCTAATGAACTTACAGAGGGATGAGAAGAGATGGAATGGAGTCTGAAGAAAAAACGCACATACATCTCACGGAATATCTGATACAATTTGGAAGGTTCATGGTACAGAAAACAAAGTGGAGCAACTGAAAGGATAAAAGAATTATAATTGACTCAACACTGTAAACTGCTAAAAGAGTTCAATGATTAAGTGCATGAAGTATGAGGAAAAGCCAGGTAATTTATAGTACCACAATTTACAAGAACAGTACTAAACCAATTATTGAGAAAGAAGTATTCCATCACAGTCTATCATTTAATGCAAAAAGTCAAAAAAGGGAGTCTGATATATTGTAGATATTATTCCTACATATTTCAAGAACCTGCTTACTACAGTGCTGGCTTCTGATCCCTAAGAAATATGCTGTAAGGAGAGCACCCTAAGGTGCAGAGCAATGTGAAGACTGAAAGTTTTTGATTAAACTGTCTCTAAATTTCAGTGTGCCATGGGGCCAGTGATCAGCTCCAAATTGATGCCCTATTTGTAAGACTGCTTGAAGACAGATATTGTGAAAATGAAAATGTTAAAAGAACAGCTTTTGGTTGCCACAATAACATCATTAAGTATGACAAACTCATAGAGACATGTTTATTTCTTACAAGATCTGTAAACCATGGACATTTGGTAGTTTACTGTTCAGAAGTCTTCTAGTAGGCCTGATTCAAAATAATAATTGATTACGTTTGTAAAACAGCAGGTCTGAACTTTGCTTGTTTTGTAAAATCCAGCATATAGATAAATCTGTTATATGTATGTGCTGCTCAAACATAACCATCATTCCTTGAGACTGACAGTCCATACACTCAATGCATTCTCACAGACAGCTGTCACACCTTTTTGTGAACAGCCTTTTGATCTGTCCAGTCATCATGCTGACTGCTTCACTTTACAGGTTTAATCATTTTTAGCTGACAGTTTACATTTTAACACACTCATAGTTTCTATCTCTACATTCACCTTTACCTCCATTTTATTTACGCTAAGCTAGGGATATGGATATATTTATCTGCATATGTATGTACACATACACACATATATATATATGTACATTTCTTAATATATATATGGATATATGCACGTGTGAACTTATTTTCTTATTTAAGTATCAGAGAAGGGGGCTTAATAACAAAAATGGTGTCTGTGTATGAGAGGTGGGGCGCTAAGGCAGGGTGAGATGTTCACAGAAACATGTACTTCCATAAGGGCCAGAAAAGCAAAGAGTGTTACCCGTGCTCATGTTTTTAATGCTTGAAGATGGAGGTGGAAAACTTGTCAGTGTGCACATGTACATAAGGGCCTGGAGAGTAACAGAACAGCCTCTGACAGCTGGCACCCTGACAGTGAATGTGTGCCAACAGGAAAAAGGGTATAGGATTTTCAAAAGGACCCAGACACTTCCTCACATAGCACATAGCACAGTATGGAATACAGCAGATGCTCTGCTTGGTCCCAGCCACGGTAGCCACAGTCTTGAGCTACCTTACCATCTTTCTGCTGCCTTGCTTTTCCTTCCTCCTTCCCAGAGCCAGCATATTCTGAGCCTGTGCAAAGAGTGAGGACAGGAGGGAGGGAGGAAAACTCACACCTCTGTTTGAGAGACTCTGTTCTCAAGGGCAGAGTCAAATCCAAATATTTTGAAAAGCAGCTCACACAGAACAAGTGAACGTCTCTAAGGGAGTCCCTAAGCAAGAGCTTGTAACTTATGTGCTCATCTCTCCAAAGACTCTACTCAGGTTCAAATTTGCACTTCATATTTCAATTCTATTATTTTAATGATTGTGTGTGATCATTAAACTTCATTATTAGTAAAACACAGCATTTTAAGTATAATCTTAAAATCTGCTTCCTCTGTGATGCTACGAACACCTTTGATAAACCAAAAGAAAAAACTGAAAAGCCAAAACATCTAATCTCACATCTGCAATAGCTGCAATATGTCTGTAACCCCAGGAGATTTTTCTGCTTTTTTTTCCTAAAAATCTTATTGATATTTGTGCTTTCCTCCGTGCAGTAAATTAGCAAGCATTATATTATGTAATGCTCTTTTAACATCTCTTGCAGGTAAATGTAGAGAGCAACAGGTCTTTCACATTATTTATGTTTTTAAGAATTTTTTTCATGGGTAACTTGGTCTACCCAGAAGTAAAACACAAGGAAAGAGTACTTTGTTGGTAAACTTTATCCCTCTATTAATATACATTAAGATGCGTAGCTTAGCTCAGCTATTAACTCTCAAAAAAGGAATTCCCACATGGCAGCAAGCTGTAATATGAGTAAATAAAACAGCCTGAAATTTTAAAAATTATATTCAACAATCATACACAAAAAACCATAAAAGCACATACACCAGTTAAAAAATTGCAGAAAAGTATATACAGCTTTAAACTTCAATATGAGGAAAAGCAATCCTGAGGTTTTGGCTTATAAGAGTCACACTTACCATACATAGAAAAGCCATGGAAAGGAATGACACCTGCAAAACAAAATTTTTTTTTTTTTCGTTCTTTAATAATCCCCTTTATGCATGCAATAAATATTATTCCCCCTCACATTATCAAATTGTATTCTGCCTACATCAGGAATAAAGTATTTCCTTGTTATTGCACCTGCACAGATCTCCATCTTGTACATACGTATGTACAGTATCACCTATGTCAGTACAACCAATGACATATTTAAACACAAGCTACAGTTCCTAGAAAGTCAAGTAAAGCTCAGTTTCCATGAAGCTGATACACAGAGGCTTTGCTGATATCAGAACCTAATTTCAGATTAATGACAACCCATAAATGTCATGCACTGACAAGATTGGAGCAGGAAAAAAAGGAGGCCAAGACCTCTAGTAATTCATGTAGTACTCAGATAGAACATCCACAGTACTTGGCAGCTGTAGCAATGACAGCTTGCTCCTTCTTCCCAGCTGATCTTAGCTCCCATTCACTAGATTTTATTTAAGGCTGGCAAGAGGCGGCTGCTTTGGCAAAAGATCGTAAGAACAACGCTTCATGGCTACAAAGCTGCAAAAATTGCAGAGGCAAACATAGAAAAAAGTGAAACAAAAGTATGACCTGCAACTGACTACACTGAAATACAGAAGACATAAAAGACAAGGCCAGAGACACAGATTTAAGATTGGTGATGTAAAGCCTTGAAAGCAAGAGGAAAGAGCTTGAAATACAAATGGAGGGAAAGGATTCAATAAGGGATTGAAATGGTCAAGGTAAGAGCTGAAAAAACCAATTTTAATAACTGAAGTTATAACAACAGTGACGATATTAAAATTACATAGATCTGTTGTGTCAACACACATTTTGAAAGGAGACTTTAGGGTGTGGTTTGTTAAGTACTGAAAAGCTGGGAGGTCAGCCAGTTTCAGCATTTATCATTCAAATCCTCTAAGTGCTTGTACAAGACTGAATACAAGCTGCAGTATCACAAGTTGTTTTCCTTCTCCTTCCCACACACAAAGATAAATTCCATTTGTAATCACTAACACCAGGCTGAATGTGGGTTTGGAGTAGCTTCCATCCAGCTTACTCCTTTAATTAATGAATTTCACACAGTAATAGCAAAACGTAACTTGCAACAGAAAAAGAAAATATGTATTTGAGAAAAAAAATCTTTCCAAACTACCACTAGAGGAGGCAAGAGTATAATTCATACCATTTGGAGGATAGTAAACAGCATATTCTTCCATTCCGAGTTTTCCTGTGAACCATCAAACCACAAAGAAAATGTCATTAAGCTGTAAAAAGGTATAAAGATTTAAACAATTTAAATTAAAAAGTGAGTTTTAAGTTACAATGACAAAACTCATAACTAATTATATTATTGACCATCTTACATTGTCTAAAATGTGGCAAGAAATGCAATGTGACTGGTACAATATCAGATATAAAACTGAAATGCAGCACCAATCAAGAAGAATGACAAACAACAAAAAAAGAGGAGGAAAATTTCAGTAATGCTGTTCCATTGAGATTCTAATCTGGGTGTGTCTTAGGAGCTCTAAAGGTGTTTGCTGCAGACCTGGAAGACAGTGAAGCTCTAGGAGGGAATAAGGGCAGACTGACCCAGGGACAGGAAAGGCCGTTAAACGGATACAAAATAAAATACAGATAAAAAAAATTCAAGGCATCATTCGGTTTGCAACAGAGGAAGATGGATGTTCTGATATAACAAACAAATATTTAAGTAATACGCTGGATACAAAAGAATTAAATCAAGAAAACCACTGATCATATACACTGATGGTGTAACTTTTTTATCTTCCATGCAAAATGAACACATTGTATTATTAAACCATATTTTAACTATAGAAATTAATAATCCAAAATCTATTAATAAAATTTAACAATTTATTTAGAAATATAGAAGTGCTATTAAATATAATTAAAAGTAATTAAAACTTGCAATTATTTTAGTTCTAAAATTAGAACATTCAACTAAAAATTTAATTTATTACAAGAACATTTATAGAATATTCTGTGTACTCTAATTACTCTTCACAATAGAATTTAGCACATGGAACTTTTGTCAGCTTCAATGGAATCTGGACCTTGATAGTTTCCTAAAACAAAAATAACCTGCGAAATTCCTGCCTACTACCCTATGAAAACAAAATCCAGTGTTTTCCAATTATACAAACGAGTTGTTTCATGAAACTAAAAATTATTTTCTCCTTTTCCTTTCAACAGTTTGCTTGTTGCGCAGCCAGGAATTATAATCTGGGAGGATGAGTATTTTTAGCATAAAGCACATCTCTTGGAAAATCAGCTAAAAATAGCGCATACAAGGCTTTCGGATTTGCACTGCACAGATTTAGGTATCAGCAACATCATTCCCCAGGATTTGCCTGGGAATATGCAGGATGTTCTCCATTGCTGTGTTTCTGGGCTGCCACAGCTCTGTGTCTGAAGTGAGACCTGGGATCCCACTGCTGTTTTGCTCTCAGTGAGCCCTTTGCTTATTTCAGTGAGTAGGTAAACTCTATCATTCAGTACAAGACAGTAAAAAAAGCAATAAAAAAGGAATTAAAAAATTAGAAAACAAACATTACTTATAGCGACATAAGAGGCAGCAAAATAAAAACTCTCAGTAGAGGTTCTGTGCAAAAAAAGTAGTTAGGGATCACATTTGGCTAAATACACAGGCACCAGGACCAAGGAAATCAATGGGAATGTAGAAGATGAAGGTGCATGGGAAAAAAAAGTGATTGGATTACTGAATGACTCAAGAAAGAAGGCAAAATTAGGAATCTCTAGGTAAAATCAAGGCAAGTGAGCTTCTAAGACACATGGAAACATCCAGAAGAATGGTATGAGAAGCTGGCAGAGAAGGCAAGTGGACTGAATCAAGAAATCTAAAGATAGTTAGGAAAAATAATGAGACCTCAAATCAAAGAACTTCCAAAAAGAAGCAGATACTCTGGAAGATGCCATGCTTTTTTAAAAAAATATCACTTCTAAGTATGCTTGGTAAAGCTCTACTCTCCCACACATTTGAACGAGCCCACAGATCTTTAGCAATATGTTCTGCTCCTATCTACAAATATTTGCAAAACTCACTGCTTTGCAAAGACAACATTCTATAACTACTTCCAGTTGCTAAATTTATTGGAGTTGCAGAGGACAATATTGTCTATTTAAATGTCTAGCTCTGACGAAGACAGGCATTGTCATGATTTTACCATATTTTCATAGTTGTGTTTCATTTCTCCTGGTAAAACACTGCAGAACTATACACAGGAAAGTGGAGTAAAAGAACAGTATTGCAATCTGTGATCAGCTTCTAAACTGTCAGAATCTACACAGAAGTCAGCTGGATACATTTTTATTAACATTCTTTAAAGGGTAGTCTGCTAGGTGTAATGAACACAAAGCAAATTCACATACTGTATTAGTGCAAATAATAAAATCTACATGAGCTTTTTAAACACAACTCTTTTTACCTTGTATATATGATTTGGGTGGGGTGGCACTACTGTAAGCAAAGTGCTCCAGTACAGATGTATCTCGGGAAAAACACAGCAACACCTGCAGAAAAGAAAGTCAGCTGATTAACCGGATCAAAGCAATGTCAAACAAATTTAATGTCTTAATTAGCACCTATTAGATGCTATTTAAGAGAGCCAATAAGGTTGAAAGCTCTTCACCACCTTAGCTTGTTTT